>NC_052630.1:106538134-107167468 GCF_016161935.1 Mauremys reevesii | reverse complement strand
GGGGGCTGGGGGGAGGTGGTCAGTTGGGGGAGCAGAGTCAGAGTTGGGGGGGTGGGGTGAGGGAGGGGTGGACATGGAGGGGGGTGCGGGAGGTGGTCAGTTGGGGGAGGCAGAAGGGGTCAGCGTTGGGGGGAAGGGTGGGGGTTCGGGGGGCACAGGCAGGAGTCCTGCTGTGTGAAGTCCCTGCTGTCTGGGCAGGGATCCGCCTCACCCCCCGCCCCAGGGCAGCGCCTGCTGCCTTCGCTTGGCACCGGCCGGGGCAGCGGAGTTGGACAGGGCTGGCTCCAGGCAGGAGCGTTGGGATTCTTGTGCCTGTCGCCCATTACGCTGAGCCCAGGCTGGTGGCGACCCCCAGACTGTGGCAGTGGGCCGGGGGGGCAGGGGATCTGGCTGCTCCCAATCTCCTCCTTGAGCCCAGGCAGCTACGGTTGGGCCTTGGGCCGGCCGCCTGGTGGGCTCTGAGCGTTCCTCCTGTCCGCTCTGGCTCTGGCTGTGGTGCGTGGGCTGAGCTGCAGTTTGTATCGTGTGCTTGGCCCCTGGGCTGTGTTCCTTAGCTGGACATTCGCTTGCAAGTGTCTGCCCCAGTGGGGTCGAGCCGTCCAGCTCTTAGTGAGTCCAGAGGCCCCATCCGTCCCCTTTGGCAGCCCTTGCAAAGGCCAGGAATGAAGGGCCTCTGGACACTGAGCCCCCCTTGTGCCCACAGCGCCTGAGCATGGCAGTGATGGGGGCTTTGGCAGGACCTGCTGTGTGTGTGGGGGGGGGGTGTCTTCAGAACAGGGTTGAGGGGCATCAGTGGGAGGCCGTGGCAGGTTTGTGTCACTGCTGTCTGCTCGACGGGTCCTGCAGACGAGCTGGGGGGAGGCTGGACTGGTCCTGTGGGCCAGCGAGGGCCCAGGCTCCTTTCACTGCAAGGATTCTCCCACTAAGGCTTCCCTGGGGTAGGAGCCTCTCTTCCCTGCTGAGCCCGAAGTTGTTCTGGGTGAGCATCCCCCAGGAGTGTCTTCAGCTGGATCTAGATAGTCACTTTTGGGGGGGCATTTCACTTCAAGCCCTCATGTTAAAGGGGACAGGTCTACCCATCAGCACAGAACTGGGAGCCAGGCCTCCTGGGTTCTGTTCCTGGCTCTTTGACCCACACTGTGCCCTGCTTCACCTCTTCCCCGCTGATAAACGGGGGTGGCCGGTGGTGTTGGGGGGGCTAGTCTGGGTCTATCAAGTGCGAGACAAGTTGTCATTTGGCTCAAAGGGGGGGGAGGGGCAGCAGCAGGCCCGCAGGAAAACAAGTCACTGTGGCTTTCAGGATGGAGTAACCCAGCCTCTTCCAGGCTGAGAAGCTGGCTCTCTGTAGCAGTTGTCAGAAGTGTGTTATTTTGAGTAGGTGCACGAGTTTTTCCAAGCTTGGCTTGAAGCCCGTGGCGTAGCAATTCTGCAGCGCAATGGAGATGCCCCGTGGAAGGGCACCTCTCCTGGCAGTGGGGTCAGACTGTCTGGTATCCTCGTGGTGACCACGGTTTTGAGGGTCAGAGTGTCCCTGAACACTGAGGACTAGTCAGGCCCGTACTTTGATGGGGTTGCAGGTTAGCGCCTGCTCTCGTAGCTGAGTCAGGTGCACGTGGACAGCCTGGCTCCTCTGTGAGAGACGACTCCAGACTTGGTGCTCAGATGAAGGGGCAATTGAATAACAAGGTGACAGTGCTGCTGGCTCGCTCGCTCAGTCAGGATCTCCCCGGAGGTCCTGTGGGCCTGCACCACTCTGATCCACCCCCTGCCAAAGTGAACACCACATCGGGAGTCGACTTAATGAGATCCATGAATCAGGCGGCTCTCGGAGATGTGCTGGGTGCAGCATCTGTGACGTGGGCTTGCTGAGCCATCGGGGAATGGTTTCTAGTTGAGGCTGGGCATTGACTGCCCACGTCCTGTGCAATCCCGGCTCCAGTAAAGAGGAGGCCAGAACTGATCAGCGCCTTTGTTTCTGCATTCTTGGATGGTCAGCGAAATGCCAGAGAACCCACTGGGAGTGCGCCAGGGCTCGCAGCCTGCAGTGACCCCTGCCTCTGGCCTCGTACCTGGGCTGTGCAGTCTGGGAGCCGGCACACAATGGAAACAGTGTCTGTTACCTGGCATGTTTTGTCAATAAAACCCAGGCCCGAATATGTTCTGAGCCAGTGAGAAGGTGCTGTGGGAACCTGCTTTGGTTTGGCCTTGTGCTAGTCAGTGGCAGCTGTGACTGGCTGGGCCTGGGGGCTGCCCCGGTCCGTGGAGCAGGAACTGTAGAACCCAAAACAGTAAACAGCCCCAGTGCAGACAAGTCTGCCCTGGCGGAGACACTCGGGCAGCTGGGCACATGTGGGGGTGGGGAGAAGGGAAAGGGGCCCAGAAATGCTTCCGCCCATGTGATAGGAGTGAGAACAGCCTCCCCGCCCTGGGGTGCCTTTGCCAGAGCTGCTGGCGGGAGCAGCGCTGCCCCTTGGGTGCTGTGCAGCTGTGCGGGTTGCTCAATTGGCGAGGGTGACTCGTTCCTTCCTCCTTTCGTGGTGGGGCCTACTGGGAACAGTTTTGCTTCCTCTCTTGTGTTCCTCACCCCGTGGCCACTCCAGCCAGAGCTTGGGGTGTTGATTCACCCTCCCCCAGGTTGCAAGGGGCCCCGCTTGGCATATTGCAGTCAGGCTGGCAGTAACTGACGGGCGTGTGGTGACCCCAGTCCTTCGGCTCCTAGCGTGGGGAGAACACGAGGCACTGTGGCTATTGGGGGGTGGGGAGGCGTCTCCCATGGGCCCAGGTTAAGTCTCCGCAAATGGCCCTAGAGAGGCCTGGACTTTGTCCCAGGTCACAGGCTGGCGACAGAGTTCTTACCAGCCAGTGGGGCAGGAGTGGGCAGGGCCGGCGTGGGGGGTCCTGGGCATCGCAGACACCTGTTCCTCAACAGAAGCGAGACCCAGCAGGCTGGAATAATCTCCTGGCAGGCACTCGGCTGGTCTGGAGCAGGGCGGGGCTAGACACCTCCCTTGCCCACCTTCCCTGCCCCAGCCGGCCAGAGACTGGGAGGCAGGCTGGGTGTAGTGGGCTCTGAGCTGCTTTCCATGCAATTTGAGCACTGCCAGCTCCCTGCTAACCCCGGTGATTCAGGGGCTGGAGCTGGGCATCCCTGGGTGACTGGCTGTCCGGCAGTGGCCGAGCCTGACTCCCCTGCATGCAGCCAGAACTGTCCCCTCGGCTGGCTGGCTGGAGCATTGACACTGCCCAGAGCAAGTGCCCCAGCCAGCCTGGTGGGTTAACTCTGGCCGAGTCCCTCCAGCTAGAGGCTGGCCACAGATGTGAGGGGCCTGGGCAGCCAGCCACCTTCCCTCAGTTCCCCTAAGGCATCTGGGGCAGCCTGGGTGTCGTCCTCCATGCAGGCCACCCTGTGTGTTCTGACCCATGTGAGGTGGCCGAGTTAGCTGCCAGGTGACTCTCCGCGAAGGTCTGCTCAATGCACTGAGCGCTCAGTGCTTTAGAGACTGCCAGGGTGCCGGCTCCCTGCCCCAGGGTGCCGGCTCCCTGCCCCAGGGTGCCGGCTCCCTGCCCCAGGGTGCCGGCTCCCTGCCCCAGGGAGCCTGTGAGCGCCCGGTCTGCGAGGTGCCAGGCTGGTCTGCGTGCAGGTTGAGCACTGGCTTGGCGGCAGCAATACAGCACTCACCCCAAATCAGTGCCTGCACTAGGGGCTGGCACGGGCTGCACTGCACTGATCCCTCGACAGCTAGTTCAGTCGGTGCAGCTTGTTGGTGGACCAGGCCTAACCTGGGCTCGGTGGCTGGTGAGCAGGGGGAGGGGAGCCGGCCTGGGCTGATGTGAGCCCTCTGATCCGTCCACTCCCTGCTGGGGCTGTTTATGGCAGTGACTAGGGGGCGCAGGCCCGTGGGGAGCCTGTGAATTCGGGGAGGGGGAGGCTGGCGAAGCCCTGGATTCTGGCCTTGGCCTACGGGGGGACGTATTTGATGTTTTGGAGGTGACTTGCCACCGTCTCTTCCTCTCTGTTCCCTTCTAACCTGCTTTGCTGAAGGTGTGACTGACATGCTGCGTACACCATGCAGCCATCCAGCCTTCGCTCTGTTACCCACCCCCTGTGTCTGGTGTGATGCCAAGGCTGGAACGTCTGCCTTCAGTTATCTGCTCCTCGGAGCAGGGGCGCGGCCTGGACGGTTCTGGGGCTGTGTCAATAATGCACGTCTTCTCCATTCGGCAGCTCGGTTTTCCAGCTTGCGCTTCCTAGTGCCCCTGGGAAGCGCAAAGGAGCTGTGCTGTTAGTGAGGGGAAACGTCTCACAACCAGCGTCCAAGGAAGAGCTGGGCTGCTGGAAACCGTTCTGCGTCAGATGTTCCCGCACTGGAGTGGGGGTTCAGTGCATGTGAATTTCAAACTCTGTAAAGGAGGGAGCTGCACCCTGCTGCTGGCCCTTAATTGTGCTTGTTTGAGGCCTGGGTTCTCGGCTGTGACCTGACAGATGAGTTGTTTGCCTTTTCCTCTTGCAGGCAGAAATTGGTGACTGCTCTAGCCTCTGCACAACATGCTGTGTTTCAGAGCCTCTCCTGCTCCGTGCACTGGCCAAGCTGGCCCCGATCGGGGAGCGTTTGAACTCCCCGGCGGAGTGCTCGTTACTCATCTCTTCAGAGCTACTTATTTTCAAAACGCCGCGTTTGTAGCTGTGGGGTGAGGCATCCCCCTCCCTGGCCAGCCATAGAGCTCTGCCCAGCTTCCTGTGTTGTATCAAGCTTCCGGCCCCAATGCGGCGTCACCGGTGCCTGTCACTGCTCCGTGGGCGCGGAGGGAGATTGAGGTGGCACTGGGCAGTTCCCTGCTGCGAAGGGGAGACCTGGGGGCAGTCAGGAAACTCACCCAAGGCTTGTTCATGTCTTGCTGCTGTTGCTTGGGCAGGCTCTGAGCAGCAACTGGCCCTGAATCCGAGTGGTGGCTGCTCTCTCTCGTATCCCCTCTGGTTGGCTGAGGAGTGGGACACTTTCAAGTCCCTGTTAGGGGGTCGGGGGTCAAACTGTTTATTTAGGACGTTTTACGAGTCCCTGCCATGTAAACCTCAGAAATCCTTACACCAGTGTGAGTTGGTTTAAAGAGACCTTGTAAAGGATTTAGTCCCCGGCTCTCGGTGGTGTGACCATGTTCGTGAGCTTGGGTGCAATGCCTGCGCCAGGTGGTTTCTAGTGATTGAATTAAAGCCGCTTGCAAGCGCTTACCGGGGGGCAGGCCCTGCGCTGTGCACACCCCTGTAAAGCAGGTGGTTTCTGTGGGGAGGGTTCTAGGCCCAGTGTCTCCAGCAGGGCTTGTGCCAGGCAGCTGCTGCGAGTGCGAGGGAGCGCCGTGGTCTGGAAATAGGGGAAGAGGCCAAGTGCTGGGGCACGAGAAATACCCCTTACAAGCAAGACTGTCATGGGAAGGAGGGGGCTGAGTCCCCTCCGCCAGCCACTGAAATGAGAGAAGTGGCCCCAGGCTAGCGGGGAGGCCAGTTTCCTTAGATCCCCTTCCCCCTTTACGATGGGCACTAGGGTGCTGCTGGGGGTGCTCAGGGATGTGCTGAGCAGGGCGTGGAGGCCTCTCCTAGCCCGGCTGCCTGAGCTGGGCTCCTGGCAGCTCTCGGCATCACCGTGATGGGCTGCTAGCGGGGGTGTGAGTCTCACCCCACCAGAGTGTGGCCTGCTGCCCCAGCACGCATGGCCCCCTGCAGCGCCCTCCCCAGTCCCCACAGTGCTGGGCCCTCCGCACCGTCGGAGCAAGGAGAGAGCTGTTTTTCAGGCGTCATGGACGAGAACAAGCCCCGGGTTGGAAGGTGAGGTGATGGGCAGAGCCCACGTGGCCTCAAGCTGCGGCCGTCTCCACGGCTCCTGCAGGGCCTCTGCCAGGGCGAGGGCCAGTGTCCCAGCGTCAGGATCGTCCTGGAGGGGCAGGGGTGCAGCACAGCTGTGTGTATGGCTGGGCGAGGTGACGCTGTGGCCAAGAGCACCAGAGAGACTCTGCCCGTGGGCTCCTTGGTACCGGGGGACCGTACAGTCCGCAGACAGCTGCATGTCCTCACGGGAACACAATCCTCCTAGGCCAGCAGGGGCTCAGCCGAGCCTAGGACCCTCCTTGGGCAAAGGGGCCGGTGGGGGCGCTGATGGGCACATGCTCCTCCATCCGGCTCAGGCTGTTCCGGCTCATTTCATGCCTGTGGTGGGGGCAGTATGGGTCTAGTGCGGTGATTCTCAACCCGCGGGCCGCTTGCGGCCCAATCAGCACACAGCTGCGGCCATGTAACGCCCACAGGCCATACAGGTGGTGTATATATGGTGTGGATGGGGCCCACGTAACACAGAGAGCTGCGTATGTGGCTCCCAGTGGTAACTAGGTTGGGAACACTGGTCTAGTGGTTAGAGCTTGGCTCTGGGCGCCATATCCTGCCAGCACTGCTGCTGTGGCAGCCTGAGCCAGTACAGCACCTGCCCAGCCTGCTCCTAAGCCAGCAGCCGTTCCCGCGCAGGGCTGTCAGGCCTAGTGCCCCGGGAAGAGGGGCTGCCCAGACCCATCCTGGATTGCTGGGCCCAGCGGGGGGCAGACTGTCCCGTCCCTGCCCCGGGCGCTGACTCATGGGTGCGGTCGCAGGCTCAGGCTGACGGGGCAGCATGTGAGGATCACTGCACCGTGGAAGGAATGAGCCAGCCTCACTCACACTCCCTCTGAGTCAGGGGCCCCTGCTGGCTGGAGGGGCAGGGCGCTGGGTGAGCCGGGCAGACCCCGCTGTGCCCCGAGGGCTGCCTTGCCCCGGCTGGGGGAAGGGGAATGGCGGGTGCAGGGCCAGATTGGCACCAGCTGGAATGGGCGGTTGTCTCTCACTGCTGACCCTGCTTTGTGGGTGGAGGAGGGGCCAGATACCACAGTGACGGGCCCGGGAGCAGCACGCGCAGGATCTGTCTCAGTCAGCGTCGGTGTATGCGAATGAGGTGGTCGTCAGGCTGGACCGCGGCTGCTTTCAGCGTATCTGGCGGGAATCACGGGGGGGCAGCTGCTGGCGGGGGCGCCCTGGGCGTGGGGAAGCCACGGGGAACCCGTCCCCCCCCTAAGCTCCCCAGAGCAGGGCTCTCCGTCTGCCCTAGAGCGCTGCCTGGCACGGGGCTGCCTGGTGCCCTTCTGTCCGCGGGCAGCCAGGCTGCTCGGTTGGTGTGGGTGGCTCACAGCAGCCGGGCTGGGCAGGGTGGGAGCAGCTAGGCCAGGCTGGGGCTCGGGCTGACTGGAGGTTTCCCTCTTGCTCTTCTTTCCAGGTATCTGCTACACGATATTTGACCTGGGCTTCCGTTTCGATGTGGCCTGGTAAGATGGCTCTTAAGTGCCGCCCCTGTGGTTGGGCGCCCTGCCGGGGCTAGGCGGGCCGGCTCCAGCGAGCAGGGCTTCCCGCTGAGGGCGCTAGCTGGCAGAGGTGACCAGAAAGCAGCACTTGCTCCATCACATTGGCCAGCAATTGTCCTCGGCCAGGGTCGTGCAGGGAGAACGTGCCCTTCCTGCCCCGTGCGGCTGCGCGGAGAGACTGCAGCTCTGGCAGCAGAGACCCAGAGCCTTCGTCACTCCCCTGGCATAGGAGCCGCTCCTCTCTGTCTCTCCCATGGCGTGGAGCCCGCTTGGTGCTGGCTTGGACTGAGGGCTTGCTACACCTGGCTGGCCCAGTGCCCTGCTCACTCCTGCTGTGCACTGTCCCGTTCCACGGCTGGATCCTGCCACAGGGCGCCGGGCTGCAGCTCTGCTCCCCTCCCCATTGCAACCAGGAAAGCCTGCAACATGCCCTCAGCATCCAGTCGCGCTCTGCTGCCCCTGCCCTGCCCCAGCCTGTGCCGAGTGCTCTCTGCCAGCTGCCTGTGGCTCTGCTTGCCGGCAGGCGCGATCCAGATTGCCCTGGGCTGGGCTGGCTGATTCCCCCAGCAGCTGGCTTACGCCTTCCTCCTCCAAGGGCAATGGGAACAAGGCTGTCAGGTGTTCTGCCTGGCCTGGGCTGCACCGCAGGAGGAGCCTGCCTGGCCACGTCAGGGCTCTGGGGGGTGAAGGCTGGGGACGAGGCGTGGCTGGGTCTGCTTGGGGGGCTCTGCCACGTGCTGTGGTTCCTTGCTCTGCTGCAGACTCCAGGCCGGCGGCTCCCCTGCCCTTTCATGGACCACCCACGTGGGCAGCCGTGGGTCTGGGGTGGTCAGGAAAGCCGGTGAAGTGTCTCCGCGTGCTGGAGCCCCCAGCTGGCTGTGCGCGCACATGAGGGTGGCCGTTGCATTGCGAGGGCCCGCACAGCAGGCAGCCGTCTCGCCTGCCGCCCTCCTCCCGTGGAAGGGAGGCGCTGGGCTGTGGCCCTGGAGTGCTGGGGTGGGTGGGGCCAGCCCTGACTCTGCACTAACGAGGTTCCTTTCTGCCTCTAGGTTCTTAACGGAAACCTCCCCCTTCATGTGGTCCAACCTGGGCATCGGCCTGGCCATCTCGCTGTCCGTGGTGGGCGCAGCCTGGTGAGTTGGGTCCCATTGTCTGGGACTGCCGGTCCCATGGGGTTTGCTGCTCCCAGAGCCTGTCTGCTGAGGCTCCTGCTCGGGGGCTGGGACTAGCTATCGTGTGGGTGGTGCTGCCATGCCTGAGTCAGCCCCTCGCCAGCGGCCTGGCTCCGACATCACAGCAGGGCACCCTTGGGTCTGGGGCAGCACCTCTGACGGGCCTCACGCTCCTGCTGGCGGCTCCGGAGAGCTGCCAGGGGATGCTGGTGGACTGGGAGACGTCAGGGTGTCTGGCTGGTCTCTGGGTTCTGTGCCAGCGAGTCCCGGTCGGGCTGGCAGCTGCCCTGGGTGCCGTTGCTTTTCCCAGCCCGTCTCACCGTGCGTGCCTGTGGCGTGAGCGGGGAGCGCTGGGCATTCAGCTCCCGCTGAGCTCGCTGCGAGCTCTCTGGTCAGCGCTCAGCTCTGCCCCAGGGAGGCACCATCTCCTCGTTGGCAGCGCCCCAGGGCTCCCTCGCTGACTGCCCTGTCTCTTGCAGGGGGATCTACATCACGGGCTCCAGCATCATCGGCGGGGGAGTGAAGGCCCCCAGGATTAAAACAAAGAACCTGGTCAGGTAAGGACAGTTGGTCCCCAGTGTTGGGGCACCAGGACAGGACCTGGCACCTAGGGGGAACAGCGCCCCAGGGAGCCAGTCAGCAGTTCACCTGAGCTGCTCACGCTGGCCCCTCTGGGCTGGGCAGTACAGCGCTGAGCCCGATGATCCGCGGCTGGGGCTCCTGTCCCCACAGCCCACCCCCATCTCCGGCCCAGGCGCTCTGGTGTGCGGGGGCACCAGTCAGTCCACACCTCAAGGGAACAGCTTCTGCCGGGCCTCTGGGCTCCTTGCCCTCGCCCTGGAAATGTGAATCGTCCTGAAGCACCAGTGCATGCTGGGAAAGGCAGTGCTTCCTATCCCTGGCTGGCTGCAGGCCCCCAGGGGCTGTGGGGGGTACAAGGCCCCCCACCCTGTTGTCTGCCTGTTGGATTCCTGTGGGATGCTTCCCCTCTGCTGGGTGGCGAAGGGCCAGTGCCGCCCCCCGCGGGAGCGTCTCAGCAGTGGGGTCGGGGGGCTTAGCAGGGGGAGATGCACTGGGCGGTGTCAGCATGGGAGCCCCACAGGGAGGCGACTCATCTATCAGCATGACAGGCAGTTGTGGGGGGCAGAGGCTGGGCTGTGGGTCTCTGGCTCCAGTTGCTAACGCTGTCCCTCATCCACAGCATCATCTTCTGTGAGGCCGTGGCCATCTACGGGATCATCATGGCGATCGTCATCAGCAACATGGCTGAGGTGCCTGCTGGCGGGGGGGAGGGTGCACCCCCCAAGCAGCCCCTGGAGCTCTGCACAGTCTCCCCTGGCCTGTCCCTGCGGGGAGAGGAGGGGTGTAGCCAAGGCTCAGGGTCTCTTCACTGCTTCCCTCCAATATCGCTGGGCAGGGCAGCAAACCCAGCGCAGGCGCCTGGCAGGGGGAGCCTCTTCCACACGGGGTGTCCCTTGGCTCCCCTGGCCTGCGGTCCTGGCTCTAAGTGGCCTGTACCAGCCGTGGCAGTGCCAGGAGCCCTGGGAGCTGGTGGAAGTGGGCAGAGCCTGGCGCCCCGCTGGGCTGGGTGCTGTGAGGCGTTTCTTGGCTGGGATAATGGGCACATGGATCCAGGCTCTGTGAAGCCACTGTGGCATGGAGGGTTTGAGCTGGGCTCCAGGAGGGGAGATGGCAGGGCTCTGGTTAACGCTGTTCCAGCCTAATCCGGGGAAGGGGCAGTGCCTGAGCTCACCGCCGGAGCAGGCCTGGCCCTCTCGGGAAGGGTTGTGGTTCCGTTGTCCAGCGCAGGGCAGGACTCGCCCCGGGTCCCACCGTGACTTGAATCAGATCTGGCCGTGAGTCCCAGCCCATCTCCCTGGCCCGCCAGTCTCACTGCAGAGCCGGGCGCGTTTGTCCAGTGCAGCGCAGGGGGTGCGGCTTGGGCAGGGCAGGGTGACACAGCAGGGTCCCAACCTGCGGGCGATACCTTAGTGGGCGTGTCTTGCCGCCATACGCCCGCTCAGACAGACACAGCCGCTGGTTATGTGCAGGGGGAATCTCCCTCTGCCCCGGTATGTGGCGGGGAGGGGCCTGTGGAGCAGGTAGCTAAGGCCCTGGACTGGGACTCTGGGGGTTTGGGTCCCAGCTCTGGGCAGCCTGTGCCCGTCCCCATGGCAGGGAGCTCTGGCCAGGCTGCTGTATCCCTGCCGCTAACCCTGCACCATGTGTCGTCTTCCAGCCTTTCAGTGGCACCACCCCAGAGACCATCGGTGCCAAGAACTACCATGCAGGTAAGTGGCATCCTGCACCATGTCTGGAGGGGCCTGTGGGGCCAGCGGGCTCTGCCCTGAGTGGAGGGAGACTCCTGCACCCCAGCCCCATGCCAGTGCCTGTTCTCGGAGCACGCTCCGGCATGCTCTTCCCTTAATGTGTGCACCTGGTTCGCTCTCCCCAGTGAGCCACGGGCCCCTGTGTGCGCAGTGCAGCCCTTCCTGGGATGCTTGGCGGCACCGGACCCCGTGAGAGCAGCTGTGAGCCCTGTCTGGGCCCGGGGGCAGCGCTCTGCCCTAGGAGCTGCACCTCTCCTCTGGGGCAGGCAGGGCTGGGGAGCAGTGGCCTGTCCCACTTCCGCCCCTGCAGGCCCAGCTGTTCAGGGTGGCAGCCTGCCTCGCCTAGCATTGGGGGCGGGGCTGTCTGGCTGGGTAGCGTTGTACTTAGTGCTGCACAGGATCTTTTCAGGGGGAATACATGTGTCCATCCACACTGTACCATATGCATACGATACATGTATCCATCCACACGCTATATTACCAATAAACGTGGTGCTTTGCCTTATTCCCCCGAAAAGATCCTGTGCAGGACTTTAAGTGCTTTGGTGGAGAATTGCGAAAGGGGGAAAGGTACCACGAGCATTTATTGAGTAATGAAACAAACTTTGAGAAGTATTGGAAAAGTACTTTCCAATACCTTGGAAAGTATTAAGAAGTGATCGCTCATTAAGGGGTGCACACCCCCGGTGGTAAAGAGGAGAAGTCGCTTTCTCGCTCCCCGGGTCGGGTCGTAGAGTTGCCGGCGTTAGCAAGAGAGGAGGAGAAGTCGCGTTCTCGCTCCAGGAGAAGGGGTCGTGGTAAATAAGAGTAGAGAGAGAAGCATGGCTATTTAGGCCCAGTGGGAGGCTGGGTGCCCTAGGAAAGGGTTAACCGTAAGCAGTCTCTTAAGAAGGCTCCCGGAGAGGAGACTGAGAAATTGGCCTTTGTAAAAGATGTTACCCCTGGTACAGCACAGCCCTGCCTGAGCCTGCCAGCAGAGCGCCCTGTGCCCTCCCCATCTCCACCCTACTGGGCGCCGGCAGCCGGGCTCTGGACCCAGGGCAGGGAAATGTTGCTTCCCCTCAGATGCTCCTATGTAGCCATAGGTGGGGGACCAGCCTCTGGGGGCATCTTCCTAGGTAGCTGGGGTCTGGGTTCACACCTCTGCTTCCCCTGCCCCAAACGCACAGTGCCACTTGCTCTTGGTGCACGGCAGCGATTTGAGCTCACCCTGGCACTGCTGGCGCAGGTCACAGGGCCCTGCCTGGCAAAGGCACTTCAGGGAATTTGGCATCCTTGGTTTGTCCTCTTCATATTCTGCTCTGTCCCCTTAACTCTGCCCCTGGCAACTCCTAAGAGTTTCCCAGCCTGGCCAGTGCCTGGAGTGCCCCAGCGGGCTCTCACAGGAGGAGGCCAAGCCCCTGTGCAAGCCAGGCCTTGGCCTGGGGCCTGCTGCATCTCACCACTCCCTGCCCCACCCCCTCCAGGTTTCTCCATGTTTGGGGCCGGCCTGACCGTGGGCCTTTCCAACCTGTTCTGCGGGGTGTGCGTGGGCATTGTGGGCAGCGGGGCTGCGCTGGCTGATGCCCAGAACGCCAGCCTCTTCGTCAAGATCCTGATCGTGGAGATCTTCGGCAGCGCCATCGGGCTCTTCGGGGTCATAGTCGCCATCCTGCAGGTACTGGCTCCTGCCCTCTGGGCCCAGCGTGCTCCTGGGGCCCCCAGGCGTGGGCTGCCCAGCTCATCAAACAGGCCTAGGTGTCTGCAAGGCCTCAGGGCCCCCAGCAGGGTGATGGGAGGGATGCAGCCACTGCTCTCTGGTGAACCAAGAAGCCCATCCAGGGGACACAGGTGGGCGGGCGGGGGGAATGATGCAGCGGCTCCATGTGGTGGCACCATCTGGCCTGGCCACTGGAACCCATCGTGGCATAGCCACAGGGCACTGGAATCGGAGCAGTTTGTGCCCAGGGCTGATCGGGGAGGAGCAGCTTAAGCCAGGCTGCCTGAGCAGGGCAGTTGGGGGGTGCTTGGCAGGGTGTGCTCCTGGGAGGGGCTTGGGACATCTTCTGACCTGTCTCCTTTCTCTCTGCAGACATCTAAAGTAAAAATGGGGGACTGAGCCCCTGCCCGTTCCGGCCTGGCCCCCTGCGGGCGCGACTGTACATATTTATTTAATGTTTCTATTTCCTGATCGGGGGCGTCGCTTCGCCGCGTCGGGAGCGGGTGCCCAGGTGTATAGAACCGTCCCTGCTGACCCGCCGCCCGCTGGCCCCATCTGTGTGTGAATTCGGCTCCCTCCTGTTGGCCCAGCCAGCCGGGGGTGGGGGTTACTGCCTGAGTGTTCCCGGTGTGTGTACAAATCAATCGACCAGTGTAAGTCAGTGTCACGTGAAATAAACATGGTTCCTGTCCCTGCCTGCTGCATTCTGTCTGTGCCATGCGCTCCCCTACTGCCCTCAGGGCACTGCCAGCCCTGCCTGGCCACGGGACATAGCTCGGAACTGGCTGGATGCTGCTGTGAGCTATGGTGCTGCCCTCAGCTTGTGCCGGGGGAGGCACAAGAAGAAAATTCTTAAGCTGGCATGGACCTGTGCCCAGTGTGCCAATGGGTTAGTGGAAGGGGGGCCTGCCTCAGAGTCCTCCTACAGCTGCCTCAGATACTGCTGCAGCTGAGGGAGACCCTGGGGTTGGGCTGGCAGAGAGCTGAGGTTGGGAGTCAGAGGCACAGTGGACATGGGGGGGAGGCTAATATCATAAGAACGGCCACACTGGGTCAGTTTGTGGATGACACAAAGCTGGGAGGTGTTGCTAACACAGAGAAGGACCAGGATATCATACAGGAAGATCTGGATGACCTTGTAAACTGGAGTAATAGTAATAGGATGAAATTTAATAGTGAAAAGTGCAAGGTCATGCATTTAGGGATTAATAATAAGAATTTTAGTTATACATTGGGGACACATCAGTTGGAAGTAACAGGAGGAGGAGAAGGACCTTGGAGTATTGGTTGATCACAGGATGACTATGAGCCGCCAATGTGATATGGCCATTAAAAAAGCTAATGCAGTTTTAGGATGCATCAGGCGAGGTATTTCCAGCAAAGATAAGGAGGTGTTAGTACCGTTATATAAGGCACTGGTGAGACCTCATCTGGAATACTGTGTGCAGTTCTGGTCTCCCATGTTTAAGAAGGATGAATTCAAACTGGAACAAGTTCAGAGAAGGGCTACTAGGATGATCCGAGGAATGGAAAACCTGTCTTATGAAAGGAGACTCAAAGAGCTTGGCTTGTTTAGCCTAACCAAAAGAAGGCTGAGGGGGGATATGATTGCTCTTTATAAATATATCAGAGGGATTAATATCAGGGAGGGAGAGGAATTATTTAAGCTTAGTACCAATGTGGACACAAGAACAAATGGGTATAAACTGGGAGGAGTGAAGTTCTGGAGCAGCCTTCCAAGGGGAGTAGTGGGGGCAAAAGACATATCTGGCTTTAAGACTAAGCTTGATAAGTTTATGGAAGGGATGGTATGATGGGATAGCCTAATTTTGGCAATTAATTTTGGCAATTGATCTTTGATTATCAGCAGGTAAGTATGCCCAGTGGTCTGTGATGGGATGTTAGATGGGGTGGGATCTGAGTTACTGCAGAGAATTCTTTCCTGGGTGCTGGCTGGTGAGTCTTGCCCACATGCTCAGGGTTTAACTGATCGCCATATTTGGGGTCGGGAAGGAATTTTCCTCTAGGGCAGATTGGCAGAGGCCTTGGAGGTTTTTTGCTTTCCTCTGCAGCGTGGGGCATGAGTCACTTGCTGGAGGATTCTCTGCAGCTTGAGGTCTTCAAACCACAATTTGAGGACTTCAGTAACTCAGACATAGGTTAGGGGTTTGTTATAGAAGTGAATGGGTAGGATTCTGTGGCCTGCGTTGTGCAGGAGGTCAGACTAGATGATCGTAATGGTCCCTTCTGACCTTAGAGTCTATGAGTCTGAGTCAAAGGTCCATCTAGCCCAAGATCCTGTCTGCCGACAGTGGCCAATGCCAGGTGCCCAGAGGGAATGAACAGACCAGGGAATCAAGTTATCCAGCCCCTGTCACCCATTCCCAGCTTCTGGCAATCAGAGGCTAGGGACTCCCTGCCCATCCTGGCTAATAGCCATTGATGGACCCATCCTCCATGAACTTACCTAGATGCTTTTTGAACCCTGTTATAGTCTTGGCCTTCACAGTATCCTCTGGCAAGGAGTTCCACAGGTTGACTGTGTTGTGTGAAGAAATACTTCCTTTTGTTTGTTTAAACCTGCTGCCTATTAATTTAATTGGGTGACCCATAGTTCTTGTGTTATAAGTAAATAACACTTCCTTATTCACTTTTTCCACACCAGTCATGATTTTATAGAGCTCCATTATATCCCCCCTTAGTCATCTCTTTTCCAAGCTGAAAAGTCCCAGTCATTAATCTCTCCTCAGATGGCAGCCGTTCCAAACCCCTAATCATTTTTGTTTCCCTTTTCTGAATCTTTTCCAATTCCAATATATCTTGGTTGGGCAACCGCATCTGCACACAGTATTCAAGATGTGGGTGTAACATGGATTTATATAGAGGCAATACTATATTTTCTGTCGTCTTATCTTAATGATTCCCAACATTCTGTTCGCTTTTTTGGCTGCTGCTGCACGAGTGGATGTTTTCAGAGAACTATCCACAATGACTCCAAGATCTCTCTCAAGTGGTAACAGCTAGTTTATAGTATCAGAGTGGGAGCCGTGTTAGTCTGGATCTGTAAAAAGCTACAAAGAGTCCTGTGGCACCTTACAGACAAACAGATGTATTGGAGCATGAGCTTTCGTGGGTGAATGACGTGTGTCTGATGAAGTGGGTATTCAGCCACGAAAGCTCATGCTCCAATACATGTGTTAGAAAATAAGGTGCCACAGGATTCTTTGTAGCTAATTTATAGTTGGGATTATGTTTTCCAACGTGCAGTACTTGGCATTTATCACCATTGAATTTCATCTGCTGTTTTGTGAGATCGCTTTGAAGCTCTTAGTTAAGTCCAAAGCAGACTACTATCATGTAGTTTTGTATCATGTAGTAAATGATTCTAGTAGATTGGTGAGGCATGATTTCCCTTTACAGAAACCATGTTGACTCTTCCCCAACAAATCTTGTTCATCTATGCGTCTGACAATTCTGTTCTTTGCTAGAGTTTCCTATAGAGTCCTCAGCCCTGCACCTTATTTCTAGGAAGGTTTAATGTTGAGCAAGGTGCTACTGGCCAGGGCCCTCTGGAAGCTGCGCCTGATTTTGGGAGGGGTGCGTACGGGGGCTTAAAACCAGCAGCAGAGCTCCTGCTTGGCCCTGCTGCTAGGTGGGCTGGCAGTCGTCTGTGCCCCTGAGTCCAAAGCACAGCAAGCCCCTAGGCAACCAGCAGCTGCGCTCTGGGTGGGGAGGGAGCATCTCTGGCACAACCTGCCCCTCTCCAGGCTGGAAAGGTGCAGCCCCCCTCTGCAGCCTGGGTCCCCAGGGGAAGGCTATGGCCAGCCTGCCCCACATCAGGCCTGGGTCCCCCCATCCCAGGCAGTGGGGCTGCCTCTGCTCTGAGACTGGAGCCACCCTGCCCTCGCTTGTGGATGCTCCTCTTCTGCCTACTCCAGTGGTTGGTCAGTCACTGGCCTGGGGCTCACGCAGCAGCGGTGGGCACGGGCTGGAGATGGCTTTCTGGGCACTAGATTCTGCAGTCGCCCCCTCTGCCTGTGTTCCCTGCATGGGTAGTGGCTGGGCTCTCGGCTAGGAGGGTACGTGGGGGTGGCTGTAGCTAACCTCCCCAGGGAGTGCCTGGGATCGTTTCCCCATCTGCCCCCCCTTGGACCCCCCTGGCTACTCTAATTCAGCTGCTGTATGGCGAGGCTGGGGAGCTGTCGCAGTTTTCTCCCCCCCCCCCCAATTGGCGAAGAGCTGCCCACATGTCTGCACTGCAGCTGGGCCCTCCAGCGAGAGGTGGGGGGCCTGGGTGTGAGGGGAAGGGGCACACAGCAGCTGCAGCGTGTCTCTGCTATGGGAGGGCCTCGTGCTCTGACACACCTGTCGCCTCGATCTGTCCAGGTGCCTGGGGCCTGAGCCTGTGCGGGGAAGAGAGCAAATGCCGGCGGGTCCTAGCAGGGTGGCTCTGCTGCCTGCTTTGGGAGACCCCGGGGGGCTGGGGAAGGCCAGGTCCGGCTGCCCATTGCCCCAAGCTGGGGATGTGACATCGACGGGCCGAGAGCAGGATTAGCGCTGCGTCCCGAAATGCACCGAGGCCCCTGCGGTTCTGCATTAGCGCCTCCTGCGGGACGGGTGGGAGTAAATCGGATGCAGTGAGTGCCCTGGGCAGGGCTCGGGAGCTCTGCTCTCCATCTGCCGCAGCCGGGAGCCAGCGAACACGTCGGGCAGTGGTAGCCAGCAGCGCCTCCCAGGCTGTGCTTCCCTTTCATGTAGAACAGCTCAGCCCGGGGCAGAGCCCGGGGACCCCAGCCAGTGCCTGTGTGCTCACGTGGAGGGTGAGTAAAGCTGCCTGAGCAGGGTTTCTGGGGGCCACTGAGGTTTCTGTGGCTCAAGGGCAGAACTGATCCGTTGTCAAGGTGCAGGACAGGCTGGACCCGCCCAGCGGGCTGTGGGTGTCGGCTCGCTCGCTGTGGCCCGGCCTTGGCCTCCAAGGGGGCACCTGTCCCTCGGGGGCAGGGCTGAGCTCCACTCACCTCACCTGGCCCCTCAGCAGAGGGGATGAGCTTCACTGCCTGGGCTTGGAAGGGAGAGACGCAGATTTAATATCAGTCCCATGCCCCAGGAGTTCTCGCCGGGGTACAGCCTCCTGCTCTGCCATGGGCATCTGCTACCTCACAGGGGGCTGCCCTGCGGAGCTGTCACACGTGTAACATGCATGTGGGCTCTGGACGTAGGATCACATTCCTATGAGCAAGGATCTGTGTCTGTTGGAGCCCCAGAGTGGGTCAGACCAATGTCCAGCTAGCCCAGGGTCTTGTCTTCTGACAGCAGCTAGTGCTGGATGCTTCAGAGGGAATGAACAGAACAGGGAAATCATGGTAGTTTCTGCCTTATTATCTCTCCCTTTCCTAATGGTTTCTAGCAGTCACCCCTTTTATCGCTGCTGCACGTTGAGTGCGTGTTTTCAGAGAGCTACCCACAATGGCTCCAAGATCTTTCTCGAGTGGTAACAGCTAATTTAGACCCCATCGTTCTGCATGTATAGTTGGGATGATGTTTTCCAATGTGCATCACTTTGCATTTATCAACACTGAATTTCATCTGCCATTTTGTTGCCCAGTCACCCAGTTTAGTAGCTCTTCCTAGTCTGCTTTGGACTTAACTATCTTGAGTAGTTTTGTATCATCTGCAAATTTCACCACCTCCCTCTTTACCCCTTTTTCCAGATCATTTAGGAATGTTGAATAGGACTGGGCCCAGTACAGACCCCCCAGGGCAGGGCAGGCTGCAAAAGGGAGAGCAGCCCTGGCGGGGGTTTATCCAGCCTGTTCTTAAACACCTCCAGTGATGGGGCTTCCCCACCTGCCCTTGGGCCCCTGTCCCGGAGCGTAAGTCCCCTGGGAGTTAGCCAGCTTGTGTCTAATAGCTAACCTCCAGCTCCCTGGCCGTGGATTCAACCCATCGTGCCCCCAGCCTTGAATTCTTGTCTGGGTCCATCCCGCTAGCAGTCTTGCCCCAGCTTTGTCTTGGGCTGACATCAGGCTAATGGGTTATAGCTTCCTGGGTCCCCCGGTCCCCCCTTTAATCGTGGTGCAGTGTTAGCTTTTCCTCAGTCCTCCGCTGGAGCGTGTTCACAACAACACACGGGATTTTGAGAGCTCCTCGGCCACGTCTTTTAACACATTTGGGTGCAAGTTATCCAGGCCTGTGGGTTCCAACGGTTTCCCTTTAATACTTGCTGTCTAGCATTCGCCCTAGTTCCTGAGGGACTAGAAGGTGTTTCGTTATCACACTCAGATGTGGACGTATCGTCCTGTCTCTCTCCAAATACAGAAGAGAACTATTTGTTAAGTACTTCTGTGACTGACAATTTTACTGTCCTGCTCTAATACTGGCCATGGCCCATTGCTAGGATTTGGCTTGTTCCTGATCTATTGAACGGATTCCTTCTCGGTCCTTACCCCTCCGGGTCCTATTCCTCTCTGATACCTTTAGCTTCCCGAACAGCCGTCTGCATTTCCTAACTTCCAATTTCTACTCATTGCTACCAACTTCTCGTTTTTCCATTTTGGTTTGGGGGGTGGGGAGAGGTTGAGTAGCAGCTGCCTTCACCTCCCCTCTTTTAACCCAAGGAGGTGCCTGTCCTGATTGCAGAATTGGTTTCTGGGTGTCAAACGCTGCGTCCTTAAGCAGTTCCTCACCTTCACATGTTTGTTGACATTTCTCCTCTCAGTCACCCACGATTGTTTTCAGCCTTGGGAAACTGGCCTTTTTAAAGCCCAAGTCTGTCTAGTACTAGTTGGGAGACTGCCATGCTCACAAATGAGCTTAGTTCGTGGTCGCTAGCACTCAGGTGTGACAGGTTCGGTCACAGAGACCCCCTTGGGACTGTCACCTGATGTGCTGAAACTACCTCTGAGCCTGTTTTCCCTGCCAGCTTGGGACTCCAGAACCCTGCCTTGTTGAGCCAAACACGCCAGCCTGCTGCAACACAGACCCTGGGTCTGAACCATGTCCCCAAAGCTGCAGGCTTTAACTGAAAACCACTCAGCAGGTTACCTGTCGTCGCACCCAGCTCCCAATGGGATCCAAACCCCAAATAAATCCGTTTTGCTCTGTATGAAGCTTATACAGGGTAAACTCATAAACAGTTCACCCTCTATAACCCTGATAGAGAGATATGCACAGCTGTTTGCTCCCCCAAGAATTAATACTTGCTCTGGGTTAATTCATAAGTAAAAAGTGATTTTATTAAATATAAAAAGTAGGATTTAAGTGGTTTCAAGTAATAACAGAAAGAACAAAGTAAGTCACCAAGCAAAATAAAACAAAACACGCAAGTCTGAGCCTAATACATTAAGAAACTGAATGCAGGTAAATCTCACCCTCAGAAAAAAAACAGGAGTACTTGTGGCACCTTAAAGACTAACAAATTTATTTTAGCATAAGAACCCTCAGAGATGTTCCAATAAGCTTCTTCTACAGACTAGACTCCTTCCTAGTCTGGGCCCGATCCTTCCCCCCGGTACAGTCCTTGTTAGCTCCAGCTCCAGTGGTAACTAGGGGATTTCTCCTGACTGGCAGCCCCCTTTGTTCTGTTCCACCCCCTTTCATGGCTTTGGCACAAGGCGGGAATCTTTTGTCTCTCTGGGTCCCCACCCCTCCGTCTAAATGGAAAAGCACCAGGTTTAAGATGGATTCCAGTATCATGTGACATGGTCACATGTCACTATAAGACCCCAGTCTCCATTCTTCCCGGGTTGGCCCCCAGGCACACGGGAAGGCTTGCAGGTAAATAAACCATCTACAACCAATTGTCCTAGTCACTGGGAGCCATCAAGATTCTAAACCACCATTAATGGCCCTCTCTTGGCATAATTACAGTAGGACCCCAGAGTTATACATCATATTTCTAGCTTCAGATACAAGAATGATACATGCGTACAAGTAGGATGAACACACTCAGTAGTTTATAAGCTTTGTAATGATACTTTACAAGAGACCTTTTGCGCAAAGCATATCCCTGTTACATTATCTTCACCCTCATAAGCATATTTCCATAAGTATATGGAGTGCAACATCACGCCAGGCAACCATCATTTTTTAGTGAGACAAGGTGGGTGTATTAGCCCAACCTCTGCGGGTGAGAGAGACTCTGTTGAGCTTACAAGACCTAGTCAGCTTGGTCTAATGCCCAGGTCCCACCTGGCTGTAGCGATTCTGCATCCATCAGTTGTTAGGTCAGTGAAGAATTCAGTGTCTAATACAAGCTTGGCTCGTGTTGGTCGCAATACTGTTTGTGTAGAAAGTTCTGTTTTAGACTGGCCCACTGAGCTCTGCAGCCTGTGTCCCACAACCTGAAATCCCCCAGGATCACACATTTCTACACATTGCGATGTTGGCGGAGCAGCTCCTCTTGGTCCCTGTTTGACGGGGGGCTCTAGCCAAGCCCGCTCGTGTTTTGGGATGTATGAGAACATTGGCCCAGGAGCGCCCTAGATCCTGTCCTGCAGTAGCAGTAATGCCAGAGCAGGGGATGGTGTCTCCAAGGCTGGGGGCCACCTGCCTCGCCGTGACACCCCCATTCCTAAATGGGGCGGAGCCAGAGTTTAACATTGCAGCCGGGTGACTCCCCCCACCAGGGCTCAGGGAAACCTGCCCATGTGTAGCACATTTGGTGTCATACACCAGTGTTTCTAATTCCTCTTGTCTATTACCCAGGAGTCTGATGCTGGAGCCCAGGCCCCGTCCCTCAGGGCACAGCCCTCTGCCCCACAGCCCACTCGCTGGTGCACAGGCCCCCACCCTGCCCCACTCCCACCTGCCCCCTGGGGCCCCCACCCACACACTGGTGCCCCCTGCCAGTCCCCACCTGCTTCCTGGTGCCCATTCCCTGCACCACCTGCCCCCCTGGTGCCCCCTATCTCGCACCACCGCCATCCAGCAGTGCCCACCCACACTTGTCTCCCTGGTGCCCCCTCACCCTGCCCAACCCCCACTCGCTAGTGCCCCCACCCTGCCCTGTCCCCCCTCACTGGTGCCCAAGCACCAGGGTCCTGTCCCCAGACAAGGGGAGGATCCTGCCGGGAGTCAGCCCTGGGGGTCCCGGGGCAGTGCCTGGTGCTGCAGGGACTGAGGGAAGGGGTGGGGATCAGGGGCAGGGAGCGAAGCAGGGGTGGAGCCACGACCTTGCCAGGTCTGGAGGTGGGGCCTATGGATGGAGGGGGTGTGGCCAGTCTTTGTGGGGGTGGAGAGGGCGTGACCTATGGAGGGAGCCGGTGAGGCCAGTCCTTGGGGGGGGTGGGCGGAGAGGAGACAGGACTAGGGGAAGTGGGGCTGGATCTGGGGGCGGGGCCTAGGGCAGCAGAGGCGGAGTGGGGGCAGAGCTAGGGGAAGCAGAGGCGGGGCCAGTCCTGGGAGTGGGGCCTAGGGCAGCGCGGGGCGGGGCTAGACATGGGGTGGAGTCAGAGAGGGGCGGGGCTAGGCGAGGGGCGGAGCCTGGGGCGGGCCTGGTGTGGTGGAGGCAGAGAGGGGCGGGGCTAGGGCGGTTGAGGCAGAGAGGGCGGGGCCTAGGGCAGTGGAGGCAGAGAGGGGCGGGACTAGGCGAGGGGGGCCTAGGGCGGTGGAGGCAGAGAGGGGCGGGGCTAGGGCGATGGAGGGGGCGGGGCCTAGGGCGGTTGAGGCAGAGAGGGGCGGGGCTAGGGCGATGGAGGGGGCGGGGCTAGGCGAGGGGCGCGGCCTAGGTCGGAGGAGGCAGAGGGGGCGGGGCCTAGGGCGGTGGCGCTGCGGTGCGGGAGCGGCCGGGCCTGGTCGCCGCGGAGCGGAGCGGAGGAGCGGGCGGGAGGCCCCGCAGCCCGCGATGGGCGCCCCGTGGCCCGGACCGGGCGCTGCCGCTGCTGACGGGGCCGGGCTGCGGGGCTGGCGGAGGAGCCGGAGCCGCCCGCACTGAGCTCGGCCGGGCCGGGAGCCGCCCGGCCCCCGCCACCCGGCCCGGTACGGGCGGCCGGTCCGACAGCGCCCCGGTACCGGCCCCCGCCCTATCTCCGACACCCGACACCAATCCCCATCACCGCCCCCGCCCCGACACCTCCCCGGCCCCGGCTCCCCATCATCCCCGGCCCGTCACTACCCCCGGAGAGCCCCCATCCGACAGACCCGTCCATTGTCCCCATCCCCGGGGGCTGGGCGGGCCCCCAGCTGCCGGCTCCCCCGTGTCTGCCCCTGCCCGGCTGCCCCGCGGGCGGAGCGGGGTCGGGAGGTCCCTGGCCGGGGGGCTCCTGGTCCGTCCCTGCAGCCCCCTGGGCCGGGCCAGCGCAGACCGAGCGGCCCCAGGGCCCCTGTTTGTAACCCCGGGGCCTGTTCTAGTGGGCGGGGCATCCCGCTCAGGCCCCCCCGGGCTAGCCCCGGCAGCACCCCTCCCCCGTCACACACGCTTAGCTCCTCCTCGCCTTTATCCACAGCCATCTCCCACCCCACCCAAAATGGCTCCTGCACAGTCCCCCAGGCAGCTCCTCCAGGAGGGGGGGTGGGCTGCCTTGGGGGGGCCGAGCCTGGGCCACTGGCTGGGTGAGGGGCCTTGTCCCGGGCAGAGCCTGGCGGGTGCAGCATCACCCAGGGGTGCTGCCTGGGATCTGGGCAGATCCGTCCTTGGCAAGGCAGGAGGCTGCGGGCTGGAAGCGGGGGGCTCCCCGTGAGAACAATGCAGCCAGGGAAGGGGGGCAGGGAGCTGCCGCTCCAGGCTGGCTAATGGCGACGGGGAAGATAATGGGGTTTGCTCTGGCAGTACTTGTGCCTGGCGTCTGGAGCCATTCAGCAGAGCTGCCCAGCTACCCTGGAGACAGGGGGAGGTGGTGATCGCTGTTGCGGGTGCGAGAGACGAGCTCCTGACAGAAGCTGGTCCAATAAAAGCGATGACCTCACCCGCCTTGTCTGGGACCCAGCAACGCTGGCTGCGCTGGTGGCTGGCATGACGCTCACCTCTTCCCAGCAGCCTTCATTGCTCTGGGGCCCTGGGCAGCTGCTCTGAGCTCCTGAGAGACTGCGTTTGGGCCCGGGTCAGGCGGCCAGGTCTGAATGGGGCTCCCCCGGGGCAGCATGGCCAGCTCTGAGTGGCCTTTGGATGGGGTACCCCCAAGTGCAGGGCTGTAGCTCAAATCACGTTATGCGTCACGGGAACGTCCCTGCCATCTGCCCACACCTGGCGATTCCGGAGCCGTGAGGACAGCCACCCACAGCGGGGAGGGTGGGTTTGAATTCTGACCAGCCGGGACCCTGTTTGTTTGTGCTCTGCCAATGTTTGTGCCAGCAGCGTTTCTGTCTGGGAGCGGCTGCTGATCCCGGCGGTCACACGGGATGGGGGGCATTCGGGCTCCAAAAGTTTCCCTCATCCAGTTGGGCCGTGGAAGAGGGAGCTTCTGCCTCGGGCGACCAGTCCTGGCTGGTCAGAATGGCTGGCTGTGAGCTGTGCAGTCCCAGCTGAGCCGTTTCTGAGTCCCAGAGAACTGAACGGAAATCGCTGTTTTCACGGGCAGTTTGGAAACAGGGAAAATGCTGAATTGACCCAGTCAATTATTCACAACCGGTAACTGGCCTGGCTCTGCTCAGCTGCAGCAAACTCCACTGATGGACTGTTAAAATCACACCCAGCCTCCTTCCCCCAGCAACGCCTGCTGCCGGCACAGCCGGCCTGGCCCAGGCCTTAGCGGCACCACATCCAGCTACACGCTTTAGAAGGGGGAAGAAATAAAACATTTCTCACAGGGGCCACCTGGCCAGGCCCATGGCGCTGCTGTTAACCCTTCTCTGCATTTCCACAGCCCGGGGTTCCTAGCGTCCCCCCCCCCCCCCCCAGCTACTGAATTAATGGACGGAAGGTAGAGTAGGAAGGGAACTGGCTTGTGGTGCTGTGGGGTGGGAGGCAGAGCTGCTCTGGTCCTTAGCAAAGTCTCTCTTGCTCCCGGACTGCAGGTCACTGGGCTTCCAAGCACAGCGTGTGTGTCTAGTTACAGTCGCTCCTCAGCCTGTAGCCGGCTTGTGCCCGACTGCTGCTGAAGTGGTGAATCTGGTCTGGATGGAGCACGGCTGCTGCTGCCTCTGTCACCCTCTTCCACACCCCCCAAAGGCCTTGTCTGCAAGGTTTCCCTGGCGGGCTGGTGTGTCTGCCAGCAGCCTGGCTGCCCCCGGGGCTCTGGACTGTTGTGTCTTTTCTGGTCCTCAGAGCAGGTCAGCCAGCTGGGCCTGTCAGCTCCTGAGGGTCCCCCAGCATGTCTCAGCCGGTTGACGTGTCTCTAGCAATTCCCCCGTCTGGCTCCCTTGTCCTGTGTGAAAAGGGCGAGCGGCTTTTCCCTTGGCATGTGCCTTCCGCGGCACTTGCTTTCGCTGCAGCTGCATTCGCCACTCTCCTAGAATCACACCTCCCAGTTCCTGCGAGAACGGCACCTCTGACTCCTTCGTGCCTCCCGGAGGGGCCCCCCCTCAGGCCGTTGGCCATATCCTTTCCGGGGGGGCCCTCTGCCGTTCCACTCCCGCCAGACCGGGGACTTAGGCTGCAGTGCCTCCTATCCTGCCCTGTCATCACCTCGGCACCTGCCTCCTGTTACCCCCAGGGTTAGCCAGCGGTCAGTCAGAATGTGGCAGTGCCGTGACAACACCCTAAACCCAGAAACCGCTTCCCCCCAGGCCTGCTGCGTAATGCCGGTGCTGGTCCTTTGGAACCCGTCAGACCCAGTCTGTGCAGCGCCCCCGGGATGGTTCCCCCTTGCGTGCTTTTCAGGAATTGTGCCCGGTGATGTTAGCTCCTGCTGCTTCATCCAGCCTATCGTCTATGTCCTCCAGTCCCTGCCTTGCTTGCCTCGTTTCAGGAAAGACTGGAACCCCTTCTGAGCCTGTGGGTAACCATCTGAGGGGAGAGGGAAACTGAGTCACCCACACCTTTCATAGAAATACATCCGAGTTGTGCCAGTTCTCTGCACTCGGCTTCAGGGCAGGGCAGCCTCTCTGCTGTTGTGATGGGTGATTTCTGGGGCTCTGGCTCCCACGCCCCCCCCTTTTTGGTGTGTGGTGGATGTTTGTATTGACAACCCATGTCTGCAGTCCAGAAGTTGTTGAGAGTGGGGGCAATCGGGGCTTTGGGGGCCTGGGGTGCCTGGCAGGCAGGCTGGGAGTGGGGGAGAAACGGGACCTGGTGACTCTGCTGAAGCTAGGGTGTTGCCCCGTAAGCTGTGATCTGTAGGTGTCAGGCTGAAGGAGGTGTTGGGCTTCAGTTACCCTCTGTTGAACTGCAGTACATGCTACCGTGGGCGTTGCCAAGCCTGTCGAGATGGGTGGGCCATTTCACACCTCTCTGAGCCATTGTTCAGGCTCTTTGCAGACTCAGGCAGGCAGCATTGTATCAATATACTTGGCTCAAGGCTCTTCACAGCCAGGAGGGCTGGACACAGGCCTGCTGAGGCTCTGGAGCACCACAGGCCCTGACTGTAATGAACTGGTGCCTGTCTGTGCCACTCCACCCCCCGCATGAAATCCACTCTAATCATAGGCCCTGTACTGCCCTCAGCAAGGGAGAGTCTCTGAGTGGCTGAGGAGGGTGTGTGTGGAGCAGGATAACCTGTCACTACATTCTGGGTGGCCACAGTGTGCAGCATAGTGCTGGCCGTGAGCAGCCCTGCTGTCTCTTGCCAGGTGGAGGGTGCTGACAGGGCTGTGTCTTCCCCCCGTGAGCTCACGAGTGCTGAAGTCAGTCTGTGCACTGGCTGGATCGTTGTGTGGTGGAGCCTGTGCCACTCAGGCAAGCTGCTGGGATGGCGGCAAAAGGGTTTGAAACTCGTCGTCTTGGTAACCCCGATGGACCTGCACCATGGAAAAGCTGCCCCTGCTGTGACCTCCCCCTCCCGGGCACGTCTGGGACAGCCCGCGGCTCAGGCGGCTGTTCCTAAGCACAGTCCAGACTCTGTCTCTGCTCTGAAGACAAACACGGGGGGAAATGCTCCATTTCCAAAGAGAGACTTTGGCGATCGCCTCTGAAGCAGCCACACGGCCAGCCCCCTTCCCAAGGCCAGCAGGGCCCTCTGATCACCAAGTGTGACCACCTGGACTGCACAGGCCGGAGACCTGCCCCAGGTAACTCTAGAGCAGAGCGGTTAGAGAAACAGGCAATTGCCAGGGATGGGGAAGCTCCCCAACCCCGGGGACATTGTTCCACTGATTAATTACCCTCACTGTTAAAAACGGACACCTGAATCCGTCTAGCTTCAGCTTCCATCATTGGATTGTGTTAGAGCTTCCGCTGCTAGATCGGGGAGACCATTGCCAAACACCGGGCCCGCCTGCGGGGACTTCTAGACTGGGATCAAGTCACCCCTTAACCTTCTCTTTGTCAAACCAGATCCATGGGGCTCCTGGAGTCCATCACTAAAGGCAGGTTTTCAAATCCTTGAATCATTCTCCTGGCTCTTCTCCGAACCCCTCCAATTTACCAGCCTCCTCCCTGAATTGTGGCCACCAGAGCTGGACGCAGGATTCCCACAGCGCTCGCAGCAGTGCCAAATGGAGAGGTGAAAATAACCCCTCTGCTCCTACTCAAGATTCGCCCGTTTATGTATCCGAGATTCGCAATTAGCGCTTTTGGCCAGAGTGTCGCCCTGGGAGTTCATGTTCCGCTGATTGTCCACCACGACTCCCAGTCGTTTGCAGAGTCCCGGCTTCCTGGTATGAACAACCCATGTTCTGTGTTCCTGGAAAGAGCCGTTTATGTTTAGCCGTATTAAAAGGCATATTGTTTGCTTGAGCTCAACCTGCCGAGTGCCCCAGATGGCTGCGAACCGGTGCCCTGTCGTCTTCACCCTCCCCCAACCTTTGTGCCATCTGCCAACTTTTATCAGTGATGATTTGATGTTTTCCTCCAGGTCATTGATAGAAGCATTCAGTGGTGCAGCTGCGGGACCCCTGGAAACGCACTCGGTGCCGATTCCCCCGAACTCGGGCCATGACCAGACCCAGCCTGGCCTTTCTACCCTCTGGCTGGGGAGTGACATCGCTGGGAGGGGGTGACCTCGAGCACCCCATGTCCACACCCTGCCGCAGACTGCGCCTTGCGGGTCTCTGGTACAGGAGCGACACAGCAGATTAGGTTTGGAAGAGACCTCGGGAGGTCGTCTAGTCCCACTGCCTGCTAGAGGCTAAGATCAGTGTGCATGTGGATTAACACTAGCTGAGAGAATACGGCTCCTTCCTGCTCTTGTGCTTTCAAGTCTGTGACCCTGCCCTGAAGGGCCCACTGGGGCTGCGGGCAATGAAGACGGAGGAGCCTTACTTGGAAGAAGCGCAGCTGGGCCTGAAGCAGCCAGGAAGCTGCTCGTGGGGAAAGGCCGCAGTGGCTCCCTGGGTGGAGAGGGGGCGTGGAGGTGGCAGACATGCAGCCTGGGAGGACGAGTGCTGACACCAGAAGGGAGGGAGAGCCAGGTTTGGAAAGGGCTCGGTGAAATGCAGCAAGCTCTGGGGTGGAACAGGCATTGGCTGCTGACTAGAGGGTCCCTGAGCCGGAACCGAGAGCAGAGGGCGGGCCCAGCCCCTGGGGACGTGGCGCCGGCGGGGCAGTGAACAGGAAGACGCCTGAGCCTGTTTGTCAGAAGAGACCTTCCTGCCCCCAGAAGGGGAAACCCTGGGCGTGACCTAGCTGGAGGCTGAGTCATGAGGAGGCCGCAGGCAGAGGGACAGCGAAGGGGCATCAACCTCATGAGCTAGGCCCCAGCGCGGCCAGGAGAAGGTGCCGGCTGGCCAGAGGATCAGGTTTTCCCCTAGATGGGAGGGGGAAGGCAGCTGGCTCCCTGTCTCCGGTGGAGTTAAGCCGGAACGTGCCCAAAGCCAGGGGCACCCCCTTTCCAGCCGCGTGCCCAGGAAGGGACGAGCAGCGGGAGCTCATCCTGAGCGCAGGACAGAACAGTGTGTTTGGGAAGCGGCGACGAGCAGAGGTCTTGGCGTCCATCGCTGGATGGACACGAGGGGCCGGAGTGCGAGCGACCTGAGGAGGAGGGGCTGTTCCGCCGGGGGGCTCAGCGTCTTGGGGGTCTGAATAAGGTGAGCCCCCTGCTCCTCGCCCGGCAGGCCCTGGCAGAGAGCCGGCCAGGCTGGGAGGAGGAGGACCAGTAAGACCCCAGGCTGCAGCTTGCAGAGTTCAGGCTGAGCCCCTCGGAAGCGTGTGGGACTCCGATTTGCTGGTATTTAAACTCCCCTAAAACCGTCTGTGTTAATAACTGGGGCTGGCTGGGAACGGGAACTCTCTGCGCAGCAGCGACAAACCTGGTTTTCTGGGCCCCGGGAGAGGGCTGGGCACGTCGGGGCAGACGGCTTGGGGGGGCCTGCAGGGCGTTGGGGTCACTTGGCTGGGGAGAGCAGCATGGTGCTGGGGAGTAGCAAGCAGCTGGAGGCGGCGTGGCTGGATGTGTCCACAGGACACGCGGGGACCTGGGCTGGGTGGGGCCTCGTCCTGACTGTGCCGTCCCCTGGCAGGAGCGGTGCCTTGGCGGGAGCGCCCTGGAGCTCGGCGCACATGCACGCCCACCAGCGCCCGGAAGATGAGCAGGCTGCTCCTGGGGGTGACCCTGGAGAGGATCTGCAAGGCCGTGTTGCTGCTGTGCCTGCTGCACTTCGTCATCATCATGATTCTCTACTTCGACGTCTACGCCCAGCACCTGGACTTCTTCAGCCGCTTCAATGGCAGGAACTCCTCCCGGGCCCAGTCCTCCAACTCCTCCCGGCCCAACAGCACCGCCCCCAGCTGTGGGCCGGCCGGCGCCGACCCAGCCTCCAGCGCCAACCGCTCCGGCACTGAGAAGCCCTTACCACTCTGCCAGGAGGTGCCACCTGGCTTAGGTGAGCAGCCGGGGCCGGGGAGCTGGCGGGTGCCAGGGAGCTGGCGGGGGCTGGGGGTGGGGCCGGGGAGCTGGGTGGGGAGCGGGCCGGGCTCAGCGTACACAGGTTCAGGGGGACGGAGCTGACTGCTCCCAGCCGATGCGAGGGGTTGCCCCATCAGAAGTGGCTGCACCCGACTCCTGGGTGGGGAGCCCAGGGCGGGGGTGCCGGGGGCTGTGGGTCAGGACTGAGGGCACTGGCAGAGCTGGGTCACAGCGCCCCCTCTTGCTGGTGAGCCCTGCCTGCTGCTCCCAGGGGCTGTGGTGGGGCGCCTGGTAACGGGCTTCCCCAACTCCCCGCAGTTGGCCGGCTCCTCATCGAGTTCAGCTCACCCATGAGCATGGAGCGGGTGCAGCGGGAGAACCCAGACGTGCGGGAGGGTGGCAAGTATGTGCCCCCGGACTGCCAGCCCCGCCAGAAGGTCGCCATCCTCATCCCCTTCCGCCACCGGGAGCATCACCTGCGCTACTGGCTGCACTACCTGCACCCCATCCTGCGCCGGCAGAAGGTCGCCTACGGCATCTACATCATCAACCAGGTGGGGGCCCCAGGGCAGGAGAACAGCCCCTCCCCAGCTGCCAGGGGCCCAGCTCCCATTCCCAGCAGGAGGTTGAGCCCCGGCAGAACTCTCCCCCCTGCCCGAGGAGGGCCCTGCACTCTGGCCTGTGCGTGGTGTACTGGGCTCCTGGCCGGGCTGGCTCTGTGCACCCTGCCGGCTGAGCCCAGGGCAGACCGCACGGCTGTGCCTCTGCCCGCACCGGCTGGCTCTGTGCACCCTGCCGGCTGAGCCCAGGGCAGACCACACGGCTGCGCCTCTGCCTGCGCCTGCACCGGCTGGCTCTGTGCACCCTGCCGGCTGAGCCCAGGGCAGACCGCACGGCTGCGCCTCTGCCCGCGCCCTGCACCGGCTGGTTCTGTGCACCCTGCCGGCTGAGCCCAGGGCAGACCGCACGGCTGCTCCTCTGCCCGCACCGGCTGGCTCTGTGCACCCTGCCGGCTGAGCCCAGGGCAGACCGCACGGCTGCTCCTCTGCCCGCGCCCTGCACCGGCTGGCTCTGTGCACCCTGCCGGCTGAGCCCAGGGCAGACCGCACGGCTGCTCCTCTGCCCGCACCGGCTGGCTCTGTGCACCCTGCCGGCTGAGCCCAGGGCAGACCGCATGGCTGCGCCTCTGCCCGCACCCTGCACTGGCTGGCTCTGCTCCCTTCCTGGCTGGGTTCCAGGGGGGCCCCTGGGGTGAACTGCGCTAAATAGACCTGTTTGCCCGGGGCGGCTTGCATGGCAGCTGGCCCAGAGAGCCACTCTGGCCCACGGGCTCCCTGGCCCGGCAGTGCTGACGAGAGGGGGCCCAGCTGGCATGGGGCATGGTGCGGAGCCCTACCGGCATGTTGGACAGGTTTGAGGCCTGGCTCTGCTCACGGCCCAGCCGGTGCCCCTCAATCCCGACCCTCAGCCCCTCTGACAGTGCTCGTAGTTACGGTGTCTCCAGCCAGGCAGGGCGAGCCGGGGACACGAGGCTGGTGGCAGAGGGCTCTGTCCTATCACCACGTGCTGGCTGCCTCCCTCCCTCCAGGAAGGGTCATTCTAAGGCCTCTCCCTGGCGGGCCAGCACGATCTTGGGGTGCTGGGGCCAGCTGCCCTCCCCCGGGGCTGTGTCCACCCGGCCTGCAGAAACGGGGCAGCACAGTGGGGTTCTGGGGCCGGTGGGGCAGGGCTGTCTAAGCGTCAGTGTGTGGGGCAGGAGTGCCGGAGGGCGGGCGGCTGGCGCTGGCCTGGGAGCCCCCCTCCGACGCTTGTCCCCCCACCCCGGCGCAGTACGGCGAGGACACCTTCAACCGGGCCAAGCTGCTCAACGTTGGCTTCCTGGAGGCCCTGAAGGACGAGGACGACTACAACTGCTTCATCTTCAGCGACGTGGACCTGGTCCCCATGGACGACCGCAACCTGTACCGGTGCTACGAGCAGCCGCGGCACTTCGCCAGCGCCATGGACAAGTTCAGCTTCAGGCGAGTGCCGGGGGCCGCGGGCGGAGCTGGCAGGGGTTGGACGCCAGAGCGGGCACCTGCCGTGGAGCGAGCCGGCCCTGGCCCAGTGTGCTGGGACCCCGCTCGGCGGGCAAGGAGATGGCTGTCTGGGAGGAGGTTGTGCCCTGGGCTGCGGGGAGCATGGGGGCAGGTGGAGGAGGTGCCGTGTTGGCATCGCGGAGCGGCAAGGGGTGCCAGCTGGCAGAGAAGCAGGCCATGGGGGGAGAGGGAGACGGGGGCTGGCAGCAGCTTTCCTTGCAGGCGCTCGGTGCCTGGGAGCCTGGCCCTCTTCCTGAGCCAGAGCAGAGCCCAGACAGCGCCGGGGGGGGGGGGGGGAGAGCACTGCCCCCGGCTCCCCTTGGCCTGCCCGTGCCCACGCTGACGCCAGCTGCTGCTTGTCCCTGCAGGCTGCCTTACGCTGGCTACTTCGGGGGCGTCTCAGGCCTGAGCAGGTCCCAGTTCCTGAAGATCAACGGCTTCCCCAACGAGTACTGGGGCTGGGGAGGCGAGGACGACGACATCTTTAACCGGTGGGTGAGCCCCCGGTGCTGCTGGGCCAGGTCCCTTGGTCAGCTCGCCCCACAGTGCTGTGGTGCCAGCTCAGAGCCCAGCCCTCCACTGCGGCTGGAGGGCCCAGAGCCCAACCGTCAGGCCCTGAAACAGGCCCCTGCCCCCCAAAGCACCTTCCCAGGCAGCCCCACCCACGGACGTCACAGGCCCCGGCAGGCGGCGCTGTGCCCCCCTGTGGCCGGACTCGGGATGGACAGGGCTGGCTGGGGGTGTGTGGCCCCATGGAGTGGGCGGGATCCTGGGTCCTGCCCGTCATTCGGCTTGCCGCTCGCTGCCACTCCAGCTGCCCGTTCGCCTCCGCCAGCAGGGCCTGTGTGCTGCACGTGCGGGGTGGAGTGCTCAGCTCCAGGGGTGCGGACGGGAGTCGCCATCTCTGCAGCCTCTGTCCCACTGCCCGGGAGAGGAGCCAGCAGTGCCCGGCATGGCGAGCCCCCTGAGCTGCCTGGCAGTGCCCGTGCCCTCGGTGCTGTGGCACGGCTGGGTCACGCTGCTGGGCCCTGCCCTGCCCTGCCCCAGGGGGTCTCTGCAGCTGTGGGGTGGCTGGCCTGGTTGTGCTCCCCCAGGCTGCCTGCTGGGAGCAGCTGTGGGGTCCCTACGTTGGGAGGGGCTGGTCAGGCCCAGCTGGGCGCGCTCTGGTCCCCGTGCGGGATCTGCCCCCGAGCTGCTCTCGCTGCCCTGGCGCTTTGCTGGCTCTTGTGGGACTTTCAGCCTCCGTGGCCACATAGATGCTGTCGAGGTGGAGATGTGGCCGAGTGCTGGCACGGGACAAAGCCAATGCAGAGACAGCTGGGATGGGGGGCATGTGGGGAGAGGGGGGGTGTTGGCGCTAGGCCGGGCATGGAGCAGGGCAGTGCCTGGCCTGGGGAGAGGGAGAAATCCCTGGGTTCAGTGGTGGTTTGCATTGGTCCGTTTGAGGTCTTTGTGCCAGGACCCCGTGGCGTTGTAACCCCGAGAGCCTCCCGCTCAGCCCGGGGCTGTTCCAGCGAGTCCCTCGCTCACGGGAACGTGCATGTACTCGTCCCTCGGTCCCGTGCCCCGGGTTAGGACACGGCTCTGGTTTGCTCCGGGGTGACCCTTTACTCCTGGCTTGGGGTCAAGCTGGATTGGGATGGTGTCACGGAGTGGGGGGGGGGGTCAGGGCCCTGCACCCCTGGCTTCCTGCGATTCCCCGGGACTCTCAGCCGGCCAGCAACACAGAAGGGTTATTAGCCGACAGGACACAGTCCCAAGCAGAGCATGTAGGTCCAACCAGGACCCCTCAGCCATGTCCCTCGGGGGGGTCAGGGGGTTAGGGAGCTTAGACCCCAGACTTGGGGTTCCCTGCGTTTCACCACCCAGCCCAAAACTGAAAGCAAAGCCCCCTCTAGCCTCTCTCCCCCCCTTCCCCCAGCTCCTCTCCTCCCTTTGTCCAGTTCCCCAGGCAAAGATGTCACCTGGGGCGTGTGTGTACCCCCCCCCTCAGGTTACAAGCTCAGGTAACTCTCAAGTGGAGTCGTCCCCTGCTCTCCCATCCCCATCTGGGGCGCAGATGGAAAGGGGAGGTCAGTTAAAACGCACAACCCAGCACTTGAACCCCGCCCTGGTGGCTGGAGACCCAGAAGAAAAGCCCATCAGACCGTGCCGGCGTTGAACTGGGCTGTGTTAAAGCGGGGGGGGGGGGGGGTGCAGCTGTAGGTACTGAGTTGAGATTTGCTTGTGCTCCCCAGGGGCCAGGCTCCCAAGGGATTTAGGAGCCTAAAGATGCAGCTAGGGGGCTAGTGGGCCTTTGGAAGCAGGCTTAGGGGAAGGGCCCGACTCCCGTGAAATCCAGCTCACCTGCTCAGGTGCTCTTGAAATCCCCCCTAGCCACCTGGCTTCCTCTTTAGGTGCCTGCCCACCAGGGCCGGCGCTTCCACTCGGCAACCCTGGGCGGTCACCGGGGGCGGCATTTTGCCGCCGTCGGCAGAAATTTGGCAGCAGAGGGTCCTTTTGCTCCGGGACCCAGCGCCGAAGTGCCCTGAGGACGCGGAGCGGAAGGACCCCCCGCCGCCGAATGCTCAGAGCAGGAGCGCTGCCCCCTAGGGTGGCAAAAACCATGGCGCCGCTCCTGCTGCCCAGCTGGCGCCGTCCCTTGTGCACGGGGTTGGCAGCTCTCCTTGCAAGGGGAAACCAGCTTTCGAGTTCCTCTGCACCTGCCAGACAACCTGGCGCCCAAAGGGCTAGTGGCAAAGGCTTTTCGGCAGCGCTGAGCCGGCTGAGCGGACCTGGCAGCGTCGGCTCCCTCGCAGAGGCGGAAGCCCGGGTCTGGCCAGTTCAGGCAGTTCCTGGCACGGTTCTGGAGCTGGAGCTGACCCCAGAAGCTGAGGGGTTTCCCCGATTGTGTAAATGACACAAGGAGCCGGGCCTTGAACTCCCTAGTGCACAGCGGCTTTTCCACCCTGTCCTGCTGCAGGGCCCTGGCTGGCACTGCCCCCTGCTGGCGTCCCGGTGGCGGTGCAGGTGGGGCCTGTGGGCATGGCCGGCTCCCTGGCCCTGCCCAGTCATGCTGGGAGCGGCAGGAGCCCTGGTGCCAGCTGGGGCCGCTTCCTGCCCTGGGGACGTGTGCAGAGGGGCTCATGCCAGTCACTGTCAGGCTGGGGGGGCGGAGGGGCCCAGTCCCTTGGCTATGTGCCCCTCTCGCCAGCTCGGCTCGCTCTGCCCCCAGGATCTCTCTGAACGGCATGAAGGTGTCGCGTCCCAGCGGCCACATCGGGAGGTACCGCATGATCAAACATGAGCGCGACAAACACAACGAGCCCAACCCACAGAGGTGAGACCCCCGCCCGGCCCAGCCCAGCCCAGCCCCACCCCCACAGCTGGTCACCACCTCCAAGGCTCCATGTGTTGCCTGGGGGACACCTGCCTAGGAAAGCTCCCCCCACCACCGTCCAAGAGCCCACCCCACCCCCTAGGCTGGCTCCCTCGGCTCCACCTGCAGATGGGCACCTCAGCAGGCAGCAGATGGTGGGGACAGCCGCTGAGTAAACCCTGTGGGGGTGTGCTGGGAGCCAGGACACCTGGGTTCTCTTCTTTCTCTGCCACTGACTCACTGTGTGGCCTTGGAGAGGCGCCCCTCCCTTCTCTGTGCCTCAGTTTCCCCACCCCCAGGTGAACCTGCTCCCTTTGCACACACGGTGCTCTCTGGCTGGGTGAGAGGGAAGCCTGCCTGTGCCGGGGCTACCGCTGGCCAGGGGAGAGCTCAGCCCTGCGCCCGCTCACACCTCTCTGTGCCTCTGGCAGGTTCACCAAGATCCAGAACACCAAGGTGACGATGAAACGGGACGGGATCAGTTCCCTGCAGTATCAGCTGGTGGAGGTGACGCGCTGGCCCATGTACACGAATATCACAGTGGACATCGGCAAGCCGCCCCCACGCCCGGCCCGGGGCTAGCATGAGGCTGGAGCCCAGGGCTGGCTGGATGCAGAGGAGCCTTGCCGTGGCCCCGGGGTGTGGATTGAACCAGGACGTGTTCGGCCCACTCTGCCTGCCTTCTGGACATGGCTGCGCCCCAGAATCCCCCCTCACCGCACAGCAGTTAGCCCTGCCCCGCGGGTCGGGGCCAACGCAGCAGCAGCCCCCCACTATCCAAAACAGCCCTAGCCAGGGGCTTGGGGGAGCTTCAGGCTCTGGCTAACGAGCTCCCCCCCTTTACGAGGAGATCCAAGCACTGAACTCCTCCTCTGCGCTGTGGTCCTGGGCTGGGTGGGCCACTCCGTCGCCGCCCTGACTGGCTCAGTCTGGGCCAGCGGCAGCAGGGGCCCTGTGCCCCATGGCTTCAGCTCTAGCTGGGCCAGGGCTCGGTCTGTGGTGCTCGCAGGGCTCCCGTGGGGCAGCGGGGCTGGGAGAGGGGCCAGTGTGGCTCCCTCCCACCCTGCCACGGGGGATGCCTTCTCCCAGTGGGGCACAGGACTCTGAGCAGCCCCTCTCACTGTCTTCCTCGGCCGTCTCAGCTAGTGCTTAGAGCCCAGGCCAGGACACCTGGGTCCTAGTCTCAGCTCTGCCCCCCTTGTGCCTCAGTTTCCCCCTGCCAGGGTCTCATGGGCTGGCCCCTCCTGCACACTGCAGCTGGGTGTGTGGATGTACTGTATCCTGGGGGCTTCAAAGGGACTATTTCCATCCTGGCCCTGCCTGTGGGCTGCACTGAGGGTTTCATAAATTGGGGGAGCCCTTGTCTGCCCTGTTCCCTCCCTGCAGCCCCCCGAGCAGCGGCTCCACTTAATGGGGCGAGGCGTCTCGCAGCCTGGAGAGGCATCACACCAAAATGGCTGCATGTGCAAGGAAGGTTGGAGGCTCTGTGGATCTCCCCAGCTGCAGGCGCAGGCCCTGGCCCCAGCCCCTCGCACGCTGTCCCCTGGTGCTTCCTGCCAGGCAGCCCTGCACCTCCCCTGCCTGCTGCCTCCAGCCGTGCCTGCTGCTCACCCAGCCAAGGGCCCGTTACAACCCAGAACATTCCAGCCCCGCTCTTCTCTAGGGCCTCGGCAGGGAGCGGCGCTAGCTCCAGAACGAGTTTGCCTGGTACCCTAGGAAGGGGAAGGCTCCTTGGTGGGGATGGGCACTGCTGGCCCTGGAGGGCAGGAGCTGGTGGTGGGGCAGAGCCCTGTGGGGTTCCCTCCCTCTCCTCCCCGCCCCTGGGCCATTGCTCCAGCTCCATGTATAGCTTAACCTCTCCACCCCCATGGCCCCATCCCTCGCTGCCGGGCCCCAAGCGTGCTGCGTGCGAGAACACTGCCAGGGGGCAAGGACCCGTACCACCTCGACTGCCAGGGAGTGGGGGGGCACCACACCCTGCCCAACCCCCTCCCCTGCCACCTCCCACTACTCCCCCCAGGTCTGAGCCCAGCCCTAGCCGGGGGCGATGAGAGATGAAACCAGTGGTGAGCGGGGGGGCCCCTCTCTGGACACGGGGTGGGGTGGGGAAGGCAGCGGGCAGCATGCCCAGGCCAGGGGCACTGCTGACTTTTGTACATTTGAATGTTTGACCTGTTTTGAGCGTATCCTGAATGCAGCCTTTGGTCCCAGCGACCAGACTTTTGTATTTAATAAAGTTGCAAAAATTCAGAGCCTGGATTATGGATTTAGGGCGAGGGGACCGGGGCCGAGCCAGGCCTGGGGCAGGATACTTCTCCAGACCTGGGCCCCCTTGGTGTTGGTCAAAGCCAGGGGGGTGGGGCCAATCCTGCAGCCCTGCTGAGCCCCTACCTGTTGGTAGAGCTGGGGACCCCAGGCTCTGGGAGCCAGCCCAGCCCTCAGGCCCAGGATGGGGGCAGGTCCCGGCAGGAAGAAGCCAGAGGGAGTTGTACCTGGAAGGAACTTTATTGCCAGTGACTCAGGGCTGTTCACGCAGGAGCCTCCATCCAGCTCCCTGAGGGCTTCCCAAGTTGGGGTTGGGTTTCAGGGTCCTCCCAGCAAGGCTGAGGGTGGGGGACCCTGGGGTGCCCCCTACCTACCCTGCTGGTGTGGGCATCCCAGACCCCACGGGGGGACTGCTCAGGGAGAGCTGGGAGCCCACGGGGCAGGGATGGGTGGGTTTGCTGCCCACAAGGCTGGGGGGGACTCCAGAGGGAGCCTGGCCAGGGCTGAGGGGGCAGGTGTTGGAGCTGGGCTGGGGAGGGGGCCTCCTGGTGCAGCCCAGCTGGGGGGCAATGGGGAAGAGCCTGGGATCCAGCCATGGGGCTAGGGTGGGACTCATGGTCCAGAGGAGACTAGTGGCATGGCTGGAAAGGGGTCAGTGGTGCAGCTGGGGGTGCTCTGGGACCCAGCAGGAAGGGGGAGGGGTGTTGGGGGGGCTCTGTGGCCCAGCGGGAGGTGGTTTTGGGGAGAGGTGGGGGCAGGGCTCGGTGGCCCAATAGGAGTGGGGGAGCGGTGGGTCTCTGCAGCCCAGCAGGAGGTGGGCAGGGCTCCGTGGCGGGTGCTCAGGAGTTGTGCCGCTCCGGGGGGCGGCAGTTACGGAGCCGTTCGCACTTGGCCAGCCGGTTGCCCTCCCAGTAGCCCACGTCCTGGCCGTCGTGGCAGCGGCACCGGGTGCACGGCTCCACCCAGACGGCCTCTCCGGCGGGGATGACGCGCGTCCGGCTCCTGTCCGCGTAGCAGTTGGGACCTGGGGGGTGCGGGGCTCCGGTCAGCAGGGGGCACAGCTGGGTGGCTCCTGGTACCACCTGCCACGGGAGGCTCCAGCCAGGCTCCCCCAGCAGTGCAGTGTCCAGCCCCACCTCACCCAAGGCCATTCCCCAAACTTCAGGCTTTGCCTTCCCCTCCCTGTTACCTGGCATCCCCTCTCATTCTCCGCCCCACAGCTGAGCACCTCTCCCCTCCCCCACCCTTTCCCAGGGCCCCACAGTGACTGCACCTCTCCCTGCCTCTGGGGGGGCTGCAAATGCCCCCACCCTGGGGCCGCTGCACCCCCGTCAGCCTTCTCCCAAGCCAAAGCCCCTCCCCCATGCTCACCGTCCTGGCACGTGGGGCAGCAGTGGCCCGTCTCGTAGACGGCGTTGACGCAGGGCGGGGGGGCGCAGTCGGCCACCAGGCAGCGAGCGATGCCGTCCGGGTCACAGGTGCACTGCTCACACTCCGAGGGCTGGGGACAAGGGGCCGTGGGTCAGAGGTGGGCTGACCCCAGGGGACCATCCTCCCCGCTCCCTCGCTGGGGGTACAGGTGCCCCCCACGTGCCCGGCTCCCAGCACCCTCAGTGCCCCCCTTGGCCCCGCTCTGAAATCCGCCAGCCCTGTTCCCAGCTGGGTGGCCCAGCCGAGGGGGCACAAACCCACATGTGCTCTGGGATCCCTGGTCCCGCCCGTGCCACTGCTCGAGCAGCAGCAGTCAGGCCTCTGTCCTAGCGGCTAGGGTGCAGTGCCAGGCTCTGCACCCGTGGAGGGGTGATGGCCTGGGCCGTGCAGCGATCCCACAAGGGGAACGACCCCATGAGCCAGCCAGTTCCCCCACCCTGGGGCTGAATGAGAACCGGTGCCTGCTCCAGGGGAAGTCTCTGTTTGGGAAGCCCCTGCTGGCAGCACCCCGGCCCCAGCAGACCTGTAGTCAGAGCCCGCTGGGCCCAGAACCGAGGTGGTGGCTGGAGCTGATCTGACTCCCAGGCCAGGCTGTTTCGGACGTGCCCTTTCGCACGTTTTGGTGGCAGAGGAAACGTGGCAGCAGGAGGGGCCATGCCCCGGGGCACACTGAGCCTGGAGGAGATGGGCACTGGCCATAGGAGCCTGGGGACACCCGGACACCAACCCCTCCCTGGTTCTGGCTGGCCCAAGGATCCCCCTGGCAGAAGCAGGCCAGTGGGGTCCTGCCTCCCCTTGCTCCCAACAGGCCAGAGCAGGGCTGGGCCCTCCGCCAGGTCCCACCAGTGCCCCAGGAATGGGGATCGGACTGACTCAGCTCCGATATAATCCCCTGCACAGTCACATCAGTGCCGCTCCGCCAGCCCCGGCGCGTCGCACCGTCGGCTCCGGGATGGGGACACAGGCACAGACAGCTGGACCCAGCTCCCCTGCAAGCCCAGAACAGAACCCAGAGGAGTCCTGGCTCTCAGCTGGACCCACCAGCCCTCCCTCTGACCCAGGGCGTGCTCTGGCGCTGCTCCTGGAGACAGCCCTGGCCCTTGGTGCCTTTTAACCAGACCCTGGCCCCTGACTGCAGCAAATCCCCCTGCCCAGTGCCCATCCCTGCGCCCACAGGGCAAGGGGCCTATGCCCAGCCCCACCCTGATGCCTGGCACCCACCCACTGCCACCTCCCAAGCAGGCCAACACTGGCCAGCCCTGCACCCAGTCCGCCCCCTCAGTGCCCCCCAACCAGCCCTGCCCCCCAGTGCCCAGCCCTGCTCAGTGCCCACCCCCCAGTGCCCAGCATCCACCCCCGGTGCCCACCCCCTAGTGCCCAGCATCCACCCCCCACCCCCCCCCCTGCCCACCCCCCGGCCAGCCCCGCCGGGCGCCCGGCCGGGGCGCCCCAGGAACCGCTGGCCCAGCCCATAGACGCGGCCGCGGTGCTCGCAGCCGACGCGCTCGCAGCGGGGCAGCAGGCGACCGGGTAGCGGCTCACGTGGATGCAGGCGGGCGGCAGGGCCGGGCAGGGGCGCGGGCGCAGGCGGGGCCCCGGGCCGTGCACTCGCAGCGGCTGCAGGGCTCGCCCGGCGGCACGAACCGCTCGCCCGCCGAGTAGCGCCTGCCGCCCGCCTCGCAGGGCGCCGCGGGGCCCGCCGCCGCCTGGCCGGGCAGCGCCGCCGCCAGCAGCAGCAGCAGCAGCAGGGGCCGCATGGCTCCAGGGGCCGCTCCGCCGCGCAGCGCAGCGCCCCGTTCTGCGAGTCCCGCCGGCCGGGCCGGGGAGCTCCCACCCCGCCCCTGCGCCCTCCCTGTACCCCCTGCGAGCCCGCCCCTGCGCCCCTCCCTGTACCCCTGCGAGCCCCGCCCCGCTGCGAGTCCCGCCGGCCGGGCGAGCTCCACCCCGCCCCTGCGCCCCCTCCCCTGTACCCCGTGTCCGCTCCCTCCCCGCTGCAGGCCCCGCCCCTGCGCCCCTCCTCTGGACCCCCTGCGAGCCCCGCCCCGCTGCGAGTCCCGCCGGCCGGGCGAGCTCCACCCCGCCCCTGCGCCCCCTCCTGTACCCCGTGTCCCCTCCCGCTGCAGGCCGCCCCTGCTCCCCCTCCCTGTACCCCGTGTCCTCCCGCTGCAGGCCCCGCCCCTGCGCCCCTCCCCTGTACCCCCGTGTCCCCTCCCGCTGCAGCCCGCCCCTGCCCCCTCCCTGTACCCCGTGTCCCCTCCCGCTGCAGGCCGCCCCTGCGCCCCTCCCCTGTACCCCCGTGTCCCCTCCCGCTGCAGGCCTGCCCCTGCCCCCTCCCTGTACCCCGTGTCCCTCCCCGCTGCAGGCCCCGCCCCTGCGCCCCCACCCCGTACCCCCGTGTCCCCTCCCCGCTGCGAGCCCGCCCCCTGCGCCCCCTCCTCTGGACCCCTGCGAGCCCCGCCCCGCTGCGCGGCCCCCCGGCCGGGCGAGCCCCCACCCCGCCCCCTGCGCCCCCTCCCCTGTCCCCCGGGTCCGCTCCCCGCGGCGAGCCCGCCCCCCTCTCCGCGCTGCGAGTCCCGCCGGGCCGGGCGAGCTCCCACCCCGCCCCCAGCGCCCCCTCCCCTGGACCCCCTGCGAGCCCCGCCCCCTCCCCCGCTGCAGCGCTTGTCCCGCTGGGACTCCGCTCCGCCCCGCCCCCTGCGCGGGAGGGGGGGGGCGCGGGCACCGTTTAGTCGCTTCTCCGTTAAGGGGCCGAGCTGGCGGGAGGGGGCGGGGCGTCTCTATGGAGACGGGGAGTTTATCCTGGTAACGGGGGGGGCGAGGAGCGTCGGGCTGGAAGGGGCGGAGCCACCCCCTCCCGGGGCTGCGCGGGTTCGGTGGGGCAGGGCCTGGGGCTCCATGGGGCGCGGGGTAGAGGGGGGGGCTGGGATCTGTGGGGCGGGGCGGTAGAGGGAGGCTTGGGGGCAGTGGGTGTAGATGGGGCAGGGGTGGATGGGGGTTAGTAGTGAGTCGTAGATGGGGTGGAGGGAAGTGGGGTGCCAGACGGGGTGGGGAAGTGGGGACAGATGGGGTGGGGAAGTGGGGCAAACAGGATTTGGGGCTGTGGGGTGGTAGACAGGGTGGGGAAGTGGGGACAGATGGGGGTGGGGAAGTGGGGGCAAACAGGATTTGGGGCTGTGGGGTGGTAGACGGGGTGGGGAAGTGGGGGGACAGATGGGGGGTGGGGAAGTGGGGGGCAAACAGGATTTGGGGCTGTGGGGTGGTAGACGGGGTGGGGAAGTGGGGGGACAGATGGGGTGTTGGGCAGTGGGGGGCAAACAGGATTTGGGGCTGTGGGGTGGTAGACGGGGTGGGCAAGTGGGGGGCAAACGGGATGTGGGGCAGGGGGGACAGACGGGGTGGGGGCAGGGTGTGGGGCTCAGCCGAGGAACAGGAGCCTGCCTGCACTGAGCCAGCCTGACCCCCCTCTCCCCTCCCCTGCAGCGGGCACTGCCCCCATGTTCCCTGCCCCCGGCGGGCCTGGGGAGCCCTGGCAGCCGGTGCCCTCACTCTGGAGGCTGGTGGAGGAGCAGGTGGTGCCCAGCGAGAAGCCCGAGGTGAAGAGCATCCTGGGGGCGGACGTGGTGGAGCGCAGCTTGGAGCTGCATGCGGAGGTGAGCCCCCCGTGCCAGCCCTGGGTCTGGCCCCCCGCTGCCCCCCGCCCAGGGAGCTGCCCTCGTCCCACAGGAGCAGTTCATTTCCCTTGGGGTTTAGCCGCCCAGCCCCAGCCCAGTGCCCCTCCTGGCTGGGTGCAGGCGGCTCCCCTGCTGGGGGGAAGGGTGCCCAGTGGGGCAAGGCAGGATCCTGGCATTGAACGGGCTGGGCTGGGATATCAGGGATGTGGCCCGAGGGCAACCCTGCCGGGGGGTGGGGATAGGACCTGCCCATCGGAGAGCCAGGCCTGGGCTCTCCTGCAGCCTCCTGGTCTGGGCTTGGTCCTTCGCTTGCGCTGCTAACGGCCTCAGCAGATGTGGGTCCCCTCCCCCCGGTCCCCTGCAGAGGGGCCTCATCCCATGCCAGGGCTGGGCTCAGCTGTTGCCCGGTGAGCTGTGTGGGGCTGTGCCGGGGGTGGGGGGACAGTCCTTTTCCCAGTGGGAGAAGCGTCATTCTTTGGCACTGTGGGTGGTGCCACCCTGGGCACGGGCCCCTCCTGTGTTTCCTGCGGGGAGAGTCCAGCCCCGAACAGAAACGCCCGCCCTCAGGGAACATGGGGTGTTGGGGGGGGTATTGCAGCGACTGTGCAGCCTTAACTCTGTGCTCCCCTCCCGGCCCCCACCAGGATGCTGCCAGCGCGCCCAGCGCCTGACACACACCCAAGGGCCCCCGCCCTCCTGCGCTTGCTGCCCCAGGCTGGGCCCCTGGGTGAAGGGATCCCACGTAATCTCCCCCCACCCAGGGGTGTGTGTCTCCTTCACCCTCGTTCAGGCCCCGTCTCTGTTGTCAACTGCTGTGCCAGAGCCGTGATGCCCTGGGGCAATGCCAGAGCTGCAGCCTGGCTCCTTTCACACGCTTCTCTGTGGGCCCTTAAACAGCCCTTCCCCCCCCCCCCCCGCCCCTCACCCTGCCCCCCCGACCTGCACTCATTTCTACATGGCAATGGCCTCAGAACGGGGGCCTGCCCCTCCCCCTGGGGAATGATGCATGTCTGCATCCATCCCGCCCCCCATGGGGAAGCGAGGGGGCCTCTGACCCTTCTCCCCGGGGCGAGTCCCAGCCGGTTCCCCCTGCTCCGGCACTGCCCTGTGATGCCTGGCTCACTCCTCACACTCCTTGCTCAGGCTGTGGGACACTGGGGGAGAGTGGGGGCAGCAGCTTCAGGCCTTTTCGGGAGCCCAAATGCTGCTGGCCTGTGCCCTCTGCCCCGGCTGTGGAGTCTCGGAGCCCTGGGGCTCCTGCCTGGGGACGGGGTCGGGGAGTGTCTGCATGTGTGTGGGGGGTGCATGTGGGAGGGGTGTCCTCATCCCTGCCGCCAGCCCGTGGGGGCCTGCCTGCCCCTCCCCCTCCATGCAGAGTCCCCCTTGGGCCACGGGGCCAGAGCCGGTGCAACGCCATGGGGCTGAGGTGGGGCCCAGGTAACGCCTCTCCTGCCCCATGCTGTCTAGGTGGAGACCCTGGTGGAGCTGGGGCGGGAGGCGCGCTCGGCCTGCACCGGGCTGGATCAGTGCCCCCCGCAGGGGGTTGGGGGCTGGGCTCTCCTGACAGCCCCCCCGCACCTCAAGGAGCTGGTGAGACGGGAGCTCCGGCTGCTGCTGCTCAACCTCCAGCAGAAGGCGTCCGAGGAGGGCAGGTACCCGGGCTGGGCGGGGTCCTGGGCACTGAGCCCCCCATGGTCCTGCCACGAACCCCCAGGATCGTGCCCTGCCCCCCGCTTGGGAACAGTGTCTGGGAGGAACCTTCAGTGCGCCAGAGCCCCACCCTCCAGGGCCGGCACCACCGCCTCCGAGACAGCTCTGGGCACCCCCCTTCTCCAGCGCGTGCCCCGAGACACCCCTGGGGGAGCTTGGTGCAGGGACTGACGCACCCCCAGCGCCTGCAGCGGGGCCAAGCCAGGTGGGTTTATTGGTCAGCGGGATGCAGCATGGCCCGCCCTGTGTCTGCCTGACCCCCAGGAGCCCCCGCCTCCTTCCTGCAGCCTCCCACACCAGTCCTTTGGTCTGGGCTCAGCTTCCCTGCCGAGGGGTGAGGAATCCAGCTCCCTTGGGCCCCCCCACCAGTCCTTTTTCATGGCCCATCCTGGCTCAGCCAGCTGCGCCATCCCTATCTCCATCTCCCAGTCTGCCTGTCCCCCGCCCCGCCCCGGTAACGCTGTATCACGGACTCGCGCGTCATGCCCACTCTTGGCCCCGTGTGGTCCGTGGGGGGTTCCCCTTCCAGTGTGACAGCCCTTCTCGGGGGTCCACTCTCTCGGGGTCAGGCCCCTCCACCTCCTGGAGCCGCACCTCTCTGAGCCTCAGCACGTCTGTCTGTGCCGTGGGCCCCCCAGGGAGTCCCCTCGCTCTGGGCCCCCCGGGCCTCCACTCCTAGAGGGAATAATGCCCCCCCATTCTCTAGATTGGAGGGACTCTCAACCAGCGGAAAACGGGGGTTATTGAGTGTTGATCACAGCAGAGGAAACTCTCAGGGCCTCAGGCCTGGCCTCCCTCAGCCCAGCACATCCCAGTCTCCCCTGCATCCAGGGGGCTCTGCCTGCTTCCCCTCGCCAGCCCCGAGCCCCGCTGCTTCCCAGCTGGACATCTGAAATCCCCAGGCCCCACCTCTGTCCATTGTTTGTTTTCTCTCCAGGTAAACGGGGTCATAACCTGGTCGCAGGACCTCCTCCCCTCCCTTCTGTCCTCTGGCCCCTTGGGCTGGAACCAGCTGGTTAGGTCACGGTGTCCTTGGGTCCTCTCTTCGCAGCCCATTGTCCTCCCACTGGCCAGAACCAGCTGGGGTTGTCAGGTCACCAGCCACTGGGGTATCCCTCCTCCAGGCCATTGGCTGGGGTCCCAAGTTCCCTCTCCAGTCCTCTGTACCAACAAACTCCCTCTCCCCTCGCCTCGTTAAACCAGTAACACCCAGGGAAACTGAGTCTCATCCCCTCTGCATGCAAACATGCATGTCCTGCTTTGAGCAGGGGGTTGGACTAGATGACTTCCTGAGGTCCCTTCCAACCCTGAGATTCTATGATTCTATAATTCAAACCATTGGAAAACCACAGAAAAACAAGAACATCCCCCAGGTTGTCACACGCTGACAACAGAGGGGAAACTGAGGCACACAGCTGCTTCATGAAAATGCTACAGGAAATTCCCCCTTTGTCAGACTCCCGCACCGCTCAGTACCCAGCCTTGGAGTCCCGCCTCCTCACCAGCCCCCCAGGGCCCCGAGCCCTTCCTGATCGCTGCCCAGCTACAGGAGCACAGTGTGTGCGGAGCTGGCCCACCCTGTGACCTGCATGCCCATCGGCATGGGGGGCACCTTGGGGTGGGGGTTACCCTTGCGCTGCCCCCGCTGTGCTGTAGGGTCGGTGCTCTGCATGGTGCTGCTGGAAGGGCCCTGCTGGGGGTGGGGAGGCGAGGACCCATGCGTGTGCAGCCGGCCCCCGCCCCCACCTGGAATTCCCGGCTGCCTGGCAGGGCCGGGGGGCGCAGGGCCTGTCTGCAGGGCTGCGCTCACGGCTGGCTGAGCCCTTCTCCCTGCCGGGGCTGGGCTTGCAGAAGAGCTCACACAGCAGCCGCCCGGCTTAGCCACTGTCTGGGCCAGCTGAGCTGCCCACAGCACTTCGAAGGGCTCTGGGGGCCGGACATTAGCCAGGCGCGGCCCAGTCCCTCGGCAGCGCTGGAGACTCTGCTTGGGCCAGGGTGAGGGGTCACGTGCCGGGCACCTGCAGCTGGAGGGGGCCGGGGCAGAGCAGGGAGATGCCCTGGGATCCTACCAGGCAGCAGGGCGCCAGGTCCTTTCCATTGCTGCTGGCTTCCTGTGCCTGGGCTCGCTTTGCCCTCGCCCCCGGCTCTGCCAGGGCCCCCTGATCCCGATCCCCAGGCTGGGACTGTGCCCAGCATGAGCAGCGCTGGGCGCTCTGCCCTGGGCGAGGTCTGGCTGGAGCCTGGGCTCCCTGCTCGGGGGCATCCCTAATGCCAGCTCTGCCTGCCCACCTGGGCCTGCTCCTCATGGGCTGCCCAGCCATGGCTCCTGAGCCCCTCCAGCTGGTGTCCTGGGTCGTTTGGTGCCCTGGCTGGTCCGGGCTCCCTAGCCCAACCCCCCAGGGTCCAGCCCAGGGCAGGGGGATCACGCCACGTCTCCTTCTCACCACAGGGACACAGCCGAGGCCATCGCTAAGTACAGCCCCCACGTGGTCAGCTTTGCCCTGGGGCCGCACGTTGGAGGGGAGTGTGCAGGACAGGACAGGTCCCTGGCTGGGAGCACCAACACCAGGTGGGGCTGTGCCCGGGCACGGTGAGTGCTGCTTCTGCCCCTCAGCTGGACAGGTGGTCAACCCAGCTGGCCCCCATCCTGTGGTGTCTGGGCCCCTCAGTCACCCTCCGCCCTGGGAGCAGGGCTGGGCTCGTCTCCAATGGACAGATGGGAACTGGGCCACCCACGAAGTGACGCCCCCTGAGCAGCCCTCCCTCCTGTGGGTCAGCAGCAGGGCAGCACCCTCCTGCTCCGCACCATGAGCTGGGGCCTGGGGGTGGCAGTCGGAGGACGGGTGGTGCAGGCGGTGTGGGGCCAGCACGGTGTATGCCAGATCCTGGCTCCTGCATTGGAGCTCTCCTGAAGCTGGGCACCACGACGATGCCACCCACCTGAGTGCTGTGCCCCAGTCATCTCCACTGTCTGGTAACTCTGGAACCTAATGATGACAGGACGCTACAAACTGGTTCCTTCCAAACCCCCAGCTCCTGGTGCTCTGGCTACATTGGGAACATGTGCACATCTCCCGGCCCAACTGCCCCTGACACCTCCCCAGGGACTCAAAGTCCTGCTATCCCCTTCCTGTCCTCCCACCCCTCTCTGCCAGCGCCTGCCACCCAGCCCTGCACCAGGGCTGAGCCTTTCTCTGCGGGGTTCCTAGGGGCTGGCTGTGGGGCCCAGCCCAGGGCCTGGGTCTGTGAGCACGTGGAATGCCCCTGCCTCAGTTGGGTGGGATGAGACAGAGCTGCCAGCCCTGCCCCCACGGGAGGTGCTGCTCCCTACCCCCCCAATGGTTCTGGGAAAGGGCCCCCCCAGCATGGTTCCCTGACAAACTCTGTCTGCTCTGCCCCAGCCCAGGCCCCAGCCTCGTCCACTGCCTGGAGCCCCTCAAGGACAAGCTGAGCATCTCCCGCATCCACCAGGCGCAGGCCCATCTCCGGTAGGTGAACTGGGCTGGCAGAGACCATCCGCCCCACCGCGGCCCAGGGCTGCCTGCGGGGAGCCGGGGAGAGGCCCAGTGGCTGGGACTGGAGCGAGTGCCTCAGCGCGGCACAGGGAGGGGTGGGTTGGAGCAGGGGGCCGTGCCAGGGCTCAGAGCGATGCCCCCAGTGCCGCAGCTCTGCCCTTCCAGCCCAGCACCGCTGTGACCTCACTCTGGGCTCTGCACCAGAAAACCTCCCAGCTTCACCCCCCATGGCTGCGCCCTGCCCTGCAGCAGTCTCCTGGCAAGAGCCAAGTGCTAACGCCCCAGCTGAGGGTCCGGACTGAGGGGCACTGCAGAGCTGTGGGGGTGGGGGGAGCCCAGGGCTGGGATTGCAGGGGCTGCGGGTCGGGAGTGAGGGGCACCGGCAGAGCTGTGTATGGGGAGCCCAGGGCTGGGATAACAGGGGCTGCGGCTCGGCACTGAGGGGCACTGCAGAGTTGGGGGTGGGGGGAGCCCAGGGCTGGGATTGCAGGGGCTGCGGGTCGGGACTGAGGGGCACTGCAGAGTTGGGGGTTGGGGGAGCCCAGGGCTGGGATAACGGGGGCTGCGGGTCGGGACTGAGGGCACTGCAGAGTTGGGGTACTGCAGAGTTGGGGGTGGGGAGCCCAGGGCTGGGATTGCAGGGGCTGTGGGTGGGGACTGAGGGGCACTGCAGAGGTGGGGGGTGGGGGAGCCCAGGGCTGGGATAACGGGCTGCGGGTCGGGACTGAGGGGCACTGCAGAGTTGGGGGTGGGGGGACCCCAGGGCTGGGATAACAGGGGCTGCGGGTCGGGACTGAGGGGCACTGCAGAGTTGGGGGTGGGGGGAGCCCAGGGCTGGGATAACGGGGGCTGCGGCTCGGCACTGAGGGGCACTGCAGAGTTGGGGGTTGGGGGAGCCCAGGGCTGGGATTGCAGGGGCTGTGGGTTGGGACTGAGGGGCACTGCACAGTTGGGGTGGGGGCCCAGGGCTGGGATACGGGGGGGCTGCGCTCGGCACTGGAGGGCACTGCAGAGTTGGGGGGGGGGAGCCCAGGCTGGGATTGCAGGGGGGGTGGGTGGGCACTGCCGCGTTGGGGGTGGGGGGAGCCCAGGGCTGGGATAACAGGGGCTGGGGGTCAGGAGTGAGGGGCACTGCAGAGTTGGGGGTGGGGGGAGCCCAGGGCTGGGATTGCAGGGGCTGTGGGTCGGGACTGAGGGGCACTGCAGAGTTGGGGGTTGGGGGAGCCCAGGGCTGGGATTGCAGGGGCTGTGGGTCGGGACTGAGGGGCACTGCCCCAGCGCCCCCCGGCCGCCTTCCCTGGCAGGGCTGCTGCTGCGTCCCGTGTGCAGAGCCGGCGGCCGGGCCTGGGGAGAACAAAGGGCGGATTGTGAGGAATGAGGAGCCGAGAGGCCAGAGGGGAAGCAGGTCCTGTGGGCTGTCTGGGCTGCCCTGCCCCCTTGCTGCCTGGCCCCTGTGTGCTGCCTGCTGGGGGGCAGCCAGGCCTCCTAGAGGGGAGGGGCACTTGGGGGGCAGTGGCTATTCCACCCCTGCAGGACCCAGCGGGCTGCCCAGGTGGGGGGCCGTGGCCTGGTGTGCCCAGGGGCTTGTGCAGGGGAAGTCTTCCTGCTCCCAGGCAGCCTGGGGCGGGGCCGGTGCCCCCTGCTGCTCCTGCCATCCCAGGAGCTGCACACAGAACGGGGAGGGGTCCCCGCTGCGCTGCTCCTGGCCTGGCCCAGGGCTGGGGGGGGGCAGCGGGGGCTGCGGGGGCCCAGGGCTCTGTCCCTGGCTCTGCCGTTAGCTCCCTGGGTGCCTGTCCCCAGCGGCAGGGTGGTGATGGTTCCCAGCCCCGGGACAGGGAGGCCATGGGCACTGGGGGTTACCCCTCCTCCAGACATGGACTCCCACCCCAGGAGGTTGGTCCTCTGTCCGCTCTCCTGACCCTAGGGGCAGGGCTGGCCTCAGTGCCCCACACAGCTCCAGGACTGGGAGTCCCTGGGAGGCAGGTTAACCCTGGCATCTGGGGAGACAAGGGCCCACTGCCAGGTGCTGTGAGGGGGCTGGCCGTCAGCGTAGTCACCCCCTTATTTCCCATCCCCATCTCGTACTGGTGCAGCATCCCAGGGAAACTGAGGCACGCAGTTAGCAGAAGAGAGTAAACTAGTAGAACTCCCATGCCCCATGCCCAGGTTAATACTCCCTAGTCCCTTCTCCGTCACACCCGCCTAACCCACCTGTCTCTTCTGCAGGGCCCTGCTGGAGGAGGAGTGCCGTGCCCTGGAGAGACACATCTGCCACCTCCAGGTAGGACCCCGGGATGGTGGGATCAGCAGGGGGCACCGGCCCTGCCTCGGGCTGCCTGGGAGCAGAGTGTCGCCCCCCAGCCACCCTGCACACCTCACCAGGCGGGTGACTGTCCCTGGTCATGCCAGGCCGTGGCCCCCACCGGGGCAGCCTGCTGGGCCCTGCAGAAATGGACGTTCCCTGCCCCCCGGGGCTCGTGTGTGCAGGGGGAGGACTGCTGGCAGGAGCAGTGGGATCGCCTGGCCATGAGCCCTGCCCCTGCCAAGGGAGCCCTGCGCGCGGGTCCCTGGAATATGAATAAATATGCAGGCAGCTGCGGGAGGTCCAGCCGAGCCGCGCGACTAGCGGACCCTCACCAGTCAAGCCCGCGGGAGGTCCGCTGCTCCCGGGGCTCCAGGGCGCCTCCCGCGCATGACTGCTTGGGGCGGCGGAATATGTAGAGCCGCCCCTGCTTGGGCAGGCCCTGGCTCACAGCCCTTCTCCCAGGGGCACTGGGCAGAGGCCGCTGGGCAGGGAGAGTGGGTGACTCACCAGGGCCCGTTGTCCTGTGCACACAGCTACGGACGCGGCCGGGCTGGGCAAGTGGCCCCAGGGGCCCGGCTGCCCGCACACTGCTCCCAAAAGCTGGAGGGTGCGGCTGTGGGTCGGTGACTCCTCCCAGCCGGCTGAGGGCCGGGCCCAGGCCTCGGCCAGCTCCCATCCCCTCCGGGCTGCAGGCGGGAGCTGGAGAGACGCCCCAGGCAGTAGGCAGGGCGGGTGGGTCCAGCTCCCAGCACCTCCCGGAGCAGGGCAGGCTCCCGCCAGCCGGGGGCAGTGGGGGGAAGGGTCCGTGCTGCCCGCAGGGGGTCCCGGTGCTGGCACCGCAGGGCACCGAGACCCGGCGGCACCTGGTGTCCCAGCATGTCCTGCGGGCACTTGGCTGGTATCTTTTGGCCGTGGGTGGGTAGCACCTGGGTGGTGCTGTTGGATTGCCCTGGGCTGGTGCGGGCTCGGGGGGGAAAGGGGGGCTCTCGCAGGGTCCCTGAAGGTGCATCGCTGCCCCCTGGAGTGGCTGAGGGGTGGGCTGAGCTGAGATGTCCGGAGGTGGGGGTCTCTGGGGCCTTCATACCAGCTGCGCTGAGAGAGGGGGCAGCTTCTTGCAGATCTCCGCAGGCCCGGATCCAGGGCCTGCCTGGTCCTGCCAGCCCCGCAGGGCACAGCCGTGGCCCCTGGCACTGCGAGAGCTGTAATGGGCAGGGGCTGGGAGATCCCCTGGTGCCTGGACCAGCACAGGGGGTGGCCCAGTCCTGGGCAGCCCTCCCTAACAGCAGCTCTCAGAGCAGTCCCTGCAGGGGGGATTGGGAGGGGGGGCAGCGTAGGCTACTGGGTAGAGTGGGGGGATGGTGAGGCTGTGAGCCAGGACTCCTGGGTTCTCTCCCTGGCACTAGGAGGGGAGTGGAGGCTGGTGGGTTAGAGCAGGGGGGGCTGAGAGCCAGGACTCCTGGGTTCTCTCCCTGGCACTGGGAGGGGAGTGGAGGCTGGTGGGTTAGAGCAGGGGAGGGGTTGGGAGCCAGGACTCCTGGGTTCTCTCCCCGGTGCTGGGAGGGGAGCGGGGGCTGGGAGCCAGGACTCCTGGGTTCTGTGCTGGGGAGGGGTTTGTGGCAAGTGAAGTGGCAGCGCCCTCTGCTGGGGGCCGGCGGCCTCGGCCGCTGCACGGTTGGGCTCTGGGTTTCCCAGTCCAGCGCGTGCTGGTGGAATATTTCACGGGGCCTTTTCCGGGCAGTGCCATGGCGATGGGCCAGGGACAGTCCGGCCCCCTGGAGGCACTCAGTTGCAGGCACTCCCGTCCCGGGGCGGGTGTCCATCAGTGGGGGTGGCAGGGGCCCCCGCCCTGCACGGAGAGACCCTACAATAACAAACATCCCCACCCCACCCTGGGGGCAATGGGGCAGGCCGAGCTCTGACTCTCTCCCCCTCTCCCCAGTGCTGCCTGGAGGAGGAACACCGGGCCGCCGCGGGGCCAGTGCAGCGGGCACAGGAGCCAACGATGGCTGGTAAGGGACCTGCCTGACCTCTCCCGGGGTGGCCCGTGCGGGGAGCACACAGCCAGTGCCCCGGCCCAGCCTCCCCGCCACCTCCCCAGCATGGAGATGCAGCTGGCTCTGGGGAGGGGTGCGGGGGTGTTTAACAGCCACACTGGGACAATGCCCATAGTGCAGGGCAGCCAGGAGCTGGCTGAGCCGGTGGCACTGAGGGAGGTGAGCTCACGCTGCACCCCCCGGGCAGTGCTTGGGGCAGGCCAGCGAGGGGCTCTGCCTCTCACCGGCGCGTCCCTTCCGTGCAGAGCTGCAGGAGCAGAGACGAGCCATGGAGCGGGACCTGCAGCTGGGCCAGCTGGACCCCAGGACTGGCCTCTCCCAGGAGGTCCAGCGCCCTGAGCCTGCAGCCCCCCAGCAGCCCAGGTAACCCCCTTTGAAGAAATTGCCCAGAAATTGCATCCCAGCAAATACAAGCACCTCAGGCTGGGGATTGAGGGGCACTGGCAGGGCTGTGCGTGTGGGGTGGAGAGGGGGCCCCAGGGATGGGATGGGGTGGGCTGTGGGTCAGATCGAGGGGCACTGGCAGGGCTACAGGGACCCGAAGAGGCAGTGGGTTGGAGTGAGGGCAGCGGGCCGGGACCCCGGGCTCTGGGGAGGGAGGAGCAGGCTGGGACCCCGGGGGCTCCGGGGGGGAGGGAGGGGAGCAGGCTGGGACCCCAGGGGTTCTGGGAGTGAAGGAGCGGGCTGGGACCCGGGGCTCTGGGGAGTGAGGAGCAGGCTGGGACCCCGGGGCCCGGGGGGAGTGAGGGGCGGGCTGGGACCTCGGGGCTCCGGGGGGGGAGGGAGGGGAGCGGGCTGGGACCCCGGGGGGCAGCGGGTCGGAGTGAGGGGAGCGGGCTGGGACCCCCGGGGGGCTCCGGGGGGGAGTGAGGGGAGCGGGCCGGGACCCCCGGGGGCTCTGGGGGGGAGTGAGGGGAGCGGGCCGGGACCCCCGGGGGCTCCGGGGGGGAGTGAGGGGAGCTGGTTGCAGGGGGCCCATTGCTGGATTATCGCAGGACCTCGGCCTGTCACTGCAGGCTGGGGTGGTGGGCTCGGGGTAGGTCCCGGCTCAGCCCTGCTCCCAGGGGTGGGCTGCAGGGCGGGGCGGGGCGGGGCGGCCGGTGCTCCGTCCCACCCGTGCTCTGCTGATGGCTCTGTCTCCCTGGCTCTGCAGCTGCCCCGTGGGTGTGAGGAGCCCTGCACCAGCCTGCGTGTCCCCCCGCCTGGCACCGGCTGCTCCGTCCCTGTCGGGCCGCCGAGAGCCAGCACCGCGAGGCCTGGGCAGTGCGCAGGGCCGAGTGCCCCCCGCCGGGTGCATCTGCTCTCTGGGTGGCTGGGCTGGGGAACTCCATGGAGGGGCTGCGCCCCCCGGCTGGGCCCATGGCCAAGGCCAGATGGACAGTGATGCTGAGCACCAGGACCTGGCCACGCCGTCACCCCGGGGAGCTGGGGTCCCTCCTGCAAGCCCAGCCTGCAGCCGCCTGGTGCCCCCGCCAGCAGCACCAGCGCCCAGCCTGGCCTTCCTCCCCTCGCCACCCCCAGAGCAGCGCCCGCCCCTGCGCCCCCTCTCCGGCCGCCGCCTGAGGCTGCTGGGCTGCCTGGCGCCCAGCTAGTGCAGGGAGCCTCGCCCTGGGGCATGGGGAGGGGGTCCTGCCCCAGCTCCCCCCAGCTCCAGCACTACTTCCTGCCCTGCTGGATCCCTCTGTCCCCAGCTCGGCCTTGCTCTGCCCTGGAGGCACCTCACCTGCCAGGGCATCTTGGGGGGCAGATCCTGAGCTGAGCACTGGGCCTGGCCGGCAACGCCCCCTCCTGGCTGCCCCCTGCCACGGTGCAGGGGGAGCTGTGCAGCGTGCACGGGCCTAGCAGTCAGGTGGGGGAGGGGGGGCAGGAGGCTGCCTGGGGCCTGGGCACTTCTCAGTGCTCCTGCCTGGGGGGGGGAGGGGGGGGGATGGGCCCTTGTAGCCGGAGGCAGGTGCTGGGTTTCCTGACCCCAGGCTGGCACCGTGCCCTCTCTGCCGGGCCCCCTGCCCTCACCCACCCTGGGCAGGACCCACACAGCTGCCCCCCCTCCCCCCGGCATGAGGCTAGGGGCTGGGACCTGCTGTGGGCCCGCCGGGTGCCTCTGCCCAGCGCCAGCGAGTTGCAAGGCCAGGTGTCGGGATCGGGGCCTGAGGACCCGTCGAGCTCCTGGCTGCCCTGGGCCAGGCCTGGGCGGGCAGTGCCATGGGGGCGGGGTACCAGGGTCTCTCAGGCGTGCCCCTCCCCCAAGGAAAGGCAGCCGGCACACGCACGCAGGAATATAAATTTCATTAAAATCTATCAGACTTTAAAACTCTACACGGGGCGGCGGCGCGGCCCAGCCCCAGCACCGTATCGCTACCGATTAGCCGGGAAGAGGAGCGGGGGCATCACTGGCACACAGGGCAGGGCACAGGATCCATGCAGGAAGAAGTGCAGGCGGGGAAAGGTGCCGACAGGGCTCCGTAGGGCCCCCCCGCGCTGGCACGTTCCCCAGCCGCTGCCTTGGTGGCAGGAGTGGGGCCGGCTCCGCTGCCCGTGGCCCCTGTCCCCGGGGACGTGGGTAAGTCCCACCAAACTCGCTTCGATGGTGGCGTGAGCAGCCCCACGGCATCGCCTGCCCCTGCCCTGCCCTGCCCGTGAGGCTTGGCTTTGAGCGGTGCCCTGGCAGGGTGGGGGGCGAGGCCGGGCCTGGCCCAGGTGGGCGCTGGGCTCCCAGCTGGAGGGGGGGTGCCCAAAGGTGTGTACCCGCCCCCCCCCATGGGCCAGGCCCAAAGCTGGGTTGGGGGCAGGGCCCAGCTGCCCCCTGGCCCCAGACACACACACAGCCATGGCTTGTATCGCCCCTGGGCCCCATGCGGGCTGGGAGCTGGGCCCTCCCCCCGCCTCTCTGAGCCAGCCCAGCCCCATGATGTGGGCACCCTGTGGGGGGGCTGCAGAGTGATCTGGGGAGCACCCCCGCCCCCGCTGCAGCCCCTCCTCTATTAATATGCGTCTGACGCAGAGCAAAGCGCCTCCCCCCGCCCCCCCGCCAACTTAGTGCTTCCGGCCCCAGGGGACTCGGGTGTGCAATTTAGCAGCAGGCTGGGGCGCTGCCCCTCCCCACCATGGAGGCTGTGGGGCCCAGGGTGAGTCCAGCTGGGCCAAGCAATCCCCTTCACGGCAGGGGGCTGGACTCGGCCCCTCGGGCCATAAAGTGCTTCCCCTCCCTGGGGCAGAGCCACGAGGGTGCAGGGCCACCCCCCAAGCTCATGCCCAGCCCCCTGCTCAGCCACACCAGCAGGGAGCGGACAAGGCCGTGGGTCCTGCTGGCTCGGTGAAGCCCCTCAGGCAGGGCTGAGCAAATGGAGACCCCCCCCCCACCCCCGTGCCAGCCACAGGCTAGGAGTTGGGGCCTGCAGTGGCTGGCTGATGGCACAGACACCTGGCTGGCACTGGCATATGGACCCAGCCAGCTACCTCAAGGGGGGGGGGGGTCCAAAGAGGATGGATCTAGACTGTTCTCAGTGGTACCAGATGACAGAACAAGGAGCAATGGTCCCAAGTTGCAGTGGGGGAGGTTTAGGTTGGATATTAGGAAAACCCTTTTTCACTAGGAGGGTGGTGAAGCACTGGAATGGGTTCCCTAGGGAGGTGGTGGAATCTCCTTCCTTAGAGGTGTTTAAGGTCAGGCTTGACAAAGCCCTGGCTGGGATGATTTAGTTGGGGATTGGTCCTGCTTTGAGCAGGGGGTTGGATTAGACACCTCCTGAGGTCCCTTCCAACCCTGATAGTCTAGGAAGCCCGACTGCAGCCCCACCCCCCACCATGGGTTACAGCAGGGGGGGGGGGGGGGCTGCACTGGGCACGCTCTGCTCACAGCGTGTCAGGGACATGGCCGGGTCCGGCCCTGCGCCCCCAGGCAATGTGCGTGTGAGAGAGCTGGGTGAGGGTGTATGGGCGTGTGTACACGCATGTGCCTGGGCCGTATGTGCATGTGTGTCTGCACGTGTGCTGTGCATGTCTGTGCACGTGCCGTGTGTGTGTGGGGGGGGGGGCTGTGCCCTAGGAGTGTGCGCTGTGTGTGCTGTGAGTGTGCTCTGAGCCGTGTGTGTCTGGGCCGTGCATGTCTGTGCATGTGCCGTAGGTGTATGGCTGTGCCCTAGGAGTGTGCTCTGAGCCGTGTGTGTCTGTGCAGTGGGAGCAGTGCATGTGGGCGCACATGCTGGCAAAGGGGCTCCCCCCGCCCCCGGATCCTCGCTGTCATCCCTCTCCAAGTGCTCCACCCTTGGTGCCAGCTGGGGGGAGGGGCTCTGGGGCTCTGGCGGGGAGATGGTGGCACACTACGGCTTGGGCCACGCCTGGGGCACAGGTCGGAGTCCTGCCGGGTGGGTTGGACCCTGCCTGCCCCAGACACAACCCTGGCCTTGGCACTGCCACTCGCCCCGCCAGGCTCTGCCCCTGCCCAGTCTCAGCCAGACACCATCTCCCTCCACGCAAGCAGCCGCCCCCCCCCCCCACCCTGCTTCAGCCTAGCCAGGAGGGGAGGGCCTGGAAGACAGAGCAAAGGGCCGGGCTAGCCTGCCCCCCCTGCTGCCTGCCCCCCACCCCCAGCATCTGACATCCCCACCGACTCTGTGCTGCCCTCCCCTTCACTGCCCCTCCACAGCGGGGCTGGCGCCCCCTGGCCCTGGCAGCTGGTCTCCTGGGCCCCCTCCTCCCAGAGCCCCATCTGCACGGCCCCTGTGGCAGCTGGGAGCCCCTGGCCCCCAGCCCAGGACACGTGGGCCCCGGCTTCCCTGTACCCATCACGGGCTGGGCAGGGGCCGAGCTGCCCCTGGGCTCCTACTGCTCCCCCAGGTCCACCCGCCCTCCACGGCTCCTTCGGCCCTTGCCGAGCGGCCCCCCCGCGGGCGGGCTGGGGCTGGGCAGCCGCTCCCCTCTTGCCGGCGGTGCGCTGGGCCCAGCTGCGGGACCCTACTGTAAACACGAGGGGTAACACACCGTGGGGAGGGGAGCAGGGGGGGAACGCACACACGGGGAGCCCCCGGCGGTGCCCGGTGCAGGGGGCACTGCAGTGCGCCACCGAGCAGGGCGGGGCGGGGTCACAGTCTGGAGTCCTGGCTGTGGGCGGAGCCGTTGCTGCCCTGCCCCGGGAGGGCGACGTCCTCGCTCCGCGGCTTCTCGGGGTTCAGCAGCTGCACCTCCAGGCGGGGGCTGGGGGCGGGGGCGTAGCGCCCGGCCCGGTGCTCAGCCAGCGCCGGGCCCCAGTCCTGGCTGGGCTTAGTGGCATTTTTCAAACGCTAGAGAGAGAGAGAAGGGGCGTCAGCTCGGCCACGTGGGCACCAGCCCAGAGACAGGACGCGAGGGGCCTCGAGCGCCTGCCTCCACCTCAGACCCCGCCGCGACCCCCAAGCCGGGGAGCAGCCAGACATTCAGCCAGGCCCGAGGGGCCAGCAGGGACCCCCAGCCACCTCCAGGGCAGGAGTCCAAGCCAGCCCACTAGACTCCACTGCCTCCTAGACAGAACCCAGGAGTCCTGGCTCCCTGCCCCCCTGCTGTAACCCATCAGACCCCACTCCCCTCCCAGAGCCAGGGAGAGAACCCAGGAGTCCTGGGGGTGGGGGGCAGGCTTTGCTGGCCAGGGCACTGGAGCCCGCCCCACAGTGGCAGCAGGTCCTGGATTGCAGCACAAGGGGACAGCCCGTCTCAGCCACGTGGGGATGCTGGGGCACAGGGCAGGGGAGCAGCCCCCCCCCTCCCCCCACACCTGGAGCAGCGTGTCCCCTTCCGCGCGGCAGAGCTTGTAGACGGCGTAGAGCGGGATGCAGAGCACGGAGGACAGCGCCATGAGGAACCCGATGCCGATGGCCCAGGGCGGGTAGACGTAGGTGTTGTAGGCGATGGGCCGGTACTGGATCACCGTGAACACCAGGATGAACTGGGGGGCACAGAAGGGGGGGCGTGGGCTCAGCTGGGGACCCCAGGCCTGCGCATGGCCCCTACACTGGGGTGGAGAGCAGAGCAGGGCCCTGTGTCCCACGGGCCCCACACCTACCAGCCCCACATCCCTGTCAGCCCCCCAGCGCCTGCCACCCCGTCACCCCTGCCCCATAACCTCCATCCCCAACAGCCACCCATCACCCCCCCTACAGCCTGACATCTGCGACCCCCATCACCTCTGCCCCCACCAGCCACCCATCACTCCCCCCCCCACGGCCTGGCATCTTCCACCCCCACCACCCCATAACCTCCACTCTCACCAGCCTCCCATCACCCGCCCCTACATGGCACATCCCTCTTCCCTGCCTCTCCCCAGGCTGGGATCCCCATGGGCTAGCAACCCCCTGCCTTTCCCCCACCCCTCCAAGGGCTGGCACAGCCCTCCACCCACCTCCCCCACGGTCTGTCACATCCCTTGCCCTGCCCCCCCCATGGGCTGGCACCCCCGCCCCATCCCTGCCATGGGAGGGGCGCAGCACTCACGAAGATGATGGCGGGCGAGAAGAACCTCCAGCAGATCTGGAAGAAGAGGGGGGGCGGGAAGCCCAGCATCATCTCAATGTCCTTGAAGTAGTTCCGGTGGCCTGGTGGGAGCAGACAGGGACACTCACTAGGAAACAGCGCCCGGGGGCATGGGGATGGGCAATGCCCCCCGAACGCACACACACTCCCCTGGGAAACCTGGATCTGGGTTGGAACAACCATGCCCAGTGCTCAATGTGTGCCAGGGCACCGCTGGGCCTGGTGGTTCAGAGCCCCGGCACCTCTGGGCCTGGGGGTTCAGAGCCCCAGCACCTCTGGGTCTGGGGGTTCAGAGCCCCGGCACCGCTGGGCCTGGCGGTTCAGAGCCCCGGCACCGCTGGGCCTGGCGGTTCAGGTCCCGGCACTGCTGGGCCTGGCGGTTCAGAGCCCCGGCACCGCTGGGCCTGGCGGTTCAGAGCCTCCTGCACCGCTGGGCCTGGCGGTTCCGAGGTCCGGCACCTCTGGGCCTGGCGGTTCCGAGGTCCGGCACCTCTGGGCCTGGCTGTTCAGAGCCTCGGCACCCCTGGGCCTGGCGGTTCAGAGCCCCGGCACTGCTGGGCCTGGCTGTTCAGAGCCTCGGCGCCCCTGGGCCTGGCGGTTCAGAGCTCCGGCACCGCTGGGCCTGGCGGTTCAGAGCCCCGGCACCGCTGGGCCTGGCGGTTCAGAGCCCTGGCACCTCTGCGCTTGCCACATCAGTTATGAATGTAAAACAATTGGTTGAGCCCCAGCTCCTCTTTCATAATAAATGAAGTGCTGCCCGCACCCTCTGCCCATCACCAGCACCCCCAGTTGGGGAGCGCAGCCCTTCACCCCATAGTCCAACAGAGAGAGGCTGGGACCAGTGGGAACAGAACCCAGGAGTCCTGGCTCCCTCCCCCCTGCTCTAACCCACTAGACCCCACTCTCTTAGCTTGAGCTAGAACCCAGGAGTCCAGGCTCCCTCTCCTGGTGCCATTAGACTCCATTCCCCTCCCAGGGCGGGGGGTGGAACCCAGGAGTCCTGCTCCTGGCTGGCACTGCACTGCGAGCTGCTCTTTGGGCATGTGGCCCAGCCAATCAGAACGGTCTATTCCTGATGGCTCTGGTGTCTGCATCAGCTGGGCCCCCATTGGCTGCTGACAGGCCAGGTACCCCACCTGTGAGCGCGGGGCGGAGGCTACGGGCCACCGTTGCTATGGCGCCAGCAGGTGGCGAACCTACCGTAGATGTACATGATGGAGACGCACATGATGCAGGAGATGATGACCAGGGAGAAGCTGGCGGCGTAATTGTCCATCAGCAGGAGCCAGTATATCCCAGCCTGGGGAGAGCAGGGTGGGACGTTAGGAGTGCGATAGAACAGCTCACAGAAAGGTGGCAGGGCCAGAAGCTCCCAGATGGACCTGACCCAGGGCCGAACTTTAGAGACTGGTTAGGAAGATCTGTAAATGACCAGAGCTTTGAAATGCAGCCGCATTGTTAGAGATAGAAGAGGAGGTGTTTGCTCAGGTCTTACAGGTCTTGTCTATTACTATGGCGTTGATTCGAAGATCAAAAAAGGGAATATTAACATTTAGGAAGACACTCGAGGGAAATGGTATTATTGTCTATGTGTCTGAAGGTTGTGGTAACCTGTGTCTGAACTGTTAATGGATAAATTACTCTGTGCTAATTGCCAGGATGTTTGGGAGACGGAATTAAGCCTATTGTTTTCTCAGGCCAAAAGGCTGCTGGAAACATATAAGAACCTGGGACACAATCCTGCTTCATCTCAGATCTGCTTTGGGTTTCAAGACGGGGAAACCTTAAGCCATAAGGATTGAGATCCCCAGTCACTGACTGGAGTCACCCTGAATATGGACATTGAACTATAACCCATGGACTATATCGAAAAGGACTTTTGGCAACTACAAGCTCATCTCTGCTGTGTATCTGAACCGCAAGAATTGAATTCAAGTCTGTCTGTATATTGATCTTTTAACCCACACTCTCTCTCTTTTCTTTTTTAATACATTTTAGTTTAGTTAACAAGAATTGACTATAAGCCTGTATTTTGGGTAAGATCTAAGTTATCATTTGACCTGGATCTGGGGGTCTGATCCTTTGGTGATTGGAAGAATCTGTTCTTTTATATGATGAGATAAGATTTTCAGAATTCATCATCAGATGTTTGACAGGTGTGTCTGGACGGAGGCCTGAGGCTGGGCACTTTAAGGGAACTGCGGGGTTTGAACTTCTGAGTAACCAGTGAGGTAACACAGGAGCTGTTCTGCGCTGGTTGGTAAATCTAAGTATTGGAATAACCACCAGCGTTTGGGGTTGATCTGTCCCGTTCTGTTTGCAGTTCACCCTGATTGAGTGACCTCAGCTGGCTCCCACGGGCTGCACCGTCACACAGAGGTCAGAGTGAGACAGTCTGGGGAACCGCCTTCCCTACCTGGCACCACTGCCTGGCACCACCTTCCCCGCCTGACACCACCATCCCTGCCTAGAATGGGCATCACCACCTGGCACCACCATCCCCACTCAGCACCACCCCTGGCGCCAGGCACCGCTATCACAGCCCAGCTTTGCAAGGCACCCAGCAGGGGGAATCACCATCCCTGCCAGGAATGTGTCTCGCCACCCAGCCTGGGCATCGGCACAGGCACAGCCCTCGGGGAAGGGAGGGGAGGAGATGCAGAGGGCGTACGACGGGGACCAGCTGGAACCTGCCTGCACACACCGAACCTGGCAGGAGCCAGGCTGGTATCGCCAACACCCGGAGTTGTGCTCGCTGCTTTCCATCAGCCAGGCTCGGCCTGCCCCCTGCTTCGGTTCAGGCCTCAGCCAGGCCCATGCCTCCAGCTCCCTCTCTACTACACTGCCGGGCAGGGGCCGTAACACTCCCACGCTGGGGGCCGCGGCAGGGAGCAGACAGACCGAGGGGGCAGGAAGGAAGGGGGCTGGGGGGACAGTGGGGGCGGATCAAAGGGGGCCCAGCAGGGTGAGGCCTCTTGCTCCCCCCCAGGGCAGCCCCGTGCCCGGCTGGCGAGCGGGACGCCCGGCGGGGAGCCCCGTGCCCGGGTGGCGAGCGGGACGCCCAGCGGGGAGCCCCGTGCCCGTGCCCGGGTGGTGAGCGGGACGCCCGGCGGGGAGCCCCGTGCCCGGGTGGCGAGCGGGACGCTCGGCGGGGAGCCCCGTGCCCAGGCCCGGGCGGCGAGCGGGACGCCCGGCGGGGAGCCCTGTGCCCGTACCTGGGTGGTGAGCGGGATGCCCAGCAGGAAGCCCACCACGGCCATGCCCAGCGTCACAAACGTCTTCCTGCGGATGATCCAGTCGTTCCCCACCTCGTCCACAATGGCCGTCACCAGCGTCTCCAACAGGCAGAACTAGGCAGGGAGTCAGGGTCAGCCAGTGCCTGGCCTGGGCATGGTGCCCCCAGCCCCTCTGGCTGCCCCCAATTCCCCCAGATCCTCAGGCTGCCCCTAGCCCCCCTCAGCTTTCCAGGCTGCACCCAGCCCCCTTGGCTGCCCCTCCCAGCCCCGTCCCTCGACTGTCCTCAACCCCCTCTGCCCTCTCTGTCCCCCTGGGGCCTCCTCACTCTCCCCTCTGCCCTTCCCACCCCCTGCGCCCCCCACTCTCCCCTCTGCCCTCCCCACCCCCCTGCGGCCCCCACTCTCCCCACCCCCAGGCCCTGGTACCTGCGTGCCCAGCCCCAGCAGGATGAGCATGAAGAAGAAGAGGACGGACCAGAGGGGCGAGATGGGCAGCAGCGTCAGGGCCTCAGGGTAGGCCACGAAGGCCAGGCCGGGCCCGTGGTCGGCCACCTGCGAGACGTCCACCCCCAGGTGCTGGGCCATGAAGCCCAGGATGGAGAAGATGACGAAGCCGGCGTAGACACTGGTGGCGCAGTTGGTGATGCTGATGATGATGCTGTCCCTGCAGGGCAGGCGGGTCAGAGAGCAGCCGGGGGAGGGGGGAGGTGGTGTGGCCTGAGGGGGACACAGCCAGGCAGAAGGAAGCAGGGGGTGCAGTGAGACCAGGGGGGTGGGAGTTGGAGGCCTGGCCCAGTGGGGGGCTGGGAGTCAGCGGGCGTGGCCCTGGCAGATGGCAGGGGGCAGTGGGTGTCTGGGGGCATGGCCCAGCAGGGGTGGGAGTCGGGGTGTGGCCCAGCAGGGGCAGTGGGAGTTGGGGGCATGTCCCGGCTGGGGTGGATGTTGGGGCGTGGCCGGGCTGGGGTCCGAGTTGGGGCATGGCCCGGCAGGGGTGGGAGTCGGGGGCGTGGCCTGGCAGGGGTGGGAGTCGGGGCGTGGCCTGGCAGGGGTGGGAGTCGGGCGTGGCCCGGCAGGGGTGGGAGTCGGGGCCTGGCCCGGCAGGGGGTGGGAGTCGGGGGGCGTGGCTCAGCAGGGGGTGGGAGTCGGGGGCATGGCCCAGGCTGACCTGTAGCAGTTGTTGTGGAACTTGTTGTAGGATGCCATGGTGATGAGCCCGCCCCAGGCACAGCCCAGCGAGTAGAAGATCTGAGAGGCAGCGTCTCCCCAGACCTGGCAGACACAGAGATGTTACCATTGCCAGAGAGGGCAGCGGCGTCTCGCCCCCACAATGCCATGGGGCAGGCGCCCAGCCCAGCGTCACCCTCACATCATAGAGCCAGCGTTGGTAGCCGGAGACGGCCCAGGGCTGGGATGGGGGGGCTGCGGGTTGGGACTGAGGGGCGCTGGCAGAGCTGAGGGTAGCCCAGGGCTGGGATGGGGGGGGGCTGCGGGTCGGGACTGAGGGGCGCTGGCAGAGCTGAGGGCCGGGGTAGCCCAGGGCTGGGATGGGGGGCCTGCGGGTCGGGACTGAGGGAGGCTGGCAGAGCTGAGGGGAGCCCAGGGCTGGGATGGGGGGGGGGGCTAAGGGTCGGGACTGAGGGGCGCTGGCAGAGCTGTGGGCCGGGGTAGCCCAGGGCCAGGCTAGCAGGGGACATGGGTTTGGCCTGGGGTCAGGCCCATGTGGGACCCAATGCTGCTGCCTCAAGACTCCTGTGTGGCCAAGAGTCTCTCCCTTCCCCCCCCCCCCGTCTGCCTGTGGGGCAGGGCGGGGGCCAGGTGACCATACAGGGCCGTAGTGGGGGCCGGGGGCCTGGGCGAGGCATTCCTGGGGTGTTCCCAGCCCGGCCTGAGCACGGGAAGGATCCTGTGCCCCAGGGAGGGGCAGGACCCCCGCCTAGTGGGGACGGTCACTGCCCTGGGGGCTGGAAGGGCAGAGCGCCGCCCCAGGCTCAGACCCACCTTGGCATCCAGGATCTTGTCCCACTGGGGCGTCAGGTAGTACATGATCCCGGTGACGGCGCCCTCCAGGGTGATGCCGCGCACGAAGAGGATGGTGAGCACCACGTAGGGGAAGGTGGCAGTGAAATACACCACCTGGACGGACAGACGGACGCCACGCCTCAGCCACGGCCCCCGCCCCCGCCCAGCCCAGCCAGGGAGCGAGGAGGGGGCACCACTTGGATGGCTGCCCCAGGAACACGGCTCAGCGAGCCCAGGGCAGGGGGGGGGGAGCCGCATGTGACGAAGGTGGGAGTTCTCGGTAATACCGGGAGGAAGGAGGTTTGGCTCCGTAGCAGCCCCCTCGGCAGAGCTACCCGGGGGGCGCTCGAGACAGAGCTGCCAGGGCTGGAGCCAGCCGCAGGCCCGGCACACGAAGGGAGCCCCACGACTGAGGGGTGACCCCCGCACGGCCACACAGCCAGCCAGGGGCTCGCAGCCTGGCGAACACAGACGGGGGCGGAGCTCGCGGAGACATGGGGCTCTGACCCGGCACCGAGCGGGGACCCGGCGGCATCGTCTCTCCTGCTAACCCAGCACTCCCAGTGCCAGGTCGGGTGAATGCCAAACCCAGCCCGTTCGGCCAGGGCTGCCGGGGTCACAGAGAGCCCTCCAGGCGCCTGTCTCTCCCAGGCGCCTGAGTGTGCGGGCGCTGCACAGGGCTGCTGCCGGCAGGGCAGGGGCCCGGGCTTGCCCTGGGGCGGGGGCAGGCCCCTGAGGGGGGGGCAGGGGCCCTGGGGGGTGCCCCTGGGTTCCCCCCAAGGCAGGGCCCAAATTCCCATGGAGTGTTTTCTCAGTAGCCCCCCCCCCCCCCCCCCCCCAGGGTGAGTCTCCTCCAGGCGCCTGTGTCGGGGGGCGCTGCACAGAGCTGCACTGCGGAGCAGGGGGGCTGGAGCCCGGCGGTGGTGGGGCCGCGGGGCTTGCCCTGGAGAAAGGGGCAGGGGCCCTTGGGGGGCTGGTGCCCTGAGGGTTCCTCCAAGGGCAGGGCTTAAATTCCCATGGAGTATTTCCTGTAGCCCCCCAGCCCCACCCCTCAGCAGGGCCCAGCGGGTGGGGCTCGAGGCTCTGGGCCCAGCCGCTGGGCTGGGGTGTGTGAGGGAGCTTGGGGCTCCGGGCTTTAGCCATGGGGAGGGGGGTCTCGGGGCTTCAGCCCGGGGGGGGGGGGGAAACGGGCGCTGGGGCTAGTGGCTTCTGCTCCACACCAGCTCCGGCTGGATTGAAGCCCTGTCCAAGGGACAGTGTAAAAGCCGGGGTGTAGCACAGAGCCCGTGGATCCCTGACCAGGCCCTGGGAGGAGGAGCCAAGCATGGGGAGGGGAGGAGCTAGGGAGAGGGGCGGGGCCAGGCACAGGGAGGGGAGGAGCTATGGAGGGGAGGGGCCAGGCACAGGGAGGGGAGGAGCTATGGAGAGGGGCGGGGCCAGGCACAGGAGGGGATGAGCTATGGAGAGGGGAGGGGCCTGGCACTGGGAGGGGAGGAGCTATGGAGCGGGGAGGGGCCAGGCACAGGAGGGGAGGAGGACCTGAGGGGAGGGGCCAGGCACAGGAGGGGAGGAGCTACGGAGAGGGGCGGGGCCAGGCACAGGGAGGGGAGGAGCTACGGAGAGGCGGAGCCAGCCACAGGGAGGGGAGGAGGACCTGGGGGGAGGGGCCAGGCACAGGGAGGGGAGGAGGACCTGGGGGGTGAGGCCAGGCACAGGGAGGGGAGGGGGACCTGGGGGGCGGGGCCAGGCACAGGGAGGGGAGGGGGACCTGGGGGGCGAGGCCAGGCACAGGGAGGGGAGGGGGACCTGGGGGGCGGGGCCAGGCACAGGGAGGGGAGGAGGACCTGGGGGGCGGGGCCAGGCACAGGGAGGGGAGGGGGAGGACAGACTCTACTTGCTTTTCCTGATGACTTGACGCCCTTGAAGAGGCAGAGGAAGACGACGACCCAGGAGATGCCCAGGCAGCCCAGCAGGGGGAGCCGCACCTCGCCCAGGTTCCCGATGTCGTCCGAGAGCTTCAGCACGTACCGCCTGCCCCACGGGGACAGCGAGCGTGAGACGCCAGCTGCACCCGTCTGCCAGCCCCGCCTCTGCCCCAAAGCCCCACCCCTCTGCTCCAGAGCCCCACCTCTCTGCTCCAGAGTCCCACCCCTCTGTCCCAAAGCCTCACCCCTCTGCCTGGAGCTCCCCCCCTCTGCTCCAGAGCCCCACCCTCTGCTCCCTCTGCTCAGGGCCCCGCCTCTGCCCCAGAGACCCTGCTCTGCTCCAGGGCCCCGCCCCTCTGCCTGGAGCCCCACCCCTCTGCTCCGAGCCCCGCCCCTCTATCCCAAAGCCCCGCCCCTCTGCTCCAGAGCCCCACCCCTCAGATCCGAGCCCCGCCCCTCTGCTCCAGAGTCCCACCCCTCTGTCCCAAAGCCTCACCCCTCTGCCTGGAGCTCCACCCCTCTGCTCCAGAGCCCCACCCCTCTGCTCCGAGCCCCGCCCCTCTGCTCCAGGGCCCCGCCTCTCTGCCTGGAGCCCCACCCCTCTGCTCTGAGCCCCACCCCTCTGCTCCGAGCCCCACTTCTCTGCCCCGGAGCCTCACCCCTCTGCTCCAGAGTCCCACCCTCTGCTCCAGGGCCCGCCTCTCTGCCTGGAGCCCCACCCTCTGCCCCAGTGCCCCGCCCTCTGTCCCAAAGCCCCACCCCTCTGCTCCGAGCCCTGCCTCTCTGCCTGGAGCCCCACCCCTCTGCTCCAGAGCCCTGCCCCTCTGTCCCAAAGCCCTGCCCCTCTGCTCCAGAGTCCCACCCCTCTGCTCTGCTCCTCCTCTCTGCCCCGGAGCCTCACCCCTCTGCCCCAGTGCCCCGCCCCACTGTACCCAAGCCCCCCCCCTCTGCTCCAGAGCCCCGCCTCTCTGCCCCTTTGCCCCGCCCCTCTGTCCCAAAGCCCCACCCCTCTGCCCCAGTGCCCCGCCCCTCTGTCCCAAAGCCCCACCCCTCTGCTCTGAGCCCCACCCCACAGCTCTGAGCCCCGCCTGTCTGCCCCAGTGCCCCACCCCTCTGTCCCAAAACCTCACCCTTCTGCCCCGGAGCCCCACCCTGGACCTCTGCTCTGGCCACAGCAGCCCTGCCCCTCCCCCAGAGCCTCACCCCTCTTTGCCCTGAGGAGTGCAATCCCCTCTCCCCTAGGCAGTCAGGAGAGCCTGCCCCCCGGGGCCTGGGTGTCCCGTCTGCCTCAGGGCCCCGTGGGGCTGGCACCTCCAGTACTCCTCGCTGGGGCTGGCGCGCTTGAGCGTGTGGTTGAGGAGCTGGGTGAGGTTGAGGGGCGGCGCGGCGGAGCCGTTGGTGGCGTCCAGCACCCCGGTGCAGTCGGGCGTGTTCCAGGGGTTGGTGCAGTAGGTCCAGGGCAGCACCCGCGTCATGGAGGAGAAGAAGTAGTAGAAGGCCAGGCAGATCACCACATTGTAGTAGATGCCAATGTACGTGGAGACCACCATCATCCCGTAGCCCACGCCTGGGGGGACAGCAGCACATGAGGGGAGGGGAGGGGCAGGCCTGGGGGGGGACGAGCACAACAGGAGTGAGGGCTGGGTGAGTGAGCAAAAAGAGTGGGGTTGTACCAGAGCAAGTGTGTGTAAGTGTGCAACAAGTGTGTTCACAAAGAAGTGTGTGTGCATACAGGACCAATCACACAAACGTGTGTGTGCGTGCACACGTACAAGAGTGCGTCTAAGAGCTCGTGTGAACATACAGGGGAGGATGCAATGAGGCTGTTCAGAGATGAGCCTGTTTGTGTACAGCAGGGAATGTGTGTGTGTGTGTGTGTGTGTGTGTGGACAAGCTGGATGTGTTTACAGGGACAAGTGTGTAAGGAAGTGTACACATGAGTGTGCGATAAGAATGTATACACAGGTGAGTGTGCAGGTTGAGTTTACAGGAGCAAGTGTGCCAAGGTGTGTGCAGCCTGTGGGTGTGTTGGTGCATGAGAGGGAATGTGTGCACTCGGTGGTGGTGTAGGAAAGCATGGAGGAGCGTGAATGGGTGTGTGCAAACCTGGGTGTGTGGTCCCTAGAGTATCGTTGGGCAGGTGCATGAGCACGATCAGGGCTGGGCATGAGTGTGCACAGGGTCAGGTGTGAGCGTGCACTGGGGTGGGTGTGAGTGTGCACTGGGGGTGTGAGCATGCACAGGGCTGGGCATGAGTGTGGGCAGGGCCAGGAATGAGTGTGCACTGGTGTGGGCATGAGCATGTGCAGGGCAGGTGTGAACATGCGCTGGGGCAGGCATGAGTGTGTGCGGGGCTGGGCGTGAGCATGTGCTGGGGGCTGTGAAAGTGCACAGGGTGGGTGTGAGCAGTCCTAAGCATGCACAGGTTGGGTGTGAGTGTGTGCAGGGCCTGGCATGAGTGTGTGCTGTGGGGATGTGAGCGTGCGCCGTGGGGGCGTGAGCGTGCGCCGTGAGCGTGCACCATAGGGGTGTGAGCGTGCGCCGTGGGGGCGTGAGCGCCCTCTCACCTTTGAACATGGGGCTGATCCTCCAGACGCCGAGGCAGCCCTGGCTGGCGAACTGCCCGAAGGAGAGCTCCATGAAGAAGAGGGGGATGCCGCAGAAGACCAGCATGATGAAGTAGGGGAACATGAAGGCTCCTGGGGGCGAGGCACAGAGGGTGAGGGCAGAGCTGGGACCCACTGCCGCCCCCTGGCCCTGAGAGCCAGCCCTGCCCTGCAGTGCCAGCCCCCCTGCTGCCTTCTGCCCGCTCCCCGCAGCGCAGCGCCGCGCCCCCTGCTGCCCCCTGCCCACAGCCCAGCGCCCCCTGCTGGCCCCTGCTGCCCCTGCCTGCTCCCGCAGCCCAGCGCCCCTGCTGCCCCCGCCTGGCGCAGCGCCCCTGCTGCCCCCTGCCCACAGCCCAGCGCCCCCTGCTGGCCCCCGCCTGCTCCCCTCAGCCCAGCGCCCCCTGCTGCCCCCCGCCCACAGCCCAGCGCCCCCTGCTGCTCCTCGCCTGCTCCCCGCAGCCCAGCGCCCCCTGCTGCCCCTGCCCGCAGCCCAGCGCCCCTGCTGCCCCCTGTCCACAGCCCAGCGCCCCCTGCTGACCCCGCCTGCTCCCCGCAGCCCACCGCCCCTGCTGCCCCTGCCCACAGCCCAGCGCCCCTGCTGCCCCTGCCCAGCCCAGCGCCCCCTGCTGCCCCTGCCCACAGCCCAGCGCCCTGCTGCCCGCCTGCTCCCGCAGCCCAGCGCCCCCTGCTGCCCCCTGCCCACAGCCCAGCCCCCCTGCTGCCCCCTGCTCCCCGCAGCCCAGCGCCCCCTGCTGACCCCGCCCGTTCCCCGCAGCAGCGCCCCCTGCTGGCCCCGCCCGCTCCTGCTGCCAGGCCGCAGTGGGGCACACACCTCCCCCATTGCGGTAGCAGAGGTAGGGGAAGCGCCACACGTTGCCCAGCCCCACGGCGTAGCCCACACTCGTCAGCACAAACTCAATCTGGTTGGTCCAGTTGCCCCGTTTCACATTTTCGTCTCGCTTGGTGGCCTCCCCGGGGACGGCGCCGTTCTGCAGAGAGAGGGGGCAAGTGCCATTAGCAATGGGGTGCCCCCACCCCCAGGGCCCTGCCCAGCTGGAAACAGCCCCCCCGTGGGAGAAATTAGGGAGGGGAGATACTGTGTTATGCTGCCAGCTCCCCCCCCATGGCTGCTCCAATCCTCCTCCCCAGATGCTGGGGGCTCCCCGCCCTGCAGGGAGGAGGTGGGGGAGGGGAGGGGAGGGGGCCCCAGCCCTGCAGGGAAGGGAAGGGGAGGGGGAGGTGGCAGTGGCCCCCCAGCTGTGCCCCCCCACCCGGCTGCAGGGAAGCCGGAGGCTGCGGCTCATACAAAGCAGGGCTGAGCCCAGGCAGCACAAAGCCGCCTCTGTTCCCACCGCCCCCCCGCCCGGCCTGCGGGGCCCGCTGGGTAGCCGGAGCCTCCGGCTCTGTGAGCCTGGAGCCGCAGGGGGAAGGGATTGACCCCCTGCCCCCACCACGCCCCCTGGGGGCCAAAGTGACACCCCCACAGGGGAGGGCGCCCAGGGGGTGGGGAAGCTGGCCCTGGGGGGTTGGGGGGGGCAGGACTCCTGGGTTCCCACCCCAACTCGGGGAGCGGGATCTAGAGCAGGGGCTGATGTGTCTGGCGCCCCCCAAGTTACACCTCACTTAAAAACCCCTTGATCCAAACTCAGAACTAAACTAGAGACGTGCCCGGGCTGCTGGTACTGGGCAATTCCTCCGAATCAGGAGAAATCAGTGGGTTGGAATATTACACTGGCCTTGTGTGTCCGTGTGCAGCACACACAGCTGTGTACACAACTCCCGACTGTGCTGGTGCTTCTCCTGCCACCCAGGCACATCCCTTCCCCCCGGAGGAGCTCAGGCCCCCTGGCCTGAGACCCACCCCTGGCCGAGACCCACTCTCCCCCTCCCTTCTCCGGCCCAGTCGGCAGGGCAGTGGGTCTCAGCCTGGGTGGGGTACAGAGTCACTTTTCTCCTTGCAGGGTCCGATGGAGCAGGGCTGATGGCTGGGACACTCTGTGTCCAGCGCTGATTTGGGGAGAAGGCACTTCTAAGGGAGGTGAAAGTTTGGGTCCGCAAGACAAGCCAGCTCCCTGCCAGGGGAAGGCTGAGACCGGCTGCCATACAGCACGTGTTAGCCTGTGGAACTGGCTGCCACAGGGAGTCGTCGAGGTCACAGACTCAACTCAAAGAGGGATGAGGTGTGTGTCGGAGTGACAGAGGGCCCAGAGTCATCACAGTTCACAGGGAGGGGCCGATGCCCCTCTCCAGGGCAGGGTCCGGAAGCCGACCCCCGGCTGGGAGGGTCAGGATGGGCCCCGGGTGGGGGATCGTCCCCCATGTGCTGCTGTGGGGTTCCTGCTCCCCCATCCACACGTGGTGCTGGGCATTGCCGGCGCTGGGAGAAGGGGCTGTATGGGCCATGGACGAGCCCACTGAGCCCTGCGTGCCGATGCTCAGAGCCCATGGGGACAGGGCTGCGGGTGCCCTGCCAAGGCAGGGGTCTGGCACCCGGCCCACAGCCCAGCTCCCTGCTGGGAGAGCGGCGGAGTCAGGAGGTCAGGTGTCAGAGGGGGAGCCGTGTTGGTCTGGATCTGTAAAAGCGACACAGAGTCCTGGGGCACCTTACAGACTAACAGACGTTTTGGAGCATGAGCTTTCGGGGGTGAATCCCCACTTCGTCAGACACACGTCATTCACCCCCGAAAGCTCGTGCTCCAATACGTCTGTTAGTCTACGAGGTGCCCCAGGACTCTCTGCCGCTTTTTACGGAGTCAGGAGGGGACCTGGGTTCTAGGTCACCCCAGGACCACCAGAGGGGAGACCAGACCGGCTCCTGGCGGGTGAGAAAATCCTTGGCGAGCGCTAGGCCACCCTTGCGAGCCCCACCCCCCTGGCACCTCCTGCCCAGTGAACGCACAGCGGAGATGACAGGGGCCTGGGGCTGCTCTCAGTTATGCCTGCCCAGCTTTGCACCCCCCAGCAGGGGCCTGGGCCCTGCCCCACGACACCGAGTGCTCAGTGCCAGGGCGGGAGCTGGGTGCCCGATGCCAGGTGGGCACTTCCAGCACAGGCAGAACGAGCTCATTCTCTGGGGGCAAGAATGGCGCTTTGTCCCGGGCCCAAGGCCCCTCCTGCGGGGCGGCCGGTGGCGGCACCGTGTTGGGCGCACAATGCAGCCTCACACCAGAGCCCAACAAAGGAGCGGCTGCGGCTGGCGGCAGCCTGGGGGCCCAGCACCCCTGGCCCTGGGCAGGCAGCTCCCTGTGAGCAAGGGGCACCCGCACCGTGAGCTCGCCCTGGGCCAGGCTGGCACCTGGCACCAGGGCCCCTGGAGCCGAGCCCCCGGTGCCCTCACTCACCACGGCTGGACCTGCCCGTGTCCCCTGATTCTCCTCTAAGGGCGCCAGGGAGCCCCTCCCTCCCCTCCTCTCCTGGGAGCAGAGCCCCCAGCTCCGGTGAACCCCGTCCTGCTCACTGGCTGCAAACAGGATCCCCCTCCAGAGACACAGCGCCACCGCGCCCACCTCCTGCTCCCCACCTGCTCTGCGCGGCCCCCAGCCCAGCCACCCCGCGGAGCCCAGGTACGGGGAGGGGCCCCTGGCCCTGCCCCAGCTCCCAGGTGGGCCTGGCAGTGACCCCGGGCCAGGCCCCCCATGCCTGGCTGGGCAGGGAGACGGCACCCCAGGGCTTTAGGGGACCTGTCTGCATCTCCTTGCCCCAGGGGCACGGGGCAGGGGCTCCAGGCAAGCTCTCGGCCCTGCACTGGGAGCTGGGGGACGCCGGCCGTTCCCCCCGCACCACGGGTGAGCCTCCTGATGGCTAACAGCTGCTGCGAGCGCTCTGCCAATGCAGCCGTCGCTGCGGCTCGGCCTCAGGCGCGTGGGGCACCGGACCGTGTCATTCCATTAGCGCCCGGAGCAGCCGGGCGGCTGCAGCCACTTATCCTGCACGGCTCGGCCAAGCCCAGCATCTGCTGAGAGCCGCCCAGCCCCCCCAGCGCCGGCCCCCCAGCAGAGCCCCAGCCTGGCCAGGGGGACGGGTGGGATGTCCTACCCACAGAGAGCCAGCGGGGATCCCGGCCCCCCAGCGGAGCCCCAGCCTGGCCGGGGGGACGGGTGGGATGTCCTACCCACAGAGAGCCAGCGGGGATCCCGGCCCCCCAGCGGAGCTCCAGCCTGGCCGGGGGGACGGGTGGGATGTCCTACCCACAGAGAGCCAGCGGGGATCCCGGCCCCCCAGCGGAGCCCCAGCCTGGCCGGGGGACGGGTGGGATGTCCTACCCACAGAGAGCCAGCGGGGATCCCGGCCCCCCAGCGGAGCCCCATCCTGGCCGGGGGGACGGGTGGGATGTCCTACCCACAGAGAGCCAGCGGGGATCCCGGCCCCCCAGCGGAGCCCCAGCCTGGCCGGGGGGACGGGTGGGATGTCCTACCCACAGAGAGCCAGCGGGGATCCCGGCCCCCCAGCAGAGCCCCAGCCTGGCCGGGGGGACGGGTGGGATGTCCTACCCACAGAGAGCCAGCGGGGATCCCGGCCCCCCAGTGGAGCTCCAGCCTGGCCGGGGGGACGGGTGGGATGTCCTACCCACACAGAGCCAGCGGGGATCCCGGCCCCCCAGCGGAGCTCCAGCCTGGCCGGGGGGACGGGTGGGATGTCCTACCCACAGAGAGCCAGCGGGGACCCCGGCCCCCCAGCGGAGCCCCAGCCTGGCCGGGGGACGGGTGGGATGTCCTACCCACACAGAGCCAGCGGGGATCCCGGCCCCCCAGCGGAGCCCCAGCCTGGCCGGGGGGACGGGTGGGATGTCCTACCCACACAGAGCCAGCGGGGATCCCGGCCCCCCAGCGGAGCTCCAGCCTGGCCGGGGGGACGGGTGGGATGTCCTACCCACACAGAGCCAGCGGGGATCCCGGCCCCCCAGCTCACAGGGCATGGGGGGGACAGGCGCTTAGGGCCTCTCTTCTCCCAGCCTGCCCCATTCCCAGCGGGTCCCAGTGCCCCATCCAGGGCCCCCAGTCCCTGCCCTATGCAGCCATGGGGCATGCAGAGCCTTGGCCCTCCCCGCTGCGCACAGGGGCCCAAGGCAGCCCTCCAGCCCCACACACCACTAGGCCACCAGCCCATGCCTCGCTGTGCTGCTCCCAGAGCCTTCAGTGCTGACCCACGGCGGGTGCCATGGGGGCTCTGTGGGAGCCTGGCCTGGGGGGGCAGGTAGTGACCCCAACCCCCCAGGAGCTCCGCGCCTGCTGGCAAGATCAAGCCACGAGGCTGGGGGCCCGGTCGGCTGCATGTGACGGAGCCGCACAGCTGTGTGCCCCATTACCGGGTTTACATGCCTGGGTGCCCGGCTGGCGTGGGCACGAGGTGCACAATTGCGCAGGCATCTCAGCTCGGAGCTGTGGGCTCCTGATGGAGCACAGCCCCGGCTCATCTCTCTGCTGGGGGAACAGCTGCCCACGTCTCTCCTGCAGCCCACGCAGTCCCCCTCCATCCCGCAGGGCCTGTCCTCTGCCCTGCCCGGGCCCCTCTCGCCCCCGCAGGCAGGGAGCTGGGGGCTGGCACGTGCGGGGAGCGGGTCTCCCTGGGTCTGCGAGATGGGGCGTGCCGGCCCTGACCCCTGGGCTGGGAGAGGAGGAGCGGGGCGACTGGGGGGGCTGTGCAACCCACGTGCGCAGGCTAATTGCCTGATTTGCAGAGCAGTGGAAGCAGCGCTAACGAGGCTGGCGGTCGTTCAGCCTAATCAGCAGCCGCGTTCCTGGGCCAGGGACTGGGCGCCCCCCCCCCCCGATGAGCTGCGGCCTGTGGGGTTTGGTTCAGACCCAGGCAATGACCCTGGGGGCAGCTGTGCCATGCGGGCAAAGCAGCCTGTGGGGCCAGACCCAGCCTGCCGGGCCCCTGCCATGAGGCCCTATCTGCCCCCCCGCCCTGGCAGACAAGGCCCCCAAGCTCTGCTCCCCGGGGGAGGGGCCCAGAGCCCAAGTCCTGGGGGGCATGATGGTGCCACAGTCATGCCCAGGCAATGAGATGCCGTGGGACACAGGGCTGTGCATACGGCCCTCATCACACAGTCACAACACAGGCCCCACTGGGGACCCAGCAACAGCATCACCCGGTGAGCCCAGAGTCCCTGCGCCCCGTGCGCCCTGGCACCCGCCCGGCTCGAAGCTGGCTCTGCTCTGGGCCCCGCTCACAGCCAGGCCCCTTTGACTGAGGGCAGTGGGTGCACTCACATGTGCATGTGCACACGTGCAGGGACACTCATGAGCACGTGCACACACACTCGCATGTACACACATGCACACACGTGTATACACATGCACACACTCGCACACACACTCACATGTACACACGTGTATGCACACACATGCATACATATGTACACCGTCGCATGTACACACATGCACACCCACCCACGTGCACACACATGTGCAGGCACACTCACATGCTCACACGCACACACATGCACTGGTGCAGGTACTCACAGGAGCCAGCTCATCTCAGCCCTTTGCCTGCCCTGCCCGTCAGCCCAGTCACACCGATGCTGGTGGGGTGGGGCAGGGCCATGCGCCCTCCCGCAGGCCCCGGAGGGAAGGGACTTGCCCGACATCATACATGGGCTGGGCCAGAACCCAGGCGTCCTGGCTCCTTCCCCTGCCTTCGCCGAACACCCCTCCCCCTCAGGCTGGCCCAGCGAGCAGCCCGGGAGGGCGGCCAGGCGGGAATCACGGCCCAGTGCGCTCACCGGCCCATCACGGTGCCCGGCTCAAAGGGCAGAAGGGGCCATCGTGATCTGGTCTGACCCGCACATGGCCCAGCCCCTCACCCCCCTCCTGGAACAGACCCCGACCTCTGGCCATGGGGTAAAGACGTCACGGTACAGAGAATCTGCCATTTACCCTCGTTCGAACCAGCGAGTGCCCTGTGTCCCGTGCTGCAGGGGAAGGCAACGCCCCCCCCCGCCCCGCATGGTCTCTGCCAATCTGAGCCAGGGAAAATCCCTGCCCCACCCCAAACCGGGCGATCAGTTAGACCCTGAGCGTGACAGGACCCCCCAGCCAGGCACCCGGGAGAGAATTCTCTGCAGCGACTCGAGCCCTCCCCACCTAGTGCCTCATCCCTGCCCGCTGGGGATGGCCCCACAGATGTGGGGTGAGGCAGGGCTGGAGCACACACAGCCCCGGTCTGGCCTCAGGCGCAGCAGGAAACAGCAATCAGCCTTCCTGGCTCGGATCCTGCCATGGCACCTGCTCCCCACACACCTGCCCTAGGCAGCCCCGCCTGGCCGTGCCCCCTCCCCGCCCCCCCCGGGGCTGGAGTCTGGGCAGACAGGGCAATCCGCTAAGGGCTCCAGGCGGCCGTCCCGACTCCCAGCAGCAGGGACTGGCTCAACGTCTGCGGTCATGAGTTTTCCTGGGCCAGAGTCAGCCCTGACCCCACCCCAGTGCGGGTCACTAGGCCAGACTGCCCTGGGTCACAGCCACGTCTCACGCTGGAGTCGCCCCAGGGGCCGCAGGGGGAGGATCGGGATTCCCTCCGGATCCACACCCAGGCACTGGGAGTCCAGCCCTGGCTCTCCCGGCCACCCCAGGACATTACTGGCACCATGCTAAGGACCAGGGAGAGTGCAAACCCCGCACTGCGAGTGACGTACTGCGTGTGCCAGCCCGGGCTCACAACCGGGGTCGTGGGGCAGGGCAGATCCTGGTGCCAGGGCATGGGGCAGATCCCCGGGTGATGGTGCCGAGTGGATCTGGGTGTGATGGCACAGGATGGATCCCAGTGCGACCGGCGGGAGGGGGGATGGAGGGGTCAGCGTGCCGGGAGTCCGTCCTATCTTCCCAGACTCTTCCCAACACAGGGTGCACCACTCCCCTTCCCCAGTGTGCGTGCACGCGCAGGCACGCACCCACACATACTTGCACACATAGACACACATGCACACACGCACAGACACACACATGCACACACAAACACACACACACAAGGCGCAGTTCAGCCCCTTGCTCTAGCCATGTGGATTTCTCTAATACCCTGACTGCCGGAAGATCCCCGAACACTCTCAAACCGAACTGCCAGGCTTTCTATGGTGCTTTCCAGCAGCCAGCCTTGAAATGCAGCCAGCTCTGGGGTGGGACAAGGCAGCTGCAGTTCACCAGCACCGAGCACCGTGACCTGGGGCAGGAGAGGAAATGGAAACCCCCCTACTCCGGGTACCTGCAGCACCAGCGTGAAGTGCCTGGAGCTGGGATTTGCCCCGGGTGGGTGGACGATGTGGCACTGGAGGAAAGGGACACAGGCTGGGAGGGACTGGGCAGTAGGGCGGCTAGGGGCAGAAAGCTCCTTGCAAGCCAGAGAGGTGCCCCCTAGTGCTGTCCTGGTCATTGGGACCAGCACTGCCTGGGGGGCCAGCGCCCCCCACTGAGCCCCTGCCCCGCTCCCTGCAGCACAGCGCCCCCTAGTGCTAGCACTGCCTGGGGGCCAGCGCCCCCCACTGAGCCCCTGCCCCGCTCCCTGCAGCACAGCGCCCCCTAGTGCTAGCACTGCCTGGGGGCCAGCGCCCCCCACTGAGCCCCTGCCCCGCTCCCTGCAGCACAGCGCCCCCTAGTGCCAGCACTGCCTGGGGGCCAGCGCCCCCCACTGAGCCCCTGCCCCGCTCCCTGCAGCACAGCGCCCCCTAGTGCCAGCACTGCCTGGGGGCCAGCGCCCCCCACTGAGCCCCTGCCCCGCTCCCTGCAGCACAGCGCCCCCTAGTGCCAGCACTGCCTGGGGGCCAGCGCCCCCCACTGAGCCCCTGCCCAGCTCCCTGCAGCACAGCGCCCCCTAGTGCCAGCACTGCCTGGGGGCCAGCGCCCCCCACTGAGCCCCTGCCCCGCTCCCTGCAGCACAGCGCCCCCTAGTGCCAGCCCCTCCCCAGGGGCACCCCCCAGCTTGGCTGGGGGGAGGGGAGCTGCACCAAGGGGGCCCTCCTTTGCCAGCCTGCCACCTCCTGGGTGCCAACCCTGCCCTGGGACAGGGAGACCCAGGTCAGCGCAGGCTCCGGGGGAGGGGGGGGCCGGCCTGACAGCCCAGCCACAGGGGAAGGGGGGGGGGCTGTTTGCCCCTCCTCCCGTGGCAGCTCCTGGAGCCCACTGGGGGGGCACTGCCTGCCCTGTGCCCATCTGCTCCTCTAGCTTCACAGGGACATGGGCAGCTCCCGCCAGCCTGCGCCTCCTATGGCAGCTCGGGCCCCGGGCCACCCCTGTGCCACGTGAACCTGGCCAGGGAGCCGGCTGGGCTCCACCCCAGCAGCAGGTGCATCAGTCTGTGTCACAGGCAGCCTGAGACGAGCAGATGAACACAGCAAGTGTGTGTGTGTGTAATTGTGTCTGCGTGTAACTGTGCATCTGTGTGTAATTGTGTGTGTAACTATGTGGGTGTAAGTGTGTGTGTGTAACTGTGTGTGTGGGGGGGGAGCCAGGAGCATTTGGCACTGTGGGCTTCTGGGCTCATGACAAGGAGATGGCTGCAGAGACACAACACATCCTCCTAGCCCAGCCCTGGGCTCCCCCCAGCTCCGCCCATGCCCCTCACTCCCGACCCGCAGCCCCTGCTAGCCCAGCCCTGGGCTCCCCCCAGCTCTGCCGGTGCCCCTCACTCCCGACCTGCAGCCCCTGCTAGCCCAGCCCTGGGATCCCCACATGAGGGCCTGTCTACATGGAGATATCGGAACCGGTGCAAACCCTGGGAGCAGCTGACTCCACCGAGCCATCCACACCCCTTGCCACGGCTCTGCCAGCCCTGGAGATGCAAAGACCCTGCAGCCAGGTCGTGCCATGTCCCAACCACCCGGGCAGTTTGGGGGAAGCTCAGCTTGCCCATCAGGGCCCTGGGCTTCCATCCTCCCCACGTTCCCAGCGAGAAGCTCCCCAGGCACCCCAGCCCCTGCTGCGCCCCTTGGATTGGCCTTAACTTCCTAAGCAGATACACGGCTGTTAAAGGGCTGCTGCGTTCCAGCCCAGAGCTGGCTGCATCTCGGTGATGGGAGAGTGCGGGAGCCCACAGCACTGGGGCCAGGAGGGAGCGAGGTGTGATGGGGGATGGGTGTGATGGGGTGGGTGTGACGGAGAGCTGGGTGTGACGGGGAGGGGGCTGGGTGTGATGGGGTGAGTGTGACAGGGGAGGGGGCTGGGTGTGACGGAGAGGAGGCTGGTGTGATGGGGAGGGGGCTGGTGTGACAGGGGAGGGGGCTGGATGTGATGGGGTGGGTGTGACAGGGGAGGGGCTGGGTGTGACAGGGGAGGGGGCTGGATATGAGGGGGAGGGGGCTCGGTGTGGTGGGGCAGGGGCTGGGTGTGATGGGGTGGCTGCGACAGGGGATGGGGCTGGGTGTGACGGGAGGGGCTGGTGTGACAGGGGAGGGGCTGGTGTGGCGGGAGGGCTGGTGTGGTGGGGCAGGGGCTGGGTGTGGTGGGGTGGCTGCGACAGGGGAGGGGCTGGGTGTGACAGGGGAGGGGCTGGATATGATGGGGAGGGGCTCGGTGTGGTGGGCTGGTGTGGCGGGAGGGGCTGGTGTGACAGGGCAGGGGCTGGTGTGGCGGGAGGGGCTGGGTGTGACAGGGGAGGGGCTGGTGTGGCGGGGAGGGCTGGGTGTGACAGGGGAGGGGCTGGTGTGACGGGAGGGGCTGGTGTGACAGGGCAGGGGGCTGGTGTGGCGGGAGGGGCTGGGTGTGACGGGAGGGGGCTGGGTGTGACAGGGGAGGGGGCGGGTGTGGCAGGGCGGGGGCTGGGTGTGACGGGGCGGGGGCGGGGGTGGGGGGGAGGGGGCGGGGTGTGGCGGGGGGGGGGCGGGGTGTGACAGGGGGGGGGGCGGGGGGGACGGGGAGGGGCTGGGTGTGACAGGGCAGGGGGCTGGTGTGACAGGGCAGGGGGCTGGTGTGACGGGGAGGGGGCTGGTGTGGCGGGGAGGGGGCCATTCACTGGTTGCCCACACGGCCGTGCCGGGATCTAGTCGGTGCCCTGGTCCGGGGGAGGCGGCTCGACTCGGCGGTGCTGGGGAGAGAAGCCGGGGGAGGCGGCTCCCCCCGGCCGGCCCAGGGGCCCGCGTGGCCCGGAGCCAGGCCCCAGCTGGACACAGGGGGGTTGGCTCTCGGCTTGGGGAGCGCTGGTGCCCCAGGAAGCCAGCCGGGGGGCCCTGCCATTCTGCACCCCTGTGCCCTGAGACGCCCCCCAGAGCCGGGGCAGGACTGAGCGGCTCATCCGCACACGCCACCCCCCGGCCCGGCCCTTGCTGCCAGCCGGGCAGGGGCGATGCCGTTCCTCAGCCTGGCACGGGCACAAAGGGGCAGCTCCCTCACCTGGGGCCCGTCCCCCCACCCGGCTCCCCACTGACCTGCTCAGCGGGGCAGGGAGGGGCCTGGCCGCCGGCGCCCGCCATCCTGGGGGAGCCGCTCGGAGCCGCTATTCTGCAGCTTCATTCACACCCCTGGGCTCAGCCGGCCAAAGGGCGAGCGGCCCGGCCCCTCCCCCGCGCGCTGCTCGCTCGCTCGCTCGCTCGGGGACTTGGCATTACTTTCGGCTCAGCTCCTCCGGCACAGCGCGGCCCCCCCCGGCTCGGCTCTCTCGCTAGCAGAATAGCTCGCCCCCCAGCAAGGGGGCTGGCAGTGCCCAGGGCTCCCCCGCCCCCCAGGCCCCGCTGGCACAAGCCCCTGGCTCCGGGCCATGGCACACCCAGCAGCCGTCCCCTCAGGACAAGGCTCCAGCACCTAAGCCAAGTGCAGTCAGCGAGCCAGCACCCATGGGGGCTGCACCCCAGGGACTGTGAGATGGGGGGGAGCATCACAAGCTCCAAGTGCCAGGCGGGTGCAGGCTACACAGCTCGATGTGACTCTCCCCCACCCGACCCCACGCAGCACGCGGGAGACAGACAGCTCCCTGGCCTCCCCGATCCTGCTCTCCGGTGCCCCCACAGATCCAGATCGGGCCCCACCACTCCTATCACCAGTGTCTCCAGCCTGTCACCTGGTCAAGAGCACTCCCGAAGAGGGAGGCCACCGACCCCTTGCAGCTCCCCCCACCGTGCCTCAGTTTCCCCATTTCCCCTACCCCCTGGGGAGAAGGCTGTACTGGTCCCTGCTGGTGACAGACTTAGGGGAGGGTGTGACGGAGAAGGGAGAATTAACCTGGGAATGTTGTGGGGGAGTTTTACTAGTTTACTGTCTGCGTTGATCCCAGATGGGGATGGGAAATAAGGGGGAACTTCACTGAGGGATGACACTTGGCGGCTGCCCCGCGTAACCTGAGCCCGGGAGGTGACACCTTCTGCCCCGGAAACTGGACAAAGGCTGGAGGGGCCGGGGGGGGGGGGGGTGGGAGGGTGCTGGAGGGAGTTCAAGTTTGGAGCTGGCTGGAGGGGGGGGGAGGCCCAGAGCCTGGGTCTGGGCTCTCCACCCCCTAAGATGGACCCGGCTGAGGGGTCCTGTTCACTGTACCTACAAGCTCTGTTTTGAACTGTTCCTCTCGTCTAATAAACCGTCTGTGTCAGTGGCTGCCTGAGAGTCCCGGTGAATCGCAGGAAGTGGGGGGTGCAGGGCCCTGACCCCCCCCCCCCCCACACACACTCTGTGACACAGGGACAGACAGACTTAAGGACAGGGACAGAGAGGGCTCCTTGGGGTCGGGAGTGAGGGGCCCAGCAGAGCTGGGGGGCAGGTCTAGGGCAGCAGGGGGCTGTGGGTCGGGACTGAGGGGCCCAGCAGAGCTGGGGGGCAGGTCTAGGGCAGCAGGGGGCTGTGGGTCGGGACTGAGGGGCCCAGCAGAGCTGGGGGGCAGGTCTAGGGCAGCAGGGGGCTGTGGGTCGGGACTGAGGCCCAGCAGAGCTGGGGGCAGGTCTAGGGCAGCAGGGGGCTGTGGGTCGGGAGTGAGGGGCCCAGCAGAGCTGGGGGGCAGGTCTAGGGCAGCAGGGGGCTGTGGGTCGGGAGTGAGTGGCCCAGCAGAGCTTGGGGGCAGCTCAAGGGCAGCAGGGGCTGTGGGTCGGGAGTGAGGCCCAGCAGAGCTGGGGGCAGGTCTAGGGCAGCAGGGGCTGTGGGTCAGGAGTGAGGGCCCAGCAGAGCTGGGGGCCGGTCTAGGGCAGCTGGGGGCTGTGGGTCGGGACTGAGGGGCCCAGCAGAGCTGGGGGGCAGGTCTAGGGCAGCAGGGGGCTGTGGGTCGGGAGTGAGGGGCCCAGCAGAGCTGGGGGGCAGGTCTAGGGCAGCAGGGGGCTGTGGGTCGGGAGTGAGGGGCCCAGCAGAGCTGGGGGGCAGGTCTAGGGCAGCAGGGGGCTGAGGGTCCGGCCTGAGGGGCCCAGCAGAGCTGGGGGCAGGTCTAGGGCAGCAGGGGCTGTGGGTCGGGACTGAGGCCCCGCAGCGCTGGGGGGCAGGTCTAGGGCAGCAGGGGGCTGTGGGTCGGGAGTGAGGGGCCCAGCAGAGCTGGGGGGCAGGTCTAGGGCAGCAGGGGGCTGTGGGTCGGGAGTGAGGGATCCCAGCTGGGGGCAGGGGGAGCTTGACTCGCCATCTCTCTCCCAGCCCCCCAGGATCGTGGCCTGGCCCCGAGGGACTCAGCCCAGGGTCGCCCCCTGCTGGCAGCTCTGGCCTCAGCGTTCCGGGGCCCTTTGCTAAATAGCCGTGAGCGGCGCAGGGCCCCGGCGGCCCGTTGGGCTCCCCCAGGACGGCACCGGGGCAGCTCGGCTTCAGGAGGGGCTGGCGGGTCGGGGGCTGCGGCTCATGGGGATTCAGCTTGCAAGGGCCAGCTGCCCCCTGAGACCCCCCAGAGACCTGCCCACCCAGCTGGGCTCTGCTCCAGGGCACTGGTCTGACAGCGGGGGAGTGGCAGGCTGGGTGCCCGCTCCCCTGAGACCAGAGCTGTCAGCAGGGGGTGCCCCCCCTTCCCGGCTGTGCAGCCAGCGTAGTTTGGCCTTAATGAAGCCTCATTAGCGGGACCCAGCTGCTCACAGCCCCTCCCCCCTGCATTGGCAGAGCTCCCTCCCGCCCCGCCCAGCCCCTGCCTGGGCCCACAGCATCTACCTGGGGCTGTGCAGTGCAGGGTGCTGCTGGCCACCCCACCTGTGCCCACCAGAGCAGCCGGCATCAGGGGACCCTGTCTCCAAGCTGGCATCCAGCTCCCTCTTCCCCCAAGAAAGATGGACCTTACCAGTGCCCCCCACCCTGCCACAGGAATCCGGGGACCCCAGGAGAGAGGGGCAGGCTGGGACCTTGCTGGAGACCTGCCCCCCAGTTCTCAGGGCCTGGCCCTGCCGGCCCCTCCCTGCCGGGAACAGTCCCACAGCTCACCCCTCCCCTGGCTGAGCTGGCCACCCACTGCCTAGCTTTGCCCCCCCGGAGCCGCTGGCCACAGGCAGGGGCTCGCTCAGTGCTGTGAGGAGCCCAAAGCCAGGAAAGAGCCTCGCTCTCACTATGGGGTCACTGCTCCTGGCACCCCACCCCCCTGCTCCCTGGCACACAGCACCGGCCTGGGGAACTCCCTGCCACAGGCAGGCGAGGGCGACGGTGGGGAATGGAGAATTAGCTTAGACCCAAGACATCAGAGCTCGGCGCCAGGGCTGCGGGCACTGGGCTATTTCACCTGCCACTGCCGAGCCTGAGCCTCCTCCCTCACCCCCCCCCCGCCCCGCCCCTCTCGCATGGGGGCTTCTGGCCCAGCCTGTCCCCGGGGCACTGCCAACGCCCTGACGCCGCTCAGGTCGCCCTGGCCTGGCTCCATGGGGCAGCCCCTGGCTCGGGGCCCCGTGTCCGTGTCCCGGCCCAGCCAGCTCCACACCGTGTGCAGATTCCTGCTGCTATTTAAATCCCCTGCCCTCGCCTGCCCCGGCCTTGGCCCACCTGTTCCAGGGCGTCTGCCTGGCAGTGCTGCTGGGAGCTGGAGCTGGGGGCAGGGGCAGGGGCAGGAGCACACCCCGGGGTGACAGCTGGTGTTGGGCCTGTGGGCGTGGTGCAGACCGGGGAAGGGGGTGGGGGGCAGGCGGTGAGCAGCTAGAGCGAGTCCGTGACACCCCCCAACGTGCGCATGCGCACCGGGCACGTCTGCAAACCTGGTGACTTGGGGACTGAGCCCCCCAGCCTGTGGGGCATGGGGTGCAACGCCCCCCGAGGCTGAAGGGACTCTGGGCTCCTGGGCACACAGGGGCTGCCAGGTGGGCTCAGCCCTGAGGCTCCTCCAGCCTCGTGTCCCAGTAGTGCTGGTGCCCAGCGTTGAGGAGGAGGCATGGTGGGAGGAGCATGGGGTGGCAGGAGGAGGCATGGTGGGAGGAGGCATGGCGGGAGCATGAGGTGGCTGAAGGAGGCGTGGCAGGAGCATGGGGTGGCGGGAGGAGGCGTAGTGGGAGGAGGCGTTGCAGGAGCATGGGGTGGCGGGAGGAGACGTGGCACAAGCATGAGGAGGCAGGAGGAGGTGTGACAGAAGGAGGCGTGGCAGGAGCATGGGGTGGTGGGAGGAGACGTGGCACAAGCATGAGGTGGCGGGAGGAGGCGTGACAGGAGCATGGGGTGGCGGGAGGAGGCGTAGTGGGAGGAGGCATGGCAGGGGCATGGGGTGGCAGGAGGAGGCGTGGCAGGGGCATGGGGTGGCAGGAGGACGCGTGACAGAAGGAGGCGTGGCAGGAGCATGGGGTGGCGGGAGGAGACGTGGCACAAGCATGAGGTGGCAGGGGGAGGTGTGACAGAAGGAGGCGTGGCAGGGGCATGGGGTGGCGGGAGGAGACGTGGCACAAGCATGAGGTGGCAGGAGGAGGTGTGACAGAAGGAGGCATGGCAAGAGCATGGGGTGGCGGGAGGAGGTGTGACAGAAGGAGGCGTGGCAGGAGCATGGGGTGGCGGGAGGAGGCGTAGTGGGAGGAGGCATGGCGGGAGCATGAGGTGTGACAGGAGGAGGCGTGGCAGGAGCATGGGGTGGCGAGAGGAGACGTGGCACAAGCATGAGGTGGCGGGATGAGGCGTGACAGAAGGAGGCGTGGCAGGAGCATGGGGTGGTGGGAGGAGGCGTAGTGGGAGGAGGCATGGCAGGGGCATGGGGTGGCAGGAGGAGGCGTGGCACAGAGGGATGCCAGGCATGGCACTCAGCACAACTGCCTCTGAGCCCCCAGGGGGCGAGTGGCTCCCCACCCCATTAATGAAGACATGGCTCATTAGCCCAGAAGGCTGGTTCCAAGCCTGCCCCTCTGCTAGAGGGAGCGGGCTAGAGAGAGACTGGGACAGGGGCGACTTCGCCTCCAGCCCCCTGCAAGAGCGGGCAGCCTGCTCCCAGTGCCCACAGGCAGCCAGCATCCAGGGGGCACAGGGCTGTGGCCTGGCTCGGCCCAGCTCGCTGGTCGCATTCCTTTAACGTCTCCTCCCCCTGCGGGTGGGCGCCGGGGCAGAGACTGGGGGGCGCTGTCCCCCCCAAACTGGATACGTTGCAGAGGTGATGCTTGGGGGCACCCAGATTTCTCCCGTCTATTTGGCACGTTCTGGGGGGTGAGCGGCGACGCCAGGCGCTCTCTGTGTCCAGGCCAGTTTCCCCACATGCAGCTCCTGAGGCTCCCAGCACGGCTCCAGCTGAGGCCGTTTCAGTTTTACTAGCCTATAAAATAAGGGACTTGCCCCAGAACCCCGGGGTGTGGCTGGCGGCCACGTGCGGCTCGGCCCCGGTAGCCTCGGGCTGCAGTGCCGCGTTGGCTGCGACGGAACGAGCCAGGCAGGTAACACGGGAGGGGAACCTGCAGAGGCAGATGGCGAGGGGCAGGCGTTGGCAGGGACTGGCTTGGCACGGGCAGCCCAGGAGCCGGGGTCACTGCTCGGGTCGGGCTGGTTTCTACGCTAGCGTTGAGCTGTAAGTGGCCACTGCTAAACATGGCGAATAATTAAGTTACAAGAAGAAATGAGGGCGATTAAATAAGGAATAAGGTGGTGATGTCACGTGCCCGGTAGTGTAAGTGCCACTGGCCGTTGGTAAATCAGAGCTAGGCCGAGACCTGTTACCAAACTGCCAGGGCGGGAGAGAGCTGAGCGGGGGTGGCTGGGGGCTCGTGCTGCCAGGGCAGTGGGAGGAGACAAAGGGGGCTGGAGGGGTGCGGTGGGGGCGGGATGAGCAGGGCAGAGAGGGTGGGGGCTGCAGGAAGGGCAGCCTGAGGGCCCTGATCTTGGCACACGGGGCAGCGAGGGGCTGGCGCTGGGGTGCCGGGTGAGGAAGATCTGGGCAGGCCTGGCCCAGGATGGGCCGGCCACTGGTGCCCAACGCACACTGAGGACACACCGGGGTCACCGGCCTCGTCCAGCCCCGCCCGGGGGCAGTGCAGCTGACGGGTCCCAGGGCTGGGGGGCAGGGGCGCGCGGGAAGGCCTGTGGGGAACGGAGGCTCCAGCACTGCCCAGAGAGGAGCTGCCCGGTGCCCAGGGCAGACCGAGGATGCACCCGGGCACTGCTCCCCCCCACCCCCCGGGGGCTCAGAGCGTCTCTCGAGGCTCTCGCCCCTCACCCTAGTGCCTGCGGGCAGCCTGCTGGGTTTGCAGGGCCCGGCTCTGCGGCTGCCCCTTGCAGAGGCAGGTACCACCCCGCACCGTCGGGTGAGGGCTTCCCTAGCGAGCTGCAGCCCCGCCCGCCCCAGGGGTCCGTGTGGAACAGGAGCCCCGCGCCGGCTGTTTCGTCTCTTCTCCTGACATCATCAGGCCCCACTTGCGACATCACACTTGTCTCCATGGCAACGCCTGGCGAGGTCACTGCCCATCAGCCCAGCCATCTGGCTCCCAGGCGGGCTCCGCTCAGCGGTTTGGGGAGCTGGGGCTCCCCTCCAGCCCTTCACCCAGCTCCTCCCATCACCAGCTGCCCCCTCCGGGGGGCGGCTCTGCCAGCGCCCTGGCCTGCCCACGCGGGGGGCTGCCTGCCCACCCAGTGCCTGCCTAGTGGAGGGGTCGCGCCGGGGTCCCTCTCTTCCCGTGACACATCCCTGCCCCGGCCGCCTGGCGCCGACGTGCCCCCCCGCTTAGCTCGGAGCACCCCAGCTGTTCCCGGGCAGGCAGGAGGCAGCCAAGCTCCCTTTCGGGAGAATGCGTCCAAGGTGCCCAGCGAGGCGTGAATGACAGACCGTGGAGGGGGGCTGGGCTTTCTGGAGACCATCTGGGGTCCGGGGAGTGGGCGGAGGGGGCCACACGATCACACGTCAGCAGCACACATGTATGGGCACGGCCAGCTCTGGGCTGTCACTCGCAGGGACACGTGGGTGCCAGCTCTCCAGGCAGCACGGGCCTCCGGGTCAGCCCCGGCCCACCCCGCACTCGCCAGCTCTGGCAAAGCCAGGGAGAAGCCAGCAGCGCATGGCCGGAGGGCGAGGAATGGCCAGGGGACGGGGAGGTGGGTGACCCAAAGTGCTAACTGTAAAGCCGTCACCACCTGCATCCAAGCTGCGGCGCTGGCACGGGGCACCCCTCTGCAACGCCCACACCCCGTGCTCACTCCCTCCCGTGCTCCCGTCAGACGCCCCGAGGACACACGCCAACAGCCATGGCGCAGTGATCCCTGCTCAGCCCGGGCACATCCCCCGCTTGCCCCCGCGCTGGGTGTGGCTGGGTCACACAGCGCCAGTGCTTGTTCTGACCCCAAACCACAGACCGGGGGGGGGGGGGGGGCGACAGTCCCCACTACCTAGACCCTAGAAATCAGTGGGGTGGCCTCAGCTGGACGCCACCTGCAGCACCGGCCACCCCACCCCATCAGAGGCTAGAGCGGGTCAGAGATGAGCGACGGGAACAAGCAGGAACACGACTGGGACGGCGCCCTCAGAGAGGAGACGGCATCAAAGTCTGTAAAATACCGACTGGGCCAGAGACAGGGTCTGGGCCCAGCTGTTCCCCTGACTCCCAGCTACGGCGCCTCCTTTCCAGGGGGCACTGATTGTCACCCACAGGTTGGGCCCCTCCAGCCCCAGAAGGTGCGATCCTGCTCAGATAATCCAGGCTCTTTGTGTAAACAGGGAACTAATCCACGTGTGAAGGCCAGGCTGTCTCAGCGTAAGGCAATGGCGTGGAAGACACACGCGTGTGTGAGTGTGTGCGCAGAGCACAGCCCAGGAAATACACCACAGCCTTCACCGGCTTTTGCTTTCAGAACTCATGTTCTCACTCGCTGCTTTTTTTTTGCCTCCCACCCCTAAGATGGATGCTGATATTTACCCACAAACCTAAAGAGTTACTTTTTTGTGCCGATTTTCACCCAGTTTTTATCATAAACCCTGATCCATCCCTGGGAAGCTTTAAACAAAACACAAATGGGAAACGAAGGGCTTTGCTCCCAGGACAAGACCCAGAGGCCATTTAATTCAATGGAAAGAGGGGAACTCAGAGGCAATCACAATCAGCCGGTGGAACTCACTGCCACAGGAAGTTGAGGCCAAGACCTCTGTGAGGTTCCAAGAGCGACTGGATGTTTTCACGGGTAACAAGACTCTCCAGAGACATTGATAAAGATGCAGGCGGGGAGAGTGAAAACACTGTCAGAAACCAGAACGAGAACTCCCCTGGGACGGGTCAGCCCCCCTCTGCTCTGGCAGCTGGACTGGCGGAGAGGCGGGGGCTGAGTGCGCCTGGTGATTGCTGTGTGCGCGGGCCAAGGCTGGGGCCGCATGCACAGACTGCTGCTCGCCTGCCCCGACCGCGGGCGCCTCCCCCCGAAGGTCTCTCCCGGTCAGGCTCCTGTCATGCCACCCCTGAGTGCACCAGTGAGCCCCAGGGTGGGTGCAGAGTGGGGGCCTGGGGAGGGCACCGCTGCTGTGCAGAGGCGGTGCCAGGCACAGCCAGCCCTGGGCCGACTTTTCCATTCAACTGGCGTGGACTCCATTTTCCCAGGGCACTCAGGCAGAAAATCCCCCGGTGGCCCCCCCATGCAGCCCCTTGTTATTCTGGGCAACACACTCCGGCCAAGTGTGGTTTGCGCTGCGCTGCAGCCGGGCAGGGGGTGGGTTGTTTGGGATGCGCCTGCCCCTTAGTCCTTAACTCCCCCTGGGCTTTGCCAGGGGCGCCCACACCCAGGTGGCACCGGTGCCCGAGCCAGGACTCAGAGTCGGATGGAGCACAAACGCCTCCCCCTGCCCCTTCCAGCCAGCGACCCCTCCTTCCCCTGCCCCCCCCCTTCCCGGCAGCTGCCCAGGAGTCCGGCGCCGCTGGCAGGGCCGGACAACAAACAAAGCCCACGGTTACAAGGACAAAACAGAACGTCCTTACCCATCAGCCCCCCGCCCTGGCCCCATCGGCTGGGGCGACCCCCCAACGCAGGTGGGGGCTGCTCCCCGGGAACCCATTGCAGCCCCTCTGGGGGAGCGGGGACCAGACCCAGGAGAGCTTCGGACAGGAGCGGGGAGCTGTGCCAATGCCCCGACGTGCTCAGGACCTTCCCTGGAGACCCCTTAGCACCCCCTAGCGCCCCCAGGCCAGAGCTCCCTGCAGCACTGGGGTGGGCGCTGCCCCGATGAGACAGCAGCCCTCTCCCCCGCCCCACCAGCTGGTCTATCCGGGCCAGGAGTGCGGCCCAAGGAGCTGCCTCCCGCAGTGGGGTACCAGCCCCCAGGCCTGCGCTGCCTGGCCTCTCGCTGGGCACAGGGGCAGCAGGCTGCTCTCCTCAGGCCCCTCTACGGCCCCCACCCCCAAGAGCCAACGGGATTCACGGCTGGGCACGGGCCCGGCCTCCTCCCGCCCTGGCATCAGCACAGACACGCTGGGGCGTGGCTCCCTGGCCCCACCCCTCCAGTGCCGCAGGGGGCAGAGGATCGGGCCCATCCTCCTTGCCTCCCTCTCTGGGCTGGGGGCAAGCTTGCCCCCTGTGACGTTACTGATATAATGGGACCATATAGAACAGGGTTTGCAACCAAGGTCCTGTAGTGGCACCAAATCTTAGGTAAAGGGGTCATCTAAGGTGTCTAAGACCAGGTGCTGGGTTGCTGGTTAGGATCGTGCTGTCTGGGTGCATGTGTCATTTTGTAGTTGAAGTTATGAGTATTGGCTCTGTACTGTCTGTATTTCAGATTGGTGCTGTGCTGCTGGGAAACATCCCAGACAAGTTGGTGTTACTGCTTGATGGCCCATTAAGGACCATCAGCTACACAACTGACCCACTGAGAGGAGGCAGATACGCCTTGTGACTCAGCAAAGTGCAGGGACTGGCCCATGTGACTCCAGACTCCATTTTGCTGTAATTTTCCACAGTAAGAACAAAGAGGTTCTTATACCTGGAAAAGCCTATAAAAGGCTGATGCCTCATCTCCATCTGGTCTTCAATCCTGCTTCTTACCTCTGGAGGGACTTTGCTACAAACGGAAGCTTTACAGAAAGGACTGAATGACCCATCCCAGCTGGGGATGTTCCAGAAACTTAATTTGAACCTGCAGTTTATTCTATCCCGGCTACAAGCCTGAACCATAAACTTTGCCATTGCTGTATGTAATTGATTCCATTTAACCAATTCTAACTCTCATCTCTACCTTTTTCCCTTTATGAATAAACCTTTAGATTTTAGATTCTAAAGGATTGGCAACAGCGTGATTTGTGGGTAAGATCTGATGTGTATATTGACCTGGGTCTGGGGCTTGATTCTTTGGGATCGAGAGAACCATTTTCTTTTATTGGGGTGTTGGTTTTCATAACCATTCGTCCCCAGGACGAGTGGCGCTGGTGGTGATACTGGGAGACTGGAGTGTCTAAGGGAATTGCTTGTGTGACTTGTGGTTAGCCAGTGGGGTGAAACCAAAGTCCTTTTTGTCTGGCTGGTTTGGTTTGCCTTAGAGGTGGAAAAACCCCAGCCTAGGGCTGTGACTGCCCTGTTTGAGCAAGTGGTCCTGAATTGGCACCTCAGTTGGGTCCCGCCAGAACCGCATCATCACACCCCCAGAGAGCTGAACACCCCCCCACACACACACGCAGGGCTGGGGGGAGGAGTCTGGCTATGAAAGCTCCTGGGGCTGGACTGGGATTTGCGCACTTCACCCCTGCTCTGCCGGAGCCCCTCAACCCCGACCCACAGCCCCTGGCTCTCCTTGGTGCCACGTGGGGCAGAGATGCAGCGCTGGGGGAGCTCGGCACCATGCAGCGCAGGCACCACGTGGGGCAGAGATGTGGCACTGGGGAGCTGGGCACCGGGCAGGGCAGAGATGTGGTGCTGGGGCAGCCAGGGTCAGTGCAGCGCTAGGGGGGACCAGGCACCACGTAGGGCAGAGATGTGGTGCTGGGGGAGCTGGGCACCGGGCAGGGCAGAGACGTGGCGCTGGGGGAGACGGGCAGGGCAGAGACATGGCACTGAGGGGGGAGCCGGGCACGGTGTGGTCTGGGGGGGGCAGGCACTGTGTGGGGCAGAGATGTGGCACTGAGGAGCTGGGCACCGGGCAGGGCAGAGATGCGGTGCTGGGGCAGCCAGGGTCAGTGCAGCACGGGGTGGGGGGGAAACACAGGCACCACGTGGGGCAGGGACACGGCCCTGGGGCAGCCAGTGCAATGAGGTGCGCAGTTAATGCCCCACGGAGGCATGGGGCAGCCCCCCCACCCAGGGCTCTGGAGGCCATGAGCTGGGAGGCGGGGGCCAGTGTGACCGGCCCCGGGCAGGCAGCTCCCCACACCACAGCAGCTCCTGGAAAATCCTCCCACCCCCAGAGCTGCAGCCCAGCATGGCCAGACACCCCAGGCTGGCACGGACCCCTGCCAGGGTCAGAGGCTGCCACGGTGAGCGCTGGGCCCTGCCTGCAGTCCCAGCCCTGGGCGGGGGGTGGGGAGGCACCTGCTGGCAGGATTAGGGGGCAGGGCCGGGGCACGGCTGCAGCCGGGTTTACGATGCTATTTCTATGGCCTTGGAGGCTATCCAAGGGGATTAGCTCCCTTCCTTATGGCCCCGAGAGCTCAGCAGCCACGGCCTCCGGCCTGGGGCAGGGCACCCCAGGGAGCCCCCACTCCCCGGGCACTGCTGGGAGCTGAGCTGGGAGCAGTCACCGGCGGGGGGCCCTGACCTACCCCATCCCAAACAGGGGTGTGGGCTGCCACCCCCCACCCCCACGGGCTTGCCCCCCATGGGGATCCAGGTCACAAGCCCAAAACAGGGACGGATGGGGGCTGGGCGGGGAGCCCAGGGCTGGGACAGAGGGGGGTGGGGAAGAATTGAGGGGCATCAGCAGAGCTGGGGGGAGCCAGCCAGGTGACTTCCAGTCCCCGTCCCCTCCCACATGCTGCCTTCCTGAACTGAGCTGGGCCTGGGCATTTTCCAGGAAGCTGTTAAAGATTCACCCAGAGCGGATCTGGGACCTCACGCCTGCCTGGCTCCCTGCCACGGCACAGGTGTCAGTGCCACCCCCCCCCCACGTGTCAGTGCAAGGGCTCCCCCTGCACAGGTGTCCGGGCCAGCCCCCCCACGCACACTCAGGTGTCCGTGCTGGGCTCCCCCAAGCTCAGGGAAGTGCAAAGCAGTGGCCAGGGTGCTGGGAGGGAGCCGTGCCAGGGCAAAAAGGAGCAGGGAAGCAAGTGAGCACACAGGGGGCAGCACAGGGCAGCGCGTGAGTGCACGGGGGCAGCGTGTGAGTGCACGGGGGCAGCGCGTGAGTGCACGGGGGCAGCGCGTGAGTGCACGGGCACATGAGCATGACCAGCTGTGAGCACGAGGGTAGCCTGTGTCCCACTGCCCGGGGCTCCTGTGCTGGGAGGTTGGGGGAGAGGGCGGCGCCTGGAGAGGCCAGCAAGCATCAGAGCCTGGTGAACTGTGGGCACGGGCCTGGGGGTGGGCACAGGCGGGCAGGGCCTGTGCATCGGAGGCTCCTATACTGCATTAAAGGCCCTGCCCCGTGGCGCTGCCCACCCGAGGCCGAGTGCCAGTTGACAGGGGCACTGGACACCTGTGCTTCCAGCACATCCCCCACCCCAAACTCGGCCCCTCAGCGAGCCAGGAGCTGAACCCAGGCCCACGGCAGCTGCCCCTGCCAAAGGAGCCACTGGCGTGCGTGCGAGAGCGGGTGCGCAGCCTCTGGGCCCCTCCACCTCAAAGCAACAGCAACGGCCATGGGGTCGCTGGCTCCTGAGCCGGCCCAGGGAGATCTCGGCTTGAGGGTGGGGTGTTCAGCGGGGCGTGAGCTGGTCATCCAGGGGCAGGGCTCTGGGGCCCTGCTCCCCGGCCGGATCTGCTCCTCCCAAAGCCACCGGGGAAACGGCCTGGCCCCGCAATCGCCAGGCACGTCCCGGCCCGGCCCAACTGCCGCAGACCCAGCAGGAGCAGCTGCGGCGTACTCCACCCCCAGAAGGTCTCCTGGTCTCCGAGCACGAGAGGTTGGCTTTGTCCCTGCCTACGGACGGCTTCGCACTAGCCACGCTAACACCAAATACTCCAGTAGCCACCTGAACAGCCCAGCTCTCGCTGGGCCCCAGAGACGCCCTATGCGGGGAGTCCCGCCAGCTAATCACACCCTGCCTGGCGTGAGGCTGGAATCCCCCCTCTCCATTTCACTGCATGCCCCATCCCTGAGGGACGCAGAGAAGTGGCCCCACGTGCTGGAGCGACCTGCCCCGGGGCGAGCGCCCTTCCCCCACAGCTCGCACAAACACCTGTGAACAGGGGTGTGCAGAGCGCACGCGCGTGTGCACAGCCGAGGGGCAGGATCGTGTGTGCATAGCTGCACTACACACACTCGCTGGCACACACCACTCCCTCTCCACCAGCTCTCATGCTTCCCAGGGAAGTCCTGGCTCTGGTCCCTTTGGCTGGGGCGCAGGGCTATTTTAGGAGGCCCGCGGGAGTGGGAGGGACCAGCCGCCGATTCATCCCGGGATCTTTATTCCCATCTGCTGGGGAAATAAAACTACAGCCAAGCCCAGGTGCAGGGAGGGGCCGGGCTGCCTGTATCTGCCGGGACCTCCCGTACCTGCCGGGACCTGCAACTTGCCCAGAACCCAGCGCTGCTGCTTGGGGTACCGGTGACATTATCCCCAGTTGCCAGGGAAACAAGAGGGCTGGGCAGGTGAGGGCGGGCGAGGCAGATGTCAGGCTCTGGGCCGAGCCCAGGCTCAGTCACTGACAGGGGGAGGGGGGCTGGATGCCCTGGGCGCTGCTCCCTGAGCTGCAGGAGACTCTCCCCCACTGGGAGCAGTACGGGGCCCTGAGACGCTGCAGAGCATCCAGCAGGGGCCGTGGCACACGTGGGTCAGGCCGCCAGCTGGGCGCAGCCTGCACACTCTGCTTGGCCCAGAGCCGTGGGGCCCACAGCGCCCCAACAGCCCCCTGCTCAGGGGCCCGCTGGCAGCAAGTGACGGGGGAGGGGGCAGGGCCAGCGGCTCCCAGAGGAGGCTGAGATGGGGGAGGCTCTGGGGCAGAGGGAGTGCCAGAGAGATGGGGAGCAGGACACGGGCACAGGGCTACAGGCTGCACTGGCATGGGGGGCAGGGCGGGGCAGGACCTGGGGATCAGACCTGCACTCACCCATCACTCAGAGCAGCCTCTGCCCCCGCGGGCACCTGCAGCTGGGCCCATTACAAATGCCATAGCCGGCCTCTGCCCCCGGAAGCCTCCCCGGCCCTCGGAGACCGGCTCCCGGGCGGGGGGCGGGCCCAGGCTTGGCTGAGATCTGCAGCTGCTCCAGCATTTCCTGCAGCAGGGGCCGCTCCGCAGGCAGGCACTGATCTCCTGCCACGTCCCCAGCCCGCGCGGGGAGGCAGAGCCGGGTTCTCCTCCCACCCTGCAATAGGGGGATCCCGCCCCGGCCTGCCTGGGGGGACCCCCGAGCCCTGGCAGGCTGCACTGCATCCCCACACACAGCGCCCTGGACTAGAGACATCCTCTCCCCTGCCCCAGCCCCCCGCCTGGGGCTCTCCGCAGCCTTTTCACACCCTGCCCCGACAGCACACAAGAGGGGCACAGGAAGGTGCCTGCGGGCCGCAGACACCCCCAAGGCTGACTAGGGTCAGGGCCAGCGCCCCGTTGTGACCAGGGAGGGGACCACAGGCGAGCACAATGGGGGAGGGGACTCCGCTCTGGTCCGGAGGAGCCCAGGGAAGAGGTGATAAGGGAGGAGCAGAGCTCCTGGGAGGGGCGATACCACGGGCACCACACCCACAAGCCCCCCAGAGGTCATAGGAGCGGGGCCTAGTGGTCAGAGCACAGGTCTGCGAGCTGATTGGTCCCTGAGTCCAGGGGCACCGTGGAAGCTGATGGGAACGGCAGCAACTCCTGCTCCCAATGCACAGGGGCCGGGCAGGGGTGATTGTGGGACCAGCCCACCGGTGAGTGTGCACAGCCCTCGTGACGCACGAGGCCAGGAACCCTCGCTCCTGAACCCGGCTCCTCAGTTCAGCTGCGGCGGCTCCAGAGGAGCCCGGGACAATCCCTGGGGTGCTGGCCACATGAGCAGTGGTCACCCGTGCACCACGAGAGCAGGACTCCGTCGGGGTGGGGCTCTCGCCACGAAGGGCTAACAGGGGGCACACACCCCTGCAGTGCGAGCTGGGAGATGGAGTCTCCCTGGGCCACCCCACGGGCTCACAGCGACTGCTGCCAGGGGCCTTGCCACACACAGGCCCAAGGGGACCAGCTGCTGCCGGGGACGTGTGAAGTTTGGAGGGGGCCCAGCCGGGACCATCCAGCTCGTGGTGACAAAGCAGGCTGGGTATGTGCTACTGCTTCCCAGGGGAAACCGAGGCACAGAGAGGGGTGGAGCCTTCGCAGTGAGTCAGGAGGGAACCCAGGAGTCCCGGCTCCCGGTCCAGTGTCCTCACCCCTGAGTAAGAGGCATTGTTCCGGAGGTGGCTGTGCTCAGCCCTGGCACCTCTAGGGCGCCCCCGCCCTCCCCTGCCAGCCGAGCCCATGACGCAGCCTCCCCACTCCAGAGACAGCCATGGGCTCATGCACAAGACTTCCCGCTCCACCCACCGCGCCAGAACTGGAGAGGGAGCCTGAGAGGGTGGCACAGCCCAGGAGGGAGGGGGTCTCAGCCCCCCCCATCAGCACACTTGATGCCTTCCAAGGGGAGCCAGCAGCGCCAAGATCTAAACTGCACTCTGCAAGCTGGAGCAGGCTCAGCTCCTGCCCGGATCCCGTGCCTGGCACCCCAGCAGGGCGCCGTGGGGCATGGGGCGGCGCTGCTGATCTCCCCACAGCGGCCCAGACAGCGAATGGAACAGCAGGGGCCTCCGGAAATGCCATGGGCAAGCCCCAAGACAGAGCAACTGCAACGCCAGCCATTCCCCCGGCCCCTCCAGACAGATGGGGGAAACTGAGGCACGGGGGGGTGGAATGCGGCAAATCAGGATAGGACCAGGAGGAGGACCCAGAAGTCCTGATCACCAGGCTCCTGTTCCAGCCTCTCCCTCGTGACAGCCTGGCCCACAACAGTCAGCACTCACGCTCCAGGGAGTCAGGTGGCATTGTCCCCTCCCCCCAACCCCCCCACAGTAATACACAGCTGGCTGGGGGAGGGGGGCTCTGCCTTCTCGGCTGCTCCCAGAGACTTCGCCTGCCAGCCACTGACCCGGAGAGCGGAGGGCACCATCCAATCCCCAGCAAAGCCCTCCCGGGCACCCAGGCAGTGGGACCCCCAGCACTCACCAGTAACCCCCCGCTGCATTTATCCGCCATGGCTGGGGGCTCGGGCGTGTTCTGTGCAGCCCGCCACGGGGGCTCCCGCCTGCCCACTCTCCGTCTCGCTGGCTGCACCCCGGCTGGCACGGACACGTCGGCACCAAGTGATTCAGTCCACAGGCAGCGCAGGAGAGAGCTGGGCAGAAACGAGACGGGAGTGACTCGTGGGCACAGGGGAGAGGAGCCGGTCGGGAAGCGCCCCCGCCCTCATGGGGGAGCACCCCCATCCTGCACCCCCGCCCCTACTCTCCCGGGGGGGGGTCAGCCCCACCCCTACCCTCCTGGGGGGGCACACTCTTCCTGCACCCTCGCCCCCACCTTAATCTCCAAAATCTGGATTCACTCCTAGATTAGGGCCCGTTCCTGTAGCTGGGGTGGTTTCTGGGGGTGGTCACTTCTTGCCATCACATCATTGCATGGTTCCACCATCCGGCGGCTATGGCTGGGCTGGCAGGGGCTGCGGGTCGGGATCGAGGGGCACTGCCAGAGCTGGGGGGAGTTTGCCCAATGCTCACCCCACACAAAGACTGAGCTGGAGGTGGCACGTGGCTGCGCCTGGCACTGCCGGGAGCCGAGGGACTCGGCCGGAGCAGGGCCAGCCTGGAGCTCAGCTGCCGCAGAGGACACAGATGGGAGGCAATTTCCTTCTGCCCTGCTGCACCGTGCATGCTACTGCCTGGGTCGGAGCTGCCAGCCGCTGCCAGCCGCTGCCGGGGACCAGCTGCTGCCAGACCTGGGGGGATGCTGCCACCCCCCCATTCCTCAGCGGTCCACACGCTCGGGCCACCCTGCTCACAGTCTGAGGCCCCCACTCGGGCCCTGACAGAGCCCTGCCTCGCTGCCAGCACACAGGTCGCCGTGCCATGAGTGCAGCTCGCTGGGCTGCCAGGAGCCCTCTGGCCCCGCAGGGCCCCAGACTCAGCCCCACCCGCAGCAGCAGGGCCACCTCACGGTCCCCCGTACTCCCCTGCCCCTCGTCCTGCGCCCCTGCCGGAGAGCGAGCTACGGCCTGGGGAGGTGCCGGGGGAGTGGGGCCTTGAGCAGGTCGGGGTGGGGGTGTCGGCCTGCAGGGAGGAGGTGGGGCTGGAGCAGGGTGCGGGGCCTCTGGAGCCAGGCCTGAGCGGGTGAGATAAGGAGCAGGAGGCATCGCCCAGAGCTGATGGCTCCTGGGCCAGCCCCCAGCCCCTGCCTCCTACCCAGCAGCTCCGAGGGTGCAGGGACGGGGTCCTGGGCAGGGGCACAGCGGGGTCACGGAGCCAGGCACAGCCCCCCGCCCTGCCTGCCTGGTCGGGTGCTGGCTGCTTGGAGCAGGTGTGCTACAGGCGCTGCACAGAGCAGGCGGCGGCGGGGGGGGGGGGTTACTCAACCCCTCCCGGGTGCTAAGCCAATCCCAACACCCTGGGCCATGCTCCCAACTCCTTTCTTCCCCTCCAGGAGGCCCCAGCCCACCCTGCCCCATGGCTAGCTGGGCCCAGCTGCTGTCGAGCTCCGGGGTTGGCAGGGATCTGGCTCCATGTCCCAAGCGCCCTCCTGCAGTAAGCATGCTAGAAAACCTCTCCCAGCCATCTCGCTGCCCCGGCATTCACCGGGCACTCAGTGTGGCGCATCTATTTCAGAGAGGGACTTCTGGGCGAGATGGAAACCGAGAGCCTGCCTGGCACACGGACACTCGCCGCCCCAAGCTGCCTTCCCTCCTGCTGCAATGGATACAGGAGCCTCCTTCCCCTGCCTGTCCTAACCTGTGGTCTGGTCAAACAGCTGCTGCACCCCACCCCAGAGGTGGCTGCATTTCAGTGGTGAGCAAAGGATACAGTCCCAGCTACCAGTCCTCCAGGATGGAAAATGCCACCACCAAGACTGGGCTCTGGCAATTTGCATGTAGGCAAATCAGGTTTCTGCTGTCTCTTGCCCACCCCACACCCACCCCTGCTCATTCCTGTGTGGGGAGGGACATAGAATATCAGGGTTGGAAGGGACCTCAGGAGGTATCTAGTCCAACCCCCTGCTCAAAGCAGGACCAATCCCCAACTAAATCATCCCAGCCAGGGCTTTATCAAGCCGGGCCTTAAAAACCTCTAAGGAAGAAGATTCCACCACCTCCCTAGGGAACCCATTCCAGTGCTTCACCACCCTCCTAGTGAAATAGTGTTTCCTAATATCCAACCTAGACCTCCCACACTGCAACTTGAGACCATTACTCCTTGTTCTGTCATCTGGTACCATTGAGAACAGTCTAGATCCATCCCCTTTGGAACCCCCCTTCAGGTAGTTGAAAGCAGCTATCAAATCCCCCCTCATTCTTCTCTTCTGCAGGCTAAACAATCCCAGTTCCCTCAGCCTCTCCTCGTAAGTCATGTGCTCCAGCCCCCTAATCATGTTTGTTGCCCTCCGCTGGACTCTCTCCAATTTGTCCACATCCTTCTTGTAGTGTGGGGCCCAAAACTGGATACAGTACTCCAGATAGGGCCTCACCAACGTCGAATAGAGGGGAATGATCACATCCCTCGATCTGCTGGCAATGCCCCTACTTATACAGCCCAAAATGCCGTTAGCTTTCTTGGCAACAAGGGCACACTGCTGACTCCTATCCAGCTTCTCGTCCACTGTGCTTTTCTGCAGAACTGCTGCCCAGCCATTCGGTCCCTAGTCTGTAGCAGTGCATGGGATTCTTCCGTCCTAAGTGCAGGACTCTGCACTTGTCCTTGCTGAACCTCATCAGGTTTCCTTTGGCCCAATCCTCTAATTTGTCATAAACCAGAGCCACTGGCCCTGCTCCAAGCACTAGTCAAGACCCAGTTCTAGGCACGGAGCTCAAGGGCAGAAGGAACCACGTCGGTGACTGTCCTGTCTGATGCCCTGTCACCCTGTCTGGCATGGCCCAATGTCACCCAGGTGCCCTGTACTGAGCCCTAGAATGTGTGTCTGGCAGTGGGGCTGGCTCTGAGAGCAGCACTGCCCAGTGCCCCTTCACCACCCTGCCATACACGTGCCTGGCTTCTCACCGGTTCTCGTTCCCCGCTAGGTACTGGCCGGGGGCGTAGGGCATCGTACGGAGATGCGGGGGGCTGAGACAGAAGGGGAGAGGTAACATCCCTTTAAGAGTTAAAGGGGCTCTCATCTCCTCTGAACTAGATCCAGGGGCGGTGGGCAGCGGTGCCATCCCTGATCAGAGGGGACTGGGCTCTGGCACAGCGTCCTGCCTCTCCAAGACCTGCCGGAGCTCTGAGGGACACTGTTCCTTTCACAGGATTGGGCCCTCCAGGACAGCCAGCGCCCAGCCAACTGCCCTTTGGAGAACAAGCTTGGGGGTGCATGGCCCCTTTAAGGGCTCGCGGGGGCTGCGTCACCCATAGATGCCTGACGATGGCCCTGGCCCCAAGTTCTCCTGTGACTTCAGCGTGGCCAGCGATGGAGAATGCAGCCGCCCCTCGGTAAGTTGCTCAGTGGAGGTTTGGCTCCCACTCGGGGCTGGACCCGGAACCCCCTCCAACCACAGGCAAGGGAGGAGAACATCCCAGAAGGTGGCAAGAGCCCTGTGTCCCTCAGGGAGCCAGAGGCCTTCCTGATGCAGGTGCTGAGCCCTGAAGCATGAGAGCTGATGCCCCTTCCCGTAGCTCACACAGCCACCCCACCGGTCACACGCTCAGCCAGCCCCCTGTAAACGCAGCCTCAGGTCCCGACTCTGCAGGCCCTGGGGCAGGGAGCTCCATGGGTCACACTGCCGGGTCTGGCAATCCATGCTGCTCAGAATAACCGGACCTGTCTCTAGCCCCACGCTGGCCCTGTCTGCCCTGGGACATGACACCCCCAGGCAGGGCTGAGCACCCCAGGCCCTGCCCTCTCTCCCAAATCCCCCAGACCCCCGGCACTGACCTTTCCGGCTGCTAGCGCCAAATCACCACCCAGCGCCCATGCGCTCCAAGCCCGTCCCGTCTGGAAGCTCCAGCCTCGCTGAGCCCAGCTCAAGTCCTCTGCTCACCCCCCCTCACACACAGGGCAATGGGCGTGACTGACCGGTGCCCGGCCGGGCGCCCTCTGCCAGCGCCACCCCATCACGGACCCATCCTCCCCCCGGCAGCGGCTGGAGGCTGAGGCCAGACAGACTGGCAGTACGGTGCGAGTGTTTAACCGCCCGAGGAATTAACTGTTGGAACAATTTCCCCAGGGTCGGGTGGATTCTCCAGGGCTGGCGACCTAAACTGAAGTTGGCTGCTTGTCTAACAGGAGTTACGGGGGCAGGGCTCTGGCCTGGGCTGTACAGGGGGTCAGACCAGGTCGCAACGGCCCCTTCTGGCCTTGGGATCTAGGCGCTCCAGCCCCACAGCAGCTCGGGGATCCCCCCCATCCCACGGAGCTCAGCGGCTCTCACACCTCCTCTTGTTGCCCGGGGTTAGGGACCCAGGGACCCCCGCACTGAGCAGGGTCTTAACCCTGCATCACACTGTGCCCTGACTGGGTCAGCCTGGCTGCTGACCCCAGGGCAGAGCCCCCCATCCCTACGGGGGGGGGTCAGTGGCCCCAAGGGAGGAGAGACCCCCCCACGTCTCTACAGGGGGGGTCAGTGGCCCCAAGGGAGGAGAGACCCCCCCTGTCTCTACGGGGGGGGTCAGTGGCCCCAAGGGAGGAGAGACCCCCCCACGTCCCCCAGCAGAGGCCAAGGTCTTCCCCAGTAGAGGCTCCGGCTCCTTTAAGCGGGGGGGCGGGGGGTTACATCAGCTGCCACATGGTTACTCCTCGGCCCTGCCCAACCACATGCCGGGTGGAAAATTACTGAGATGGGGACCCCTTGCCCCGCCCCCGCTCGGGGTCCCCCGCTACGTCCGACCCCCGCCCCGGCCCCTGGGTCTCCCTACCCTGCCCCGCCCCCAGCGGGCGGAGCACGGCCCCCGTGGGAATGGGGGGGGCTACCCAGGCTGGCTCCGGGGGCGTCGCTCCGGCCCCCGCCGGGCTCGCCGAGCCTGAGAGCAACTAAGGTAACCAAGGAGCGGGGCTACCCTGGGGCCCCACGTACCAGCGCCCCCTCCCTGGGCACCGCCCCCTCCCCATGAACCACCCCCTCCCTGGGCACCGCCCCCCGGGCATCCCCCGTCCTCGGGCACCGCCCCTCCCCATGCCCTGCCCCCGGGCATCCCCCCGCAAGTACCAGCCCCCCCCAGCACCGCCCCCCCAGCGGTGCTGGAGCAATGTTGACAGTGGGGGTGCAGATGATGGGAACCATGGAAACCACGGATTCCCTGTTTGATGTTACCGCTCCGAGCCAGGGGTGCGGCAGCCCCCTAGTTCCAGCACCACTGAGCCCCCCCCAGCGCCTGAGATATCCCCCTCCCCGTGTGCCGACCCCCCCCCAGCGCTCCGAGACCCGGGGCCAGCTCCGCCCGGGCTCCCCGCAGCACGTCCCTGCCGGGCCGGCGCCCCCCAGCCCGACCCTTGCCGGCCCCCAGACCCTGTGGTGCCTCCCCCGCTGGCTCTGCGCCCCCCGCTCCCCCCCGGCTCTGCGCCCCTCCTTCTCTGCGCCCCCCGCTCCCCCCCGGCTCTGCGCCCCCCGGCTCTGCGCCCCCCGCTCCCCCCGGCTCTGCGCCCCCCCGGCTCTGCGCCCCCCGATCCCTCCCGGCTCCGCGCTCCCCGCTCCCCACTGGCTCTGCGCCCCTGCGCCCGCCCCGGCTCCGCCCCTTACCTTCTCCATGCCGCCCGGGGCCGGCTCGCAGCCCGGCCAGGTGGATCCCCGCGCGGACGTTGCGTCAGCCCCGGTCCAGCCCGCGGGCCCCGCTGCTCCTTCCCCGCCCGGGCTCCGCTGGGGACGCAGCGGCTGCTTCGCGGCGGCTTCTGCTGCCGAGTTGCAGGAAAGTTTGGGAGGCTGGGGGGCAAAAGCAGGCAAGCCCCGCCCCCCGCCGGCCCCGCCCCCCGCCGGCCGGCTCCCTCCCCGACCCCCCGCTCCGCGGCCCCGCTCCCTCCCGGGGGCTGGGGGAGTGTGCTCCGTGCTCCGCGCTCCTTCAGTGCGTGTGTAAACACAGCCCGGTGTGGGGCGGGGGCGGGGAGCTGAGCCCGCCACGGGCACGCAGAGCCATGGACACACACAGACACACACACACAGCCCTGCACACAGATATACACACACACACACACACTGCCCTGGACACACACACACACCACCCTGGACACACACACACACACTGCCCTGGAGACACACATACACACACACACACACAGAGCCCTGCACACAGATATACACACACACACGCCTGGAGACACACAGCTACACACCGCCCCGGGGACACACAGAGCCATGGACACACATAGATGCACACACACTGCCCTGGAGACCGGTGGTCAGGGACACACACACACACATAGAGCCTGGGACACACACAGATACACACACACCGCCCTGGAGACCGGCGGTCAGGGACACACACACACACACAGAACCAGGGACACACACAGATACACACACACTGCCCTGGATACCAGCGGTCAGGGACACACACACAGAACCAGGGACACACACAGATACACACACACCGCCCTGGAGACCGGCGGTCAGGGACACACACACACACACAGAACCAGGGACACACACAGATACACACACACCGCCCTGGAGACCGGCAGTCAGGGACACACACACACACACACAGAACCAGGGACACACACAGATACACACACACACACAGAACCAGGGACACACATAGATGCACACACACTGCCCTGGAGACCGGTGGTCAGGGACACACACACACACACACACATAGAGCCTGGGACACACACAGATACACACACACCGCCCTGGAGACCGGCGGTCAGGGACACACACACACACACAGACCCAGGGACACACACAGATACACACACACCGCCCTGGAGACCGGCGGTCAGGGACACACACACACACACACACAGAGCCATGGACACACACAGATACACACACACTGCCCTGGAGACCGGTGGTCAGGGACACACACACACACACACACACACACACAGAGCCATGGACACACACAGATACACACACACCGCCCTGGAGACTGGCGGTCAGGGACACACACAGATATACACACACACACACACACAGAACCAGGGACACACACAGATACACACACACTGCCCTGGAGACCAGCAGTCAGGGACACACACACACACACAGAACCAGGGACACACACAGATACACACACACACAGAGCCAGGGACACACACAGATACACACACACCGCCCTGGAGACCGGCGGTCAGGGACCCCCCCCCCACATCCCGCCTGGGGCAGACACACACGCAGCACCATGGACAGACCCCAAGCCCTGCCCGAGGCTCTGCACCCGCCCGGGCTCGCTGGGCCCGGCTCTACTCCGCTCGGCCGAGCTTGGGAGGCGGGGAGCGCGCCCCGAGCCTGGCAAGCCCGGGGGCTGCAGACGCGCGCTGGGCTGGGCTCCGAGCAGGCGGCGGCAGGAGGCCCCCCTCGCCCTCCCCCCAAATCCGGACCAGATGTTTCCAGTGAAGCGCATGAGGCCGGGACGCAGATGGGGCTGCGCAGCCCCCGGCTGGGCTGATTCCCCCTGCCGCGCTCTGAGTGAATTAGGCCGGAGAATTTGCTAACTCCGCTTTCCGCTGCCTGCCCTCCCCTGAGCCCCAGCGCCCCCGTGTAAACGCTGGCGTCATGTGCGCTCTGCCCTCTGCCGAACGGGACAGGGCCCAGCCGGGTGCCTGCGAGTCACCATCGGCTTCGCTTTCATGTCGCGCCTTCCTTGCCAAGTGCTGCGGAAATGTGTGTTTGGATGACCCGTCTCTCCTGCCCCCTGCCAGTGACATGCAGCCACCTCCGGAGTGGAGCCAGCTGCGGCACAGCAGCTCTGGGGGCACAGGCCAAGTGGAGTGCCGGCTGGGCTGGGGGCGGTTGGGAGGCCAGGTCATGCCCCCAAGGGGGTTAGCAGGGACAGCTGGGCTGACACCGAGCCCCAGACCCGCAGTGCCACCTTCTGGGCCCCCGTCACTACTGTCTGTGGCACCGCGCCCCTAGCCTCCCGTGGGGACAGTGGGGTCACCACTAACGCTGGACCTGCCACCCAGCTCTGAACGAGGCCCAGTCTGGCCTGGCAAATGTGCTCTGGCGAGGTCACGGCCCCGGGGGGCTGCAGGTAGCCGGTGTCTCCGTGGGCGTCTCCATTTCTGCCCTCAGCTGCACAGGTGCCCGGGTTCTCCAGTGCTGCTCCTGGCCAGTGCTCTCCAGCCCGTTCGCCCAGAGGGCACAGGCTGTGTGCTGCCCCCACGCTGCATGCAGGCGGCGTCTCTTCGGGGCAAGGGCGGGACAGTGCTGCTGCTCCTGCTGTCTCTGCTTTCAGTCTGGGGGCCTGGCGGAAGTGGGAACTTACCCACAGCAGGGGAGGGAAGAAGCCAGCGGAACCAGCCCTTACAGCCCCCCTACCTCCACGCCACACCTGGGCTGCGGGCCGGCTGCTGCTCTGCGTCTGGTCTAAGGGAGCTCCCTGGCTGCTTCACACCTGCCTCCCGCCCCCACACCTCCCTGCACCCAGGAGCGGGGACCCCCATTCCTCAGCTCTCACCACTAGGCCAGACTCCTCGGTGTCCAGAGAATGGGGCTGAGTCCCTGACGAAATCCTCCGAGCTGTGCTGGGCACAGCAATGCCATGGGGTCGATGTGCCCGTGGGTGGGGGCAGGTCTGGGCTGGCCTTTCTCTGTGGTGCAAAGGTTCTGCTCTGAGCCTGGCATTTAACACCCCAAGGACTGAGGGGCCCACGTTGGGGTGAGAGCTCTGGGACCCTGAGGCTGCGAGGCCAATGCACTGAGCATTTCCTTTTCCTTTGTTAAAACCTAGGAAGCGCCGTCCCAGAACGTGGCAGGAAGGAGGGTGCTGCCCAGCGACGCATTTCAGCCAGATCAGGGAACAGCAAAGTGAGCCATGGTGCATATGCCATCTCTGCTTTGCCATCTGCTGCACGCTAACATCTGCCTTTCCGCGCTGTGCCCACACAATGCACTGTGACAGCAACGGGTCTTCTGTCTCCTTAAGCACACCTGTGCCGTAGCTTGTCGTGCTGCTGCGAAGGCCTGGCGGGCTGTGGAAGGCATGGATCTGAACCGTACGGTGAACAGGGCTACCGGGATCGCGGGGACTGGGCTGGCTGCTCTGCACAGGGGTGAGCCTGCCCACAGACAGTAACGGACCGGCACACTTGGGGTCCGCAGCACAGAGCAGGGGACGAAGCTGCCTGGCTGCCTTTGCTCCAGGACAGTTCTTGTAAGGCTGTAATGGCTTTAAGGGAATTCTCACCCGAGTCTGAACCACTGGCAGGCCATATCCACCTCGCCTTCCTACTTCTGAGCTGCCAGGACCAACGCTGAGCAGCTCCCCGGGGGTAAATAGCCAGAGGGCCCTTGTGCGCTACCCGCTAGCAGGTAGTGCCGGGCCCTGCTTGCAAGCTGCAGCCCCGCTCCTCTCCAAGGAATCGCGCTCTACAGCCCAGTCCCACTTACCTCCCCGTTTGAAAGGAGAGCTGCCCAGGAACACACCTGACACACACTGGGCAGTTTTGATGACTACAAGTGGATAAAATCCTGAATTCCAGAAGGTTTAGTTCAGGTTCCCAGAGCCCGTTAGCCAGGCTGGCTGTTCAGAAGGGTGAATCAGCAGAGAACTAATACAGGGCTTTCTTTTACCACGGTTAAAAGCCATTAAAATGTCAATTTTAGATAACTCTGATAAGGCCGTATTCTGCTAGTACCTTACTCCACAGGAAGTAGAGGGGGTTCAAAGAAGGGAGACAAGAATGAGGGGCCTGGATAAACTCAGCTGAAGAGAGACAGAAAAGACGGGAGGTGAAAAGAGAGCGGGCGAATCAGAGGAGACAGGACAGAAGTGGATGAATGGAATACACCAGCTAAATGGGAATGTTTGTTCCCCCTGTGTCTGAGCACAAGAATAAAGGGGCAGTTCAGTGACAACGAAAGTGGACAAACTCAAAACGAAGAAAAGGAAATACACAAATATCCGGTGGAACTCACTGCCACTGGATGTCACTGAGGCCATAACTTAGCAAGATTTGAAAATCGATCAGACATTTCTCTGGATAGTGAGACTGAGTTATAACAGCAAATACTAAACCAGAGCCAAGAGTTTTAGAAGGAATATTACCACCCCCACTCCCCCGAAGGGACCATCTAATCTGGCTCCTGTATAGCACAGGCCAGAGAACTTCATCAAGAGATGGAGACTCCACCACTCGATATTAGAAATGTGTCTCTGTCTCCTTTACTTTGTGCACTGGTGACGGTGCCTTTTGCTCAGAGGATATGGAACAACGGATTCACTGCAGGAATTAAAGGTGCAGGCACACATCAGGAAACAGTGTTCGATGCCGATGATGTAATATTGTTTTTATCTAAACCAAATATTTCCCTAAAAATCATTTCTAGAGAAGTGCAGGACATTGGGAAAGCGTCTGGATTTAAAGTCAATTACGCCAAATCTGAAATGTTACCTAAAAACTTCCAGACTCTGAAAAGTCTCTCCTCCCAAAAACATCTGGGTACAAAATGGGCAACAATTTCTGTAAGATAGGAGGGAATTCAAATCTCAGACAGCCTAGAATTGCTCTATGATTTAAATGTGAAGACACGGCGTCAGCAAATGAACAGGGCGCTGGAGGGCTTGAGGAAGCCTGCGATTTTTGGGTTGGGAAGAATAGCCACAGTCAGAAAGACTCTTCTGCCAAGGATAGCTTTCCTCTTTCAAAATCTCTGTTGTTACCCCAGATAAAACCCTAGCAGGAACACAGAGGATGTTGTTAGAATTTATACGAAATAAGAAAAGACCAGGGAAGAGAGAAGATGCTTTGTACAAGCCCATGGAACAGGGTGGGCTCAGTGTTTCAAATCTTCTCTGGTACCATCAAGCTAGCCAGCTCAAAGCAGTACGGGGGCGCTCTAACGCCGACAAACCCTGGGTCTTTATGGAATAAGAAAATTGGAGCAGTGTAAACATCCCTCGGCTACCACAGATTGATAAAAAAAAATCCCACCAGAAATTTACACACTACCTTTAGCAGAGGCGGCTCTGTGGGTTTGGGCTAGAACTAGAGATCAGGTCAGTTCTTTTCCCTCACCAATGACACCCACTGAAAATAATCCAGATCTTAACGCAAATCAGGAACCAGAGAGCTTCAAAGATCGGGAGAGCCCTGGACTGCACGCGGGTGGCCAGCCATTTAGTAAAGACACTTTTCTAACTTATTTAGGGATCAAAACTAACTTTAACTGGCCCATTTCCCCCTGGTACTATACTTCAAGTCAGGCGTTAGGTTTCCCAACTTTCTAGAACACCTAGACAGCTGGCTAACTTGAATAGAAGCCATGGCGCCTGGTCAGTTAGGAAACACAAAACTAGAACTAATTCAAACCAGCCTTTGCAGGTAGCTTTCCTAACAAAAAAAGTGTCCATATGTTACCTGCTGGGAAAAGGATGTGGGGAGACAAATTACCCCAGAGACAGGGCCAGCTCTAGGCACCAGCAAACCAAGCACGCGCTTGGGGCGGCACAATTTCAGGGGCAGCACGGTTCTGGACACTTTTTTTTTTTTTTGCTTTGGCAGTTGCGCTCCCAGAGGTTTTTTTTTTTTTTTTTTTTTTTTTGCTTTGGGAGGCAAAAATCCGAGAGCCGGCCCTGCCCAGAGGAATGGGGCTTGATCCGGAAAAAGAGGACACTGGTGACCTCAGTCTGCAGCACAAAACCGAGAACGTCTTTAAGACATGGTTTCAGTGGTACCTCGCCCAAGGCAGGTTAAAAACACACTGAATGGGGATGCAGGTTGGGGAAATGGTGGTGCAGAGGTGGAGGACCTGGCCAGTCGTTGGAGAGTCTTGGGATGCAATCCGTACCCAAACATCCCAAACGGCTGGTAATCCTCCTGGGGCTTTCTAGCAGAAAGGGTCACACGGAGGGATGAAGAATTAACCTCTCAGCTGCTAGTGGCTGCTTGGCTGTTAGTGGCCTCTCAGTCCTCACTGGAAAAAGAAAAACAGCCCAACCACCGAGGAATGGTTACAAAACGTGGGAGGTTGTGGCTATGGAAAAATGATGTGCCCAGCAAAACAGACGGTAGATAGACACTTACGTATCTGGTTACCTTTATTCAGTACACAGCCAAAGTACATTCTCCTGCTGAACACCCAGCACACCTGGCCAGTGTTTTTTGAATATTAACATTTAAGAGCCATACCTGGTCTTGTAAATATGTGTATAGAGAGATTTCACTGAACTGAATCAAAGGCCTAGAAACAACACAGGTGTTTGATGATGCTCACTCTGCAATACGGTGATGCCCTGTTAAGTAGAAGGATCTGACGTTGTCCAATGTCTCTTTAGGCACAAGCTCACTGTTGTAATGATGGTTGAGTTTCTGCTATTTGCATGGCAGGATTTGTGAGCGTGTTAACACTACTGAACTGCGGAGGTTTTTTGTTGTGAAAGAAGAAGAAATCAGGACATTTCTAGCCTTTGTGGTTGCAGCAAAACACTTGAAAATGTGAACCATAGAGCCTCAAAAACTAGAGGACAAATGAAAATCATCCAAAATTTAAAGAAAGAGAAAGAAACATGGGCTGATCTGTGAGCGAATTTGTCTGGCTTCAGCTTCCAGCCCTGGGTCCTCGGCCAGCCTTTCTCTGCTCGGCTGAGAGCCCGCTCGTGCCGGATTTTCTCCCTGGGAAGGTCCTTACGCCTCTCACCGAGTCACTCGCTCTTGGTTTGCACAAGCTGAACAGCCCGAGCTCTCCGGCTCTTGCTGCCAGAGGTTTTCTCCAGCCCTCCATTCTGCTTTTGCACCTTCTCCAATTTTCTCAACATCCTTTGAAAAACATGGACCCCAGAACTGGCTGCAGTGCCCAGAATCCATCTCCCCAATGGCGTATGCAGAGGTGAACTCCCCTCCCTGCCCCCACTCTCCTGTCAGATCCTCCCTTGGGCTCACAGCATGGCCCTGGGAGCTCTCGGGGAGTTTCTGTCCACTCTGCCCCCTGGCCCCTTCCCAGGATACAATCTCCCCCTCGTCTGCGGGTGTGGCTGGAATCCCTTGTTCCTGCAGGTAGGACCTGGCTTCTGGCTGTTTCAGCAAACCTCTAATGATGAGAGCTGAGGCTGAGACCATCACGGGGGCAGATTATCTTACCTCTGCTGCCGGGGGCTCGGGCCCCTTCCCCTGGGCAGTGGGTACTGGCCGCTGTTGAGCTAGCGGGACCTGGGGTCTGACCCAACCTGGCAGTTCCATGTTCCCACGCGTGGGGCCCCTTGCAGATCTCACAGCATTAGGCCTTGGATTCCTCACCCCCACATTTCACCAGGATGTTTCAATGCACCCAGACCCCTGGGCCCTGCTTTCTGACCACCTCGAGGACGTCTGCAATGTTCCTCAGCCCCGTCCCCGGGCTGCAGAGACCTCGCCCTCCTAGGCAGAGTGACAGGGAGGAAGGCGGGGGGCATGTGGCATTAATCTGGCACCCGTCGGTGGTTGGTAGCTGCAAGCTAGAGTCACGGTGCCCTGCCCAATGGGCGGAAAGCACCCCAGTGCAGAGCGCCTGGCACAGGACCTAGGCATGGCCTGGCTCACGCACAGCAGGGAACGAGTTTGTTCCCACCTCTGGTACAAATAGCCGAAGACGATCCCTTCCCCGCCCCGCCCCGCCCCTTGCAGACTCCAGCCCCTCTCATGCACAGGTGGCCCGGCCCCCCACAAGCTGGCTTGGCTGGCGCTGCGATGCGGCTCCCAGACCAGGCAGATCCCGCAGTGTGGCCCAGATGAGCCTGTCACAGCCAATGTTCCTGCTGCCACGTCTTGCCGCCCGCTGACGAGTGGCACAGCACAGCACGGTGCCATCTGGGGATGGCAGACGGCGCTGAGACACCCAGGCCACGCTCACCAACCACGAGGAGCAGCGCCCTGCCCGCAGCACCCAGGCTGCCATGTGCCTCCCTGTCACGGAGTCCCCGGGCGATGCTCTGGAACTGCTCCCTACAAAGCCAGGCAGGACTCTGGTGAAATCTCCTCTCTGTGAGCAGACTGACCTTGGAGCATTCAGCATCCCCTGCCCCTCCGTGCGCTCCCCACAGCGAGCCCGCCCAGGCGGGGTCCTGGGGAAACCACAGGGTCCTGCACCCCCACTTCGCAGTCAGACGTGACTCTCAGCCAGCCAGTAACACAGAGGTTTATTACATTAGCTGACAGGAACAAGGTCTAAAACAGAGCTTGTAGGTACAGAGAACAGGACCCCTCAGCCGGGTCTATTCTGGGGCCCAGCGAGCCAGACCCCCACGTCTGCACTTACCCCTCGTCCACAGCCAGCTCCAGACTGAAACCCCCTCCAGTCCCTCTTCCTCTGGGCTTTGTTCCTTTCCCGGGCCAGGAGCTCACCTGATCTCTTTGTTCTCCAACACCTTTAGCATCCCCTTGCAGGGGGGAAGGGCCTGGCCATTAGTTGCCAGGAGACAGAGTGTCGGCCATTTATGTGCACTGGCCCTTTGCTCTGCAACAATCTCACCCCCTAGAGACAAGAAATGCACAGGGGAAACTGAGGCACACACACAGTTTTCAGAGAAAACATTAAGAACAGTCCCACTTTGTCACACTCCCCCTGCATCACACCTGCCCCGTCCCCCCATCCCCTCCCAACTAACATCTCTGAACCCTGGCTTCACACTCCCAGCTCCGGAGAGTCAAGGCCCAGCCCCCTTGTGAGCTCCCCAGGGCTGCCCCTTTCCTCCCAGGCCCCCCAAGACCACACTCAAGCCAACCCCTCCTCTGCCAGCTGCCTCCTGAACACCTCAGCCCCCCGGGCTCCACGAGTGGAGGGGCCTGTGCCCCTGGCTCCCTGAGGAGATGGCCAGGGGGCTGGTGGGCTTGGAGGGTTTGTCCCCAGCTGTACAGAGCGACTGTGATGCTCTCGCTGTGAGGCAGCAGCAGGCCGGGCTGGGGTCCCCTGGAAGCAGCGTTGACCTTGCATCCCTCCCTCAGCTCCTGCTGCACCCCACTGCCTGCTGCGGCTTTGCAGGGGAAGGTTTCTGTGGCCATTCCCCTGAAGAGCAGCAAAGGCCCAGTCTCTCTGCTGGCGTGAGCAGTGCCAGGGCCCCCAGCTGGCCCCAATCCTACCATGTGGTGCCAGCCACTGGGCCTGGTCCCTCTGCGGGCAAAGTGCTGCGAGCCACAGGGGGCTCTGAGGGGGCAGGGCCTGGGGTAGTCTGCGGCACCAGCCCAGTTCCTCTGCCCTTGTTGGTTTCCTCTCAGCAGGGCAGCACCAGGCTCCCACTGCCTGGTGCAGCCAGGCCTGGGGCACGACTCTGAGATGCAGCCACTGCTTGGGGGGAGCCCAGCCGGGGAGGTGCAGGGCCAGGTCCTGGCACCCCAGCTGCTGCTCACGAAGGCCTGGCAGGGGGTTATTGATACCAATGGATTAGCCACCCCCATCTCCCCTGCCCCCCTGGCACCACGGCCTCCCTCCCCCTGGGCCTGCCGAGCGAGGCCTCGGGGCAGCTGAGGGATGGTGACTACGTGACGACATGGCATTGCCACAGGGGGACTGCAGCCCTGGGCCTGAGTGACTGGAGGGAGACCGTTGGCTGGACCCGCCCTGGCATAAATCACTGGGGTGCCCTCAGCTTGGGCAGCTGCCCCGGTCAGCTCCCCACAGTGACTGCAATGGGGAGAGGGCAGGCAGTGGGGGGGGGCTGGGACGGCCGGGGGGGGGGCATTGGTCTGCGAGCCACCCTGTTCACACCGATGCCCCAGTGCCACCAGCCCAGGCCCCTTCCCCTGCTGGCGTGGGGCCATCTCCAGCCCGGCAGAGCCCCCAGCCGAAGCCCAGGCACGTTTCTTGTGACAGCTTTTTGGTCGCCTAGGAAACCCCCCCGGGGGGGGCAGTGTTCAATAGGGCCACAATTGATTGTTGTGGGTGGTGGGGAGGAGTCTGAGGGGGTCTGAGGCCTTGCCAGACGCTTTGGGATCTGAGATGGAAAGCACCAGGTGGGGGGGGGGGTGCTTGTGCATCTAGCAGGGCAGAAACGCCCCTCCGCCTCCCCCCCCCGGCACAGGCCTGAATGCCAGGTGCCCAGACATGGCATCAGCCCTCTGCACTGGGGGCGAATTTCCCCTCCTAAGCTCGCCTGCCCCCCGAGAGCTAAGGGGGCCCAGGTGGGTTTGATCACATGCCTCCCGAGCACTTGTAAGGGGGCTGGTTTGGGATGCAAGGTGCTCAGGCAGGGGTAGTCGGCTTTCGGGGAGGTGGGGGCCCGCTGGGTTCTGGGGCTGTGCTGAACGTGGCGTGTCCCAGAGCGGCAGGGTTAGATCCCAGCGCTAGGCCTCTGCCTTTCCCCTATTTATCCCAGTGGAGCTGGGACCGGGTCCAGGTGCCATTAGAGACGCCCCACCCCGCTGCTCCTTTCCCCACCCCTGGGTGCAGCGGGGATGCAGTGGAGCAGGGGTGAAAAGTGCCAGGTTCCAGATGCAGCATGAGTCGGAGGGGGGGGAACCGGTCGAAATCATCCCCTTGTCCCCAGCCTCTGCGGGTGCTAGCCAGCCCCGAGACCCCAGCTCTCCCTCGGCCCCACTGCTGCAGCCAGGGGCGGCTCTAGGCATTTTGCTGCCTCAAGCACGGCGGCTTGCCTGCGGAGGGTCCGCTGGTCCCGGCAAGCCGCCGAAGGCAGCCTGCCTGCCGCCCTCGCGCCGACCGGCAGAGCGCCCCCCATGGCATGCCGCCCCAGTGCAGCCCAGGCCCCAGCGCTGCCTGCTAGGGGCCAGGCTCCCGGTCTCTGAATGCAGCAGAACCAGTTTGCCGGCTGCTCAGGTGCTGAGCAATAAGGAATTGGAGCTATTGCCTTGACCTTCCCCTCCCTTTGGGGGAAAGGGGCAGCCCTGCCTGTGGGGAGGAGGGAGAGGGGAGGAGCGGGAGGAGTGGTGCCCCCAGTGGTGCCCGCCCCCTGGTGGGGCGTTCGGTGATCGCCTGCTCCCAGAGGGAGTGGGGGGCACTAACCCCGGGCAGTCAGGGAGTGGGGGGATCAGTCCGTTTTATTCTGCTGGGATTCTGGGGTCTCTCATTCTCAGAGGAAAGCCGGACCCTTCGGTGTCTGTGCTGGGGGTGGGTGGGAATGTGCCTTGTACCCGCCCCGTGCAGGGCCCACACCAAAGCTCGGCCTCAGGGGTGTGGGCGGCTCTGCAGTGGGGCTGGCCGTGGTGTGGGCCCTGCCGGGGGACGTGCGAAGCGCCCCAAGGTGCGGGTGACTGCACGTCTCTCTAGCACTGGCAGGGGGCGCTGGTTTGGGGGCCGATTCCCGGCCTCACTGATCTCATGTGGCAGCGAGTTCCCAACCCATAGGCCCCAGCTGCATGGTGGGGAACACTCCTGCATTCTCTGTCTGGGCTTCTGTGGCCTCTCCCCTCCCACTCCCCCGCCCGCCCCACTGTGCTTGACCCATGGTAAGTTGGAGGGCGCGACCCACATCTCTACCCTGGTCATTAGAGGGTATTGCTCAACCCCCAGCTCTCTGAAGTAACCAGTTCCACCGCCCTCAGGCGAGACCCTTTCCAGGCCCCTGACTGCATCCGGCTCTGAGCCCCTCTGTTCTGCCAGAGACAGGACGTCCAGACCTGTCCACAGCTGCGCCCCGTGGCTTTCGGCAACATTTCCCGTATTTCTCTTCCCCCTCTGCTTGTTTGCTTTCCTGCCCCAGCGACGGCCCATGCAGAGCCTGTGACGGTGCTGCCTGTAGGAGCCAGCTACGGTCACTCAATTAGGGTGAACTGCAAACAGAACGGGACAGACCAACCCCAAACGCTGGTGGTTATTCCAATACTTAGATTTACCAACCAGCACAGAACAGCTCCTGTGTTACCTCACTGGTTACACAGAAGTTCAAACACCACAGTTCCCTTAAAGTGCCCAGCCTCAGGCCTCCTTCCAGACACACCTGTCAAACGTATGATGATAATTACTGAAAATCTTATCTCATCATATAAAAGAAAAGGTTCTTCCAACACCAAAGGATCAGCCACACACCCAGGTCCAATTATAACTTAGATCTGACCCAAAATACACGCTAAAGCCAATTCTTATTAACTAAGCTAAAATGTATTAAAAAAGAAAAGAGAGAGAGAGTTGGTTAAAAGATCAATATTCAGACAGACTTGAATTCAATTCTTGAGGTTCAGATACACAGCAGAGATGAGCTTGTAGTTGCCAAAAGTCCTTTTCAAGGACTATAGTCCATGGGTTATAGTTCAATGTCCATATTCAGGGTGACTCCAGTCAGTGACTGGGGATCTCAATCCTTATGGCTTAAGGTTTCCCCCTCTTGAAACCCAAAGCAGATCTGAGATGAAGCAGGATTGTGTCCCAGGTTCTTATGTTTCCAGCAGCCTTTTGGCCTGAGAAAACAATAGGCTTAACTCTCCTTCTCCCAAACATCCTGGCAATTAGCACAGGGTAATTTATCCATTAACAGTTCAGACACAGGTTACCACAACCTTCAAAGAGACACAGAGACAATAATACTATTTCACTCAAGTATCTTCCTAAATGTTAATATTTCTTTTTGGATCTTTGAATCAAAGCTCTAGCAATAGACAAGACTTGTTTGCTTACATCACAAGTAGGGTGACCAGATGTCCCGATTTTATAGGGACAGTCCCAATATTTTGGGGGGGGGTTATATTACCCCCCAGGCCCTGTCCCAATTTTTCACGCTTGCTATCTGGTCACCGTAATCACAAGGCCTGAGCAAACATCTACCCTTGAGATCTCTAACAATGCAGACTTGCATTTCAAAGCTCTGTTTATTTACATATCTTCCTAACCAATTCTTAAGGTTCAGCCAGGGTCAGGTCAGTCTGTGAGTCCATTACCTCTTTCTGGCCCTGTCATCTTTCAAGGAGATATTAGATCAGACTCATAGCGTCACAGAGCCCCACACCGAGCGGCCTGCAGGGTGCATGACCCCGGCTCTGCAGGAACTGCTCAGCCAACGTGCAGGGCTTTGCCTTGCTCAGCAGCGCGCTCCAGCTGCCATTCTGCCGGGCTGGGGCTCTGGGGGGGACAGGGAGCAGATGCCAGGTCCAGGCACCACGTAAGTGCTGCTTACATAGCGTAAGTGGTGCCTTGTGCTGACATCAGCCCTCTGCACTGGGGTGAATTTCCCTCCTCGGCACCCGCCATCCCCGAGAGCGAAGAGATCCCAGGGGGGGTTGATCTCTTCTCCAGGGCTCGACTAATCACAGTCGTTTTGGGTCGGCTGCAGATTTAGCTTCCTCTCCTTCCAGATTGTTAATAAACGTGGTAACAGCATGAGCCAGGTACAGAATATGGGGACCGATACAGGACATCTAGGCCTGGGACAGAACCCTTGGGCCGATACAGGACATCAGGGCCCAGTACAGAACCCTGGGGCCGATACAGGACATCCAGGCCTGGGACAGAACCCTTGGGCCGATACAGGACATCAGGGCCCAGTACAGAACCCTGGGGCCGATACAGGACATCCAGGCCTGGGACAGAACCCTGGGGCCGATACAGGATGTCAGGGCCCAGTACAGAACCCTGGGGCCGATACAGGACATCCAGGCCTGGGACAGAACCCTGGGGCCGATACAGGACATCCAGGCCTGGGACAGAACCCTTGGGCTGATACAGGACGTCAGGGCCCAGTACAGAACCCTGGGGCCGATACAGGACATCCAGGCCTGGGACAGAACCCTGGGGCCGATACAGGATGTCAGGGCCTGGGACAGAACAATGGGGACTGTAGTGAGGCGGCCTGCCTCCCAGCCGCTCCTGAGAGGGACGAGCCAGAACAGCCGCCACAGTGGGCGGAGCCACTGCCGCCTGTCCCCGCCCCCTGGAAGTCAAGGGGCGGGACAGGAAGTATAAAGGCCTGGGCCCAGCGCTCAGTTGCTGCCCGGTGGCCGGAGAGGACAGACGCTACTGACCGAGCTTCTGTTGGACCGAGCCTTCCCCGAGCCCGGTACCCCGAGGAGGACTGGCCGAGCCTTCCCCGAGCCCGGTACCCCGAGGAGGACTGGCCGAGCCTTCCCCGAGCCCGGTACCCCGAGGAGAACTGGCCGAGCCTTCCCCGAGCCCGGTACCCCGAGGAGGACTGGCCGAGCCTGCCCCGAGCCCGGTACCCCGAGGAGGACTGGCCGAGCCTGCCCCGAGCCCGGTACCCCGAGGAGGACTGGCCGAGCCTGCCCCGAGCCCGGTACCCCGAGGAGCTGCCCGAGCGTCCCCCCGACCCGTGTCCTGAGGAGCAGCCCGACCTAGCCAGTGCCCAGCGCCCCGAGGAGCCCATGGTGTGGGACCCTGCGGAAGACCCCAGAGATGAGCAGGTACCCATGGAGGGGGAGCTGGGAAGTAGCCCGGGGGTAGCCGACCCCAGTCTGGCTACAGCAGACTTCGAGCCAATGTCGGTGTGTTGCGGTCAGGACCCCACCGACACAGCAGCAGACTAACTGCCGCTGCTAGGGCCCCGGGCTGGGACACAGTGGAGTGGGTGGGCCTGTGTCCCCCCTGCCACCCCACTCACGGGTGGCATCTCCCCCTCACACCAGTGCTCAGACATAGAAGCCTGGGCTTACCTGTTGTGCGTTTGCTCAGCTCCTGCCTGAGGACCTGAGCCCTTGAACTGCTGCTTGTTGCCCCGCCCTGACCTAGGGCTAGGGCTTTACTGACTTTGTTTGCTCAGCCCCTGCCTGAGGGTCTAAGCCCAGAACTACTGTTTGTTGTCCCGCCCTGACTGAGGGCTTGGGCTTAAATTACTGTTTGTTTTGCTCAGCCCCTGCCTGAGGCCTGAGCCCGTGACCTACTATTTGCTGCCCCACCCTGACCTAGGGCTTGGACTCTGGGGACCGAACTGCTTCCTAGCCTCATGTAGTGAGGCGGCGACTCTTACAGGGACCGATACAGGACATCCAGGCCCAGTACAGAACATGGGAACCGATACAGGACATCCAGACCTGGGACAGAACCCTTGGGCCGATACAGGATGTCAGGCCTGGGACAGAACACTGGGGCCTCGGGTTCCCTGTCAGCATTTCACCATGTTGGGACCTGAGCAGTTCTCCACACCCTGGGTTTTGTCCCCAGCTGGTTTCAGACCCAGGACAACAGTTTCCCTCTTGAACCATGCTGCCCCCCGTCACGAGTCCCCGGGCGCTGCTCTGGAGCTGCTCCCCACAAAGCCAGGCAGGACTCTGGGGAGCCTCCTCTCCCTCGGAGCAGCCTGTCTGCAGGGCAAGAAGCTCACACGGCTTCACCTCCTGGGTCTCTCCTTGGAGCATTCAGCATCCTCTGCCCCTCCGTGGTCCTGGGGGCCACGGGTCCTGCACCCCAACTTCGCAGTCAGACGTGACTCTCAGCCAGCCAGTGACACAGAGGTTTATTTAGACAACAGGAACACAGTCTAAAACAGAGCTTGCTGGTACAGACAACAGGACCCCCTCTACAAACATCTGGGGCTCCCAGGGAGGCCACAGCCCCGTTGGGAAGCCCAAGCCCCATTGGGGTGCCCCTCTCCATTTCCCAGCCAGCTCCAAACTGAAACTCCCTCCAGCCTCTCACTCAGCCTCCCCCCGGCTCCTCCCCCAGCCTTTGTGTCCTTTGTCCAGGTTCCCGGGCAGAGGTGTTACCTGGTCTCCAACCCCCCTCCTGGGTTCTCAGGTTACATGCTCAGGTATCCTCCCTTCCCCAAGGCAGCCGTCCCAGTCCCAGCACAACTCCCCTGCAACCTTCCCCGGGCAACACTCCCCACTCAGCATTCAACGAACACAGTAAGAACATTCCCACTTCCTCACATACATGGACATCCTGAGTTGCCCCGACTGTATCTTGATCGTCCGGTGTTTGTGAATTGCTCCTTTAAAGTCAGCTCCGCTCGGCTTCCCCGCTAGCCCAGGAGGGCTGGGCCAGTCCCTGCCAGGATCACCCTCCGGCAATGCAGAATTAGCTCCTCTGCACCCTCCCATGTGTCGAGTAATTGCCAATTTCCGATGACGGCTCTGCCTTAGCCTCCGTCCTGCCATAGGCTGGGCGAGCCGGGCCCTGGGCGCTAGGCAGGCGCTTTCCATGGACATGCCTAGGGGTCTGCACAGGTCCTGGGATGCCAGCAGCCCACGCCCGGCTGCCAGCCCCCCATGGGCACCCATAGCCAGGCACCCAGCCCTCCATGGGCTCCCGTGCCCGGCCACCCAGCTCCCCACGGCTCCCAGCTATGGCTCAACTCCCCAGCTCCACCGGCTGCAGGCCACACAAGCCCTGCCCCCATGGCCTTCTGGCCCTGCTGTCCCTCTGCAGGTTAGTGATAGGCACAGCCACGGACACGCCAGTATTCACAGATCTGCTGTTCCCAAAGGAACAGTGCACCCAGCTTACCAGTATTGGTTTATTTAACAAAGCCCAGGGCCACCTGTCTCTGGGCGGCCCTGACACAGCCCCGAGTGCAGTGGGCACATATCAAATCAAATGTCACCAAGTTGCTGTCCCGTCTAGCAGAGCATCGTTCCCCACAGCCCCCGCGGTCCTGGGATCCCCTCCTCAGGGAAGGGCACCCCGAGCAGCCCAGCCGTCTGGCTTTATTCAGCACCAGGCCCCCCTGCTGTCTGTGTCCCCCGGTAATTGCCTCTCCTGTCCACCCGCAGTCCCTGCATTCCTCCCCCTCCTTCCCAGCGCCTCCCGCCTCCGCCATCAGCTGTTCCGCGTGTGCAGGAGGCGCTGGTGGGGGGAGCCCCCCGATGGGAACCCTCCCCCACCGCAGGGAACATGCTGCCACCCTGGGGGCCACAGCGGGGGGGGGCAATGTGTCCCCGTTGGCACATGAGTCAAACTGCCTCCCGCTGACAATCGAGAGCTCTGGGGCCTCACGGCCCCAGAGCAGGGGGGTGTCCAGAACAGTTCTCTCTGAGTCCCTCGGCCACTCCCACCGTGTCCCCCGTTTCCCTGGCAGGCTGAGCGGCCGGTGGGCGGGATGCAGGATGGCTCGGAGACGCCCTCGCGGCCCGAAGAGGAAGGGATTGGGGTTTGCGGTCTGTGCAGCTCTGCAGACCGGTCTGTGCGGTCTGTGCAGCACTTGGGAGAAAGCCGCCTGGGTTAAATCCCCACAGCCTCTTGTTCCTTCCGCCTCCCAGCCCCCGCGCCGAGCCCTCGCGGGAACACAGCAGCAAGCCCAGGGCCAAGCAATCCTTCCGGAGAGCCTGCAGCGGGACCACAGGGCCTCTTCTGCCTCCAGCCGGCACAGGGAGCCGCCTGCATCTGCCCCCAGCCTGGGCACTGCGACCCTCCCAGCTGGCAGAAAGCCCCCTGTGCCCACCGCAGCCCACGCTGCCCCAGCCAACATCCCAGGATGTGCTGGGACCCGGCGCTGGCTTGCCCACGGTGCTCTGCGCTGCACAAGCGTGGCCCTGCGGAGCCGTGCTCCGGGGAGATGCGTCTAAGCTTCCTGGAGGGTGCGTCTGTCTGCGTCCAGCCCCCTCCTGCTGCCCCGCTGCACCATCACACTTCCTGGCCCGTTCGTGGCCCGGCTCTCGGCTCCTGGCAGGCCCCGGGGGTCGCTCACCCCCCGGCTCTGTCAGGCCGCGGAAGCAAACCAGCCGCACAGAAGTGCAAGAGCCGATGTGCCGCTCACCCGCCTCTCAGCTGATTCGGGCATATGCCTCTCAGGGGCAAGGCGGGCAGCTTTATGCCTTCCAGGGCCTGGCTCCCCGGCGGGCCACACCACTGGCCAGCATAGCCAGAGCCCAGCGAGCCCCTGCCATCCCGACACAGCCCTGGGCAGGGGCCAGCAACGAGCCGTGGGAGACAGGGCTGCTCTGCCTGCCCCCAGTGCTGTACCCAGGCACCGCTCCGGGGCGCTCACGTGCCAGGAAGGGGGTGCGTCCGGGGTGCTGGGGTCCCCAGGCAGTTCCTTATCCCCTTTGTGCCTAGCTGTGGGGTGAGGAAATCCCAGGGCAGACGTCTCGGCCAGTCCCTGCTCTGGCCCAAACCGTCCCGCAGACCCCGGCACTGTCCCCTTGTCTCTCACTCCCGTCAGGCCAGTGCCCGGCGGCCCCCCCGTGAGCCACTCCTGGGAAGCACTGGCCATGGCTCCTGGGAGTTTTTGTCCCGCCCTCCTCCCCCGCTGCCCTACAGAGCTGTGGGGCAGGGCCTGGCGTGCCTGAGCCATAGTCGCAGGAACTGCCCCAGCCCGGGAGGGGGGAAGCTGTCTGAAAAGCAGCATTAGAAAACTTGTAATGTCCTCTGGGTCAGATCGTGCTGGGACAGACGCTGCAGGGCTGACTCTGGCCCCATTGTGCCTCCCCCCAGTACCGGTCTCCATTCGGCCCTGGAGTAGCTCAGAGCAGCCGCAAGGTGGCTCTGAATTGCCCTAGGCTGGGAGGGCCCTAGCCAGACATTGCTGGAGCACCACACACCCAGGCCATGCTCCCTTCCCCTGGCCTCTGCCCCCTTGTGCCCCACAGCAGGGTGCCAGGGGAGCCCGCCTCTGGGGAGCACGGCATGGGGCCGACACACCTTTGCCAGCCTACCTGGGCCCAGTGAGGTCTCCTGGCAGAGAACACAGGGCACAAGTCACTGCTCTAATCCTCAACTCCCTGCCCCCAGCCCTGTGCCCTCTCCCGTAGGCTCAGGTCTGGGCCACCCACCTTACCCCAGTGGGGGCCTGTGGCCAAGAGGACTTCCCGCCGTGCCCGGCCCTTCCTGGGGCTCTCCTGCCTCGGCAGGGGGCACAGGGCTGCTTCCCCATTCCTCCTGTGGGAAGCCAACAGCTGAAAAGTCTGGGGCGGCCCAAAATAGCCGCCCGCCTGCCTGGGCGAGCTATCCCGTGACAGCTCCCCAGAGAGCCGGCAGCAGCTGGGAGGCAGCACCTGACCCGGCCACTCGAATTCAGCTGCAGAGTCCCCGGGGCCAGCGCAAGCCAGGAGGGGGTGCTCGCACCCTGCATTAGCCCGCGGGAGCTTCGCTTCCTGAGCACAGCATGGCGTGGCCGGTGACAGGAGCCCCATGGAGACCCCACGGCCCCAGTCGCTGGGTGCTTGGCGATGGGGCGGGGTGGCCGGCCTGTATGTCGAGAGGCACTTGGGCCTGTATTCATCACAGCCTCCTGCGCGCGAGAGGGGCCCTGGTGGGGCTGGGACGAATGGACCTGTGAGTCCCCGGAGTGCCCACCGGGCCTGCTGCGGGCGGGGTGAGCCATCTGCCCGCTCCCAGCTCGGTGCTCCATCCCCGGCACAGCCCCAGAGGGGACCAGCCTGCCCCTGCCCCCCGCTGTCACTGCTTGCACTGTGCCAGCGCCCACAGGCTCCCAGCAGGGCCCACTGCACCGGGTGCCCAACGCTGCCCCAAGGAGCTCGCCGCCTGCCTCGAGGGGTGGGCAGGGGGCTGCGCTGGCTCCAGCACTGGAAGGGTTAAGCCAAGTCTCAAGGGGGCCAGGCAGACTTCAGCACAGTTCCCCGGACTGCCCTGCATCCCACAGACCCTGCCCAGCGCAGACGTTTTGGGGGCACCCGCAGCCCCATGGATCCAGGGAGCCCCTGCTCTGGGATCCCCCCATGAGGCCTGCGCTCTGGAGGGGCTGGGTGCTTTCTCTGGGGCTCGAGGGAACCAGTGGGCTTGGTGCATGATGCCACAATCTCAGTTCCTGTCTGTGCACTGCCCGAAACCCAGCGATCCTGAGACTGCCCAAACCGCAGCGGGGACGGGGAGTTGGCAGGCATTTCTGGGACAAGGCCAGAGGGATGCTGGGAACAAGTGGGGGTCCCCCGCCAGCCCAGATGTGCAACATAAAAACATTCTCCAAACGGAAACCTCCAGATTCCCCTGGCGACTTTTTACAGAACACAGTTTAGCCTATGGAACTCACTGCCACCAGACAGCACAGAGCCGTGGCTGGGGCGGCCAGAAGGGACCATCCTGGTCATCTGGGCTGGCCTCCCGCATGCCCAGGCAGTAACGTGGCTCCTTGGGGCAAGGATCTTCGCAGGGTTCAGAGGCGCATGGAGTGATCCATGGGGTGCTCTGAGAGGGAGGTGGGCAGAGGGTCAGATCCAGAGTGGTGCAGAGGGTCCAGGGTGCAGAGGCCCTGGGCTGAGGTGGGTTCACATGTTGGGGGAATTCAGGGAAATTCTGGCTTCAAACATTTAGTAACATCCCAGCTGGGGCCAGACTCTCCTCCAGCCAGGCCAGATCCTGCTCCCTGTTCCAGCAGCGGTAATGGGGCAGGAGCCAGGGGAGAAACAGGTCCCACGCACCCCGGGGCAACACCACACGTCAGGCAGCTCCCTCTGCCCGTCCAGCTGAGCCTCAGCACCCCACACAGCCCCCTGTGAGAGAGCCCACGCCTGCCCGCCCTGCCCTGCAGCTCTCGCCCCAGTGCTCCGGGGCAGGGGGCAGCACACGCCCTGTGCGATGCCCGAGGGGTCTGCCCGGAACTGTCTCACGGGGCCGTGCGCCATCCCAGATGCAGGGGGGTAAATCCCAAGAGGGCTGTGGGGGAAGGGCTCTGCATCCCCAAACCAGCCTGAGTCGTCCTCTCCCCACACCCGTCAGCACGTCAGAGACCCTGCAGCAAGGGGCCTGGAGAGTGGGTGTGTTCGGAGGGATCCCAGTGCTGGCACCAAGCGGGCTGGCGCCGGGCGCTGGACAGGCCAGGTTGGGGGGGGCTGTGACACCCTAGGGCTGCAGAGCGTCCAGGGAAGGACATAGGCAGGGCCCTGCGCTCCTGGGAGGGGCAGGGCCCCCTGAAATGCTGCCCCAGCCTCCAGGTCTCACATGCAGCCCTGGCACCTCCAGCCGGCCGGCTCCAAAGGGCTCCGAGTCCCTCTAGTGGTGGCTCAGGCTCATTGCCCCGGCTCGCCCCTAGCAGGCCTGGAAGGACGAGTTTTCCACGGGGAAATGTCGTTAACACGCAAACCGAGGAAGGACTATTTCCATCCATGCTCACCCCAAGCTACAGCCGGGCACAGCTGGAAAACGTGGCTTGTTTGGAAGGACTATTTCCATCCATGCTCACTCCAAGCTACAGCCGGGCACAGCCGGAAAACGTGGCCTGTTTGGAGTTCGGTGTAAGGTTGTTTGCTCCGTGGACTTTGACACGTGACGGTGACAATTTGTGATGTAACAGTTGTAAAGCTTTGCCTTTTTGAATCTCAGCATCCACTGGCATTAATAATTACCGTCTGCCCCCCACCGTTCTCTGACCCCCCCGTAACGTCCCACAACTGACAGCTTAAAGCGATAACGGTCAGAGGAGATGTGTAAACTCTCATTTTGCACAACCGTGAACATTTAAATGGATAGAAAAATGCTTAAACCCAAATGTCAATGTAATAACGTTATCCCTCAACATTATTAACCAATAAACCCGGCTCCTGACCAGCCTCGAGGGCCATGGGCCGCTGCGCTTCCCGCAGGCAGCTCCATTGCCATGCGTGTGCTGTACCTGGCCACAGGTGGCTGCTCCCCGGCTGTGGCTGCTGCTCGAACCCTCGGCCTGGGGCCCAAACTCCAGGCGATGGGGTTTTATCACCCCACCCTGCTGCTTACAGAGCGGGCACAGCTGCGGGGCTCGGGATGGGCAGGGCGTTTCCTCCCCGGAGAGGGGCCAGGCTATGGAGCAGCGCCAGGCTGGGCTTCTCAGAGATGGGGTCCAAAGCAGGGGAGGGGCCAAGATCGTACCAGGAGAGAGGGTTGGGGTCCCGACTGAGACCCCCCAGGCCAGGATCTCTCACAGCACAGAGCAGCGGCTGGCTGAGCCCCAGGCGCCTACACAGTGTTGGGGCTAGTCTGAGCCCCGCACCCCTCGGGAGGCCCTGGCAGAAGCAGCCCGGCTGCTGGTGCTCTGTGCCCAGGGGAGCTGGTCCCTTGGAGCCGGACATTGGGACCCCCTTGGCCAGCCCACGGGTTGTGAGGGGGAGCGAGTTTGTTAAGCAGGGCAGCACCAATCAGCCCCCCAGGGGGCACCTCCTGCATTAGCTCTGGGCAGTGGAACGTGCTGATCTCTCAGCATGAACATTGGCTGTTGGCTAGGAACCTTTCTGTGCTTGGGGGGAGAGGGGGGAATGGAATTGATGTCACGCCAGCCTGGGGGAAGGGAAGGTCAGCGGACAGAAAAGGGGGCGTGGTCAGTGTGGACCTATATAAGAGGCAGCACAGAGGCATTCCTTGGAGTGCTCTGTAGTCATGCTGAGTTGGAGAGAGAAAGAGAAAGAGAAAGAGAAAGAGAAAGAGAAAGAGAAAGAGAAAGTGATTGATAGTGATGAGTTGTAAGGAGGGAGGGATTGATGGAAGAGTGAATGGATTCCTTCTAGCCCCACTCCAGCTAGAGTTCCCTGCTCTTTGAAAACCAGTTAGTTTCGTATTTTTCTATCTGGGGACTCAGACATCTAGGAGAATCCTGGGGGCTGGGGGACTCAGCAAAGAGCCAGAAGCATGATTTGAGATCTAGAAAACCTGAGAGACATAAGGAGCTGAATGTATTTGGCTTATCCAAGGGGAGGTTGGGGGTGACGGATCAGGGTCTGTAGGTACCTACCTACACATGGGGCTCTCTAATTTAGCAGGCAGAGGTGGACTGAGAGCCAGTGCTTGGCAGCTGAAGCCAGATAAACTCAAATTGGAAATTCGATGCATGTTTTGACAGGGAGGGTAAGTGACTATTGCAGCAACTTACCCAGGGACATGCTAGATTCTGTCATACGGAGCTGTTAAACCCAGACCGATGGCTGCCTACAAGAGACACTCCAGCTCCCCCACAGGTGACTGGGCTAAGGGCAGGAGCCTGTGGGGCAGGTCTCTGGCCTGGGCTATGCAGGGGGTCAGACTAGATCACAGTGGTCCCTTCTGGCCTTAGCTCTGAAGCTATAAGAGCCTTGAGCTAGCTGTCTCTGTCACCACTCTGGGCTGCCCAGAGAGGCTTTCATGGCTGTGTCAGGAATCCCTGAAGTTGGATCTCACAGGGTCCTGTCTGCTCTGGCACAGCCTTCCCCAGCAGACATTTTAAAAGGTTCGGTTCCTTCTATCCTGCAGGGAGAGGAATAACTAGGGGGCAGCTGTATAGCACCCACAGTGCCTGGGAGAGGGACAGAGTTTGAGTGTGCACCCATGGGGGGACTTTGAGATTTGCAGACTGATTACCAGTTTGGCATTCAGCTGGGATGCTGCAGCAGCATGCAGTGCCCACCTGCCTGAACACAGGCAGCCAGGGCATCCGCTTTAGGGCTCTCAGAGAGCTGGTGGTTTCTAGGGTCCAGTGATCATGACCAGAACAAGGAGCAATGGTCTCAAGTTGCAGTGGGGGAGGTTTAGGTTGGATATTAGGAAAACTCTTTTTCACTAGGAGGGTGGTGAAGCACTGGGATGGGTTCCCGAGGGAGGTGGTGGAATCTCCTTCCAGAGGTTTTTAAGGTCCGGCTTGATAAAGCCCTGGCTGGGATGATTTAGTTGGGGTTGGTCCTGCTTTGAGCAGGGGGTTGGACTAGATACCTCCTGAGGTCCCTTCCAGCCCTGATATTCTGTGATTCAGATTGTATTCATTATGGACAAACAGATACTCCTGGGGGAAACCTGTGCCAAAAAGTTAAAAATTCTGCATACAATATTTTAAAATTCTGCAAAATTCTGAACATTTTATTTGTCAAAATAGCACAGTATAATCACGCTGGTTTCAATTATTTTGGTAATTTGTTTAAACTACAGTACAATAGATGGAGAATGGGAGTAGGGGGGAGCATTGGAGGAAATCCCAAAACCCCCTTTGTCTAATAGTAACGTAGCTAGGTCTGACGCTTTATTTCTAGTTATTAGTCAACAAATACATGCAGCCATATGCTCAGTGTTACATCGTAGGCAACTGAAGAGCAAGTGAGGGCTGGGGAATCAAACTCACAATTTATATTTGCTACTGACTATCTCTGGAAAGGTCAGTAGCAAACAGTTCATGGAGCACATTGTGATAGGAAATGTTTTCAGTCCAAAAATTCAGACCAGTTCTAATCACTGGAGCCCCATAAGCATTTATAAGGCTATACTGTCCTTTGCAATAAGACTCCTTTACACTACTCTGCCAGTTTAAAGGAGTCTTAAAACTCTTACACCTGTTTTACACTCTTGGGGGAATTCACAAAGATGATGGGAACAATTCATTAAGCAGGCAGGCTGCTATGTTTGCTCTGTCTGAGGGGACAGAGCCTGCCCCATGCCTACCTCCTCAAAAACATCCAAAGCTCTGCCATGCTGAGTGTGCCTCAATAGTGAGCCAGAGGGTCTTTCTCTCTCACTTGAATTTCTGCCCAGCAGCCCTCCACTGATTTACATCTCTACTGGCTGCTTGGGGTACCCAAACCAACCTGCCTGCACTGCCGGGGAGGGTGTGTGACCACTCATAGAGTATCAGGGCTGGAAGGGACCTCAGGAGGTATCTAGTCCAACCCTCTGCTCAAAGCAGGACCAATCCCCAATTTTTTTTTTTTTTTTGGTCCCAGATCCTTAAGTGGCCCCCTCAAGGATTGAACTCACAACCCTGGGTTTAGCAGGCCAATGCTCAAACCGGTGAGCTATCCCTTCTCTCCCTACACCCCTTGTGGGTTCCCTTTGTTTCCCTGTCAGAAGTCATTTTTCTGCAGGGAAGCAAAGAAATCTGTGGGGGACATGAATTCTGCGCCTATGCAATGGCACAGAATTCCCCCAGGAATAAACAGAGTAGAGGGACAACCAGTGATATGTATGCTTGGAGCTTCTCAACTTTGGAGAACAAGCTTTTGTGGAAAGCTATGGGCAAAATTGATTGGGAGGAAAAACTTAGCTAGAAAATGTGAATGAAAATTGGGACTTCTTTAAGAACAATTTATTAGGTGGGCAAAAATCCACAATTCCACATTAAAGACAGAGGACAAATTTAGCTAACATCCCACTCTGGTTCAGTGGCAAAATGAAGGCATAAATTTGAAATAAAAAAGTAACATATAACACATGGGGAAAACAGAGAACTAGGCAACACTGAATATAAATTAGAAGCTATCAAGTATAGAAAATTGATAAGGGATGCTAAAGACATCAGGAAAAATCCATGGCTGATTAGGCTAAGGACAATAAGAAGGTGATTTTAAATCCATCAGGAACAAAATAAATCCAGACAATGGTTTTAGCCCATTACTAGAAAGAGATGGTAAAATTGTTAATAGTGATGCAGAAAAGACACAAATATTTAATAAATAGTTCTGCCTTTGGAAAGAAGCAGGATGAAATACTTGTATCACACAAGAGCCATTAGTAGCTAAGGAGGATGTTAAACAGCATCTACAAGGATAAACATTTTCAGACCATCAGGCCTGGATAACGCGTACCAAAGAGTCCTAAAAGAGCTGGCTGAGGAGATTTCTGGCCTGCAGAAGTTACTTTTTAATAAGTCTTGGAATACTGAGAAAATTCCAGGACACTGGCAGGGTTCTAAAGCTGTAATGATATTTACAAAGGGCAAGTGGAATGACTTGGTAATTATAGGCCGGTTAGTCTGACACAAATCCTGGACAAAATCATGGAAAAGCTGACATGGGATTCAATTGCCCAAGCGTTACATGACAGGAATATACTTCATGCCAGTCAACATGGCTTTATGAAAACTGGATCGTGTCACCCAAACCTGATTTTGTTTTGTGATGTGCTCACAAGTCTGGGTGATGCCGACAGCGGCACTGACGTAATAGACGACGCTGAGGCTTTTGTTAGGTGTGTGACTTAGACCTGCACAACATTCTTATTCAGAACTGAGCACGAGCCAATACCAGTGAGACATTAGTTAGGTGGCGTAAGAACAGGCTCTGACAGCTCTCAGAGAGGAAATGTCATGGGCAATCCTCGGCTAGTGGGGTAACGCAGGGGGCTTAACATTTTCATCAGTGGCCTGGAAGCAAATATAAAATCACTGCTGATCAAATTTGCCAATGACACCACGGCTGCAGGAATGGTAAATCCTGCTGAGGACGGGGCAGTCACACAGAGCAACCTGGATCTCTGAGCCAGCTGGACCCATTCAAACAAAATGTGGTTTCATGCAGGCAAAATGCCCGGTCCCACCTCTGGGAAAGCCGGCCCCAGCGGCAGAGCGGGCCCTGGGTCCTGGAAAGCAGGGCCGCCGGAAGGGATTTCGGGGGCCTAGTGGACAAGCGGTTTGACAGGAGCTCGCAGTGTGGTGCTGTGGCTAGAGAAGCAGAAGGGGAGGGAGGTGACTGCACCTCTGAACCCTGCAGCAGAGAGACCCAGGCTGGCACGCTGCGTCCAGTCCTGGGGGCCACATTCTTAAAAGGAGGTTGAAGAACTAGGGAGGGTGCAGGAAAGAGCCCCCCAGATGATTCCAGGGCTGGAGAAAATCCCTGACAGACAGTGGCAGCCTTAAAGAGCACCTCAGTCTGTTCCGTGTCCGACTAGACGACTGAGCCGAGACTCCTCCCCAGGGAGGAAATCCCAGATCCTAAAGGGCCCAGCAGTCTAGGGGGGAAAGGCCGAGCAGTGATACTGAGCCCATAGCAGCCGATCTCCGAGCGCTTCGTAGCCTTTGGAAATGTGTCTATCCCACACAGCCCGAGAGGCAGGGCAGGGCTGGTGCCCTGTTGCACAGATGGGAGCTGGGCACCGAGGGATTTGCCCACGGTCACACGGGCAGGCTATGGCAGAGCAGGGACCTGAATCCTGCGCTCCCCAGGCAAATTCGGATTCGAGAGGAGGCACCAGTGTTTAGCAGGGATGGGGGCTGACCCCTGGAATGAACTCCCAGGGCAGGGTGGATTGTCCACTGCTTGATGTCTTCCAGCCGTGCCAGGCTGCCTCTGTGACCGATGCCTTAACCAGTACGGGGGTACCTGGGTGGGTGTAAGGACAGGTGTGAGGCTGGGGGGCAGGCTAGCTGATCCAGTGGTGCCCTCTGGTGGGGGCGGGGGATTATAGCCCTTCTCCCGCTCTTGGTTATCAGTATTTCCTGTTATAACTCACAGCTTCTCCATGTCTAGAGCAATCGCAAATCCTGTGACGTTCTGGCCTCGCCGTCCAGTGTAGGGTGACCAGACGTCCCGATAAAATCGGGACTGTCCTGATTTGTAGGCATTTGTCCTGCATCCCGATCGATGTTTGGTCGGGACGCAATTTGTCCCAATATTTCACACTCCTGGGGGGTGGGGGGGTTGTTTTGTTTTGTTCTGCCAGCAGGACTCGGTTTTTTTTCTCCCCCCCCCCCCCGCTGGCGGGACTCCAGGGTTTTTTTGTTTGTTTCTCTCTCTGTCTCCCTCTGCCAGCGGGACTCTGGGACTCTGTGCTTTTTTTTTTCCGCTGTGCTGGCAGGACTCCCCCCCCCCACCATGTGTCCTGATATTTTCTTCATCCCATCTGGTCACCCTAGTCCAGTGGCAGTGAGTTCCACAGGTTGACCATGTGTCTCTCCTGATCACGTTATATCTGACCAGTCAGTCCTCACACTGAAAGGAAACCTACCCAGCACTTTCAGAAGACAGGCCTGGGAGCTGCAGTTCATTACTCTGCTAGTCACTAAGACTGAACAGAGACATGGGATTTATGGCTCATTGCAACAATCTGTAACCCACTAACCCCCTGCCAGCTGCTTCCCCCTCCCTGCTGTGCCTGGAGGGGTGTTAACAGGCCCCTTCACCCCGAATGGGCCCTTGAAGTGTGTGTTAACTCCTTACGCTAAGCAACCTGCTCCCCCTTGTGTGTAGCAGTGACGCTCTCAGCAGCCTCCCCAGACCCGGAGAAGAGCTTGTGTGGCGCCAAAGCTTCTTTCTTGCCACCAGCACTTGGTCCAGTCACAGGCCTGACCTCGCCCCCTTGTCTCTATTTCCTTTCCCAGTTCTGAGTTCGCCCCCTTTCATTTTACCCCGTGTAACGGGCCCCTCTGGCCTCAAACGCTCCAGGTCTGTGGCTGTGTCTGGATCGTTGTGTTTGGGGCCAGCACGATGCATCTGTGGGGCAGGAGAGGAGCCCAAATCCCTGACAGGCCGGGGGGAATTTGCTGCCCCCCTGGCACTTGAGAAAGCGTTGGAGGGACAGGTGCTATATCCCGTCTCAGCACGAGGGGGAGCCAGCCACCAGGAGAACCAGCCAGTCTCCAGTTCTGGCTTGTGTTCCCTGCCTGAGAAGGGTGCCCGCCCGCCCGCCTGCCCGCCTCTGAGTGGGGCACATGCCCCTGGCGACAGATCCTGCATGCGGCAGACTCGCCACCTGCCTGCGCCCGTCCCGGCTGCATCATCCTGCAGAGCTGCTGCATCCTGCCGGAGCGGGAGAGCCAGAGCAGCCAGGGCCGTCCCGCCAGCTTCGGGATGGAGAGTGCGACAAACAGCCCTTTCTGCGGGGTCCAGGGGCCCCGGCCGACCGCCCCCCGAGCCCCACATGGGCGACCGCCTCCCCCTCCCATGGTCGCTGACGGGTTCCCCAGGTGGGGCTGAGTGCGACATCTCTCACGCTCTGGGCTCAGCCCCCTGGGGACGGGCTCCATGTCAGGACAGGCCTCGCCCAGAAGCGGGGAGGCAAATGTCACGTGACACCATCTCCTGGGCTCCCACCTGCCCCTGCCTGGATGCCTGTTGCTTCCTCTGCTGGGGTCATCCCGCCCCCCAGCCCCTCACTCCCCGTGTCCCAGTGCGGCAGGGTCCAGCACCCATCTCCTGCGTCCTCCCCACACCTGCAGCAAGGGCCGGCCCCTGGGCACCGAGAGATCGGCTACAGTCGCAGCAGGGTCAAGGGGCCCCTTGGTACTCGGGGCTACGCTGCGTCCCATGAGCCTGCCGCAGCCTGGGGGGGGGGCTCAGCCCCCCAGCAGCACCGGCTGCTCCACCCCACGGCGGGCGAAGGTTACCTGGGCGAGGTCTCTGCCTGCTTCCCGCCGGGCGCCCTGGCAGGCACATGCCAGGGGCAGGGGGGCGCCGGGCAGGACAGTCTCTGGAGCCCAGGGGATGAGCCAGGATGTTCTGTTTGGGTCTGGAGCTGAGGTGTGGGGAGGGGCTGTCAGGGAGCAGGGGATCGCTGGGCCCTAATTCAGTTAATTTGTCCCTGCGGGACACCTCCCCTCCCCCACCCCGGCCCTCACCCCGGGCAGAGTCAATCCATCTAGAAACTCCAAACAGGGGCCAGTGTGGGGCAACGAGCCTGGGTCGCAGCCGGCTGAATCTGGGCCTGGGGCTGGGCCGGATACCAGGGTGATGGGCACAGTCGATGGCTAGCTAGAGGTCCCTGTGCGTCTCTCCGGCTGGGGACTCCTGTGGCCCTGAGAGAGCCTCGTAGGCACCGCCAGTTCCCACCCCGGGCACCCCACACTGCCGGCCGTGGAGACGTGAAAAGGACGGGGAGGGGCCTGGCCGGACACACTGCAGACCGCGGTGCCCTGGGGCTGGAGGACCATCGCCAGCACCCCCGAGGCTGCTCTAAGCTGGGCAGGGCAGAGCAGAGTCCTTCCCGCCCCCTCTGTCTGCGGTGCTGAGTCAATCTGTGCTGGGGAGCTGCGAGGTGAGGGGCCCGGGGGTCCTGGGCAGGAGTTCTGCATGGGTCTGGGTCGCTGGCCTGGGGCGGGGGCTGGATGCCGGCCCCGCTGGGGGCTGCCACCACTCGCTGAGAGTGGTGGGTGCAGCTTGTTCCCCAGGATAAATCACAGCTGAGTGGAGCTGCCGGCAGGGCCCCTCTGCTGCTCTCTGCCCCCGGTGCAGCCCCCTCCCACTCTGGCCAGTGACCCCCCCCCAGACGGGAAAGGGGGCCCCCTGCCCCAGGCATCCCCCGCGGCCCGGCTGAGTTTCCACCTTTGCGGGACGCCCTGGTGCTGCTCCCTGCATGTGGGTTGGGATCTAGGCAGAGAAAAGCCCCATGGGGTCCCAGCCAGCCCTGAGCCAGGCAGGATCGTACCCTGTGCTGCATTCCCCAGGCCCTGCCCCCGCCCCGGCAGGAAGCCCTGCTCCACTTTGGCCCCTGGATTGCCCTTACTGCCTCCTTAGCCCTGCCCAGGGCTCAGCCCCTGCCGCTCCAGGGCTCCCCGAACACCCGCCAGTGGGTCAGTGTCGTCTGGGAAGGAGGTGCCCGGAGCTGAGCCTCACAGGAAGGGGCTGTCCCCTCCCGGCTCTGGGCCAGGAGGCTGCTGGGCTGGGCTGGGGGGGGGTCTCCCCACGGCTGCCTCGCCCCCAGTGCCTGGCAGTGCGCTAGCGGGCACAGGGTGGCACGGGAGATGTCTCCCCAGTGAGGCACTGGGCTCTGGCTCATGCTTCCTGAGTCAGCAGCTCCCCGCTGGTGCCCCGTCCATGCCCACGGGCACTATCTCTGATCCCTGGGGTTCCCCCCCAGAAGCGCCCCCATGGGCCCCGCCCAGCCCTCTGGGCACTGCCCAGGGCATGAACTCGGCCACACACTGTTCGTCCTGCCAAAATGTTGACCCCGCCTGTTTGCTTGGGGCCTGAGAGGCTCCTTCCCCAGCAGGCCCCGGCCCCCACTAATCCTGCTCAAACATCGCCAGCCAAGGAGCGGCCCTGTTTGCTCAGCGCAGGGCAGCACGTGATGGGAACCTGCCGCTGGGCCAGAAGGGCTACGTGGGGCGTGGCCCAGGCCTGTGGGGGGCTGCCCTGGGCACACCAAGGCCCCCCACTCAGAGCGCCGGCAGGAGCTCGTCTTCCCAGCTCCCTGGCTGAGGGAGGAAGGACGCACTGAGCCGCGTGCCTGCGCCCCCGGGGGATGGCACAGGCAGGGGCACAGGCTGGGCTCTGTGGAGGGCTGCTGGGCTTTGGTCGTTCCAAACTCCTGGGGGTGACGCTGGGGGCCAAAGCCAGGCCGGTGCTGGTGCCAGGGACTGCTGGGCATGGTGGGATGGTGCCCGCTGGTACCGCACCCTCAGGGGAGAGGAGAGGCTGGAGCTGACACACGCGAGGGGGGGAGTCACAGACACCATGGGGGTGGAGCCAAATGACAATGAGGGGCGGGGCTAAATGACAATGAGGGGCGGAGTCACCACCAGTGGGGGCGGAGCTGCAGCCAGGAAATAGATGGACTTGTCAGGGAAGACGAGCCCCCGCCCAGGGCAGAGTCGGGTGTGCCTGACCCTCCACTCCGCTGCCTCAGATCCAAGGGGCAGGGCCCTTGTCCTCAGACCCGCGTGGAGCCCTGCGTCGGGTTGGCACGCCACCGCGAACACGTCCCAGCACCGCACCGCAGAGCCCAGGGGTGGCAGAGACAGCCCCCCGGCTCACCAGCCTGATGTGCAATGGAGCATTCTGCCATCAGCTGATTGCACCCCAGGCCGGCCTTCTGGGGACTGACTGTCCAAACCGTGCCCACTGCCCGGCCAGGGCATGGGGGGATACCGAGGGGTGCTTGGCCCCACCAGGCAAGGGCCAGTGGAGTCCTGCAGGAGGGATCCTTCCAGCCCGTTGCTGGGGGATCTCTGCCCTGGCGATGGGGCAGGCTGTGTCTCTGTGCCCCACGAGGGCTGTGCACCTGGCCAGCCCGGGCCCAGCAGGCTGGCAAGCTCCGAGCGAGCTCGGGAGGTCGGCTCCCAGTCTGATCACGCATGTCCCCTGTTAAGTGGAGGAGCCCGAGTGCCTGCTCAGAGACCCGGGCTGTGCCCACCTGCCCATGCTGCACTCATTGCTCGTGTCCACCTCTGAGACACAGCCTGGGGGGGCCAGACCCTCGCTCGGCCCATCCCCACAGCACTAGGCAGGGCCCAGCGCTGGCTCAGAGGCAGTGAGATAGTCTAGCACTAGAAAAGGCTCAGAAAAGGGCAACTAAAATGATTAGGGGTTTAGAGAGGGTCCCATATGAGGAAAGATTAAAGAGGCTAGGACTCTTCAGTTTGGAAAAGAGGAGACTAAGGGGGGACATGATAGAGGTATATAAAATCATGAGTGATGTGGAGAAAGTGGATAAGGAAAAGTTATTTACTTATTCCCATAATACAAGAACTAGGGGTCACCAAATGAAATTAATAGGCAGCAGGTTTAAAACAAATAAAAGGAAGTTCTTCTTCACGCAGCGCACAGTCAACTTGTGGAACTCCTTACCTGAGGAGGTTGTGAAGGCTAGGACTATAACAATGTTTAAAAGGGGACTGGATAAATTCATGGTGGCTAAGTCCATAAATGGCTATTAGCCAGGATGGGTAAGAATGGTGTCCCTAGCCTCTGTTTGTCAGAGGATGGAGATGGATGGCAGGAGAGAGATCACTTGATCATTGCTTGTTAGGTTCACTCCCTCTGGGGCACCTGGCATTGGCCACTGTTGGTAGACAGATACTGGGCAAGATGGACCTTTGGTCTGACCCGGTACGGCCGTTCTTATGTTCTTATGAACTGGGGGCGCGGCAGCTGGTGAAGGAGACGACGTTCAGGTGGGCCCGTCAGGCTGGTGGAAGGAAGCGGATGCAGCGCCTGCCCCATGCCAGCGCTTACCTGGGGCCCGGCCCCTTGGCACGTGGGTGTGTGACTCACAAGTGTGTGCGTGACTCACAAGTGTGTGCGTGACTCAGGCCTGTGTGCTGCTATCTCCAGCGCCGGCGAGCCAGCGATTGAATTGTTTAGCTCCAGAACGTGGGTGGGAACTTGGAGAATTGTTGGAAAACCGTTTAGCGTCCTCAGTCCTGGGCTGACGCCTGTGCCCCCAAACGCTGGCACTCCCTGGGCAGGGACGGAGCCTCTCACGTGCAGCAGCGGCGCTTGGCATGTGCCACACAGAGCGGGCCCCCCGGCTCTAGAGCTCAGCCCTGCGAGAGCGCGGCCCATCCGTGGGACAGGTGGTGCTAACGAAGGGCTATGGGGAATTCCCTGCCCCCGTGCAGCAAGCCCAGCCTCTAGTTTCACTGCAAAGGTTAGCGGGTGAATTTGGGACCGTTAGTCCAGGCACGGCCCAGGGAGGGGCCAGGCCAGTTTCCCAGCAGCACAGGGCCCAGTCGCTGTCCACACGCCTGCACGCACCCAACTGCAGAGGGGTAAGTCCCCAGCCAAGCGTTACAAGGGGTCTCTGGGGCAGGCACCGCGTCTGGTGCCAGAGCCCCAGGAGTCCTGACCCTCAGCCCCTCCGGTCTCCCCTTGCTGGGCCTCCCGCCCGGATCCGCGGATCCCCCTCTGCACCGTGCCAGGGTGCTGCCGGGCCTGGCCGTGCGAGCCTCCACCCTTGCTACTTACGCTTCGGGGCTGGAGCGGCTCAGAACCCCCCCACACACACAGCCTCCCCCTTCCTCCCTCCTGGCCGGCAATTACTGGCTGGTTTTCATACAGCACCTTCCCATTTCAGTTGCTTTTCTTACTTCTTGCAGAAGGCAAGAGCGGCTTCACCCAGACGGGGACCGAGGGGAAGACCTGACCCAGAAACAGGGCAGCTGATTCCCTGTGTCAATGTCTTGTCACAGCCGGAGGTCGCGAGAGGCTTCTGGAGGCTGGAGCCGTTACCGAGCGAACCCTGAGAGCTGGGCAGAGACCCAGGCCCAGGAGTTTAGGGCCCAGCCAGTAGATGAGGGGCAGGGGGCTGCTCCACGTGTGAGATGTTGCTCCACTGTTGCCAGTGTGGAATCTGCTCAGGATATTGACTGTGTGCGGGTCAGGCAGGCCCAGGATGCTGGGGGTGCGGGCGTGTCTGTCTATCTGCCTGATGGCCCCGGGGTTTCTGCGCTCAGCAGCCGTTCGATTGTTTCGGTGGCGGAGGAAATTGATGCACTTTGCTCCCGAGTCTCCCAGGTGCCCCCAGCTGGGCGGGGTGGGAGCCTGGGGCTGCTGGGCATGAGGCTGGGAGGTGTCCCGGGAGCGGGGCTGGCCTCCCACAGGGGCTAGATGGGGCCGACCCCTCAGTAAAGGCACTAGCACCGGCTAAAGGTTGCCACTGTTTGCTTGCAGCCTCTGCCCCGCGCTGGCAAACTTCCCTGCTGGCATGCTGCCCCCCCTCACCATCTGCGGGCCCAGTTAATGAGTAGCTCCCGGGTACACAGCTGAGGGTCATTAAACAGCAGCGGAACAAGCCCCTCGGGTTCCCTGGAACAAAGGGGGGCTGAGTCACTGTTTGCCCTGCCATAATATTTACTGTGGCCTGAGCACGGGAAGGGCAGGCAGGATGGCAGGGAGCAGGCGTGGGGCAGAGCCCGGGGTGCCCCACCCAGCCCCTGCTGATTGGCCTGGGGGACAGCGTACAAGCCCAGTGCCGAGAATAAAGGCGTCCAGGTCTCATTCCCGTGGCAGAGCCCTGGCCGGAGCTCCAGCTGGTGCAACCAGACCGAGCCCGCTGCGCCAGCTCGCCCCAGGGCCACCCACTCGACTCTGCTGCGGCTGAGTGGGGAAGGGGCCCTCTCTGCAGCCACCACTGAAACGCAGATGCCTCCGGGGTGGAGGGCAGATAGCTCCCCGATTTCTGGGTGGGGCTGAAGAACAGCTTCCCCAGCAGAGACCCCCGAGGGAAGGTGCCACGGCCCCCGACTCTGGATGGCAGGAGCCCCCCGTCCAGACACTGGGCCATTCCGTTGGAACATCAGCCCCTCCGATTCCTGCCCCAGGACCCTGGACACGCCGTGGTGACCTCATCTCCCCCGGCCCCAGTCACCTGCTCTTTGTGCTGCTGGGAGCCGGGGGCACCGGGGCACGGGCAGCGCTATGGGGCCCAGGCAGCCTGAGCCCTCTGCTTTCTCAGGAGCAGTTTGACGGAGGGGAGGGGAACTTCCCCGGGTGGTGCCTGAGCCAGGGCAGCCCGGGACACGCACTGGGTGACAGGCCCCTGGCGGCGAGGAGCAGCAAAGCCAGACCCGCCCCAGGGCTCAGCTGCCCCGTCGGGCTGGGGCGGGGGGCGCAGTCTGCACGTCTCTGCCAGGAGCTGTCGAGATCCCTGCGTAGCGGCCCCAGCTCCTGGGAACTGAACGCTGGGCACGCAGGTGACCGGCGGCTGTTTTTCCATGCCCCCCCCCCCCACGATAGTCATGAAACAAATGGGTGGAGTTGTTGAGCACAGCTCGGAGCAGCCCCCTGGAGACCAGGGCCCACTGGGGCGGGGGGCTGCCCACGACATGGGAAAGTCCCTGCCCCAAAGCCCTTGTGATTCAGCCAGCCACTGAGCCGGTGCCCGCTCCCCTGGCTGCCGGCCCCGCAGCGCTCTGGGGGCCAGGGCTGACGGAGCTCACCCAGGGGGCTGGCACTAAAGGGAAGCTTTTAAAGGGCACTTTGGTTTCCCGGCCATGTTAGCTCCATTGCTGGCCCCCTCCATGTTTCTGGTGGCCCTGCTCCTGCCTCCGGGAGCTGGCGAGCCAGGCCAGGCAGCCGGGTTCCTGGTGGCAGGGGCAGAGCAGATGCGCAGGGCGGGCGAGGGGCTGTGAGGATCTGCTCCGGCTCCAGCGGGACCATTCAGCCGCTTGAGTCCCGGGGTCCCGTGGCCCCTCCACGTGCTGGCTGGCGCAGCTCCCCTCCGGTCAGGCGCTGGGAACCAAGCCTTTTCCTCTTGTTGGAAAACACAGCGTCCAGCAGTGACCTCTGCAAGGTGCCCCCCCCCCCCCGCTGCGGGCTTGGCAGCAGCCCAAGTCCATCCCCCCCAGGGATCACCATAATAAACAAACCGCCCTGCCCGGAGCCCGCCCCGCCTGGCCACGCTGGAGTTATTTCTGGCCACGGGAGCTCAGGAAAGCTGCACTCCAGCTCACCCCGTCATGTGCTTCGTCTGTCAGGGACGCCCCTGCCCATGCGCAGGGTGTGTGTGAGGGTGACAGGGCCAAGAGGGACCCGCCTGTGCTCCCTCTGCAGACAGCTGGGCTCCCCACCTCGCTAGGGACCGTCCGGCTGCTACGGCCTGGCCCAGGGTTCCTCTGCCAGGCTTGGGCCACAAGGCGCCGGGCACGGCCCTGACACCCAGCAAGGCTGTGTGCCCTCCCCGGCTTGTCCGGGCCCTGCCCCGCCGAGCAGCAGCCTGCTGGCTCTGGCTGCGTTGCACTGGCCTCCTTGCATGTGACACCTGGCGGCGCAGCCCGAGGATTGGAAGGGAATAAATGGAGCTATTCCGATCCCCTAGAACTGGAAGGGACCTCGCAAGGTCATCGAGTCCAGCCCCTGCCTTCACTAGCAGGACCAAGGACTGGCTTTACCCCAGATCCCTAAGTGGCCCCCTCAAGGATTGAACTCACAACCCTGGGTTTATAAACTAAGGAGAAACATTTATGCAGACGTCCACCCTTTCTCTTGCACATTTCTTCCTTGGTATTTGATATATTGCACACCACCATGCCCAGCCCACTCCTTCTCTATCTATCTATCCCCCTCCCCCCCACCTTATCTATCTATCCCTATCCACCCCCTCTATCTATCTATCTATCCCCATCCACCCCCTCTATCTATCTATCCCTCCCACGTGATCTATTTATCCCCATACACCCCTCTATCTATTCCATACACCCCATCTCTTCTCTTCTCTTCTCTTCTCTTCTCTTCTCTCTCCTGGTCCCAGGTGAGAGGAATACAAGGACGAGCTAATCCCAGAGGCCCGTGAGGTGTCAGTTAGTTTCCCAGGACGGGGGCCGTTGCAGGTGTCCGGGGTGCGTTCCCAGCCCCGGGCAGGGAGCGGGTCGTTAGCTATAATTTTGGGCCCTTCGTAACAGAGCGACACAAAAGGGCTTCTCTGCAGGAGGTGCCGGGTGGGGAAGGCAGAAGCAAAGGCCTCCTGCAACCTGTCATTACACAGAAAAGTCCTGCCAGTCCTCAGGGCTGGGGCAGCTCCCTGCCCAGCTAATCACAGGGCCCCGCTAACGAGGCCCTGGTTCCCCCTGCTCATCCGAGCCTGAGGAGACTCCCTGGGGGATGGGCAATGGCTGGCAATCCAATTAACCTGGCGGCTAAATGACAGGTTGCAGCACGGCGGGACCCTGCCCTACCTGTCCGGGCTGCAGGTGGGAGCCTATAAAAGCCCTGGCCCCTGCTGAGCCCTGCACTAGCCCAGGTCAGACGCCTGCTGGGTCCCGCAGGCCGCGGGCCACGGCAGGTTTGTGATGCTGAACCTTGCTGGGCAGCAGGAATCCGGCTGGGGCCAGCTGGAGAGAGGAGGCTCTGACTCTGGCAGCGCCACGGGGGGACCCAGCGAGGGATCAGGGCAGGCCAAAGGGGCCGGTGGGCAGCAGTGGCTGGCTGGAAGGGCCGGCGGATCTCCAAGGCGCAGCCGGCTCCAACTGGGCCTGCACCTGCTCCCGCCGCGGACACACAGCTCGGCCCTGGTTCCAAGCGGGTTTCTCGGGGAGCTGACTGAGGCCAGCACTGACCTGGGCCTGGACCCCACAGCAGGTCTGGGGCGCCTGTGTCCAGGGGAACGGGGGCAAAGGGCTCCCGGGTGGGGCTGTTGGGGGAAGCCCTGGGCGTCTCCCAGCCAGGAGCACAGGGCTGGGGCCAGGCTGGAGGAGCCGCGACTGCCCATGGGCCACTGACATCGGCTATTCATTAACACACACCTCAGCCCAGGGCTTTGCCGCTCTCGCCTTCTCATCCCCGCAAAGACTCCCCTGGCTTCCCAGGCCCTCCACCCTTTCTCGTCTCTGTCTCCCGGCAGCAGCATCGTCCGGGGACCTCAGCCCCGCTGCAGTGGGGCTGGGTGCCAGGACTCCTGGGTTCTGCCAAGGCCCCGGGGCATTGGGAGCCAGATGCCAAGCGTGAGATCCCCGAGCAGACAGGGCTCGGTAACGTCACTGCTGCAATGGAGCTGGGTGGGGCCGGGCACAGGGAGGGGAGCGCTGACCTCACCTTGCTCCCCATGGAGACAGCTGCCAGTGCCTCGTCTCCCCCGGCTGGGCTGCAAGCTGGGCATCGTGCGCTGGCTTGGGGCAGGTTCTCCCCCCAGGGCCTCGCTGGGCCCAGCTTTCAGGATCCCGCCCAGCTAGCTGTGTCAGACATGCTGGGAGCCGTGCTGCCCGCCGGCCCCTCGCTGGGTCCCCCCGTGGCGCTGCCAGAGTCAGAGCCTCCGCTCTCCAGCCGGCCCCAGCCGGATTCCTGCTGCACAGCAAGGTTCAGCATCACAAACCTGCCTTGGCCCGCGGCCTGCGGGACCCAGCAGGCGTCTGACCTGGGCTAGTGCAGGGCTCAGCAGGGGCCAGGGCTTTTATAGGCTCCCACCTGCAGCCCGGACAGGTAGGGCAGGGTCCCGCCGTGCTGCAACCTGTCATTTAGCCGCCAGGTTAATTGGATTGCCAGCCATTGCCCATCCCCCAGGGAGCCTCCTCAGGCTCGGATGAGCAGGGGGAACCAGGGCCTCGTTAGCGGGGCCCTGTGATTAGCTGGGCAGGGAGCTGCCCCAGCCGTGGGACCAGAGGGATGTCACTGAGCGGGGGGAGGACAGAGGTGCAGAGGACCCTGTCTGGGGCACAGAGGGGAGAGGGCCTCGCCTCCCCCCGCCCCACAGCGGGTGAAGAAGGGGCAGTCGGGCAGACCAGGCCCTGCAAGGCAACACGTCAGTGCTGGACACACGGCTCATGGATCCCAGAGTGAATGTGTGGAGCCAGTGGTGGAGCCGGGGTTTGCAGCTGGGGGGAAGGGTCACGGGTGATACCAGCGCCGAGGGGGCTGGACAGCAGCCTGCCCAGGTGGCTCCTGTGCTGTGAGACCAGCCCCGGCGCCAGGCGCTGGGACAGGGCACGTGGGGTTGCAGCGTGACGGCGGCGCGGCTGGGCTGTAGTCACGCGACTGATGTTGTGACGTGGGGCTCGGGGTCACAGCGCCGCAGGACCCCCTGCACCATGTTGCAACACTCGTAGTAGGAAACTGGGACAGGAGCTGCCAGGGACGGGAGCTGCCGCTGCTGGGTGAGTGCAGGGTGGGCTTGAAAAGAACATAAGAGCGGCCAGGCTGGGTCAGCCCAAAGGTCCATCTAGCCCAGGATCCTGTCTGCCGACAGTGGCCAGTGCCAGGTGCCCAGAGGGAATGAACAGAACAGGGAATCACCAAGTGATCCATCCCCTGTCGCCCATTCCCAGCTTCTGGCAAACAGAGGCCAGGGACACCATCCCTGCCCATCCTGGCTAACAGCCATTGATGGACCCATCCTCCATGAATGTATCTAGTTCTTTTTAGAACCCTGTTATAGTCTTGGCCTTCACAGCATCCTCTGGCAGGGAGTTCCACAGGTTGACTGTAGGTTCTGTGAAGAAATACTTCCTCTTGTTTGTTTAAACCTGCTGCCTATTAATTTTGTTTGGTGACCCCTAGTTCTTGTGCTATGAGGAGGAGTAACTAACACTTCCTTATTCACAAAAAGAACAGGAGCACTTGTGACACCTTAGAGACTAATTTATTTCAGCATGAGCTTTCGTGAGCTGTAGCTCACTTCTTCGGATGCATCCCATGAAGTGAGCTGTAGCTCACGAAAGCTCATGCTGAAATAAATGTGTTAGTCTCTAAGGTGCCACAAGTGCTCCTGTTCTTTTTGCGGATACAGACTAACACGGCTGCTACTCTGAAACTTCCTTATTCACTTTCTCCACACCAGTCATGATTTTATAGACCTCTATCATATCCCCCGTTAGTCGTCTCTTTTCCAGGCTGAAAAGTCCCAGTCATTAATCTCTCCTCAGACGGCAGCTGTTCCAAACCCCTGATCATTTTTGTTGCCCTTTTCTGAACCTTTTCCAAGTCCAATAGATCTTTATTGAGATGGGGTGACCAGAACTGGACGCAGTATTCCAGGTGTGGGCGCACCAGGGATTTATATAGAGGCAAGATGCTATTTTCTGTCTTATTTTCTAACCCTTCCTAATGGTTCCTAACATCCCGTTCGCCATTTTTCCCGCAGGCTGACAGGCTCTGTCAGGAACGACATCACAAAATGTTTCGGACCCCACAAGTGCCCAGGGTCCCACGCCCCGGCAGGGCGGTGCTGCCCCACTGCAGCAGGGACCCGGGGGGGGGGGGCGCCTGGCGCCTCGTGTTTGTTACGCCCCCCCTTAGCCGGTGAATGCTGAGTGCGGACTCTGCAGCTCCATTTAGCTCTGGGGGGCTGGAGTGCTCTGGGCCCCTTGTTCAATACCGGCAGCCGCCTGAATCCAGCCAAGCCTGGAGGTGTTTCCGAGGCGGCAGCGCCAAGGCCCAGGCTCATTTGCCCCCCTCTCCTGCCTTGCTGGGAGAGCTGAGCGGCAGGGCCAGGCAGGCTGGGCACAGAGGGGCTATTGCGGCTAATGGGCTGCGCCCGTTGGCTTCCCGCTGAGCAGCTCTCTAGCCAGGCAGCTGCACACCTGGGGCCTGACCTGGCAATTCCCCTGGGTCCCAAGTGCCCCTGCCCCTTCCTGGGCTGCCCGTCCGGCTTGTCTGGGGATTGTCCCTCGCTCAGCTGGCTGTCCTGGGCACTCAGTGCACACGGGCAACTGGCCACATTCTGGACTCGGGATCGGGGTGGCACCAACCTCTTCCTGGGCTGGGGGGGCTAGACAGAAAGGGGGGGCACACACCACCCTCACTTCTGCAGTTCTGCGCTGCTGCTGGAGGGCTGCTGCCTTCTGAGCTGGGCTCCTGGCCAGCAGCTGCTGCTCTCCCGCCGCCCAGCTCGGAAGGCAGCACCGCCGCCAGCAGCAGCGGAGAAGTAAGGGCGGCAGTACCCCACCGTGCCACCGTAACGTCTGACCTTTGCACTTGGGGGGCATGGGGGGCTAAGGCAAATTTTGGGGTGACTATAGCACCCACAAGCCACCCCCCAGCGCTGCCCTGCTCAGGATCCTCCCGGATGTGCCTGGTTTTTGTACCTCACAAGTGGCAGCTCTCGTCCCTTCTCCAAGCAGCCCCCACCCCCCGTTGTCTTCCCAGACCCCCAGTGCTGGGATCATGCCAGGAATGAGCCCCAGGATCTCTTAATCCCAGCCCTGCCACAGCCATTTCCCTGCTGGAGACTGGCCCTCCATGGCCTCCTGAGCCCCGGCTCCCCACCCACCCTCAAATCCTAGGAGAACATTGCCCCAGCCTCTGACCCCGAGATCAGAGCGTTCCCAGAAGGGGGCTGAAGCCCATTAGCCAGATGGGCATCTAGGCCAGTGAGCTCAGGCCAGCCCCCAACCTTCCTGCAGGGCGGGGCTGGCCCCACAGGCTGGCAGGGCCCTGGCCGGGGTCGGGACGATAGAGGGCAGCGATCCCATCTCCTGACAGTGTGGCTCACCGCCCGGGAGCCAGGCTGGACACAGCCCCACGGAGCAGGCGGCAGGAGAGCCCCAGAGCTGGGACCCGGCGGCGCCGTCGTCTTTCCCATGAGCGGTGGCGAGTTCGCTGGTAGGTCCCGTCCCCGCCCCGTCCTTGCACCAAGCTGCTCTCGTATGCTGGGTGCTGCTTTTTCAGACCTTTCCTCCAGGGCGCGGGACCCAGCACGCGGGATACCTGTGGGGGCATCTCGCTGCTTCTCCGAGAGCCAGGGCCTCGTGCTCGGGGGGAGGGAACAAGGGGCTGATGGAGCCGCTCCTGCGCCAGACAGAACACCAAGCCGCAGGCACCCCAGGAGCTCTGTGGCTGGGCCAGCCAGCTGCTGCCTTTGCCATCCGTCCTGCTCCAGGAGAGAGGCCATGGGTAGCGGGCACCTGGGTGCCAGCTAATAAACTGGCACAGAACTGGGTACATGGCAATTCAGTAACCCTGCGAGAGCCTGGGGTAGTTACTAGCTGTCAGGTGGGGAGCCGGCTGGGGCGGGGGGCAGAGCAGGGATCCCCATTGAACAGAATCACTTCGGGTCTAAAGAGGAAGCCGTGGTTGAGTGTGCGATGACCACGGGGGGTGGGCAGGACCAGGCTGGCAGGACCAGGCTGGCAGGCCTCCGGGGTGCGGCGGGCAGCTGGCACAAAGGCTGCGGCATCGTAGGAACCCATTGTGTGGATGGAGTGACTCAGTCCCAGAGAAACAAAGGAGCCGCCCACCCCACGAGGGAGGAATGACCCCATGCCCAGCACAGCAGGCATCCAGCGTGTGCTGCCAGCTGGACGTGAACCCCAATAACACAGCAGCCTCTCCAGCTTGCTCCTTAGACAAACTGCCACCGTCCAGTCCTGCATCCTGCTCTGTCAGTGGGGGGGCCTGGGTCGCCCCTCCCCTTGCAGCCCAGCCAGCTGTGCAGTCCTGTACCTGGGGGAAAGCGGTCTTCCTGCCCCCGCCCCAGCTGTCACCTGGTGCCCTGAAGCATGAAGGTTTCTGTTCTTCTGTGTGAGGTCACCCTGGAGACGCAGCAGCAGCAAAGCCAACCTGCACGACGGGCATAAACAACACACGTGCCCACAGCCCCACTTGTGCAGCACCCACAGAGACCCACCCACGCTCGTGCAAACATGCGCCCACTCACATTCCCACTGTGACGTGCACCATGCGATGTGCACACACCTGTGTCAGCTTGCCCTGGTTTTGTGAATCTGTCTGATCTCATCTAATCGGATCCAAACGGCTCCAATCTAACATCACCGCATCCGAGCCCAGGTAATCAGCGAGGGGTGGCAGGGCAGGGCACCGGCTGCACTGGAAAATCAATGGGCCCGTCGGCCTAAACAATGTCAGCGCTTCTGAAACTCTTTTTTAACCTATTCAAATCTGATCCCGTCCGGTTTCCAGGGCTGCATTTCGAAGGGCCTGTCTACACTAGCAACTCACCCCAGTTGTGCGAAGGGTGTGAACTGACACCGATTTATTTAAACTGGTTCAACCCCCCTCTCAGCCCCTGGTGGTTGCTCTGATTTTGCTTTAAAAGCGGCTTCGGTTTGGCTCCACTTGCTGGCAAACTGGTGTGACGTTCCCCTGCTCCCAGGCTGCTCCATCGCCCTGTGCTTTCCTGAGCCCTTGTCTACACACGCGGGAGCATCAGTTTCATTAAAGCAGTTCAGCCCGGCATCAGGGCTGGTCTGCGCCCAGCGGCTCCGTACAGCCCCTAGCGCGGAGGCAGCTGAAGCGGGCGAAGGGGAGCACGTTCCTGTGTCTCCCTGCGGTGAGGGGTCTAAGACCACGTCGGCAGTGTAGCAATGGCAGGGGGGGTCCATGGCTGTCGCTGATCCGCTCGGCCCCCTGCACCGCTTGCCGCCCCCAGCCTTGCTGCCCGGGCGGCTCCTGGCAGGTCAGAGATGCCAGCGTGCAGGTGGGCGGCTGGCAGGAAATGGCAGAGCTCACACGCAGGGATGGGCCCCGCATCGAAGCTGGGTTTGCGCTGGGCTTTGGGAAGGGAGCCAGGCCCAGGTCTCCAGGTCACTGACCGTGAAGGAAACTTGCTCTGAAGCCAATGGCATCCCAGTCTGTCAACAGCCGATGCAGAGCCCGTGGGACACAGGGACGTTTCCACGGGCAGCTGGCTCCTTGCTTGGGTTTGGTTTGGAACTGGAAATCATGGGGGTGAGGTTGGTGCTTTCCAGTGCCCGTGGCAGAGGCCGGTCAGAGCCAGTGCAGACACCCCAGTGCATTTCAGTGCCCATTGCACGGGGCGGCTCCTCGCTCTCCCCCTTCTCCAGCGTGGCACAGGGAGTGTCACCCTGAGTCCTTCTCAGTGTCGCTGCTTGCCAGGGTCCAGGAGCCTCCCTGGGAGCATGCCCTGCGATCGCTGGGCCAGGGGCAGGGCCTTGCATCTGGCGCAGCTAAAAAGCATGTTGTCCTCACGACCCCTGTTACCAAGTGATCCAGATCCAGCCTCAGTCACCAAGTCTGCAAATGGGGTATTTTCCTCCAGACATTGGAAAGCACTGGGTGGAGAACAGCCCCCAGCCCCGCCCTTTGTGATTCCCCCTTTGGAGACCTGTCAGCGAAGCAGCGTCTCGCCCCGGGAGATGAGCTGCCTTGATCAGCAAGGGGCTGATTTTCGTATCAGTGCCGCAGACACAGAGCCTGACTCTGCTCGCAGGCCTGGACGTCACTCCCACCGAGCGCGCTGACGGAGAGCGGGGCTGTCCGTGAACCCCAGCAGGGCCCGGCGAGGTCCAGATCTCACCCATTATAACACGGACACACCCGCCTCCCCTCTCCCAGAGCCCCTAGGAGGGGGAAGCCAGTGCCCTCCCTGTGTAGATCTGTCCCCACCCGGCCTTACAGGCAGGCGACTGCCCAGGGCCCCATGGTGGTGGGGGGGCAGGGGGCGCCGTGGCCAGGAGTCAAGGGCAGGCCGGGCCTGGGGTGCGAGGCCATGGAATGGAGCTCGGGCCAAGGGGACCAGGGACAGTTCCGGAGGAGGGAGCCTGGGGAGTTCGCCCTGGGGCTGGCCCTGCCCGGGACTCCAGGACTGTGTCCCTCGGGGGCGCTGCTGCTCCCCGGCCCCTGCAGCAGGGACTCCGCGTTGACGGCAGGGAAGCGCTCGATGAATAATGCACCTGGCTGCCAGCCCAGGCCTGACGTGCGGAGCCGGGAGAGGCGGCAGGTTTCCCTCGGCACTCCTGGGTTCTGCCGTGACTCAGAGCGGCTGGCTGGGACCAGTGCCAATGGCCTGGCGCTGGGGGGTGCTGCCGGCACTGGGGGGGGGGGCGCTGGGGTGGAACTGCCTCCTGCCCGTCGCCCCTCACCCGGCGCGTTACCCAGGGCGAGCCCGTCGCAGGCAGGGCCCCTGCGGGCGAGCGGCAGAGGGAGCCCATGGTGGTGTCAGCCCCGATGGGAGCGGCAGGGGCTGAGCCGCGGAGCCCGCTGGGGGTTGGGAGCCGTCGGGGCGGGGCGGGGAAGGGGGCTGAGCACAGAGCTGGCCCTGGCGGTTGGGGAACCTGCCCGGCTGGATGGGGAAGAGGCAGCAGCTGAGCTGGCAGCCGGGAAACCGTGGCAAGATCCAGCACGACTTGGCCGGGGGCAGAGCCGGGAGGCCCGTGAGCTTCCCGGGCGCCTCCTGGCCCCACGTGTCTGCGGGGATTGCGGATGGGGCGGGGGGAGGGGGACTCGGGCCAGCCCCCGTCCTGCTGACTCCAGCCCAGCAGCTCTGCGGGGCGGCCCTGAGGGAGCCGGCCTGTCCCCTCCCTGCAGGGGGGTCCCTCCGGATTCACGCCGGGGAGGGAGCTGGGAACCCGCACACCCTGCTGAGGGATGGCTGGACAAGGGGCGTGCGGAGGTGGGGCCCAAGGCTGGCCGGGGGACGGTTGTGCTGTGCCAGGCTGACCGAAGCCCTGGGAATGGACTGCAGGGCACAGGCAGCCGGGTCCCTGGGAGGTCGGTCCCTGCCTGGCCCGGCCTGGCCGGCCCTGACCGCAGTCATTTCACGTCAGGTCTGGGGATTCCCAAGGCTGTATCCAGCCACGTACACACACTTGGTATTCACCTCTGCACGCGCGTGTGCACACCTCACTGCACACTCACCTACACACAGTCACTCACACATTCACCACTTGTGCACACACTCGTGTACACACATGCGCACACGCACACACATGGCTAGAAACCCCCACACACGTGTACACACGAAGACACAAGCACACACACAGGCGCACACACAGCAGCTCGGGGGCGGAGACGGCTGCATGCTGCACCTTCAGCCTTGCTCTCCGTGGCCAGGTGCCCACTGTCTGTCACACACCTGGCGGGGGGGCCGGGGGTGCATCTCGCCTTTCGCTGGTGCTGTGTTGAGCTCCTGGAGCCCCCCACAGCACAAGGCACCTCCCCCCCTGCAGCACGAGGCACCTCCCCACCCCCACAGCACGAGGCACCTCCCCTCCCACCCCACCGCAGCACAAGCCTTCCCTGGAGCAGCAGACACAGCCGGGGCCTCGGCCCCACTTTACCGTAATGCTCCGAGCGGCTGAGCTGGGGGGCGCGTACACTGATCCACGGGGGACTTGAACTAAGCCCCGGGGCTGCCTCAGGCTCTGCACAGGGCTGCACGGGCGTCTCGGGCCCCCCGTCCTGTACAGCCACCTGCTCCTCCCAGCTCTGCCCCGGCTTCTCCTGCCTGGTGGGCAGTTTGGCTCAGCCGCTAGGCTGGGTCTCCTGCGCCGGGGCCCCCTCGGGTCGTCCCTCTCCATGGGGAGGCACCGATGCTCTGGTGACATGAATGGACGGGAAACACTACAAAGGCACAGGCCACGCAGGGGCCGGTCCTGCTCCATCCCAGGGCAGAGCCATGCCCGGCTCGGAGCTGGACCCGGCCTGTGCCCAGCTTGCAGTCACTGCCAGGGCTGGGTCAGTGGGTGCAGCGCTGGGGTCACCTCCCCCACCACAGGAGCCAGGAGGGGGCGAGACGGGCGCTGCAGGCAGCACAGAGCCCAAAGGCCTCTCGAGTGCCCGGCAGGGCGGGGGCCGGGCCAAGCAGCTCTCCTGGCCGGCCGATCCAGGCGAACAGCCAGCCTGGCACGGGAGCCCTGGTGACTCAATGGCAGGAGGAATGTAGAAAATGCAGCGCGACCGACGGGCCAGGTGAGGCCCAGGCAGGGCCGGGCCTGCACCACCGGGCCGGGCAGAGGAGTGTGGGCTGGGTCGCAGGGGTGCTGGGAGGCTCTAATTACTGCGTTGGCGGGTGACTCGGAGCAGCCGGGTCGGGCGCAGCTCACCATGCTCTGCAGCCCTGGGGCAATCGACAAGGCGAGTGGGGTTCGCCCGCCCGCCCGCCCGCTCGGGAACTGAGGGCGCTCTGGGGCCAGGCAGGGCATGGCCGGCAGTCAGCCCGGTTCACCCCTCTGCCACCTGCAGTCCCCTTCCCACGCTACCCTGGCTGTTGGCCGGGACCCCAGTGAGCAGCTGAGAGAAAGGCCTGAGCGATCCCAGGGGGCAACTCATGGGGCTGTTTGGCTGTGCCCGCCAGCTGCAATACACGGGTCAGGTGGGGGGCATGGTCCCCACCCCAGAGAGCCTCCTGCTCGCTCCTTCTGCAGCTCCAGGGCCAGCAGGCTGCAAGGGTCCTGCTGCAGGGAGTTCCACAGGTGGCTATTCTGCAGCCAAGGCACAACTGCCCACAGGGGAAGGGGTAATGGGGAAGGCTGGCAGCTTCCAGGCCACACTGACGCCCGGGATGTTTGGGACCAGCAAATCCATGGCAACTAAACAGGGCAGGGAACACCCTGGACACCTTATCAGCGTGGGGCCGGCCTTGTTAATCTGCACCCAGCAGGGTCTGATTAGCCAGGCTGGGAGTGGGCAGGCAAGGCCAGGCCCTGGTGACTGTGGCAAGGGTGACCAGCTGCTGCCCAGCTCTCCTATGGCGCAGTCCACCAGGGAGCTAGTTCCAGCCGCCACGCCCGCAGGGTGTGTCTCTCCATTCATAAATCCCAGGCCGCTGGCACCAGGCCAGTCCTGGGCCCGGTGGCGCCCGGTTCCCCAGAGTGACGTCGCACCGCCCCCGAATCCGGCGCTCGCTGAGCAGGCAGCCAGACCAGAGAGGGATGGGGGTGGGGAGAAGGAATCACAGCTCTGGGTTTCCATGAACCCCACTCACCCCCCCACCCCCACCCCCAGCTTCCAGGCCTGATTTGCAGCCCCCGGCTCTCCCAGCCCTGGGCACCCCACACACCTCTCTGCCGGTGCCCCTCAGTCCCGACCCGCAGCCCCCTGCTACCAGCCCTGGGCTCCCCTCAGCTCTGCCAGTGCCCCATAGTCATAGAATCATAGAATCTCAGGGTTGGAAGGGGCCTCAGGAGGTATCTAGTCCAACCCCCTGCTCAAAGCAGGACCAACCCCACCTAAATCATCCCAGCCAGGGCTTTGTCAAGCCTGACCTTAAAAACCTCTAAGGAAGGAGATTCCACCACCTCCCTAGGTAACCCATTCCAGTGCTTCACCGCCCTCCTAGTGAAAAAGGGTTTTCCTACTATCCAACCTAAACCTCTCCACTGCAACTTGAGACCATTGCTCCTTGTTCTGCCACCTAGTACCACAGAGAACAGTCTAGATCCATCCTCTTTGGAACCCCCCTTCAGGTAGTTGAAAGCAGCTATCAAATCCTCCCTCATTCTTCTCTTCTGCAGACTAAATAACCCCAGTTCCCTCAGCCTCTCCTCATAACTCATGTGCCCCAGCCCTCCTCTCCCGTCCTTCCTCTCTTCCAGAGTGGGGAACCGGCCCCTACAGCTCTGCCAGTGCCCTAACCCTGACTTCAGCCCTCTGCTATTCCAGTCTTTCACCCTGGAGGGGACCAAAAACCGCTAGCCAAAGTCCTTCAGAAATGTCAAGAATTCTTTGATCCTCCCAAGAATGTCACTTGGGCAAGATGCACTTTTTACACTAAGCTGGCTGCCAGGGGAGGCCATTGAGCACCTAGTGAAAACTCTGCTTCCTGAAGCAAAGAGTTAACAAGCAGTGAGAGAACCGAAGTGCATCTAATCACAAAGATACAGAAAGATTCAAGAGTAAACAACGGCACAGACCAGATTTGGGTGCCAGAAATGTGGAGGCAACAGCAGGACAATGCACAGTCAACTTGTGGAACTCCTTGCCAGGGGGTTTTGTGAAGACCAAAACTATAACTGGGTTGAAAGAAGAATTAGCTAAATTCATGGAGGATAGGTCCATCCATGCAATAAAGGCCAAAGTTTGTCACCCCTCTCCCCCAGTGCAAACTGCAAAAACAACCCCCCAAAGCAAAATACAGCTGGGAAAGAGCAAGCTCTGATGATAACGCAGAACCAGACATTTTTGTGATGTGTCATGTGACGGGAGGATAGCTAACGTGACACCAATCTTTAAAAAAGGCTTCAGAGACAATCCTGGCAATTACAGGCCCATAAGCCTAACTTCAGTAACAGGCAAACTGGTTGAAACTATAGTAAAGAACAGAATTATCAGACACACATAGTTGAACTCGATTTACTGTGGAAGAGTCAACACAGCTTTTGTAAAGGGAAATCATGGCTCACCAATCTACTCGAATTCTTTGAGGGGGTCAACAAGCATGTGGACAAGGAGGATCCAGTGACTATAGGGTACTTGGACTTTCAGGAAGCCTTTGAGAAGTTCCCACACCAAAGACTCAAGCAAGCTAAGCTGCCATGGGATAAGAGGGAAGGTCCTCTCATGGATCGGTAACTGGTTAAATGATAGGAAACAAAGGGTAGGAATAAATGGTCAGCTCTCAGAATGGAGAGAGGTAAATAGTGGTGTTCCCCAGGGGGTCTGTACTGGGCCCAGTCCTATTTAACATAATCCTAAATGATCTGGAAAAAGGGGTAAACAGTTTGGTGGCAAAATTTGCAGATGATACAAAACTGCTCAAGATAGTTAAGTCCCAGGCAGACTGCGAAGAGCCACAAAAGGAGCTCTCAGAACTGGGTGACTGGGCAATAAAATGGCGGATAAAATTCAATGTTGATACATGCAAAATAATGCACATTGGAAAACATAATCCCAATTGTACATATAAAATGCTGGGGTCTAAATTAGCTGTTACCACTCAAGGCAGAGATCTTGGAGTCACTGTGGATAGTTCTCTGAAAACATCCACTCAATGTGCAGCGGCAGCCAAAAAAGTGAACAGAATGCTGGGAACCATTAGGACATGGATAGATCATAAGACAGAAAATATCCTAGTGGAGATACACATGCATGTGACACCCACACCTGAAGACTACGGGCAGATGTGTTTGCCCCATCTCAGAAAATATATATTAGAATTGGAAAAAGGACAGAGAAGGGGAACAAAAACGATTAGGGAAATGGAACAGCTTCCGTCTGAGGAGAGATTGAAAAGACGCGACTGTTCAGTCTAGAAAAGAGACGACGAAAGGGAGATGTGATCGGGGTCTATACAATCATGACCAGTGTGGAGAAAGTGAATAACAAAGTGTTATTTACCCCTTCTCCTAACACAAGAACTGCGGGTCACCCAATGAAGTTAATAGGCAGCAGTTTTAAAACATATATAAGGAAGTATTTCTTCACCCAGTGCACAGTCAACCTTTGGAACTCCTTGCCAGGGGGTTTGTGAAGACCAAAACTGTAACAGGGTTCAAAGAAGAATTAGTTAAATTCCCGGAGTATAGGTCCATCCATGGCTATTAGCCAACATGGTCAGGGATGTAACCCCATGCCGTTGGTGCCCCTAAAGCTCTGACTGCCAGAAGCTGGGAGTGGACAACAGGGGATGGATGACTCGATAACTGCCCTGTTCTGTTCCTTCCCTGTCATTCATTGGGCACGGTCAGAGACTGGGCTAGATGGACCACTGGTCTGACCCAATGTGGCCATTCTTATGTTCTTACATCTCTTAATATTTACAAAGCAAGTTCCTCCACTAAGTTGGTTTGTGACAAGGGAGCTACAGGAATAAAAAGGAAAATCTGAAACTAGAGCTTGGAAATGTAACCCCAGCACGTGGCTGCTAACGGAGGAGTGGCCACGCGGGGTGAACATTAAAAGCTACGTTTCTTTCACAGGATGGGCACAGGATAATCCCACATGCCCAGCCGCACTGGCGGGGAGCTTGCATGGAGGAACAAGCTCCCAAAGCAGAGGATGTAGAACTTGGCTACTGAGTCGGGTGCCAAAGCTATTCTGAAAGCCTTGACGCTGTGCTGATGGCATGGGATGCCGGGAGGGGGATCTGCCACACGGACGTGGGGCCCAGGGAGACGTGCACCAGGGACAGTTCCATTAGCACTCCACAGCAGCAGCCGCAGACTCACACGGCTCTGATGCAACGGTGGTGAGCATAGAATGGACTTCCCTCTTGCACGGTCCTTTGCAAGGCTTCTTCCTCCGGCCCGAGCCAGTGTGGGAGGATTTAGGCTTCTTAAATCCCTCAAAATAGCATCTTCCAAGCTCAGTCATGTTCAGCCTCTTGCTCTGCTTCCTTCGACCTCAGCTCTACCCACCTCCTGGAAAGGCCAGCCCCTGGCCAGGATCCCAGCGGTGCAGGAGGCTTGTTTTCAATGGGTGCAAGACTGCGGCTTGCCGGGGTCGCGTCGGTAGCGCCTCGCTGGCGACGAAACCAAATCAACGGATGTTACCAATAGTCAGAACTTTTGACACTGAAAAACTGTTTCGCTGTTGTGACGTTATTGATATAAATGGGGACCATATAGAACATGGGTTGCAACCAAGGTCCTGTAGTGGCACCAAATCCTAAGTAAAGGGGGTCATATAAGGTGTCTAAGACCAGGTTCTGGGTTGCTGGTTATGATTATGCTGTCTGTATGTCTGTGTATAATTTTGTAGTTGAAGTTATAAGTATTGGCTCTGTAATGTCTATACTTTGTTTTATGCTCTGCCTCTGGGAAGTGTCCCAGACAAGCTGATGTCAGCCCTGCATAGCTGGGTTGATGGCCCATTAAAGAGCCATCAGCTACACAATTGACCCATGGAGAGAAGGCAGACACGCCTTGTGACTCAGCAAAGTATGCAGGGACGGGCCCATGTGACTCCAGACTCCATATTTTTGCTGTAAATTTCCACAGTGAAGACAAAGGGATTCTTACACCTGGAAAAGTCTATATAAGGCTAAGGCCTCATCTCCATCTTGTCTTCAATCCTGCTTCTGACCTCTGGAGGGACTTTGCTACAAACTGAAGCTCTGCACAAAGGACTGAAGGACCCATCCCAGTGGGGGATGTTTTCCAGAGACTCAATTTTGAACCTGCAGTTTATGCCATCACTGCTGCAAGCCTGAACTAAGAACTTTGCCATTACTGTATGTAACTGATTGCATTTAACCAATTCTACCTCTCATCTCTACCTTTTTCCCTTTGTAAATAAACCTTTAGATTTTAGATTCTAAAGGATTGGCAACAGCGTGATTTGTGGGTAAGATCTGATGTGTATATTGACCTGGGTCTGGGGCTTGGTCCTTTGGGATCGAGGGAACCTTTTTCTTTTATTGGGGTGTTGGTTTTCATAACCATTCATCCCCAGGAATAGTGCACAGGTGGTGATGCTGGGAGACTGGAGTGTCTAAGGAAATTGCTTGTGTGACTTGTGGTTAGCCAGTGGGGTGAGACCAAAGTCCTTTTTGTCTGGCTGGTTTGGTTTGCTTTAGAGGTGGAAAAACCCCAGCCTAGGGCTGTAACTGCCCTGTTTAAGCAATTGGTCCTGATTTGGCACTCTCAGTTGGGTCCCGCCAGAATCGCTCCGTCACAGTGGCGTAGTCGGCAGGATCCACAGAACCAGGTCAATTAAGCTTTGGGTCAGAACCCCACGCTATCCAAAATTTAAATGTGGGATTGAGAGTTTGGTTGGTTAAAGATCAGTGACCATGAGACAAAAAGCAAGGAAACTGCAAGCCTTGAGAGACAGCCTGCAGTTTGATTATGAGCAAGAACTGGCAAAAATTCGAATGGAAGAGAAGCAAGTCTTGGCCCAGCTGGAGAAAGAGGCGGCTGAGAGAAAGAGAGAGGCGGCTGAGAGAAAGAGAGAGGCGGCTGAGAGAAAGAGGGAGGCGGATGAGAGAAAGAGAGAGGCTGCTGAGAGAGAAGAAAAAGCTCGTAAGGGACGTCTGGAGGTGCTGGCTGCTGAGGAGGAGACTCGCAAGGTGCAGCAGGAGACTCACAAAATACAACAAGAAACTGCTAGACTCCAGCTCCAAGTCAAAAAAGCAAGGGAAGAACGGCAGAAACTGTATCCTCTTGAAAGTCCAGTTTATAACTGTGTTGATATATGGGGTTACTCTGGGCAGTTTTCTGTGTTTAACCAGTTTTGCTATGGCTGGGGAGATGGGAGTTCTAACCTGGGGAGAAATATCTGTTTGTCTGTACAAGAAAGCAGTTTGTCTGGGAATGAAGTTTCTGAATGTCTGTCTGATGTCTCAGAAGTGAATCTGGAGTTAGATCAAGAGCAGAAAGATCTCATTGGTGAGGAAAATGTTTCTCAGGAGCAGATTAAAGTAGATGGTCAGGTTAAATCCCTAACTGAGGAAGGAGAGGGTAAATTTGTAATGGGTAATGGATTGGTGGCTAGTGCAGCTTGTAGAAGTAACCCTGAAATGGGTAACTGTGATTTGCTAAAAGTAGCTCAGTGTAGTGAAAAGAGCAGCAGCTTATCTGTTGGGAGAGGCAATGTGCCTGGTAGGGAAAGTTTGCAGGAGACTAGGCAGCCTTGTGAGCTGATGGCTTTGTCTAATCAGCAATTTGGGAAGGGAGGGATAGTGGAAGATGAGTGTCCATATCCCTTACCTGTTTCCTGTGTGGAGAAATGTGACAGTGGAGGGAATGTGCCTGTGTCTGTCAGGAGTATTGACTTGCCTATAAAGGAAGCTACTCCAGTCTCCAAGCAGTTGTCTGTGAACAGCCCTGTGTGCTGGGACAAGGGAAGTAAAATCCCAAGCTGTGTGCCTGGTGAAGGAGAATGTGTCTCCAGCTCTTCTGTGTCTGTGGAGCAGACAGAAGGTGCCTGTCAGCCTGTAATGGTTGAGGGTGATTCAGTTGTCTCGAAGTTGGTTGTAAATACAGCTAAAGCCCAGGAAGGGAATGGTCCTGAGTTTGTGTCTGCTGGGGGGAATGGCACTGTAACTAGGTTGCATCCAGTTAGTGTCATAGCAAAATCCCAGAGAACAGACAATTCTGGTGCTTGTAGTTTGCCAGTTGCTAATGTGTGGTTGGAAAAGGGTGCAGCAACTCTGTCTGATCAGGGTGATACCCCAGCCAGGGCACAAGGAGAGCATAAAGGTGATTTAATTGTGTTACCGACTGACAGTTTGACAACTTGTAGCAAGAAGGAAAAGATTCCTGAACTTGTTCATGGCCAAGGGAAGGAGACTACTTCTGACCTGTTATCTAGAAAGTCTGTAGCATCTGTGGTTGCTCAGGGAAGTGTTCCTTTAGAGCAAGCCCTAGGTGAAGAGGGGAAGGGCAGAATTCCTGAGGGGGTGAATTGCTGCTTAGAGAAGCTCCTAGGGAAAGGAATCCTCATGGTAGCCTGTGCAAGCAGTTTACTGCAACTGAAGGGTGTAAAAGTGATTTAATCAAGAAAGTTTCAGTTCCTAACAGCCAGAAATTTTCTGTTGTGAATGGATCCACTGACTTTCCTTTTGAGAGATCCAGTGTGGGCAGCTTTGAAAAGGTCTCAGATGGAGTAGAAGCTGTTAAGGAAGTTGAGCAGCCCTATAACCACCTGGCTGTGTGTGGCCAGCTTGTTGGTGGGGAGACAATGCTGTTGGGACAGGAATGTCTCCATGCTGAATCTGTAAGTGAGCAGTCTGTGCTTCAGGATCTGAGGACAGATTCAGTTACTGGTGTTTCAGGGCAGAACAGTTGTATGGCTAAATGCTTGAGGAGGCAGGGGAGAGCAAGCCAGCTCTCACCCTCAGACTCTTTGGATTTGTGTGGTATCTCTGTAAGACAAAGTCCAGCCGTGGAATCCATAGCAGCTAAGAAGTTAAAAGCGAGTGTCTGTGTTGATGCGAATTACTTGGCTGGCAGGGAGAAGAAAGACTTGCTAATAGCTGTTAGCACAGAGGGCCCACCCCATCAGCCCGTGATCTCTGTTAAGCAAGAGAAATCAGGGTTTAGTCCGGAAGAACAAGAAGGAAGAGAAGACTGAATTTTGCAAAGGAACCCACAGGTTAACCCTAAAATGCCCAAATTCCAATGGTATTGAGCCAAGGGTGTGGCATGACAAACATGATTGTAAATGGACACTTGCAATGAATTTGTTGTTATTGCTAATGCTAATTTTTGTAACTAATGTGTTGATATGGCCAAGAACTGTAACAATGTACAATGTGCCTAATCTTTTGGAAAATCCCTTAAACATGTTGAAAGGAATACATGAAAACACACTTTATGTTAAAGGGCCTTGCTATACTGATGTTTCACAGTTAATGCATGTAAACAGTGTTGGAACTTTTCACAGGGAAAATACATTCCAAACCTGATGTGCTGTATGAAAGGGAAACTGAGGCACACTACCATATTGCTTTCATGGCTAAATGCCAAGATTCCTGTACTATGAACAACCTCTATATCTACATTGGTTTAATGTTATTTGGGTTCAAAATATTGGCCAGAACTGGTATGGATAAAGTAGCTATTTTCTTTAGCTCTTGGCAAGATCACATGAAACATACAGGAACCATGCTGCAAAAGCTAACCAAGTTATACCTTAAGTTTGTAAAGAGATCCATTCATGTTATTGAACATGACTTTGATAAACCATTTCGGTTATACGCTGGTACGGCCTCTAGCCCAACACTAGCTGTAGTGAGACAGACCCAAGGAAAGGGCTCTTGGGATGCAGTCAGCGATGTTTTGTCATCCCTTCCTGCATCAATTTTGCGTTGGGGTGTGACGTTATTGATATAAATGGGGACCATATAGAACATGGGTTGCAACCAAGGTCCTGTAGTGGCACCAAATCCTAAGTAAAGGGGTCATATAAGGTGTCTAAGACCAGGTTCTGGGTTGCTGGTTATGATTATGCTGTCTGTATGTCTGTGTATAATTTTGTAGTTGAAGTTATAAGTATTGGCTCTGTAATGTCTATACTTTGTTTTATGCTCTGCCTCTGGGAAGTGTCCCAGACAAGCTGATGTCAGCCCTGCATAGCTGGGTTGATGGCCCATTAAAGAGCCATCAGCTACACAATTGACCCATGGAGAGAAGGCAGACACGCCTTGTGACTCAGCAAAGTATGCAGGGACGGCCCATGTGACTCCAGACTCCATATTTTTGCTGTAAATTTCCACAGTGAAGACAAAGGGATTCTTACACCTGGAAAAGTCTATATAAGGCTAAGGCCTCATCTCCATCTTGTCTTCAATCCTGCTTCTGACCTCTGGAGGACTTTGCTACAAACTGAAGCTCTGCACAAAGGACTGAAGGACCCATCCCAGTGGGGGATGTTTTCCAGAGACTCAATTTTGAACCTGCAGTTTATGCCATCACTGCTGCAAGCCTGAACTAAGAACTTTGCCATTACTGTATGTAACTGATTGCATTTAACCAATTCTACCTCTCATCTCTACCTTTTTCCCTTTGTAAATAAACCTTTAGATTTTAGATTCTAAAGGATTGGCAACAGCGTGATTTGTGGGTAAGATCTGATGTGTATATTGACCTGGGTCTGGGGCTTGGTCCTTTGGGATCGAGGGAACCTTTTTCTTTTATTGGGGTGTTGGTTTTCATAACCATTCATCCCCAGGACGAGTGCACTGGTGGTGATACTGGGAGACTGGAGTGTCTAAGGAAATTGCTTGTGTGACTTGTGGTTAGCCAGTGGGGTGAGACCAAAGTCCTTTTTGTCTGGCTGGTTTGGTTTGCTTTAGAGGTGGAAAAACCCCAGCCTAGGGCTGTAACTGCCCTGTTTAAGCAATTGGTCCTGATTTGGCACTCTCAGTTGGGTCCCGCCAGAATCGCTCCGTCACAGCTGTCTTTACTCAGCTGCTTAAAAACAAAAACAAAAAAGCCTTAGCACCGAGAGAGAGACAAAGAGCAGAGCCCGAGTGGACGGAATAATAATAATAATGAATGACAATAGTCTGTAATTATAATGAATTATGAATGTTAAATTACAGAGCCAAGTCATTTGAATAGGGCCATCAGCGTGAGCATCCCCCCCCCCCCGAGAACCGCTTAGGAGGTTGAGTCTAGACTTTGAAATGCAAGAGGAGCTGCCCGCTGGACAAACACGGGACAGAACGAGGGGCCCTGCCTAGAGAGCCCTCAAGCCCAGTACAAGACAAGAGAAGGTTAGGGAGGGACGGGGAGTGCAAGGAAACAATAGAACATTGTTCTCACCAGGCCAGCTGCTTAACCAATGCCATGATTGCCTCAGCGCCAAATCATCACCTCTTTGATCCTGGAGGATGTGGATGGGAGGGAAGTAATTGCTGGAGGTGAGAATGGCCCCAAATGCTCTGCATTGTGGCAAAGGAAAGAACTGACCAAGCCCAGCTCAGATTAGTTACACAGGACACTTAATCAGCCACAGACGAGTTCAGCCAGAGCTAAGGAAGGTGGAGGCCATTGCACAGAGGGAATTCCCTCCCGAAATGGGAGCTCCGTGCACATGGTGATACGGCTCAGCAAATTCACCCGGCTTTTGCCACAGGGAGGTGTGGCTTGCGGACAGGCAGAAAGGCAGTAAGAGCATTCGCCAGAGCTTTTGGGAATGAGCTAAAGGTGTCACAGAGCCACGTTTGGAGGCTGTCAAAGAGACGAGGTTCTCAGACTCGGATCCTCACACGTCGTTGGTGCCAATGGGAGTTGGGTACCCAAATCTCTTAGCAGAGCTGGGCTTCAGCTGATGCAAGCACACACGGTCTCCGGGCTGTCTTCCTGCGCATGGTGCCGGAGCACTGACTACACCCCAAAGAACTAGGCTCTGGTAGAAAAAGAAATGCCGGCTACTGTGTTCCGTTGCCATGAATACATCGATGGGCAGAAATCTGCCAAGGTAAAACCTTTGGAAGCCACAAGATATTGTGCAAAATGGGGCTTAGTCTTCTGAAAATGATGGTGACATTGCAAAAGTCCTTGTTAAAGGTGAAATACAGGCCCGGTAAGGAGCTCTGTGGAGCAGAGACAAGAACACCTATAAATAGTGAAAGCAGGGAACTGCAGGAAGAGAAGTTAAATATGACTCAAGTTCTAGTCATTTCTGAAACAAAAGGTGAGAGGCTCAGATGAAAACACCCCTGACTCAGCTTTCTGAGAGCAGGCGCGAGGTGGATGGTCGGTAGGAAAAGCTGTAGCACCTTCCAGTGGAAACATTTCCTGGGACTAGAGAGATGGAGCAGGTGCATAGGGCAGGGATCTTACAAAGGGGATTGTGTCACAGTTCCGGCCAACGTGATGTCATAATCCACAGTGTAAGAACAGAGCTTGGGATGTCCTGTCCTGGCCAGGCAGGAATGCCGCCTTCAAAGAGTCCGTATCTAAGTGTGAACCCTGCAATCATCAGAGGAACCAGAATACACAAGAACCAGAGAAACCCTGGGGAGATTCCTGACTGCTGTTGGTCCAAGGCTGATATAGACCCTATGGGAGTTAAATGGGAGGGAGATTCTCCCTTATTAGTGGGCTGTTACTCAGAGGGTTTTGTAAATTGAGCTGTTGCACAACACATTGAGTAACCCTGTAATTACAGGCTGCAAATCACAGACAGTGCAGATCTTAATAGCCAATAACGACCCACAGCTCACGGGTGGCTCATTGCAGCAATACTCATTGATATCTCTGCTCCAGCTCTGCCCGCTGAAGCAAGTGAACCAGCAGAAAATCGGTACAAATAGCGAAGGCCCCTCCTAGCACATTGTTAGAGCATCACAGCCCAGCCAATGGCGCTTTCCCCTGGTCAGAGACTTATGGGCAGGTGGTTGTGACCCTTAGGGCCAACTTGAAACAGGCTTCCTGTGTTACAGACTATTTGCCTGGAGTAGTTCTGAGACAGGAGCAGGCAAACTTCTTGGCCTGAGGGCCGCATCGGGTTTCCAAAACCGTACGGAGGGCGGGTTAGCAGAGGCTGTGCCTCCCCAAACAGCCAGGCGTGGCCTGGCCCCGACCCTTATCCAACCCCTCCTGCTTCTCGCCCCCAGACTGCCCCCCCCGGTACCCATGCCCCCATCCAACCCCCCCTTCTCCCTGACCACTCCCAGAACCCCTGCCCCTGACTGCCCCCCGCTGCCCCATCCAACCCCTCCTTTCATTCCTGACTGCCCCGGCCACCCCTGCCCCCTCCCACCCCCCCCCTCCTTTCTGACTGCCCCCTGGGAACCCCTGCCCCATCCAACCCCCCCTTCTCCCTGTCCCCTGACCGCCCCCGAACCTCTACCCCTGACTGCCCCCTGGGGATCCCTGCCCCATTCAACTCCCCTGTTCCCTGCCCTCTGACTGCCCCAACCCCTATCCACTCCCTGACCACCACCCCAAACTCCGCTGCCCTCTATCCAACCCTCCCACTCCCTGCCCCCTTACCGCGCTGCCTGGAGCACCAGTGGCTGGCGTCGCTACAGACACACCGCCTGGCTGGAGCCAGCCATGCCACCGCGCAGCACAGAGACCGAGTCAGGCCAGCTCTGCAGCTGCGCTGCCTCAGGAGCACGCAGCCCCACCGCCTGGAGCATTGTGCCAGTGGTGGAGCGAGCTGAGGCTGCGGGTGGGGGGAAGAGCAGAGGAGGCTCGGGGGCCAGCCTCCTGGGCCAGGAGCTCAGGGGCCAGGCAGGAGGGGCCCGTGGGCCGGATGTGGCCCGTGGGCCATAGTTTGCCCACCTCTGTTCGAAGAGAAACCTCTGTTGCAGGAATATAGCACAGAAAAAAATCGCTTGACAAGGATGCCAAATGGTTACCCCAGTCAGAACTGGGAGAGAACGTTCAGTCCCAAACAGAAAGTGTCCGGCCAGCTGCCCAGGTCACATGCCACAACCACCCCGAGGGCTCCATCACAGAACAGAACATTATAAGAACATAAGCACGGCCATGCTGGGTCACGCAACGGTCCATCTAGCCCAGTCTCCTGTCTGCCGACAGTGGCCAATGCCAGGTGCCCCAGAGGGAATGAACAGACCAGGGAATCATTAAGTGATCCAGCCCCTGTCGCCTGAAGCTGGCTGCAAGGAGTTACAAAGGGATCTCACAAAACTGGGTGACTGGGCAACAAAATGGCAGATGAAATTCAATGTTGATAAATGCAAAGTAATGCACGTTGGAAAACGTAATCCCAACTGTACATATAAAATGATGGGGTCTAAATTAGCTGTTACCACTCAAGAAAGAGATTGTGGAGTCATTGTGGATAGTTCTCTGAAAACATCCACTCACTGTGCAGCGAAAGTCAAAAAAAGTAAAAATGTTTAGGACCCATTGGAAAAGGGATAGATAGTAAGACAGAAAGTATCATAATGCCACTATGTACATTCATGGTACTCCCACGCCTTGAATACTGCATGCGGTTCTCAAAAAAGATATATTCGAACTGGAAAAAGTAAAGAGAACAGGAACAAAAATGAATAAGGGTATGGAACAGTTTCTGTATGAGGGGAGTTTAAAAAGACTGGGATTGTTCAGTTTGAAAAAAAGACTGAGGGGGGATATAAAAGGGGGTCTATAAAATCATGACTGGTGTGGAGAAAGTGAATACGGAAGTGTTATTTACCCCTTCTCATAACACAAGAACTAGGGGTCACCCAATGAAATTAACAAGCAGCAGGTTTAAAACAAACAAAAGGAAGTATTTCTTCACACAACACACAGTCAACCTGTGGAACTCCTTGCCAGAGGATACTGTGATGGTCAAAATATGTGTTAAAAAAAGAACTAGATAAGTTCATGGACGATAGGTCCATCAATGCTGTTAGCCAGGATGGGCAGGGACACAAGGCCATGCTCTGGGTGTCCCTAAATCTCTCATGGCCAGAAGCTGGCAATGGATGACGGGGATGAATCATTGTAGAATTGCTCTGCCCTGTTCGTTCCTTCTGAAGCCCTGGCACTGGCTGCTGCCAGAGAGACAATGGCTAGATGGGCCATTGGTCTGACCCAATATGGATGTTCTTATTGACCCATAGAACCATAGAAATGTAGAACTGCAGAGGGACCTTGATAGTCATCTAGCCCCATCCCCTGCACTCAAGGCAGGTCTAAGGATTATCTAGACCACCCCTGACAGGTGTTTGTCCAACCTGCTCTTAAAAATCCCCAATGACACAGATTCCACAACCTCCCTAGGCAATTTATTCCAGTGTTAACCACCCTGACAGTTGGGAAGTTTTTCCTAATGTCCAACCTAAACCTCCCTTGCTGCAATTTAAGCCCATTGCTCCTTGTTCTATCCTCAGAGGTTAACGAGAACAATCTACCTCCCTCCTCCTTGTAACAACCTTTCACATACTTGAAAGCTGGTATCATGTCCCCTCTGAGTCTTCTCTTCTCCAGACTGAACAAACCCAATTTTTTTCAATCTTTCCTCATCAGTCATGTTTTCTAGGGTCTTAATCATTTTTTTTTGCTCTTCTCTGGACTTTCTCTAGTTTGTCCACATCTTTCCTGAAGTGTTGTGCCCAGAACCAGACATAATATTCCAGTTGAGGCCTAATCAGCACGGAGTAGAGCCAAAGAACGACTTCTCGTGTCTTGCTCACAACACTCCTGCTAGTCCAGCCCAGAATGAGGTTCACTTTTTTTCCAACAGCGTCACAGTGCCTCCCCCATCCACAAGGCTTGTCTCCCTGTCCAAGAAAGCTACTCGGCTGGTTTGACAAGATTTGTTCTTGACTGTTACTTATCACTGTACTTTCTCCTAGGTGCTTACAGAAATGGCTTGTTTGATTCCTTGCTCCAATATCCTTCTGGTACCAAAGTGAAGCCGCCTGGTCTGTAATTCCCTGGGATGTCCTGATTCTCCTTTTGATAGCGAATACCATATTTGCCCTTTCCCAGTGCTCTGGGATCGCTCTCGTCCGCCAAACGTTCGCAAAGATAATCGCTAATGGCAGCTCAGGGATCTCTTCAGCCAGTTCCTTAAATATTCCAGGGTGTATTTCTTCAGGCCCTGCTGACTTGAAGACATCGAACTTGTCTAAGCAATTCTCAACTTGTTCTTTCCTATTTCAGTCTGAGATCCCACCCCATTTACACTGATTACACCCCATTACACTGTAGTTAGTCATCTGGTCACTGCTAACCTCTTGGGTGAAAACTGAAACAAAAGAGGCATTGAACATTTGGCCATTTCTACAGTTTCTGTTATTGTCTTTCCCTTCTCATTGAGTAACGGGCCTCCCCTGCCCTGGGTCTTCCTCTTGCTTCTCATGTATTTGTAGAATTGCTTCTCGGCCTTCTGGCTAGAGCAGTGAAAACAGCATCTGTGTTCTTGTTACCCTTTTCGTCCCTGGCTCATTTTGTGCCGTGGCCTTTAGGATTTTGTCCCTCCATGCGCATGTTGGTTTTTTATATTCATTCTTCAGAATTTGACCTGGTGTCCACTTTTTGTAGGACCCTTTTCAGAGTCCCAGGCTGCTGCAGATCTCCTGGCTAGCGAGGGTGGGCTCTTGCCAGGCTTCCTGTCTTTCCTACACACTGGGATGGTTTGCTCGTGTGCCCGTAATAATGTCTCTTGTCCATTGTCTTTATTCTACTGTTTTCCCTCCTACCCTCCCTTAGAATCATGAACTCTCTCATTTCATGATCACTTTCACCCAAGCTGCCTTCAGCCTTCAAATGCTCAAATAGCTCCTCTCTGTCAGAATCAAATCCAAAATAGCCTCTTCTCTAGTCGCTTTCTCCACCTTCTGTCTCCAGGGCATCCCAAGAACTTGCTGGGTAACCTGTGCCCAACAGATGCCTGGGGAGCTGAAGTCCCCCATCACCACCAAGTCCTGAGCTTTGGATGATTTTATTAGTTGTTTAAAAAAAAGCCTCATCCAGCTCTTCTTCCTGGTCAGGTGGGTTCTAGAGCCCTGCCATGACATCGCCCTTGTTCTTCGTGCTTTTATCCTAACCCAGGGACTTTCAAGAGGTCTGTCCCCCTCCTGTATCTCCAGCTCAGTGCAAGTGTAGACACTTTTCCGACACCGGGCAATGCCTCCTCCCTTGTTTCCTTGCCTGTCTTCCCCGAACACACTGCACCCTTCTAGACAAGTGGAGCAGCCATGGGAACTATCCCACCAAGTTTCCGTGATGCCAGTTATGTTGTAATTGGGATTATTCAGTAGTATTTCTAGTTCTTCCTGTTTTTTCCCCGCACTTCTTGTGTTAGCGAACAGACAACACCGATGTTCATGAGCTATTCCCCCTTGTCTCGCCTTTGTCCCTGCTGCCCATGCTCCCCCCAGATTCTGACCCTTCGCCCAGGTCTCTGTGGCTTGGACTCACCTGTCTCCTGCCCCCACTGACCCAAGCTTACAGCCCACCTCCGTAGGCTAGCCAGGCTGTATCCGCAGATACTCCTCCACTTCCTCGATAGCTGGCCCCGTCTCTGCTCTGCAGTCCTTCCCGGAACAGCTCCCCATGGCCAAGGAAACCGAAGCCCTCCTGGCGACGCCAGCCGCGCGCGCAGTCAGGCATTCACCTCTGGGATGTGTCTGTCTCTGCCCGGGCCCCTGCCCTTCACCCGAAGGACGGAGGACAGCCTGCCTCCCAGAGCCCTCTAGTCACTGCTGATCTGCAGAGCCCTGGGTGCCCACCTGGACAAGTAGTCAGGGCTGGATGATCCTTGGGAATCCCTCTGGAATGTGTCGGATCTGGCCCCTGGCAGGCAGCACACCTCGCGGGAGGCCAGGGCTGCGGGTGCCTCCGCCGTCCCCCTTAGCAGGGAGTCACTGACCACCCCCCACTTCATGTCCTCTTGGGAGCGGTGGAGCACGAATCCTCTGGTGGGAGCTGTGCAAGTGGAGTGGATCCTGCAGGCTCCCCGGGGCAGGGTCACGCACGGTAAATCCCTGGGACTGACGGAGGCGGCACTGCCCTGGAGCCTGTAACACTAGGGCTTGGTTCACGACCCAAGCGCTGGCCTGCCTGTGCCCTGCGGTGAGCGGGTGCTTGCTGGGCGTCTCTCTGGACAAAGCAGGCTCGGCTGGAGGGAGCTGGCGCTGCTGCTCCTGCACGTTCCTGCGTTCGCTCGCTGCCTGGGCGCCAGACAAGGGGCAGATCCGGCCGGGGGGCTGGATGGGATTTCACTCGCAGGTTCCCTTCCTTCGTTAGTGCTACGTACCATTCTTCCCTCGGAGGCTGAGCAAAGGTGACCTCTGCGCCGTGTGTCATGCACCCCCGCGCTGTGCATGCGCCACCGAGGAAGCGAGACTGTTCTGGGAGCCAGCCGGCTAGTCGGGGGCTCTGGTGCTTTAGCGCAGGCTGTAGGGTCTCAGGCTTGCTGCTCTAGAGGTCGCTGGGTCAGTCCCCACAGGGCAGCTGTCACGTAAGTCCCGTGTGTCTCAGCTGAGCTCTCCTTGAACCAGTCCCCATGTAACAAAACCCATCACCCTTGTAGCAGAGGGGCTGACCCAGGGCCGCCCAGCTCGTGTGGGCTCCGTGCTCTGACTCTGGCACCCATGAACACTCAGCAGCACTGCCCTGCGGCTTTCCCCAAAACAGACCCCAGAGGGACCCTGGGCAATAGACTAGAAAAGAAACAACCCTCTGGAAAGGACTTTGCTGCTGCACCCCATGGGGGTCACAAGGCCCATGGGGGTGAGACTGGAGGAACCCTCCCCCAGCACTTGAATCTAATCTCTTTGGCGTAGAAATTATTCTTTCACCCAATGCACTTTGTGTTACAAAGCTACCAGTAATGCCCATCTCTAGCCAAGCATCTGAGTGCTTCGCAGACACTGCTAAATTAACCCTTTGCAGTAGGGCAGTCTTCTCATGCCCATTTCACAGGTGGGGAAACTGAGGCACGGAGCAGGACCATGACTTACCCATGGTCGCCTGGTAAAACTGTTGCAGAGCAGGGAACAGAACCCTGAAGTCCTGCCTGTGCCATAAGGGTCGATCTGCGCACACTTACGCGTAATTATAGAATCAGAAGTAAAGTCATCAACATGCATAATACGTGTGCGTGTGATTTCTGTATCTACTCCAGGTGGCTGTGCCTTATGGGTATATTTGTGTACACACATGTGCATGCGCACACATCTTTCATGGGGCTCTCAGGCTGTGCGCCTAACTCCCCTAAGTCGCTGCGCCCCCGTGGCAGGAGGAAGTGGGGGCTTGGAGATAGACGCTGTTGGATGAGGAGCTCACACGTGTGGCCGATGGAACAGATGCAGAGTGCTGGAAGGCGTTTGGCGTGGTGCTGCACACTGTGCTGATTAAACCCTCTGCTGATACAAGGTGCGTGAAGAGAACGGGAGCACTTGTGGCACCTTAGAGACTAACACATTTATTTGGGCATAAGCTTTCGTGGGCTAGAACCCACTTCATGGGATGCATAGAATGGAACTTATAGTGAGGAGATCTATACACATACAGAGAGCGTGAAAAGGTGGGAGTTGTCTTACCAACTCTGAGAGGCCAATTAAGTAAGAGAAAAAACTTTTGGTAAGACAACTCCCACCTTCTCATGCTCTCTGTATGCGTATATAGACCTCCTCACTGTATGTTCCCATGAAGTGGGCTGTAGCCCAGGAAAGCTTATGCTCAAATAAATGTGTTAGTCTCTAAGGTGCCACAAGGACTCCTGTTCTTTTTGCAGATACAGACTAACCCGGCTGCTACTCTGAAACCTGTCAAGGTGCGTGAGGCACACGGTCAAAGCATTAAATGCTGGCTCACTGGAATTGTGATTATAACTGTGCCTAGGGAATCAGCACCGAGCAGCGGGGAGCGGCTCATGGCTCTGCGCTATTTAACATTTCTATCAGTTACCTGGAAGAACAGATTAAATCGCTGCTTGTTCCGTGTTTCTACAGGGCCTAGCACGGCGGGGTCCTGCTCCGGGACTGGGACTCGTCGGTGCTACAGTAATAGAAACAATTCATAACTAATGAATTACCAAGCCCGTTTGGCAAGGAGACAGCGACTGGGGGAGAGGTAACTAGCGAACAGGTGACTGATACAGAGCCATTGGGATCACTTGGTAAGCTGGGCGCAAGCAGTCTGCGTTTTGACAGGGCTGTGTGTAAATGTATCCACCCAGGAACAGAGCATGCCAGCCATACGCACAGGAGGGGAAGCAGTGACTCTGAAATCGATTCAGGGGTCGTGGGGGACAATCGGCAGAACAGGAGCTCCCAGTGTGAGGCTGTGGCCAAAAGAGCTGATGGGACCAGGGGCGGCTCTAGGCATTTTGCCGCCCCAAGCACAGCAGGCAGGCTGCCTTCGGTGGCTTGCCTGCGGGAGGTCCCCTGAAGCTACGGGACCAGCGGACCATCCGTAGGCATGCCGCCGAAGGCAAACTGCCTGCCACCCTCGTGGTGACCGGCAGAGAGCCCCCCGTGGCTTGCCGGCCCAGGCACGCGCTTGGTGTGCTGGTGCCTGGAGCCAATCCTGGATGGGACCCTGAGATGCATCAACAGGGGAATCTCGAGTAGGAGCAGAGAGGTGATTTTACCTTTGCCTTTGGCACTGGTGCAACTGCTGTGGGAATCCTGTGGCCACAATGCAGGGAGGACGAGGGGTCAGAGATGAGCCAGGAGAATGACTCATGTATTAGCAAACCTGCCTTAGGTTCGATAGACTCACCCAGGAACCCAGCCCAGGGCTCCCCAGGGCCCACCCGCCCACCCGAATGGAAGAGCCCTTGCTGGGGCCCCCGGGGAGGCGTCTGATTGAGGACACAGGTGCGGGAGTCTGAGTGAATGAAAACTGCCCTCTCCCATCCCACAGCCCAGGCACGGGGCAGGGGTTAGCCCCGAGCAGGTGGTGTGGCAGGACTGGCTGTGCTGGCTGGCAAAGCAGAGCAGCAACTGGAGGGAGGGGTGATGCCTGCAGGGGATCTCCCTGGCACTGCCCGGGAACAGACAGGGAAGAGCCCAGGAGCAGGGAACAGGGGTGAGCCAGGCAGGAGCACAGCCCCGGGGACTCACCCAGGGACCTCCCTCCCATCCCACTGAAGCAAAATTACCCGCCTGCCCCGCCAGCTGCTTCGACACGCTCCTCGACATGCCTGGCACACGCATGTGCTCCCCGTGTGCTGTCCCCTCTAGGCCCCACGGACAGCTCTCCAGTCTGTGCCAAGAGCTCACACCAAGGGAGCTGCACGGGGACCACCCAGCCCCTGGGGCCCCGGTCTGCAGGGGCCCACAGTCACATGGGAAGTGCTGCAGGCTAGGGAGCCCTCCCCCCACAGCGGGCCCCCCCCATCCAGCCTCTGCTCTGGGCTTACACACAGGGCCCTCTTTCCAGGGGCTGCCCCGGGCCAGCACCAGGCCCTGGCTCTGGCAGGGCTGGGCGCCGGAGCTGCAGGCTGGGAAATGCAGTGACTGGGCAGGAGCTGCTCCCATCACGTGTGGGGGCAGGTGAGTGTCCCAGCCCCAGACCTGTTCTGTCAGATTGGGGCTTGAGTCACCGCTTGGCCTGGCAGCCTCCCTGCACTCGCACGGAGCACTCGGAGCGCCACTGCACCGCCTGGCCTCCCCGCTGCGTGCAGCTGTGAGCTCCAGCAAGCCGGCAGCCGGGCCTTCTCCGGGGCGCTCCCAGGGCGTGGCACCGGGGCGGGGGGGCTGCTCCAGGCAGGAGGCCTCAGAGCACACAAGCCCGGTTCTCCCTGGAATGCACCACAAGCTGCTGGGGTGCACCAGACACCCCTGCCCCGGCCGTGGGCTGGCAGGGGCCGGCTGCCCCCCGGCAGACAGACACGCCGGGAGGGCCCAGGTGTCTCTACAAGGCTGGTCCCATAGGAGCAAAGAGCAGGATGCAGAATTTCATCGCCCCATCCAAACAGACGCCCGGTCCTGTCTTCTGTGCCTAGAGCCCATGGCGACAGACAGACTGAAGGACGGGGTGGCACCTCCCCTTGAACCCACCGTCCCCACGGCTTGGGCCAGTGGTGGCTGCTGGGCTGGGGCCCACGTGGGGTCAGGAGGGAAAAGGGAGGAATCCACACGCATGCGAGCAGCTCACCCAAACCGGCTTGACCCGTGGGAGTGTCCAGACCCGGACCTGTCGGAGTGTGGAGCCGTCAGCCCCATGGCAGAGCACCCCGCTCCCTGGAGCCCTGCCCCGCTTTGGTACATTCCTCCAGGGAAACCCCCCAGCCAGCCTCGGCGGGCCCAGAGCAGCGCATCAGTCACGCAGCGTGGGCCGGGCCCGAGAACCAGCACGGCAGGACGGGGAGCTGCATGGAGCATGAACCCTGGCCAGCCTAGCAGGCTGCAGGCCCCTGCTGAGACCAGATGGGAGAAATGGGCAGGGCGGGGCAGGCACCGACTCCGGGGCTGGAGCACCCACGGGGAAAAATTAGTGGGTGCTCTGCACCCACTGGCAGCCAGGCTCCCTTCCCCCCCGAGCACACCACGTCCCAGCGCTTCCCGACTGGCCGTTAGCACGCTCCGGGAGGGGGGGGAGGAGCGGGAACGCGGTGTGCTCAGGGGAGGAGGCAGGGCAGGGGCAGGGATTTGGAATATTGGCTGGGAGGGGGCGGGGTTGGGGCAGGGACTTTGGGGAAGGGGGTGGAGTGGGGGCAGAGCCGGGGGCAGAGGGGGTTCGAGCACTCAGGGGAAAAGGGGAAGCTGGCGCCTGTGGCAGAAGCGGCCGCTGTTCTCACACCTCCGCTAACATCTCAGGGGCCAGCATGGCACCATGGCTAGTGTCTCACCTAGCAATGCCAGAGCCTGGACCGTGCCAAACGCTGCCCCTGGTGCAAACGCACACACCAGGCCGATGCTGCAGGAAACCCAGCGCTGCCCGTTGCTAGTGCAGCCTCCACGCCAGCCAGCTCCCAGCATCAGTCCCAGCGGCGTCAACCCCCACCAGCGCGACCCACCTTCACTAGGATTTCAGAGGCCACAAGCAAACCAGGCCACACCCATGCTTGCGAAGCCGGATTAGCCCCGCCCAGGGGCGGGCTCTGCAGCGCATTTTACCCAGAGGGGGAGGAGCCAGCTCAGAACCCCACCCACTGAGCTTGAGACAATCAATTGTAACAACCCACCAATGGGAACACTGCTTAGAAACATTAACGCATCAGAACAAGCTGCCATTGGCCAGTCTGTGATCCCCTACGACCTAGTGATGCCTGCGAGCCAATTAACCCTTTCTGGGTGTTGCATGTCCCAGGGCAGCAGTTCCCACGCCCCACGACCCTGCAGGGGGCCAAGGTTCAGGCTACTGCTCTCTGCCCAGGTGGGGCAGGCGCCCTGGATGTCATGGAAACAGCATCCCAGGCCGGGGCTCTCCTAGGCTTGCGGGTGTGACGTGGGCGGGGGGAGCTGTGAAAGTCCGGTGCGGACGATCATTGGGCAGCTCATGAACTCGAGGTAACGTCTCTAGTGCAGACGTGGCCTCGGGGCAAAGGACTTGGGGGTAGAGTGTTGTGGCCTCAGCCGAGAGGTGTCTGACCTGGGACTGGAGAACGCCCTACGACGCAGGGATTGGCAGGTGTCGCAGCAGGGTCGCACCCTCGGCCAACCGGCTCATGTGTCCCTGGGCTGGAGATCCTGAAGTCATCCCATCCTGGGCCGACCCCATTTGCTCCTCTCTGACTCCAGGCCCATCCTTCCTTCGCCGTCAGGATGCTGCCTTGCCAACTGTTACAGCAAAGCAGATGTCACCCCTTCTCCTGCCTGCCGAAAAGGCTCCTCTGTCTCCCCACCTTCCAGCCTCACTGCCCCTTCCCTAGGCACAGTTTGCAAAAGGGAACTGGATTGTCCCTTCCCTGCTGCACCGTGGAATCTGGGCCAGGCCTGCGGCAGTGTTTCCTTTCGGACGTTGTTATGAACGAGGAACATTACTCATGCTGTTTGCAAGCAGCCCCTGCCCCGGCTACCAGCTCCCCCTGTCGTTTCCTCTCCCAATGGGTAGGTGTTGGTGGAGGCTGGTCGTACCTAGACTTTCTCCTTGCCCTTGCCTCTTACCCCTGTGCATGCAGATCAGGGTGACCTGAGTTTTGCTGCGCACCATTCCCAGGGCATCTGCAGGAGTCCCAGCCACACATGGAGCTCAGAGCACTGGATGTGGCGGTTGGGTAGGAAACTGCAGCCATGAATGAAGTCGCTGGGTTGCTCGGGTGTAATAAAACAGGATAAAATAACAACACCGAACATATTGTCAGGACACTGCACCAAACAATGACACAGCCTGTCCGGGAACAGCTGAGCCTGGGAAGTGGCCAGAGAAGTGCAGAGAAGTTGGTTAAAAATATGGCCAGGATGGGAAATTGCAAAATCCAGGATTGTTTGGGTGCCAATCCTGCAAGGTGCTGAGTGTTTGACCTACTGAGCACTCAGCGCCCGGCAGCACCAGGCCCTTCGTTCGGAGAGGAGAAGCGTCATTAAAAGCCATGAGATTTTGAGGAGTCTATTGCAGAGGTTCTCAACCTTTTCCAGTGTGACCCACCCAGCACCCTCCTCCCGTCTAGCAATATGGGAATACAAGGGTGAGCATGAGCCCCAGGCTGAGAGACCAGGATCGAGCCCCTCTTCCTTATGCTGTCCCGTAAAATCTGAAGACAAGGACCTTGCTCCCTTGACGTGAACGGCACCAAACAGAAACATGTTGATACTGCATGTAGGTAGCTGCTGGAACTCCCTGCTGCAGGAGGCCAGCGCCTCAGTCACTGAGGCTGCATTAGGAAAAGGGCTGGGTAGTGTGAATGAGCAGCAGTATCTCTAGCAGACCTAGCGCAAAACCAGAGCCAGGCCTCAGCTCCCCTGTTCCCTTCCAGTTCTCACTGGGTAATGAGCAGTGATTCCAGCACACAGGACGGGAGGCAGTTAGCAGCCGCCACACTGGGGCTGGCAGCAAGACTACAGAGTGTGTGTGTGTGTGTGGGGGGGGGATGCAGTGCTGCCCAGTGAGTCACGCAACATACCTGGAGAAGCAACCTCTGTCTCCAGCGCCAGATACAGCATGTTAGCACGGCTGATCCTGGCCCAGCTCCTCAAACACCTGAATACCTTTGAAGAGCTGGACCCAGGAGCTCTGTTGTTTTAATGGGCACAGAAGTTAAAAAGGTCGGCCAAATTCTGCCCTCAGTTCCACCTCTACCTCTGGAGCCACTGCACTGATTCAGGGGGGTGGTGTGGATTTGCACTAGAGTAACTGAAACCAGAATCTGACCCTCTGGAAAAATTCATCCTTTCCCATGTGGCCAGGAACACTGGCGAGGAGGCGAGTGGTTACCACTCACTGCCCTTCTCCCTTGCCCCGCCAGCTGCCTGCCCCGGCTCAGCCCGAGCGAAACCTGTTGAGTTTCACTTTCTGTTTCCACTCAGTTTCCCTTCGGTTTGGTTCTCATGGCCGTGCCTGGTGCTTGGGCCTGCAGGGGAAGGGTGGCCTTGCATCCAAAGGAACTGGCTTTGCATTGTGGATTCCTCCCCACCCCCCAGTAAAATCATGGAACCAGTCAGGTTTTGTAAAAGCAACAAAGAATCCTGTGGCACCTTATAGACTATAGGTGCCACAGGATTCTTTGTTGCTTTTACAGATCCAGACTAACACGGCTACCCCTCTGATACTTGACAGTCAGGTTTTGTTCACAACTTTCCGAACTCGCCCTCGAAGGTTTCTTCATTTCCCATTCGTGTGCCAGGCCCGCTGGGGTTGGCGTCTCTGCCCTCACAAGGAGAGAATTCGAACTCCAGCAGCCAGAGAACTGCGGGGCAGAGGAACCGCTAAGGAGCGCAAATAGCTCCTGCAGTTGTGAACTTGCTGGGGAAAACCCTTGCACGAGGCCCTGCCCCAGGGTCTGGAGAAACAATTGTCTCTCTGCTAAAAGGTTTCCAGGAGGTGCGAGTGGCTCCTTAAAATGTTCATTGATCTCTCAAGAGCTGGACATCAGCATTGTTTGCATTCCGCAACTAAAGCCCTTCATTGAGAGAATTGGTCATTAAGGAATGTGAGCTGAGAAAGGGAATGAAGTCCTGTCCCCGCTCCCCAGGCCTGGGTTTCTGTCCTTCCACCGAGATCTTTATCCTTCACTAAGGGACAATTGTGTTAATTTCCCGCCACGCCAGCGGAGTCACCCTTTCTGTGGATACAGATAAAGTCTCCAGCTCAGAGATGGCTTCGGCCCTGGGGGCTCATTAAAAATATGTTCCTAATGGGCACATTTTGTTCGCCTTTGAAATGGACCAAACTGCATCAAAGGCCAAACTATACCAAGGGAGATTCCCCCCTAAAGCCATATAAGGGCTCTGAAAAGACACAGCCCTTGTGGGGGAGGGGGAATTCTCCTTGGTGTAGGTAATCCACCTGCCTACTCTGGCTACATGGGGACTGAGGTCGCATTAACAACCCCGATCAGGGGTAGGGGGGTCCCTGAGGGACGTAGTTCAACCCCCCTAGTTTTCTAGCGGCGAGCAGGCTTCAATCTACAGAACTGGCGAGTAGCAGTGCTTGGAACAGGCCCCCAAGCCGACCTCAGCCCGGTGCAGGCAGCGCTAGGTTGGTGGAAGCATTCCCTGGTCGCCCTGGCTAGCACCTCTCGGGGAGGTGGATTACCGGTGCCATGGGAGAACCCCTCCCGGCGCTGTGCCTGGGGTCGCGGTGCTCTGGCTGTTCCCAGTACGGTGGCACTTGGGATGAGTGCGCTCACCCCGTGGGGCTGCCCCCCTTCCTCAGTCTCCCGGGCCTGGCCTGTGTGGCAGAGTCACGCGGCTTTGACCTGACCCAGGGCCCAAACTGCTCTTGCTAAATTGCTGCCACCCCCTGCCTGGACGCTCTTCGTTCAGTGTAAACCTGGCCTAGAACAGGTTAGTCCAAAGCAGCACTCGAGTCCTACCGCGGCAGTGCCACGGCTCAGTACGGGGGCTACAGGGACAGTGCCGGAGTGCCAGAGCACGGCTCCAGCTCCCCAAAACGTGCCGGGCTGATATGAGCCAGGGGTGACTTGTTTGCACCAGTTTAACTAGACCGATGAAAAGCCGCACTTTAGTACCGAGGCGCCCATTCTGGGAAAGCCCGTCCTAGCGCTGCGCCAGCTGTCTGTCTGCTTATACCACCAGCCTTAGCTGGACTGGGGCCTCGTTTGGTTAGGGGACTTGCCCAAGGCCACTCAGAGAGACAGTGGCAGAGCTCCGAGCAGCCCTCGAGTCACAGCCCTGGCTTAGCCAGAGACCATCCTTAGCTTCAGTCACAGGCCAGCACGCAGCCCCGGGTAGCTGCAGCCTGTTCACTGCCAGGCAGGGTGGATGGACCTGGGCCAAGAAGGGAGCGATTCTAGCCCAGTGTGTCTCAGCTGCAGGTGCAGACCCCAGCATGGGCCATGAAAGGCAACTCGGGGCAGGGGGCGGTTGTCGGGGGTTGAAAATTGCATTACGACCTAAAGCACAGGAACTGCGGCTCTTCCCTGCCCTCACACCGAGACCCTGCTGAGCCCAGCCTTCTGGAAACACATGCGCCCATTGCTGCATAGCGCCGAGATCTGTCACGTCCCCAGAGGAAATGCCAGGGGGGCAGGAACTCTTTTTCCTTTGGAGACGTGGTTGCCAGGCTGAGACGCCCTGCCCTGGCCCGTGTGTCCCCGCTGCCCGGGTGCCAGTCAGCCCACCCTGTGGGCTAGGCCGCTGCCGAGGGTAGGCCAAGGAGATGGTCCCTTTTCACAGCAGAGTCCACAGAGCCCTGGACAATCCAGCCAAGAGCTCACCTGGGGAAAATTATTGATTATTATTATTAATTAGCTGCATTACTGTAGTGCTGAGGTGCCCCAGTTACGGCCCAGAACCCTACTGCGCTAGGTGCTGTACGAACACAGAACAACAAGGGGGTTCCTGCTCCGAGGGGCTTTGGGCTAAGCAGCCCACTCTCCATCCAGCCTGCGAGGGGGGGAGCACCAGATCACAGTCACGGCCACACGCGTGTGCACACACACTGGGGACACGCACAGAACTCTCTCTCTCGCACACACACACACACGCACGTGATCGCAAGGCAGTCTGCGAATCCGCCTGTTCTGCTCTTCGCTTGCAGCCCTGGGCGTGTAACTCCCTCCTGCCAGCTCCCAGGCCGCAGAGACTGAAAGCCGGGTCGTTATGGGGGATGAGGATTTTCCCCTTCATTTGGCCCGGCTGAGGGAAGCCTCTGATTAAAGCAACAGGCCCAGGATTTTAATTGGCTGGTGCTTCGGGATGTGTCATTGGCAGGGCAGAAGCAGCCCTGGCCTGGGCACCCACTGCTGGGAAAGGAACAGTGAAAGTCACCAGAGACCAGGCTATTTTGGGGGGCCGGGCGGGGCTGTTTGCAGAGACCTTGGCTGGTGCTGTGGAGAGGAAGCCGCAGAAGACAGCTGTATCTCTTGGCCCACTGCAAATGAGGGAGGGGTTCTTGGCCCAGCGCCGGGGGTGACAGAGGCCCCAGGCTGGCTGGTGATCCCGGGCCCTGTCATTAGCCCCACGGAGCACGGTGAGCCAGCTCTCCTCTCATCCTGTGGGGTCCCTCCAGGGCACAGGGAGGGGCAGGGCTCGGAGTGGGGGAGACACACCCAGCCCCCGCCTGCTGCCAGCACTAAGACGGGGAAAATACTCGGTTTTCTCGATGGCCGGGGGGCGGGGGGGCTGGGAGCTGGCACAGCCTCAGCTCCACTCCTGCAGGTGAGCGGAGACCCCTGGCGACAGCGGCCAAGCAGGCGGGGCAGGCTGCCCTCCCTGGGCCAGAGCTACCCCCCACCCCCCGCTCTCGCTCGGGGCCTGGCCTGGGTTGCTCAAGCCCAGAGCTGGTGCAGAGCGGACGTGGGCACGGGGCGGGCGAGGCGTAGAGAGATCAGACGCTGCCGAGCCCAGGCTGGCAGCACGGCGCACCCAGCGGCGCAGGGGTGGAAGAGGTGCTTGCGGCGTACAGCAGGAGGAGGACGGGGACTGTCCTGAGCGGCTACCTGATCCAGGCTGCTCTGGAGCTCAGGTCGGAGCTTGGGGCCGGGCTGGGTTCCCCGTGGTCCCAGCTGAAGCACCCGCTGCCCACGGGGGAGTGCCTGGCCCCAGATCACATCCCCGGAGCGCCGGGCAGCCGCCAGGTAGCTGCTCTCCATACCCAGGCATTCCTGTCTCTCCTGGGCCAACCCATGTGTCCCTGGGAAAGGGCCCCCATGGCTCCTCAGCAGGCCATCGACGCCTCGCTAGCCACAGGGAGATCACCCAGCTCTGCATTAAAGCCCCTGACAGCCCGGACTTGGCCCATAGCCTCTAAGGCCAGAGCCATGGGCAGGCCACGCCCCACAGGCCCTTTGAAGTGTCCTCCAGCCAAGCACCAGGTCTCCCCTCCTCCAGAAAGCGGGAGGATCTGGGGCTCCTGGCAGCCAGCTACCCTGTCCCCCAGGGGCGGGGGGCCAGGCGATGGGGGTGTACAGGCCGGCTCCCCACACTGCCGGAGATGGGAGCCCAGTTTCGGGGCGATGGTTCCTGTCCGTTCATGATGTGGCTTGCACACAGCTGGGCCGGGCCAGGGCTCTAGCACGGCCCTTCTGCAGCCCAGAGGGGCCCATCGCCATGGCTGTGTGATGAGTTCCTCTCAGGTCTCGTCTCACGGGGCATTGGACAGACACCCACAGTCCTCCCCACTCCTGGCCACCCGCCGGGCTGTCTGACAGCGCATTTCCCAGAATCCCTGACTGAGTGTGGCCAGGCTGAGCGGCGGGAGCTGTAACTACAGCCGGAAAACCTGGTCTGGCTGCCTACCTCGGGAACCGGTGGCCTGACGTCAGGGCCAGGCTCTGCCCCGGGTTCCGAAACGGTGCCGGCTGCCGTTTGCAGCACCAGATCCACTGCACCTGTGGGCAACATGCCCGGGAGCTGGGCAGTGGCCCCTGTGCAAAATGAGTTCGGTGAGTCTCCATCCCCTTCCCCGTTGGCCGGTGCACACATCACAGAACAACAGCATAGGGGTCCTCCTTGTGGCAGCCTGGGCACAGAGGCCAGGGACTGGGCGGCCCACAGAGCAGAATCTGCCCGGGTGGGGGGCACACCGGCAGCGGGCAGAGGTGGGGGACCCCAGCTGTACCCACTAAAGCAGGAGAGGAAGGGTGAAAAAATTGCTAAGGCTCCGGCTGGGATTTCAGTTCTGTTCCTGGCTGTGCTACTGCATCACCGTGTGACCCTGGGCATGTCACTTGATCTCCTTGGGTCTTAGTTACCCATGCGTAACGTGGGGAGGAGGATCCTGCGCGTGTCTAATTAGACTGCCAGCCCTTGGTGGCAAGGGCGGTCTCAGACTCAGTGTGCGTCCGTGCTGCGCCCGGCACAGTGGGGGCCTGATCCCAACTGGTGCTTCTGTAACGTGCGTAACTGATAGTCCCGGACGCCAGGCGGGCCCAGCCATCCCACACCTCTTCCAGCCAGGCTTGACAGGGGGCAGCCAGTCTGGCAAGCTGCTCCTGTCTCTTTCCATAGCAACGAGGCACGAGCGGGGGGCAGTGCAGGTACCAGGTCACGAGGGGGCTCTGAAAAATGTGCTGTTTTGCTTCGATCTGGGTGGAAAATCCTCCAGTTGGCTGGGAGCAGAAGGGCAGCGGGGTAGGAGTGGGGGCAGGGGGTTCCAGTGCTGGTTCCATTGGGTAATGAATTAAAAACGTGTTTTGCTGGAAAGATTTTCCTCTTCCAGCTGGGGAGGCAACATCCGAACCTTATTTTCCTTTCCATGCGGGACAAGCGCCAGCAGCAGCTCAGCCTGGGCTCTGGGGAGCAGGGACTCAGCTGGCTGGTTCTCGCGGGCAGGCGTGTGGGCCGGGTGAGCTGGGGAGCCTCGGGTGTCGAGCAAAGGTGGATCCAAGCAAGGATCATGGAGACAGAAGAGGGAGCTGCTGTTCTTGACACTATCCAGACTCAGGGCTGCTCCCCTGACGCACACCCAGGCAAGGACTGTCCCTGCAGTGGGTTTTAAAATAGTCCCTGTGCACTCCAAGGACCCCCCTACACTACTGATATCTGGGTTGCTCCCTGCCCTGGTGCATGCAGCACACTGCTGGCGGGTGCTGGGCGATTGCCCTGCGCTCTGGCACCAGCAGCCGTTTTGGGGCTAAGGGGCGGGGAAGGACGTGTGTGGGGCTCTCCTGTTTCTACACGCTGCCCGAGTGTGAGGGTAAGACAGGGGCTGCCTGCCCTGGCGGAAGCCAGAAAACAATCCCAGGCTGCTGCTGTGTCCTGGGCAGGTGTGTGCTGGCCTGTCCGCTGCGTAAGGACTGGTGCAGGGAGTCGCATGCACCTGGCAGGCTAGCCTGGGCACCGCATGAGGAGCAGTGCGGGGAGTCACATGCACCCTGCATGCCAGCCTGGGCACCACATGAGGAGCGGTGCAGGGAGTCGCATGCACCCTGTGCGCCACGTGGAGTCACATGCACCCTGTGGGCCGGCCTGGGCGCTGCGTGAGGAGCAGTGTGGGGAGTCGCATGCACCCTGCGGGCCGGCCTGGGCGCTGCGTGAGGAGAGGTGCAGGGAGTCGCATGCACCCTGTGCGCCACGTGGAGTCGCATGCACCCTGCGGGCCGGCCTGGGCGCTGAGTGAGGAGCAGTGCGGGAAGTCGCATGCACTCTGTGCGCCACGTGGAGTCGCATGCACCCTGCGGGCCGGCCTGGGCGCTGAGTGAGGAGAGGTGCAGGGTGTCGCATGCACCCTGCGCGCCGGCTTGGGCGCTGCATGAGGAGAGGTGCAGGGAGTCACATGCACCCTGCGCGCTGGCCCGGGTGCCGCATGAGGAGAGGTGCAGGGAGTCGCATGCACCCTGCGCGCCGGCGTGGGCGCTGCATGAGGAGAGGTGCAGGGAGTCGCATGCATCCTGTGCGCCGGCCTGGGCACTACGTGAGGAGAGGTGTGGGGAGTCGCATGCACCCTGTGGGCCGGCCTGGGCGCCGCGTGAGGAGCAGTGCGGGAAGTCGCATGCACCCTGTGGGCCAGCCCGGGCGCTGCATGAGGAGAGGTGCAGGGAGTCGCATGCACCCTGCGCGCTGGCCTGGGCGCTGCATGAGGAGAGGTGCAGGGAGTCGCATGCACCCTGCGCGCCGGCTTGGGCGCTGCATGAGGAGAGGTGCAGGGAGTCGCATGCACCCTGCGCGCTGGCCTGGGCACCGTGTGAGGAACGGTGTGAGGAGTGCCCCTGAGGGTGTCTATGTCACATGCACACTGTGGCGGAGGCTCCTGGGGATTCCAATCACACCAGCAAGTGGCTGCTGGCAGCACTGTCTGGGTAGCCACTGGCTTGATTTGCACATTCCTGGCCGCACCAGCCTTCACACAGCTCCTCCACCCAGGGCCGGTGCAACCCATTAGGCGACCAGGGCGCTAACATTTGGGGGGCGGCGACTGCAGTGGCCGGACTTTCTGCCGCCTCTGTCGGGGACGGCATTTCGGGGGCGGGACCTTCCGCCGCCTAGGGTGGCAAAAAAGCTGGCAGCGCTTCTGCCCCCAGCAGCCCCTGGGCTCTGCTTCCTGGCCCAGCCCTGCCCTGCCCTGCAGTGGCTCCACAGAGTTTAAGGCCAGAAGGGAGCATTAGATCATCTAGTCCAGGGCTTCTCAAACTGGGGGTCGGGACCCCTCAGGGGATCGTGAGGTTATTACATGGGGGGGTCGCGAGCTGTCAGCCTCCACCCCAAACCCTGCCTTGCTCCAGCATTTATAAAGGTGTTACATATATAAAGAAGTGTTTTTCATTTGGAGGGGTCACACTTGGGGGCTTGCGATGTGAAAGGGGTCAGCAGGACAAGCGTTTGAGAACCACGGATCTAATCTGACCATCTGCGTCACACAGGCCAGGGAACCCGCCCCAGCATCCCTGGACTGAGCCCAGGAACATGTGTTTGGCTAAAGCCTCTTCCACAAAGGCTGGGTCTGAAAACCTCACGGGACGGAGGAGCCGCCACCGTCCTGGTGCTTGGGTCCGGCAGTTAATCATCCTCCCTGAGCTCGGAGTGAATTTGTCGGCTTCAGCCTCCAGCCCTGGGTCCTTGGCCGGCCTTTCTCCACGAGGGTTGAGAGCCAGCGGGTACCTGGGATTTTCTCCCCGGGAAGGTATCTCCACACAGTGTCAGATCAGCTCTCGCTCTCTCTCCGCTACGTCTGCACTGGGGGGCCTGGGACCGTGCTACTGGCAAACCCACCAACGGCCTGCCTGCCCCAGTCTCATCCATCCCCCGTGCACACACCCGGACTGTGGTGCTCACCCTGACTCAGCCACACCCCATCTACAGTCTCACCCGTTGCCATGGCGCTCACTCTGACTCAGCCACACTCCAGCTACAGTCCGACCCGTTGCCATGGCGCTCACCCTGACTCAGCCACACCCCATCTACAGTCCCACCCGTTGCCATGGCCGTGGCGCTCACCCTGACTCAGCCATGCCCCAGCTACAGTCCCACCTGTTGCCATGGTGCTCACTCTGACTCAGCCACACTCCAGCTACAGTCCCACCCGTTGCCCTGGCGCTCACCCTGACTCAGCCACACTCCAGCTACAGTCCCACCCATTGCCGTGTCGCTCACCCTGACTCAGTCATGCCCCAGCTACAGTCCCACCCGTTGCCATGGCGCTCACCCTGACTCAGCCACACTCTAGCTACAGTCCCACTCATTGCCATGTCGCTCACCCTGACTCAGCCACACCCCAGCTACAGTCCCACCCATTGCCATGGTGCTCACCCTTCAACTACACCCAAGCTACACTCTGACCAGTTGCCATCATGCTCATGCAGCCCAGTCACACCCCAGCTACACTCCGACCAATTGTGTTGTCACTCACCCAATGGGACTATGTCCCAGCTACAGTCTGACCCGTTTCCATGGTGCTCAAGTAACCCAGCTACAGTTTGACTTCTGCCATGGCACTCACCCAACCCAGCTACACCCCAACTACACTCCGACCCATTGCCATGGCATTCACCCAACCCAGCTACACCCCAACTACACTCCAACCCATTGCCATGGCACTCACCCGACCCAGCTACACCCCGAACCATTGCCATGGCACTGACCTGGCCTGCCTGCACCCAGCTACACTCTGACAATGACCCAGCTGTACTGTGGCCTGTGTTTGGCACTCCCTGACTGCCAGGGTGCGAGCCTTGGAATGGGGCAGCCCTTCCCTACAGTGTCAGCACAGCCAGGCTGGCCAGGACGCACGCAGCACACTCGGGGCAAGACACGCGGGGACATGCTGCCGCATGCCGGGCAGGGAGGAGCCCTGCCCGTACCCAGCGGGGTCCTGGGCACGGGGAGAGCAGGCCTAGCCAGCCTAGGCCCACTGAACACTAACCCCGCAGGGTGAGGACGCAGGACTTGCTGGGTTGCACATTTAGGACGCAGCGAGCGCAGATTCCATGGGGACGGGTGCGGGATGAGAACCTGGCTGATTGGATCACTCAGTATTCACGAGCTGCGCTCTCTGAGCTGGCTGGGGCTTCGCAGGGATACTGCACAGTGTGGGGCACTGGCCCAGCTAGGGTGACCAGACTGCAAGTGTGAAAAATCAGGTTAATAGGCTTCTATATAAGAAAAAGCCTCAAATATCGGGACTGTCCCTATAAAATCGGGACATCTGGTCACCATGGGCCCAGCAGCTCCTCTGGCAGCAGTTCAGCTGGGCACCTCTAAGCACCGTGGTGCAAATAATGTGCCCGGCCTGTGTCTGTCTGCGATGCTGGGCTGAGCTCCCTGCATGCAGCACGGGGACAAGCACTGGCTTGGGAAAGGCCCTTTGCCCCATGGCTGATTTTTTTTTCCAGGTCACTGATAAAAATGTGTAACAGCGTAGGGCCAAGAACTGATCCCTGTGGGACCCCACTGGAAACACACCTGCTCGTTTTGAGAGCTATCATTTATCCAGATCTGAGTCCATTTTATATCGTGCTAGGTTTTTAATCAAAATGTCCTGTGGCACCAAATCAAACACCTTACAGAAGTCTGAGTCTATTATATCAACACTGTTACCTTTATCAACCAAACTTGTTATCTCATCAAAAAAAGATACCAAGTTAGTTTGACAGGATCAATTTCCCATAAATCCATGTGGATTGAGATTAATTACATTACCCTCCTTTAACTCTTTATTAATTGAGTCCATGTCAGCTGCTCCATTATCTTGCCCAGAACTGATGGCAGAATGACAGGCCTATAATTATTCACGTCATCCCATTTACCTAACATTAACTTTCTTCCAGTCTTCTGGAACTTCTGCGTGATTATTCAAAATCAACATCAATATTCCAGCAAACTATTCAGCCAGCTCTTTTAAAACTCATGTGTGCAAGTTATCTGGACCTGCTAATTTTAAAAATGTCTAACTTTAATAGCTTCTGTTTAACATCCCCCAGAGATATTAATGAATGAAAATAATATCATATGATATTGTGTTTTTCCCAAATACAGAACAGAAATATTTATTGAACACTTCTGCCTTTCCTGAATTGGTATTGTTAATTTTACCATTTCCATCTAGAAATGGACCAATACTGTTGTCAGGATTCTTTTGGTTCCATAATATATTTTTAAAAACTCATTCTTACTTTAGAATGTTACTTCTTTAACTCTGCTGGCCATAGATTTCTGGTTGTGTCCTTTTGCTTCCTTTATCAATTTTCTACAATTTCTAACTTCTGATTTACATTCATTACTGTCAATTTCCCCTTTCTTTCATTTGCTACATTGATTTAGTTTATGTTTTGTAGCTGTTGTCACTTCCCCTCTAGCCCTGAGTTCAATTCCCTGCTTTGCCACAGACTCCCTGTTTCTCAGCTCCTATCTGTACAAGGAGGATAATAACACTGCCCTGCCTCACAGGAGTGAGTGAGGATAAATATACTGAAGATTGTGAGGTGCTCACATGCTGCAGTGATGGGGTCAGATAAGGACCATCACTTGTTTATTTGTGACAGAAACACTCTAACAATAATTAAAAACATACAGGGTCAAAAATACGGTATTATCTATTTGGACAGATCCTCAGCTGGTGTAAACTGATGTAGCTCAGTTGTCTCCAATGGGGCCACGTTGATTTCCCCGAGCTGAGGATCTGAGCCGATGCACCGGTGAGAACAGTCTGTGCACTGTGACTCTAGGGGCCAATGTGAGCTAATCCCCGTGAAATCGTTCCTACCAGAGAAGCAGTGTTAGTTCCAGCAGCCCGGCTAGATTGCAGTTTAGACCATTCATCTACCGCCTCCCCTGCAGCTTCAGCTGAAGTGGGTAGGTCTCTTACAGCTGGTCTATGGGTTTGCCCAGGACTGTGAAAAAGCAACTACATCCATCCCTGGGGTGGGGGCTGCATTCGTTGCTGAGGGTAGCATCAGTCCCATGCAGTACCACCAACCCCAAATGTTCAGCAATCCTGAGATTAGCCTCAAAATCATGAGATTTTGAAACAGTCTGTTCTTTCTGTCTGCTGCTCACACGTGTGTCATGTTTGGACGCTTTTCTCCACAGCTATAAGGGCTGGAAAGTTACTTTTGGAAAACAATGAAAGCCGAGATTCTCACCTAAATCACTTGTCTCTGGGGCTTTATGCAAACACCGAGTATTGTGAGCTCACCAGCGTGGGCCATAGTGCCCCTGGGATCCGTCAGCGTAAAAATGCCTGGAATGCCTGGGTTAATACTCTTCCTGGAAACCTGCCTCTTTCTTTAGCCCCCAGAGAAAGCTCAAGAGCGCTTCAGGACAGGACAGAGATAACAGCCAGATAAGGAACCTGCTTCCACTCTCTCTAACTCCCTTGGCTCAGGAGTGGCCCTGGGAGATTTGCTCCAGCCAAGCTCGTGTTTGCATGCTCTGGGACTCCCCAGATCTAATCTGTGTCAGGTGTTTAACTTGGTGATGGTAGGTGCAGCTTCTGCAAACACCTGGGAAGGAACAGCCGTGGCAGGGTTTATAAATATCCCCCAATACACTTCCCGCTCTGCTGGCAATGTGCCTAGTGATGTCATTTCAGTCACAGCGGTTTTGAACTTGACAAAAAAAAAAAATCTGTGCTCAGAGTGAGCAAACTGTGCGGGGCATGTGGCCAGGCTGGGGACTAGCAGTACCTCGATTGGTCTCAGCTCCCTGCTTTGCCGCATCCTTTCCAGAGTGCAATGGAAAGCTCTGGAAGTTGCTTCACCTGCAGAGCACTGCTCCTCTTCACCTGCACATCCTGCTTCCACCATGCTGTCCGCTCCACGGGGAATTGGGCTGGCTGGGCTAGAGAGGCCCTCTTCTCTGGCCTGTTTGGCTGTCTGTCCATCCTTAGCCTGAGCTCATCGGAGCAGGCACTGGCTCGCCACGTATGGCGGGGAGGCAGGCGCTCCTGGGCGTGACCACAAACGCATGGAATACACCGACTGGTCAGCATCATTAGCAGTTTGGTCCAAAATAGAATTCCAGTTTCACAAGAATTGAATGGTTGTCATCTCACTGGACAAATTTCATGAATAGTTTCATTTGTTTTATTACAAAAATTTGAAATGAAATAAAATGAAATGTGTTTAGTTGCAGATTGGACTTTAAAACCTCAGGTTTTGGAAGATGGTTTCTTCACTTTTTCTCACTGCTCTTTTTCAGGGGGGAAAAGCAAAAAAGGAGAGAAGGGGGGGCAGGAGGGGACAAAAACCCTTGAAAAATAAAACCCCAAACAACATTTTTTAAAATGAAACACAAATTTTCATTTTGAAAATTGTCATTGAAAAAAATACTAAAATTCAAACAAAATGCAAAAGTAAACAAAGTTTGGCTTGATTGAAAAGCTATTTTCAATTAAAAAAACCCTACAACTTTTTGACCAAAAAAATCAACCAGCGCCAGTTAATGATAAATTATTATTAACAATAATAATAAAACAATGATAATTGGACTGTTCTGCCCGAAAAGCCAAACTACTCCACATTGAAAATGAGGTTTCATTTTCACTTTTTGTTTTACAAAACTTGCTTGTAGGAGCTCTTGAAAACACACCAGCTTTTCAACTACCTCGTCCAGCGCCAATTTCCCCCCCCCCCTGAAAAATAAGTGTCCCAATTTGTCACACTTGCTACCTGGTCACTGTACCCCAATCCCATCCCCAGGCAGGCTCAGTGGATTCTGCCCCTCTCTGCCCCATGGCAGCTGCCCCATAGGGTTTCTGCTGCAGCTTGGCATGGCCTCAGTGGCGTGTTTGCTTGCAGGGTTATCTGGGCTGAAGTGAGTGTTGGTTTTGGCGTGGAGTGCCAGGACCACGCCTGCTGTTTAAATACCACAGCCAAGGGGGTTAGAGAAATTGAATGAAATATTTGTTGCGGTTGGAAGACATACACAACACAAAACACCACTCCACTCTCTGGCTACTAGAGAAAAGCAGGGGGAGGCAGATTCTCTGAAAAACTGTGCAAAAGGAACAGGAGTCCTTGTGGCACCTTAGAGACTAACACATTTATTTGAACATAAGCTTTCGTGGGCTACAGCCCACTTCATCAGATGCCTGCAGTGGAAAATACAGTAGGAATAGATATATACACACACACAGAGAACATGAAACAATGGGTGTTACCAGACACACTCTAACCAGAGTGACCAGGTAAGGTGAGCTATTCCCAGCAGGAGAGAAAAAAAACTTTTTGTAGTGGTCATCAGAATGGTCCATTTGCAGCAGTTGACAGGAAGGTGTGAGGAGTGTGTGTGGGGGGGGGAAATAAACATGGGGAAATAGTTTTACTTTGTGTAATGGCCCAGCCACTCCCCGTCTTTATTCAGCCTAACGTAATGGTGTCCTGTTTGCAAATTCATTCCAATTCCGCAGTCTCTCCTTGGAGTCTGTTTTTGAAGTTTTTTTGTTGTAATATTGCGACTTTTAGGTCTCTAATCGAGTGACCAGGGAGACTGACGTGTTCTCTGACTGGTTTTTGAATGTTATGATTCCTGATGTCACATGTGTGTCCATTTATTCTTTTGCACAGAGACTGTCCGGTGTGGCCAATGCACATGGCAGAGGGGCACTGCTGGCACAGGATGGCACAGATCACAGTGGTGGATGTGCAGGTGAATGAGCCCCTGATGGTGTGGCTGAAAACCTACGCTGGCTCTTGCGGCTGCTGTAGGCGGGGCGGCTCCAGGCCCCAGCATGCCGCGGGGGGGGGGTGTGTGCTCTGCCGGTCGCCGCGAGGGCAGCAGGTGGCTCCGGTGGACCTCCCGCAGGCACGTCTGCAGAGCGCCCCCCGCTGCGTGCCACCGTGCTTGGGGCGGCCAAATGGCTAGAGCCGCCCCTGGCTTTAGGGAAATAATTAGGGCCAAATTCATTCTCCATGTGACTCCGCGGAGCCCAGTCCCACTCACACTCAGGCTGCTGTAAATCCCGAGTGATGCTGGGGTGACTCCGTGGGCTCCAGAGGCGTCACTCCCATGGGAGTGCGTGAGAGCAGCAGCAGGGCAAAGGGCTTCCCTAGAATTGGCCCCGGGATGACTCTGGCCCAAGGTGTGTGGACAAAATGGGCTGAGTCCAGCCAGTAGCTGCCTGGAGTAAGTGTGTGCTCCCCCCCCCCCCGCCCCCAGCAGGGCCAAATCCAGCCTTGGCGTGAGAGGACATGCCCGCGGGTCTCTGGGCGTTTCCACCAGGCTGAATGTGGGGTAGACACTGTTGGCTTTACACACCCACGGCCCGATTTGCCACTTCCCTGCACCCTGCACCAGTGCCAGGCGGGCGTCCCAGGCCACCACGCTCCTGTGCTGGCCTTTTGTGCTCACTCTGCCCGGGTGGGAAGGATCCTTTGTACCCAGTAGGCCAGATCCTGCTTTCACTCACCCCGTGTAAATCCAGAGTGTGTGAGAGGGGAGGAGCTCAGAATGTGAAGCAGTGTAAAACCGAAGCCCCTCAGTCATCCCCTGCAAAGAAAGGTGCTCCTTAGCAAGCCGATGCACATGGTTCATATGGATGATCGGGTGAAGGCCAGTTAAATAGACGGAGCACTCTGCGGTCCTCTCTCCAAAGTCCCTTCAGATGCCGTCCTGACGCACTCACGCCACAAACTGTTTCATCACGGAAGGTCATTTCCAAAGGAGGCGAGTGCCAATCAGAATCGAACCTCCACTCCTAACCCTCTAGCTGTGGGAGGCACAGAACAAAAGGAGGAATTGGGCTTGGAATCAGATTATCTCTATTCCTAATTTATCCCCATTTCATTATTTCTAACAAGTGAGCGAGTCTATTTTGGAACTGGCATCCCCAAGGGAGTAGCTAATCGGGGCAGCACACAAGCCGGCTTTAGGAAAAAGTCCCTTTTGTGATGTGTTGCAAGCCTATTTACTAATATGAAAGCTGGATAATTAAAAGCCACTTCCTGGAACACAATGAGAAAGCTTTATGTAAAGCCACATGAAAGCAGCTTGCTCCCAAGAATGGGCCTTTCAAATTTCAGAGTGTGCTTTTGTGAGGCTGAGTGCGTGCCCTGTGTCTGGCGCACATGTGGACACTGTGTGTGGATAAATGTGTGTATTGTGTGTCTGTCTGTTTGCAGTGTGTCGCTTCAGGGTATCCGAGTGTGTTATGTGTCTGTTGTCTTTCATTACCATCATAGTAGCAACCTGTTGCATGGGTCTGATTGTACGCTATGGGTGTTCTGAGTGGGTGTGCAAATGGGTATGTTGTACCATTAGTGTGTTGGGTAAGTGTATGTTGTGTGATTTCTTTAATTGTCTGTATGCTACACACAGGATGCGCACACACCAATTTTACACAGTGTTTATAATACTATGACAAATAAGGAGATACAGTGTTACAAAAAATCTCATCAACTCAAAGCTCCTACCCACGGAATGTCTTTGCACAATAGTTTTTAATTCTTCCTCTCATGTTTCAGAGAGTCAGCACAGGACACAGGCACTGCTCAATGGGAGTTAATAACACATAAGGGCTTGTCTACATGGGGAAACTGACCAGAACAGCTATTCTGGAATGGATCTCTGTGCGGACACGCTATTCCAGAATAAAAGTGATGTTATTTCAGAATCATTATCCTTTTTGGAAGCACACCAATTATTCCTGAATAAAGTGACTTATTCTGCATTAGCTATTCTGGTCCATTTCCACATGCAGATGGGCCCTAACTGACTGCACAGGGCTGAATTTCACCCTTGTTTATAGTAGCGAGAGCTCTTGACTGGAGAAGCTGCGTAAGCTTGAAAGCTGATCTCTCTCCCCAACCGAAGTTGGTCCAACAAAGGATATGGGCTTTCCCCGCCCCCCCTTCTCTCGCTAATGTCCTGGGACTGACACAGCTACAACACGCTGCCTGCCCTTGGTTACAGATTACTTTTCTAAATGCAGCCAATGCAGCATCACAGGGCCATTCTACGCTGTCCAGTGTCACAGCCACTGTTTGAAAATCAAGACGACATTCCCCAAAGCAAACACGCAGCACCCCGAGCCCCTTGGCAAACGCTTGCAAGAAGGGATGGGATGTCCGCTGTGCCCTGAAGCGAAGGGCATCTGAACCGGGCTTTGGCGTTTAGGAGCCTAAATCCCTTTGAGGAACTGGGCTGTTCCCCTTTGTGTTCCCATAGGAAGGAAGCCTGGAAGGGGCAATGGGTTTGGGGTTATTGTGGTGCATGTTCTGTTCTGCTTGTTTTTTACATTACAAATCAGGTCTTTTCTACCCTGGATGACACTATGGCAGCTGGAGAAAGAGTCAAGTTATAAATATCACCAGGGGCAAGGAACTGAACAGCAGAGAGGGGATAGGCGCTTTAGTCGGACTGTTCAAAACTCTTTGGTTTTGGTAAATCCTCTTTAACTGTAATGCCTAATAAACATCTGGGAGAAAGAGCATCTTTGTTAATGGTTCCCAGCCCTTCCCCGCACACACGTCCAGTTACAGGGTGAACGAGTGCCCAATATATACCTCTGAACCCCAAGCAAAACCAGGGGAGCCCAGACCATAAGGTTGGGAAAAAAGTTGGAAAAATCCCCCCTCTTCCCAGCCTTTTCTATCCTCCAGTGGTGCCAACTCTCATGATTTTGTCATGAGTCTCATGATAATTATTGGTTTCCTTCAAGCCCCAGCTCCTGGAGTCACGTGGGCAGGTGACGATTTCAGCCTTCGTTCTTAAAGGAAAAGTACATTTCTAGCCCTTGTGGCTGTGGAGAAAGCTTCAAAATGTGACCCCAGTGTGCCCCAAAGGCTCCAAAAGCAGAAGGCAAATAAAAAGAAACCAAAGCTACGACTCTGACATCCTCTTGTGATTTTAAAGCCGATCTCGTGATTTTTGAACATTTGGGGTTGGCAAAGGTGCTCATCATAAAGAACCAGAGAAGGGCACGTGCCCCATTTTCCAGTGTCAGCGTGACACACCTGGGCTCCGTTGGGACGGCTGGGTCAGACACTGTCCCTCACTCCGTCTGTGCAGCTCCCAGCCCGGTGACTGGGCGCAATGCTAATCATTACTAACCCCTGCGTGTTCCTTGGCATGTGTCAGACCAGCCTTCACGGCGGGGTCTGAATGTGCCAGGAATGCAGTTTGCGGGTGAGCATGTACGTTTCTGTTCACAGGCGTGTTCCCGTGTGCATTCCTGTGCGACGGACGTGCGAGAGTCTTTGGGCATGGGAGGCTGTGCGTGGGGAGGCTGGGTGTACGTGTTGCTGGGTGTTTGTGTGTGTGGTGGTGGGGAGGCTGGTTGTACCTGTTGCAGCTGAGAATGTCCACTCCTCCCTGCTTCTCCACGGGTCCCCTTGAGCCACCAAACCCCAGCACGGCTGGCGTAACCTCCTGTCCATCAGTGCTGCCTGGCCCCGCCTGCCTGCTCGCACACACAGCCTGCTGCTTTCAGTTTTCCTGTAACAGTGAAAGTTAAGCAGGGAAAAAAACGTTGCCGTTAGCGTGTAATAGAGGAAGAGAGGTAAAAAGGGCAGGAAATTTGCACCAAGTCCATTTCCCCTTGGCCCTGGGCTGCTGCTCACTCCGGATCTGGGATTTGCGTAGGCAGAGTTAAAAATAACGGGTATAAAAGAGAAAGGCGAAGGGCCGAGAGAGCCCCACAGCAAACCGGCCTCCAGCCTGAGCAAGGAGGGCTGAACTTGTGCCACCAGGGCCAGACAGAGATCAAAGCAGAACCACCCCCGAGGGGAGCAGGCAGCCCAGAGGGGAGGACACGTGTGTGTGTATGTTTGTGGGTGTGTGCATGTGAGAGAGGCTGTAGTGTGTGTGTGTGTGTGTGTGTGTGTGTAACCGGCTGTAGTGTATGCTGTTCTGTATGGTGTGTACACACTAGGAGAATCCGCACACTGGTTTCCCTTGTATTAAGTTTTTCTTGCAAAGAGCAGTAACTCTTCTCAGTCCTAGAAAATAACCCGGACGCTCTAACTCCCAGTCAGAGGAGATGGAGTTTTCTCTTCTGAAAAGATACCGCAGCCTGATGTTATTGGTGTCAATTATTATTAGTGCTTTGAATCCCTCCCAAGGGAGTGGGGCAAATGACGGTTTGCCACAGGTCTAGAAGATGCAACATTAGCTACAAACGCTAAATGTTATTAACCAAGAGCATTTCTGGGTATTGCTTCATTTCATTAAGAAAACATTAAATACCAATATGAGGAGCTAACCATGCGGCTTGCGAGGCTGAAGGTCTGGGGGTCCCCAAACACTGGGGCCTTGGGGTCCCACGTGCCCTTTGGATGCGTTGTTCGCCTGGGAAGGAGCTGCCCAGATCAACCGGCCTCTGAGGCGCTTCTCTCCGGGAACAACTGAGAAGGCTCCTGGAGTGCAGTCCCCAGACCCGCCCCCACCCCCCGATACCGAGACACAAGATTTGTTCACATCCACATCGGGCCTTCCTGGGAATCTCCTGTCACGTCACAACAAATCTAACAGCCACCGAGGAGAAAAGGCCTCGACAGCCACAGCCCCGGACCAGCCCCGGCGTGCGGGAGGTGCCCTGTGCTGCGCTGCGCACGGTGCAGGGCAGCCGGTGTTCCAGTGGCCGGGAGTCCCGCTGGGCCGGGCCGGGCCGGGCTGCGGGACCCCGGGACTGAGCCCTGGGCAGCTCCCTGGGATTGGCTCAGAGCAGCGGGAGGAGGGGGCGTCTCAGCGCCAAGGCTGGGGGAGACCCTGCCGTCCGTCCACCCGCCCCCTGGCTGTCCGTCCACCCCTCCCTCCCTCCGTCCGTCCATCCCTCCCCGGCAGTCCATCCATCCACCCCTCCGTCTGTCCGTCCATCCGTCCCTCCAGCTGTCCAGCCACCCCCGCCCCGTCAGTCCGTCCGTCCGTCTGCCCCTCCGTCTGTCCTTCCATCCCTTCCTCATCCATCCGTCCGTCCATCCACCCCTCCGTCTGTCCGTCCATTCCTCCCCTCCGTCCGTCCATCCACCCCCTCCCCGTCCATCCGTCCGTCCATCACTCTGTCTGTCTGTCCATCCCTCCCCGTCCGTCTGTCCACCCCCTCCCTACCAGTGTGTCCGTCCATCCCCCCAGCTGTCCATCCACCCCCTCCACATCCCTCCGTCTGTCCATCCCTCCCTCCGTCTGTCAGTCCACCCCCACCCCATCAGTCTGTCCGTCCACCCGTCCGTCCATCCCCCCATCTGTCCATCCATCCCTCCAGTTGTCCGTCCATCTACCCCCTCCGTCCCCGTTTGTCCATCTGTCCATCCACCCCTCCCCATCAGTCTGTCCGTCCATCTCTCCCTCGGTCCATCCACTCCCTCTCCGTCCATCCACCCCCCGACTGTCCATCCACCCTCTCCCCATCCATCAGTCCGTCCACCCCCTCCCTGCCAGTCTGTCTGTCCATCCCTCTGTCTATCCATCCACCCCTCCCCACCAGTCTGTCCGTCCATCCCTCCATCCCCATACTCAGGGGTTCTCAGACTGGGGGCCGTGACCCCTCCGGGGGTCAGAAAGTTATTACATGGGGGGTTGCGAGCCATCAGCCTCCACCCCCAAGACCCACTTCTCCTCCATCATTTATAATAGCGTTTAATATTAAATATTTAGTCTGCAGAAGAGAAGAATGAGGGGGGATTTGATAGCTGCTTTCAATTACCTGAAGGGGGGTTCCAAAGAGGATGAATCTAGACTGTTCTCAGTGGTAGCAGATGACAGAACAAGGAGTAATGGTCTCAAGTTGCAGTGGGGGAGGTTTAGGTTGAATATTAGGAAAAACTTTTTCACTAGGAGGGTGGTGAGGCACTGGAATGGGTTCCCAAGGGAGATGGTGGAATCTCCTTCCTTAGAGGTGTTTAAGGTCAGGCTTGACAAAGTCTTGTCTGGGATCATTTAGTTGGGTTTGGTCCTGCTTTGAGCAGGGGGTTGGACTTGATACCTCCTGAGGTCCCTTCCAGCTCTGATATTCTATGATTCTATGTGTTTTTAATGTATAAGGGGGGTCGCACTCAGAGACTGGCTGTGTGAAAGGGGTCACCAGTGCAAAAGTCTGAGACCCGCTGCCATACATGGAGGGAGGAGACCTCAGCCAGCAGAGGCTGTCTATCCACCCCTCCATCCAGCCCCACACCTATCTAGCCACCCCCAGAGACTCGCAGCCAACCCCACAGCCACCTTTCTGCCCCTGGCTCAAGCAGCCGGAGGAGTCCTGGCCTGTGTCTCCCTTTGTGGATCCCTCTTGTGGGCAGGAGCTTTCCCTGACGCCAGGTGCTGCTGGGCTGGCCCAGGACGGGGGACTCTTAGCCTTGCCCCACCCTATTAGAACAGAGCCTCTTCCCCTAGGACAGTGGCTGCCCCAGGCCCCCACCCTGCCGAGGCCCAGGCCAGGCAGGCGCCGGGGCAGAGTACCCAGCCTTGCTGCCACTCAGCGGCTCCCCAGTTCCTCCTTGTTAGCAGAAAATAAACCCCAGGGGGCGGCTGGTTCTAGCCCCATGGGAGATGGTGACCGTGGCCCCTTGGGCAGCCAGTACTTGTAACACAAGCGCTTGCTGCAGGAAATGGGGCACATGGGCCTACTGGGGCTGCCCCACTCTCCACCCTGGGGCCCAGGGAGTAAAGGACTCTTGGGCCACACCATGACGAGGGAGCCAGCTGTGAGGCTGTCCCTGGGGTGGGTCATGGGCTGGCGTCAGTCCCTGGCTCTGCCACAGACTTTCCCATGTGACCTTGGGCAAGTCACTGAATTCCCTTTCCTGGAGGGTCAGATGGGGCTGAGGCCTCCTTTGCCTAGTTAGCCTGTAACTGAGCTCTGTCTCTGGCCAAGCCCCCGGGCACTGCACGGCACCTGGCTTGATCCGGGTGCGAGCCCAGTGCCAACCGGTGCCAGCGCCCCTTGGAGCGGCCGCCCCAGCTTTCCTCTTCCAGGTTGTTCTAACCAGGGCGGGTCTGCAGGAGCAGAGCTAATCTTTAACCCTTTCTTCTCCCCGCCTCATTCATCCTCCACTTGACCGTCCTGATTGCCTCTCAATTGCTTTGCTGCTGTTTGATCTTGTCTAATGCCCCCTTCTTTACAGCCTGGTTTAGTGGCTGGAGAGAGAATTCTCCCTTCCCAGACAGAGCTCTTGGGCGTCTGGCAATAGAGGGCTGTGCACACACATACCTGCTGCGCAGCTGGGCCCATCTGAAACCCACACGCACTGGGGTAGCACCTACTGCAGGGGCCCACCTGGGCTGATCTCCAGCCGGGTCTCACCAGCTCCCACAAATCAGAGCGTCCGTTACAGAGGGTCTGTGAAAGGAATTTAAAGGGAACTGGTGTCTCTCTCCTTGTGCAGGCGCTGGACAAGCCTTCCTGGTTCAAGGTCCCAGCTCTCACAGACCCCTGGTGTGACGGCGGAAGAGTCACTGATCCCCTGTCCCCAGCTGCACGGTGGGGATGACGCTTCCTGTCCAAACCATGAGCTCTCTGAGGCTGCATTTGAGTCCGTCCCACACCTAGCACAGCGGGGCCCTGATCTCGGGCCGGGCCTCTCGACATGCCCAGAGTACGAATTACACCAACCGCCTGGGAAATATTCCACCTGCCGAGACCTACCAGCAACAGACGCGAGTCCCACCTGGCGGCTCTTTCGCTCTCAGAAAATGAGCCAGTGTTGCAGGGCTGAAGCTACTCAAACCAAGGGAAAGGAGGACAACCCAAGTGTAACTAGAGTCTGCTCTTTCCTCTGGCTCCAGGCCATTTTGTCTTGTTCTCTGCAAGATCTTGGGGCAGCAGCGGCCTCCATACTTGGGTCCTGTACAAATAATACTTCATAATAAAAGGATTAGCAGCACGTCACAGAAATATGCGGCCATGCAGGTCAGGGGAAACGCCCTCGCGCCCCATGCTGGAGCACGTGTGGCCTTTCAAATGCCAAAGCTAATGCTCCACGGAGAAGGACTTTCCAGTTTTCAACCCAGTGGGTGGAATTTATGCTAGATAACAAACAGGATTCTGAACTAACAAGCAGCCAGCTGATGTCCAGGCAGACGCCAGTGCATGCTTTGGAAATGAGTCCAGGAGTTCTTGGTAAAAGGGGAAAGATTTGCATAGTTGTTTTCCCTGTGGATTACTGCACTCATTTACTGCAGTGCTCCACCCTTATAATTAAAGTCAAGTGATGAAAGCAACTGGTAGGGTAGCTTTGGATCCAGGGCCAGAGAAGCTGTGTGCATTTACCTTTGTGGGTAGCATTATTATTCCTGTTTAAATAGTCGTCTGGCTCCTGACGAGCAGAGGGCTCAAGCCCAAGTTCTTCGAAAGGTAGGAGAGATGGAAAGCCCCCGAGCGGGACAGGCCCGGGGAGATAACCTTATCGCTTCTAGACAAACTCAACAGTCAAAAAGCCATTCCTGGTATTGGCTGGAATGAGGCCAGCCCAACTCAGACCAAGAAAGGAGGGTGCTGGAGGCTGGGCCTTCTAGCGGGGTCTTGGCTGGGCCAGTCCTCACAAGCTGGCTGGTCCGTATTGGCTGACGGTCTCTTCAGGGGTCAGTGTCACCTGCTCCTGGCTTCACAGACACCCCGGTTTGCCCCCCCTCCCTGGGCTGGCAGGTGCGTTGCTGAGGGTGTTTTGTTCCCGCCTGCCAGCAGCACCAGGCCATGCTATCCTGGGCCACCATCTGCCGAGCCTGCTGCACACGCCCGGGACTCAGGCCCTGGGTCTACATTCAGGCAGTTCTCAGTGTGGGGAGGAGCCCAAGGCAGGCACATGGCCCCCGAGTGAAGTGGGGACTCTAGACAGTCACTCGCACTGCATGGGCCATGCAGGGCCCCTTTCTGTAACCCACGCTCCGGTTCCCGCCCCCCCACCCCGGACAGTCACTCGCACTGCATGGGCCATGCAGGGCCCCTTTCTGTAACGCACGCTCCGGTTCCCGCCCCCCCACCCCGGACAGTCACTCGCACTGCATGGGCCATGCAGGGCCCCTTTCTGTAACGCAGGCTCCGGTCCCCACCCCGGACAGTCACTGCACTGCATGGGCCATGCAGGGCCCCTTTCTGTAACACACGCCCGGTTCCTCCCCACCCCGGACAGTCACTGCACTGCATGGGCCATGCAGGGCCCCTTTCTGTAACGCAGGCTCCGGTTCCCGCCCACCCCGACAGTCACTCACTGCATGGGCCATGCAGGGCCCTTTCTGTAACGCACGCTCCGGTTCCCCGGACAGTCACTCGCACGGCATGGGCCATGCAGGGCCCCATTCTGTACCCCCCGCGCCGGGTCCCGCCCCCCCACCCCGGACAGTCACTCGCACTGCATGGGCCATGCAGGGCCCCTTTCTGTAACGCACGCTCCGGTCCCCCCGACAGTCACTCGCACTGCATGGGCCATGCAGGGCCCTTCCTGTAACGCAGGCTCCGGTTCCCGCCCCACCCCGGACAGTCACTGCACTGCATGGGCCATGCAGGGCCCCTTTCTGTAATGCAGGCTCCGGGTCCCGCCCCCCCACCCCGGACAGTCACTCGCACTGCATGGGCCATGCAGGGCCCCTTTCTGTAACGCACGCTCCGGTTCTCGCCCCCCCGGACCCACACAGAGCCCAGAACCCCCCAACAACAACATTCCTCCCGGCTCCCCCCACGGGCTGCAGCCGCCCTGGGAGCTGGCCTGGGGCACTGATCTAGGGAGGGGCCGGGCCGGGCTTTCACTGGCCCGACCCCCGAGTCCCCCCAACTTGCTGCCCGACTTCGTGCGTCTTTTCGCACGGGGCTCTGAGCGCGTCCAGAGGGAGGGGCGTGGCCTAAGGGCCGGGGGGCGTGTCCTCCGTCGCTGTGGCCAATGGGCTGAGGATGCCTGTGAATAGCCAAGCATGTGCGGGCCAATCAGGGCGCGCTGGGGATGTTAACAGCTGGGGAGCTGCCCGGGCTGCGCTAGACTCGGACTGTCCCGGAGAGCTCCCGGCTGCGCGGGAGCGCAAACCCCCCTCGCCTGCCCGGAGCCCAGCGCTCCCCAGCGCGCTATGGCCGGGGCCGTGGGGGAAGCTGCGCTGCCGCCCATCGCCTCCTTCGCCAGCCTGCTGCCCATGGAGGACAAGCGGGGGCCGCTGTTCCACGTAGGTGCCGGGGGGGCGCGGGGTGGGGGACGCTGCTGGGGCGATGCCGGCCGGGGTCGGGGTGTCTGTAGGGATAAGGCACCGCCACTGCCCGCGGTGCGGGGGGGGGGGAGCGGCGCCAGGGAAGTTTTTGTAGGGTCCCCAGTAACTGCGGGGCTGTGCAGAAGGCTGTGGGGGTGGGCTGGGGCGAGGGGCCCGCTGCGGGGGCAGGGGGGGGCCTGTCAGGTGCGCGGGCGGGGGCGGCCGGGGATGGGAGTATTCCCCTCCTGAGGGTGTGGGGTTGGCTCCCACGGGGCAGCGGCGAGGAGGGGGACCCTGGGTGGCCTAGATCCCGGGGAGTGTGGGGGGGGGGGCTGCTGGCTCCAGCTGACCCCGTTCGAGGGAGCCCGGGGTTACTGGCGCGCCCTGCCCTGCCCTTCCGAGGGCCCTTCGCCAGCGAGCGCAACCAGCTCTGCTGGTTCGGGGGTGAGCGTCTGCTCCGGCTCCCGGGCGCCCGGCGCTGCGCCCGGCCCCTGACTCCCTGTCTCCCCGCCCTGCAGCCCCGCTTCGCCACCATGGAGGGCGGCCCCGCCGGGATCAAGAGGGAGGACGACGACCTGGGCAAGTTCGTGGACTTGGATTTCATCCTGGCCCACACCAGCAGCCCGCAGCAGGCGGGCCCCGCCTACCCCCTGCCCGACACCCCGGAGAGCTGCGGCACCGACGGCGACGGCTCCTACCCGCCCGCCAGCAAGTTCGGGGCCCCCTACCCCGACAGCCACAGCTACATGGCCGAGCTGCTCACCGCCGACCTGCCGGGCCCCTGCGAGCTGCAGCGGAGGGAGTACACGGAGCTGCGGGTCCCCGGCGCGCTGGGCCACCCGGCCGTGGCCCGGCCGCTGCCCGCGGAGCACGGGGCGCCGCCCCTGGGGGCCCGCATCAAGCAGGAGCAGCCGGAGGAGCGGGCCTGCATGCTGGGCAGGCCGGGCGAGTGCCTGGGGCCGGGCGCCGCGGACCGCAAGCCCCTCATGCTGCCCCCCCAGCAGCCGCTCTACCCGCCGCGCCCCGGCTTCCCGCAGCCCAGGCTGGGCCCCCCCGAGGAGCTGGGGCCGGCCGGGGAGTGCCCCCTGCCCCCGCACCTGGGCCCGCACCACTACGCGCTGCCCCCGCACCACTACCCGGCCCACCTCGCCGCCCACGGGCCGGCCCAGTTCCACGGACACTTCAGCGTGTTCCGGGAGCCGCTGCAGGCGCCGCCGGGCCTGCTGGTGACGCCCCCCCACTCGCCGGTGCTGGATTACTTCCCCGCGGGGGGGCCGGAGCTCGGCAAGCCCCGGCGGGGCCGCCGGTCCTGGGCCAGGAAGCGCACGGCCACGCACAACTGTGACTACCCGGGCTGCGGCAAGACCTACACCAAGAGCTCGCACCTCAAGGCGCACATGCGGACGCACACCGGTGAGGCCGGCTCTGCGGGGGGGGGGTATCTGGGGGGGGGGCGCTCCAACCCCCCCGGGCCGCGCTCCTGGGGGCCACTTCTACCCCCCCCGCGCGCTCTGGGGGGCGCAGCTCTCGGGGGCGCACGGCTCCTGCCCTGCCCCATCTCCCCGCGCTCCTGGGAGGGCGCACGGCTCCTGGGGTCCACTTCTCCTACCCCCGCGCTCCTGCCCTGCCCCCCTCTCCCCGCGCTCCTGGGGGGCGCACTGCTCCTGGGGGCGGCTACTTCTACCCCCCGCGCGCTCTGGGGGGCGCAGCTCTCGGGGGCGCACGGCTCCTGCCCTGCCCATCTCCCCGCGCTCCTGAGGGGAGCACGGCTCCTGCCCTGCCCCCCCCTTCCCTGCGCTCCTGGGGGCGACTACTTCTACCCCCCCCCGCGCGCTCTGGGGGGCGCAGCTCTCGGGGGCGCACGGCTCTGCCCCGCGCTCCTGGGGGGCGCACGTGGTGGGGCGGGACTTCCCACGCCCGGCGGGGGCCCGGTACGGACGGGAGCCTGGCAACGTAGAGGGGTTGGGCCCGACCCGCCGTCGGATTCCTCACCCCCCGCCTAACTCCCATGGGCTGCGGGAGAGCTACCGCTGCCGGCCCCGCAGGAGCGGGCCCGCGGGGGAGGGGGCAGTGCGGGACCGTGATGGGGCGGGCCGGGGGGCAGTGCGGGGGAGTGGGCTGTCTGGAATAGTGATGGGTGACAGTGCCAGAAGTTGTATTCCTTAAGCTGAGGAGGGGACGGTGCGGGAACCGGTGTCCCGGGGGCTGCGTAGCCCCGCTGCCTGCACCTGCCTTGTTAGCAGCCAAGGAGATGAAGCGGCTGCTGGAAAGCCCGGGTTGGGAGCAGTGCCCGCGGCTGGCGGGTTAACACTGTTCTCTCTGCCCAGGGGGGTTGGGAGCAGGCCCCTAGGCAGGGCAGTGCCCGCGGCTGGCGGGTTAACGCTGTTCTCTCTGCCCAGGGGGGTTGGGAGCAGGCCCCTAGGCAGGGCAGTGCCCGCGGCTGGCGGGTTAACACTGTTCTCTCTGCCCAGGGGGGTTGGGAGCAGGCCCCTAGGCAGGGCAGTGCCCGGCTGGCGGGTTAACGCTGTTCTGCTCTCTGCCCAGGGGGGTTGGGAGCAGGCCCCTAGGCAGGGCAGTGCCCGTGGCTGGCGGGTTAACGCTGTTCTCTCTGCCCAGTGGGGTTGGGAGCAGGCCCCTAGGCAGGGCAGTGCCCGCGGCTGGCAGGTTAACGCTGTTCTGCTCTCTGCCCAGGGGGGTTGGGAGCAGGCCCCTAGGCAGGGCAGTGCCCGTGGCTGGCGGGTTAACGCTGTTCTCTCTGCCTAGGGGAGAAGCCGTACCACTGCAACTGGGATGGCTGCGGCTGGAAGTTTGCCCGCTCAGACGAGCTGACCCGTCACTACCGCAAACACACTGGCCACCGGCCCTTCCAGTGCCACCTGTGCGAACGGGCCTTCTCCAGGTCGGACCACCTGGCACTGCATATGAAGAGACACATGTAATGGACAGAAACGCCTCTGGGGATCTGGCCCCTGGCCAGGCGGGAGGGGAGACACTGAACTCTATTTATGAAGTCACAAAATATTTTCTTATTGATGCAACTAATTTATGTCGCTAGCGAGGTCTGGAAAGAGCAAACGCTCAATATTTAAAGGTAAAACCAGCTGGATCTTCCACAGCCATGTCTAGATCAATAGCTACCCAGGACTCTGGCTGTGGAAGTGCTGAGCCCGGGTGTATAATACTGTACAGAATGAGTTGAATATCTTGCATTTTTAAAGGGATTTTTAAGCTTATACATTTGATTTTTCTTTAATTTTTTTTTAAATGTTGTAATGTAAAGACTGGGCAGCATCCGAGTGGATCTGGGTTAAAGAACATTTTGAAAAAAAAAAAATCAAGCTCAAAGAAACAAGGCAGCTTCTGTAGACTGTCAGCACCTTTTTAAGCCTTCTTCAAAGGCAGACAGGAATTGCCAGTGTAGGTCGGACCCCTGGGCCATCTGCCCTGGTGTCCTGCCATGCTCCGCTCCCCACCCACTTACATAGTCTGAGATTGGCTTAGGCCCTGAAGCAGGATCACTTCCCAAATGTGTTGGCATTAACTTGGCTCCCCTTCCATCCCACGGGTGCTGTGCTGCTCGCTGGTGTGGTGATCAAGGCCCAGCTGCTGGAAGCTGAGAGTGCCTGAAACTGCTCAGCTGCCACTCCTTGGAAAGTGAATTTCTAACCCAAAATGGGACCGGAGTGAGGCCAGAAAATGACCCACCCTGTAAAATCTCATGATTTGTGAAGCGATCTCGTGGTTGTTGGAGCCTGACTCCAGGATTTTGACTACTGCTGAGCGGCACAAGGACAGGGATCTCCCTCCTTTATGCCCTTCAAGGGAGTGTTCCAAATCCGATTGGAATTGCCATAGCCCCAAGCCAGCCCCTGGCCCATGGGGAACCCCCCTCCGCAGCCGGCTCCCGTGCCCAGTACAAATCAGCGGCATCTCCCGAAAACAGTCCTATTTGTAATGTGGGGTCTGGATTTGTCTTGTCACTTTTAACTGTGTATTTTTGTTTGTTCCCCTTCTGCCGAAGGATGAGCCGGAAACCAGGTACTGCTGCAGCCCCCTTTCCAAGCTGCTTCCTCAAACTTTATTGTGTAAAGAGGACAAGGAGTTTTGTCCACCTATGAATCCCCAGGTCTCCGCTGTACTTGAACCCTTCTTTTAAAAAGAGAAGGCCAAGAAGTCTTGATGTGCAGCTTCCGCAAGGTGCGCTGTGAGTTGGCAAAGAGCAGGGATCTAGCGGGTTTGGGTTTTCTAGGACTTGTCTTCCTGCTGGGACTCCCAGCTCGGAGAAGAGCTGTTCCTGGCTGTGTATATTGTCAATTAACATTTCGCTCCCCCACTTTGAAATGTTACTTTTCTGTATATGCACCAGTGCGCTATTGTGATCTGATGTAAAATAAATAAATACGCCTCCACATCAGGAGCCAGCAGAGTTTACTTTGAAACCTTCCCCAGGAGCGAGAAGCAGATGGCAGGCGTTACTGTTTGTAAATATTATTTGCATTGAGATTCATTTCTATTTAAAAGAGCCGTGAAGGAATCTGGCAACGCCCTTTGCCTTGTCTCGGCATCTTCGGTGAGTGGCAGCACTTTGGAACAAGCATTAATGAGTCATTTGTTTCACCACCCTGTGCCTCAGTTTCCCCATTGTACAGATGTGTAAATGGAGGCAGAGGTGAAGTGACCTGCCCATGGCAAGTCAGTGACAGATGAACTGAACCGAGGAGATTTGACTCCTTGTCCTTTTCTCTACCCACTAGATTCTCCCCCCACCTCCCCTAGAGCTGTGAATGGAACCCAGGAGTCCTGACCCCCTTGTCAGGTGGTTACAGCCCAGGAGGCTTCCCCCAGCTAGAGCTCCTGTGTCCATGCCAGGTGTATGGCTCCGTGGAACGCCCCAGCCAAGCTACGGGGCAGCTTCACTCCTCTCAGGTGCTGAGGTTTCCTTGCGAATTAATGGTGGTGACTAAGCGCTGGCTTGTTGGCAGGTCCCAGGCCCAGCAAGCAGGTCTGTCTCCATCCCTCCCGCGGCCAATTACCCGTGAGACACGCACTGCTCTGGAGGCTGGGGCTTGCACAGACCTGACAGGGAGTCACAGGGCAGAGAGCATATTGCACAGCCGGTTCCACACAGGAGCAGTGACTTCCCCTCTGCTCCCAGCAGTGCCGTTCATTGGTGTGAACCAGCCCCATGTGGCAGCACAGGCCCAAGGGAGGGCACAGTGGCAGCACCTTCCTGGGTTCCCAGCTCCCAGCAGAAATGACTCACATGCCCCCTGAGTTCGGCTCAGGTCCCTGCTCCCAGTGGGGTGCAGAGGGATGGGGCAAGAGGAGTTGCAGCTGTGTCCATGTGCACCTCCCTCTGGATGTGTCAGTGGGCACCTGCCCAGGCCTGTGTGCACATGCTGGCTGGCTGGGAGCCGGGCAGGGTGCCTGGACCCTCTGGCTCCCTTTCCTTAGCCCCCCTCCCCCTCATGGCCTGGCCTCTCCACTGGGGGGCTGAGTGGAGCAGCAGGTAAATCCCGCTCCTTCCAGAGCTCCTGCAAGGCCGGCTGCTTTGTGAGTCCCTGCCCCTGGGAACGTGAGGGGGCTGAGCCGGTCCCAGCCTGCAGGCCTGGCCCAGCTGTGCCCCAAAGGGAGTGTTGGGTGCTTCCTAGCCCACCGAGGGTCTGTCCCCCTGCAGGTTGGGGGTGGCTCAGGGGTGCTGCTGTGACTGTTCCAGGGTGTCACCTAGACATGGCAGGGCATTGGGGGAAGCAGGGGCAGGTACAGGGGACTCCAGGACATTCATTTAGCTTTGGGGTGTTGGGGATTTGTCCTGCCTTGAAATCCTTCCATGCCTGGGGTTCCATTCTGCCTCTGTGCTTACACCCCTGGGGGGAGGGCACCTCACATGGGGGCAGTTCTGTGCAAGGGACAGCCCAGGTATATGCTGCTTCAGCCTCCACCACAACCGCCAGCGCCCCCGTCTTAGTGGCTGCAGGTTCCCTGCTGGCAGAGACCCCAAGTGTGGGCCAGGGTGATCCAGCGGGCCTGGCTCTAGGGGGGGATTTTCTGGCCTGTCTGTTCCAGGGCACCTGCCCTGCCTCTGCTGGCTGCTCTGACAAGGAGCCGGGCTCCAGGGGAAACATCCAGCGCTGGTGCAAATTCTCCAGCGACTTGTTCAGAAATGTCAGGCTGCCAGGGAAGGTGTCCAGGGAAGGTGTGGGCTGTTTGACTAAGCGCTGAGTCAGGCCGGTGAAGCCAGCTGGGGGGGTGTGTGTGTGTAATGGCTGGCTCGGGATTTTTATTTCCTAGGTAATCTGGGTTTCTACAGCCTTCCTGTAACACTGGAATGGCTGGGTCTGCTGCTTGCTGTCCAAGGCATCTGCCAGCCAAAGTGACAGCTCACCTGCCCCGGTGAGCTCAGAGCTGAATCCTGCAGGGAGAAAAACCAGTTCCAGGGCCCCTTTCATCATCTCTTGGCCCTGCCAGGCAGTGCGTGGGAGGGAAGCGCAAGGCACGGCCAGGACTCTTTCCTGCCTGCCACTTAGCCCTTCGCTTGCACAGTGAGCTGCCCGCAGGCAGTGACGGGTTGTTCCCGTGGCAGGGGCAGTCATGGCACCAAAACAGCAGGCGAGGGGCCTTCCCAGGGGTGCAGCCAGCGGGAGCTGTGGAGTTCAGGGCCAGCCCTACCACACGGGAGCCTGCCAGCCTCTCTCCATCCACAGAGCGAGGACAGTGCCTGTAGCCACGTGCTGCCCCGGGCTTCAGCCCAGAATGGGATGCAGGCGAGGGGGTGCTCGCCTCCCACGTTCCGTCGCCAGCCTCTCTTCTGAGGCCGCTGACACTCCACTAGGGAGCTTGGGGTCTTTCTCAGGCACATTTTACTTTGCAATTTAGGGCCAAAACCTTTGTGATGCAAAATGGTCTGTGGCTGAGGGGGAGCTGGGGCGAGACCCTTGAGGATAACCCTGCTCTGGCTGTTCACACTCAGCTCTTCCTCTGTGCATGTACGGGGCCTGCTCAGCCGGGGCGTTCACGGGACTGGAACGTGGATCCCCATGAAGGTCTGAATTCATCAATGAGACCCCCTGAATCTGAGCCAGCCCCAGAAAGCGGCAAAGCTGCAGAGTCACTGAGCTGCTTTGGTAACATCTGGAAGCTCTTCTCTTTCTCCCCCCCCCCCGATCTGCAGGGGGACCCCAGGTCTTGGGGGAGATGGGGAAGGATCCCACATGCTCCTGTAGGAGCACCAGGCTAGTTGCAGCGTTTGCTGCCCTAAAGCCCGTGGCTGGAGCAGAGGAGCCAGGAAGCCGATGGTGGAATCTTGGGGGTGACCCAGTGAGAGGAGGGGGTGGGCAGGGGGCCGAGGGTGGGTGGTAGGGCAGGCGGACAGGGCAATCCCCAAAGCATGTCCCAGCCTGGCTGGGTGGCCCAGCTCCTGCCCAGACAGTCGCATGTCCCGGGTTTGTCTTTCCACCCCTGGGGTTCCCATTGTGCAGCAGGTCTCGGCCCGGAGGGGCTGTGGAGGAAGCAGACCTGGCCTGTTTCCACCCTGAAGGAAATCGAATGCGGAGCTGGGTGGAGGAGTGAACAGGCTCCCCCAGCTCTGCCATTCACACCAGCTGCTCACCTGATGACCGACCACAACACCCAGAGCCAATTTGAGTCTTACCAGCTGCCGGGATTCCAGCTGACACTGGCCCGTCTGGGAGGGGCAGGGATTTACCCCAGGGAATATTGGGGGGCCTCAGCTGGCTCACTGGGGTGTTCTAGGAAATGGAACCCAGGGGTCCCAGCTCACCCCCTGAGCAGCCCAGCGGAGTGAGGAGGGCCCTGCGCACGCTGCTTTCCCCCCAGAGCCACTGCCCCTTTCGATGCAGGGTGTCAGCTGGGGCTGGGGGAATCCAGGCATCGGCCCCACCAGCCCTGGACTCTCCCGCCTGCTAATGAACTGCCCAGCAAAGTCTGGTTCAGGGGCTGGCTGGAGAGAAACAGCCCAAGGAGAGTAACTATTAATGGGATGATGTGGGATTGGAGGGAGGCCTGCAGTGGGGTTCCCCAGGGATCTGTTCTGGGTCAGTGATTAACACTGTTATTAACGACCTGGATGTGGGACTAGAGAGCTTACTGAACAAATTTGCAGAGGACACAGTTTCAGGGGGTTGTCAACTCTTTGGAGGCTCGAGCTAAAATATGGAGGGATCTTGATACACTGGAGAACTGGGCTATAGAGAGCACAGTGCAATTCCACCGAGACACTAGCCACCCAGGCCTGGCAGCTTCGAGCGGCCGCACACCGGACAGTGACACCTTTTTACTCAGCAGCTTTGGGCGGCTCCGAATCGGCTCTACTTGTTGGAGGGACTGGGGTAGGGTTTTACTCCTGTCAGCCCCGCAGAGCCTGCCCAGGGACCAGAGGGGCAGCTGGGATCTCGTCCTTCCTGTGCATCAGCATCAGAATCTGGCCCAAGCAGACCCACCTGGGCAAACATGGAGCCCTGCTGCTGTTTCTTCCTTCGCTCACTGGTGTGCAAGGCCACCAGGCAGGTACTTTAGGGACGCTGAACGTCTAGCCTGAGCTGCATAATCCAGCCCAGTGAGGCCCCCATCGCTCCTGGCTCAGCTCCGCGGGTCTGGCAGAGAGGTGCCGTAGGGAGGGGAATCTGCCATGTCCCCTGGCTAGTTGTCTGGGGAGCTGTAACCAGCTTTTGCAATGCTCTCACCGCTTGCACCTGAGTCTCAGAGCCCCTCTCTGTGCGGGGGAAGTGTTGTAATCCTCATTTTACAGCCAGGGAAACTGAGGCCTGGGGGGGTCGTGCCTTTCCCAGAGTCACACAGCTTCTCCTGGGGCTAGAAGCCAGGAGCCCTGAACCCCAGCCCCAGCTGAGAGCACAACACAACCCAGCTGCCCACGGGAGCCAGCCACACGGGGCTGCTGAGCTCTCGGCAGGGAAATCACGCCCCTTTGTGGCTGGTCCCCTCCACGCACGGCGACCCTCGGGCCCGTCACCCCGAAGCTTTGCACCCGCTGAGCCTGGGCTGGTCTGCAGCAGAGCGACCCCCCCCCTCCCCAGCTGGACGCTCCCACCCCTCGGCAGCTCCAGAGACAGCCCCCGGGACAGTGACGTGCTGGCCAGCTAGAACCCCCTCCCTTAGCTCTTGCTTTGCTCTGGGGGGGGCAGGGGCTGTTAAAAGGCTCCAGATGAACAGCCCCAGAGACAGCGGAGCCGGGGTCACCTCCCACAGGCGCTGGGCCCTGCACCCCAGGCTGCTCTGGAGATAGCACGGAGGGCAGATCCGGCTGCAGGGCCCAGGCGAGGCTTGGCCTCTCCGCTGACAGCGGCTGGCTCGTGCCAGCGGGGCTGGGCATCAGGAGCGGCAGCTCTGGAGTGGATCCCAAGCAGTGCCTAGACGGAACAGCCCCACAGCCAGTCCCCAGTGCTCAGGGCCCCTCGCGGCAGCGCTGCGAATGGCTGGATCACTCCCCACAAGGAGCGTGTGCCTCTTTGCCTCGCCGCGCTGCACCTGCCCTGCGCTAAGGGCGGGGCCAGCTCTGGCACTGGCTGAAGGGCAGAGCTGCCCAGGTCGACCATCAGGGATTCTTGTCTGGCGTGTCCCCCTCGCACGGGAGCTCCCCTGCCGCCGCTTCCAGCAGCCGCCAGGACACCCCACCGCACAGGCCGCTCTCAGCTGGGCCCAGACCTGGCTGCTTTGGGGTACAGCTGGAAAGTGGGATCCCAGCCAAAGGGCTGAGGGAAGAATCTGAGAGTTGGGGACCAAATGGACCCCGGCTCCCCAAATTGTTATAGGGCCTCCATGCAGGCTGGTCAAGTGCCTTCCATCGTTCCCTGGAGCAACGCTCTTCCCCACCCCACTGAACTGAGGGCAAGAGCCTCCTCTCTAGGACAGGGCTTGAGAGCACCAGCTGTGGGGGAGCTCCTGGCTGCCCCAGTCCCAGCCGCTCCCAGCAGGGGGCGCTGTGCGGAGCGAGGCAGGAGCACGGGCTGGGGTGGGGCCCCGCTGCTCCAGGCCTGGCCTCTCCCAGCAGGGGGCGCTGTGCGGAGCGAGGCAGGAGCATGGGCTGGGGTGGGGCCCCGCTGCTCCAGGCCTGGCCTCTCCCAGCAGGGGGCGCTGTGCGGAGCGAGGCAGGAGCCCAGGCTGGGGTGGGGCCCCGCTGCTCCAGGCCAGGCCTCTCCCAGCAGGGGGCGCTGTGCGGAGCGAGGCAGGAGCCCAGGCTGGGGTGGGGCCCCGCTGCTCCAGGCCTGGCCTCTCCCAGCAGGGGGCGCTGTGCGGAGCGAGGCAGGAGCCCAGGCTGGGGTGGGGCCCAGCTGCCCCAGGCCTGGCCTCTCCCAGCAGGGGGCGCTGTGCGGAGCGAGGCAGGAGCCCAGGCTGGGGTGGGTCCCAGCTGCTCCAGGCCTGGCCTCTCCCAGCAGGGGGCGCTGTGCGGAGCGAGGCAGGAGCCCAGGCTCGGGTGGGCCCCAGCTGCCCCAGGCCTGGCCTCTCCCAGCAGGGGGCGCTGTGCGGAGCGAGGCAGGAGCACGGGCTGGGGTGGGCCCCAGCTGCCCCAGGCCTGGCCTCCCCCAGCAGGGGGCGCTGTGCGGAGCGAGGCAGGAGCACGGGCTGGGGTGGGTCCCAGCTGCCCCAGGCCTGGCCTCCCAGCAGGGGCGCCAGCGGAGCGAGGCAGGCGCTCAGTCTGGGGTGGGCCCCAGCTGCCCCAGGCCTGGCCTCTCCCTGCAGGGGGCGCTGTGCGGAGCGAGGCAGGAGCACGGGCTGGGGTGGGGCCCAGCTGCCCCAGGCCTGGCCTCTCCCTGCAGGGGGCGCTGTGCGGAGCGAGGCAGGCGCGCAGGCTCGGGTGGGTCCCAGCTGCCCCAGGCCTGGCCTCTCCCAGCAGGGGGCGCTGTGCGGAGCGAGGCAGGAGCACGGGCTGGGGTGGGTCCCAGCTGCCCCAGGCCTGGCCTCTCCCAGCAGGGGGCGCTGTGCGGAGCGAGGCAGGCGCGCAGGCTCGGGTGGGCCCCAGCTGCTCCAGTCCGGCTCCTGGCAGGGCTCCCTTGGAGGAATGTCCCCGAGTGTTGGCAGCCCCAGCGCTGCAGAGAGTGGGGCTGTTCCTGGCAATTATTTTCCCGTCCGTTTCCCGGTGTCCCTGATCCGGGGGCGCATGGGGCGCCGTGATAACGTGCACACACGCGGGAGCTGCCTCACCCTTAGGAAACATTTGGCTTTGGGCACCTGAGTCCACCAGGCGAGCGATAACTCAGCCTCACGCTCCCTGCTTGGAGTTTGCACCTGGCCCTATCGCAGCTTAGTCACACACGGAGGGTTTGTCCATCGCTGGGCCCCAGATAACCTCCTCCTGCCTCGCTGGGCCTGTGTTTGCGCTCAGCCTCCTCCGCTAGGAGGGCAGAGGTGCAGGGGTGGGCGCGCACCCCAGGGCCGGGGGGGAGACACGTGTCTCTCCCAGGGCTGGCAGGACCCTGTGGACAGTGTGCGTGTGGATGTGAAAGAAGTGACACCTCCTCGGCCTAATAACTGTCTGATCTCCCAGCACAGCAGGGCTGGCCTGGGGAGACGTCCTGGGGGAAGCCAAGGGCTGCAGGGGGCACGGTGCTGGCCCCACTGAGTCAGTGCTGGACTCAACGTCCCAGAGGGTGCTGGGGGGGCGGGGGCTCCGTAAAGGATGCTTCCCCCCCAGAGTCAGTGCTGACCCCAGTGCAGCATGGGGAGGCGAGGGGGGCACTACTAGAGAGGTGCTCCTTTGCTGAGCTCTAAAACCAATTCCATGGGCACTGGGGGGAGGTGGGGTGGGGAGCGGGTTACGCAAGGACCTGGCCGGTTTGTAATATGGATAATCACATTTCCCCCTGCACGTCCCGTTGGCACTCAGGGAGCTAGTCTTCACTGCCGGGGCAGTTTAGCAGCAGCTGAGCTCCACTCCAGAAGTGGCTGCATTTCAGCAGCGAGCAAAGTCTGTGCAAATCTGGGAGCCTGGCAACAAAGAACTACAGAAATGTCCCGTTCTTCTGAGATCTTAGGGCCTGGGTGTTGGCATATTGGGCTCTGCCCCTCCTGGTGTATTTCCAGCCCCCTACGTGGCTATGGGACTAAGCCAGGAATAGATACATGCACACCTGCAGGCACCTGTTAGCCACGCACCGTGGTGCCAGCCCGTTGGAAGCACACACCCCCCCTCAGCGGCACGTGGGTGTCTCTCACAGGCAGGAAGTGGCCTGGCCAGACATACCAATTGTTTCCCAGCAGGCTGTGCGGCTGCAGGGCGACACTGTGCCAGATGCCAGCGCAGGGCACCAGGCAGGCCCCGGGCAGTAACCCCGGGGCAGGCTGGGGGGAAGGCAGTGGTTTTAGGCATCGCTGGCTGCTGTAGGATCATCACACAGTCGAGAGGGCTGGAGATTAGGACACAGATGGCGATTCCCTTTCCATCCAGACTCCTGAAACAGTCCCCTGGGCTGCGGGGGCGGGGGGCAGCATCTCCACTCTTGCCTGCTCAGGGGGCATTGGAAAAGGTGCACAGCCCCCCCACATCTATCTTGGCGGGGGGGTGGGGGGGCTGGTTCGGTTTGTCAGCAGCACCAGCCTCTGGAGGTGACCAGTACAGGCAGGTAGATCTTGGGGTCGGCTGGGACATGCCGGGTGATTTTGCAGGGCTGCTTTAAAGAGCTGTGCCGGCTTCCCAGCTAACGGAGCTCCTTCCCCAGCCCAGCCCAGCCCAGTCCAAGGGGAATTGCTCTGGAAAGGGAGCAGCAGTTAATTACTGGCCATCTCACAGCCATGCCCAGGAACCCAGCGGTGCCTAAGCAGTCAGAGACCATGAGTCAGGCCCAGTCTGCACTGGGGTCACATCTTCCAGCTTTTCTCAGCAGCGACGAGGGCTAGAAACTTACCCCTCCCCTGCCTTTTTTTGTGATTCTCACAAAATCCCAGGGCTCCAGGAGCTGGGGCTTGCAGAAAAACACCAACTATTTCCAGACTTGTGATAAAATTGGGGGAATTGGCAACACCGGGTGTCCCAGTCAAAGCTCAGGCCCCCTTGTGCTGGGCGCTGCACATGCAATTTAGCAGAGCCGGTCCCTGTCCCAGAAAGGCGTCAGACGGGCCAGGAGAGGCAGGCAACGTACACAGACAGGGTGCGGCTGCAGAAGGAACAGAGCTTAGCAGGAAAACAGAAGCCGGAGCTGAGTAAAAAAGGCTGGGAAACTCGTCACACCTCCCCCACCCCCCAGTCCTCTGCAGATTTAACTGACACGGGGTGAAAACACCAGAAGGTGCCAGGGCCCAGTCCACGCCGGGCTCCCCCGGGGGCAGCAGAACCAGCAGCAGCACCAGTGGGGAGGCCTTGCTGAAAATCCCTAGGGAGGCTGCCCCCCTCTGCAGCGGCTGGTACCCGGAGAGAGGGGAACTGCCTAGTACTGCTGCCAGCCAAGGGAGCTGCCCAAGTGCTGAAGGTTGGGGAGTCCAGTCCTGTGGCTGGGCCCTGGGGAGGGGAAGGGGACATACAGACATGGCCCAAAGCCACTACAGATCCCTCCATCCCTGCAGCATTCACCCTCCTTCGAGCTCGCCCCCACCCCCGCCAGTGGGCAGGGCCGAGTGCTGGCATGGGGAGGGGCAGCGGTGATGGGGGGAGGATGCCCAGGGAGGGTGGCTCCGGCTGGGCGGCTTGCTCCCCGGGGAGCCCTTCAGCAGAGCGTCTGATCGGCTGGGTGGTGCACAGCCTCAGAGGGGAGCGTCTCACCCGCTCGGGGAGGGGCTGGGGCCTGCCTGGCGAGGGCTGGGTGCCCTCAGCTCCCAGTGGGGGACTGGCCGGGATGGAAGATGCTGGCAGCAGCCCTGCTGCAGAGACCATGCACAGCAGGTCTGTCCTGGGCTGAGCCGTGCACTGCTCCAGCTCACATGCCCTACCCAGGAGTCACCCAGCCCCATGGGGCGAGGGCAGGGAAATCTGTGCCCATCCTGGGGGTGATGGCTCCAGTTACTGACCAGCCTGCCCTGGCACCAGGGGCTCTCGGGGGCGCAGCCCAGGACCGGGCGTTCAGGGACAAGCTGGGGCCCGCGCAGTCCAGGGATTGTAACCGCCTGCCCTGGGGCTCACCACTCGGCCCCACTCCGGCGCAGCCAGGGCAGCCCTGTGGTGGTGCCTACGCCAAGGGGGTGCCCTGGCTCGGGACTCAGCCCCGGCTTGGGGGTGGGGAATGCTCAGGTGGGCTCTGGGCACAGACCTGCTGGCTGGAGTGACGGGGCCCAGCCTGGCCCAGCAATGGGTGTGACACCGGGGGCCAGGCGTCCTGCAGGGCCTGCCATGGTGCGGAGGGGAGACAGGCTCAGCAGAGAGCGAGGGCTGCAGGGGGCAGGGAAACGTGGCAAGGACCTTCGCCCTGCAGAGGGGTTGGGCAGTGCTGGGACCGCCTGGGCATCACCGTGGGCACGAGGGCAGCCGGGATGGGTGAGCGCAGGGGCTGCTTGGGAGACGACTCTGCCAAGGGCGAGGCTGGGAATGGCCCAGGGTAGGGGTGCACTGGACGGGCAGCACCAGACACTTCCTGCAATGGGCCAACAAGCATCAGGGCGGGTGAATGGTACCTGCAGCGTGTGCATGTGTGTGCACATGTGTAACATACGTGTGTGGGTGTTTTCCAGCATGGGTAACCATGCCAGGACCCCCACCCCCACCCCAAAATGCACATGGCCTTGCAAGAGACCCTCCGTTCCACAAGCCCCTAGCAAGAGGGGAGGGGAGGTAATGGGGTTAATGGGGTTAGGTCAAGGTCACTTGGGGGGTAGCATTCACGAGGACCCTTCATCGTCCCCCAGATCCTATTACCCACCCCTTTCACTAGGCAACCGCACCATGTAACGGCCTGGTGGCTCGGAGCAAAAGGGTTGTGAGGACCCCAAATCCGAGAGCAGAGCTGGGCCCCACAGATCAGCCCCCCCAGGAGTGTCACACCAGCGCCAGCCACTCAGCTAAGGGCTCGCTCCAGTGGGGTTCGAACTGGGGGCCTGAGGCTGGGCAATGACCCAGCTTGCCTGAGTCTCTGGAGACGTGGTCCGTAGCAGGGTGCCCTGCAGCCCACGATTGGCTTTTGGGTTCCAAACCTGCCTTCTAACCTGAGCCAAGCGCAAACCAGTGCGTGATGGCTGCACACACCCAGAACCAACACCCCGCGGGCCAATCGCCCCCTTTATCTCCACAGGCTGCCAAGTGTCACTGCTGCTCATTTCAGCAGAAACCTCCAGCTAATGTGTTTAGCCCACGAGCCCCCTGCCCCCCCCCTTCTGTGATACACAATTGTGGGGCCGCCCCAAGCCTGGCAGCATGTTGAAATGCGAGGGGCAGTGTAAGGGCTGCTGTGCTGACCGGGTTTGCACTTTGTATTCAGTTCCATAAGGCCCAGATCCCCACAGGGGTTGAGACGACTAACTCCAGTTGAAAGCGACCCAGAGTCCTGGGGCACCTTATAGACTAACAGACATATTGGAGCATGAGCTTTCGTGGCTGAATGACGTGCGTCCGACGAAGTGGGTACTCAGCCACCCAAGCTCGTGCTCCAATACGTCCGTTAGTCTATAAGGTGCCCCAGGACTCTCTGTCGCTTTTACAGATCCAGACTAACACGGCTACCCCTCTGACACCTGACTCCAGTTGATTTCCCTTTGAGGATCTGTGCCTGAACCCTTTCATTGGTTAGCGTGTCCCCTCCGTCTTCTCTTCTCCAGACTACACAAGCCCACTTGTTTCAGTTGTCCCTCAGAGCTCATGTTTTCTAGACCTTTAATCATTCTTGTTGCTCTTCTCTGGACTCTCTCCAATTTGTCCACATCTCTCCTGAAATGTGGCACCCAGAACTGGACACAATACTCCAGCTGAGGCCTAAGCAGTGCAGAGTAGAGCAGAAGAACGACTTCTCGTGTCTTGCTCACAACACTGCTGCTGATACAGCCCAGAACAAGGTTCTTTTTTTTTTTTTGAAGCAGCGTTACACTGTTGACTCATATTTAGCTTGTCGTCCATTATGACCCCCAGATCCCTTCCTAGGCAGTCATTGCCCGTTCTGTATGTGTGCAACTGACAGTTCAGGAAAGATGTGGGCAGATTGGAGAGGGTCCAGAGAAGAGCAACGGGGGTGATTGAAGGTCTGGAGGGCATGGGCAATGAGGGAGGACTGAAAAGATTGTGTTTGTTTGGTTGGGAGAGGAGAGGACTGAGGGGACATGATACCAGTTTTCAAGTACATAAAAGGTTGTTACAAGGAGGAGGGAGGTAAATTGTTCTTGTTAACCTCTGAGTATAGAAGCAATGGACTTAAATTGCAGCAAGGGAGGTTTAGGTTGGACATTAGGAAAAACTTCCTGACTGTCAGGGTGGTTAAGCACTGGAATAAATTGCCCACGGAGGGTGTGGAATCTCCATCACTGGAGATTTTTCAGAGCAGGTTGGACAAACACCTGTCAGGGATGGTCTTAGTTCTGCCTTGAGAGCAGGGGACTGGACCAGACGACCTCTCGAGGTCCCTGCCAGGCCTATGAGTCTATGATCTTCTCATTTAAATAAAGCTGCCCCAGCCGAGGGTTGCAGGGCCTGTTATGCAGTGTAGGGCAAGGCCCTGCCATGTCCAGGAAGCAAAGGCAGCCATATGGCTTGAGTCAATTGGGAGCCCTGTGGCACAGAGCACAGGCAAGGATCCCATACAGGCCTGGCTGTCCCCCAAACGGGCCCTAGCTGTGAAGCAATCAGCCAGTCAATCAGTGGGACAGAAACTGGTTAATTTCACACGGGTGTTATACAATGGCAGCCAGCAGCCGTGGGGATTTCAAAGCACCTGCCTGGTTTAGCCTGAAGTGATTCAATCAGCCCATGAATGAAAAGCAGCCTGAACTAAATAGCAGCGTGAACCACAGCTGTGCAGGCCTGAGGCGGGGCCAACTCACCTGTGCTGAATGCAGTTTTAAATACAGTACGAGGCACACCCCCCCCCCCGCCTGCCTGCTTCCAGGGCACAGCGACGCCCGGGCCGTGACAGTGCAACTCTGCTCTGCCCAGCTTCAGTTCAGGGGCACCCCTCTGCCTGGCCCTTTGCTTCTTGTCTTTCCCCATCCTTTCTCCCCTGTCCCTTCCTGCAGTAACTCCCAACTTCTACTGGGGGCTTAACCCCCACCCCTGCCAGCTGCTGCAGGATCAGCAATGAAGTGGTTAATGCTGCCATGTCACCCTTGGGCACCCCAGTAAAACCGCTCGGGAGCAGGGCAGTTCAGTCCAGTCTGGCTGCAGACTCAGGCAAACATCCCTGGGTTAGTTACACTCAGTTCACGTTTTGAAAGTCCCCCGGCCCCACCTTGAAACTGTGAAGGCTGGATGGAAACCTCCATTTTCAAACTGAGAGCTGAGACTCTGCAGCCTGAAAAGCCCCAGGGGTCAGGAGCAGCCCGGGGTCCAGGCAACGGACACCACTGGCCTATCTGGATTTATCATGGCTCTTGCTCTGTAGCGCTGCAGTGCTTAGGAGCCCTAGGGTTGGATCAGGCCCCCACTGTGCCAGGGGCTGTACAAACAGAACACAAAGACCAGCCCTGCCCCGAGCAGCTGACAATCTAAGGCCAGGTCTATGCTGCAAAGCTTTCCTGGCACACAGATATCGGTCAGGAGTATGGAAAAATCCACCCCACAGCTGTACTACGTGCTAAAAGGGGGCATTTAAATCAGGTCATGGGGCAGATGATAAAAACCCACATGTAGGTCTATTACCTATCACAAGGTGACCTTAATGGAGGGCCGAATGTTGTGGGAGGGGGAAATGGGAAATTACAATAGGAGCAACAGAGGGAAAACTGTTGGAATCTGCTCAACATCTTAGATGTCTGAAGACAAACGCAAGCAGTCTGGAGAATACGCAGGAAGAACTGGATTAATTAGTCCGTAATATAAATTATGACTTAATTGGCATCACGGCGATTTCATGGGCTCAGCCTCATGACTGGAATGGTGGTGTTGAGGGGTACACCGGGGAGCGGCAGGTTGAATTATGCACTCGGGCTGTATGCACTTGTTCTGAGATCCAGCAGGATGGGAGAGGCAGCGCAGCTGAAAGTCTCTGGCTGAAGATAAAAGGGGGAAAACCCAGGGGCGCTGTCATGGTAGGATCTACTACAGCCCACCAAATCAGGTGGAGGAGGCATTTCTAGAACAAACAGCAGCAACCTGCTAGCCATGGGAGGACTTTACTCGGACATCTGCTGATGAAGCAAAATGGCAAAACACGAAAGGCCGGTACGTTTTTTGGAATGTGCTGGAACCGTTGGGTTCAGGCAGGGAAGGAAGGAACCAGGGGGCAGCCAATTCAGACGTGATTCTGACCAACAGGGAAGGATTAGTTGTGAATCTGACATTTGAAGGGTGACAGGGACCATGACATGATACATTTCATGCTTCTAAGGAAAGGAAGGAGTGAGGGCAGCGGAGGCCCAAAGCAGCCTTTCACAAACGCCGCGAACTGGCAGGTCAGGTCCTGTGGGAAAACATTCTTAGGGATAAAGGAGATCTGGCAGGTTCTCAAGAAGACAATACTAAAGATGCAACAGGGAGAATAGTGAGAGGCTCCATTAGGAGCTCTTTAATGACCTGAAAAAAATATCAAAAGGAACCTTATAGAAAGTATAAAAATGGACCAATTGCTAGAGAATAGTAACAAGAACAGCACAGGCAGGTAGGGACAAAAAGGCAGAAAATGAGGTACCCCTGGCAAAGGCCATAAGAAAAGAGTTTATCAATACATTAGGAGCAGGAGCAAGACAAAGGAAGGTGGAGGTCTTCTACTTAGCAGGGAGGGAGAGCTAACAATGGGTGAGGTGTTTAACACCCATTTTGCTTCAATCTTCACTAATTGTGACCAGGTACTTAACACAACCCATATTAACATCAAGGGGGAAGGAATGTCAGCCACAGACGGAAAGAACAGGGTGATGAATAGTTAGGTAACAGCTGTGTTCAAGTTGGAAGGGCCTGATGAAATTCATGCAAGGAAATAGCGAAAACAATCTCAGAACATTAGCAACTATCTTTGAAAGAACTCATGGCCGACAGGTGAGATCCCAGAGGACTGGAGAAGGGCAAACATAGTGCCTAGCTTTAAAAGGACTTGGGGAATTAGAGACTGCTCAGCTGAACTTCAATACCCAGACACAAACTATGAACCAATCAATTTGCAAGTGCCTAGGGATACTAGGCATATAAGGAATAGCTGACATGGCTATTATGAGTCAAGAACAAATCCTGCCAAGCCAACCTAATGTCCTTGTTTGACCTGACCTAGTGGATATGGGGGAAGCTGTTTTAGTTGTGAGATCTTGATTTCAGCAACACTTTTAACAGTCCCACATGACATTCTCATAAGCAAACTAGAAAAATGTGGTCTAGATGAAACTTGCAAAATTGGTTGAAAGACCATACTCAGAGTAGTTATGGGTGGTTCGCTGTCTAACTGGTGTGTGTGTGTGTGTGTGTGTGTTTTTCTAGGGAGCTCTTGTGGAGGTTAGTCTGGGTCCGGTACTTTTCCACATTTTCATTCATTATTTAGATAATGGAGTGGAGCATATGCATACAACATTTGCAGATGATACCAAACTGGGATGGGCTGCAAGCACTTTGGAGGACAGGGTTAAAATTCAAAACCTTGACAAACTGAAAAACTGGAGGGATAGCTCAGTGGTTTGAGCATTGGCCTGCTAAACCCAGCATTGTGAGTTCAATCCTTGAGGAGGCCACTTAGGGATCTGGGGCAAAAATTGGTCCTGCTAGTGAAAGCAGGGGGCTGGACTCAACAACCTTTTGAGGTCCCTTCCAGTTCTAGGAGATTGGTATATCTCCAATTATAAAAAAAGAAAATTATATAAAATAAGATGAAATTCAGTGAAGACAAGTGCAAAGTACAACACATAGGAAGAAAAAATAAAATGCACATCTACAAAATGGGGAATAACTGGGTAGGTGGTAGTGCTTTTCAGCTTGGAAAAGAGATGACTAAGGGGAGATATGATAGAGGTCTCTAAAATGGTGTGGAGAAAGTAAATAAGGAAGTGTTATTTACTACTCCTCATAACACAAAAACTAGGGGTCACCAAATTAATGGGCAGCAGGTTTAAACAAACAAAAGGAAATATTTCTTCACACAACACACAGTCAACCTGTGGAACTCCTTGCCAGTGGGTGTTGTGAAGGCTAAGACTATAAAAGGGTTAATAAAATAATTAGATAAATTCCTGGAGGATAGGTCCATCAATGGCTATTAGCCAGGATGGGCAGGGTTGGTGTCCCAAGCCTGTTTGCCTCTGAAGCTGGGAATGGGCGACAGAGTATGGATTACTTGATGATTCCCTGTTCTGTTCATTACCAGCATTGGCTGCTGTCGGCAGACAGGATACTGGGCTAGATGGACCATTGACCTGACCCAGTATGACCGTTCTTCCGTACTGCTGAAAAGGATTTGGGTGCTAGTGGATCACAGATTGAATATGAGTCAACAATGAGATGCAGTTGCAAAAGAGGCTACTATCATCTTGGGGTGTATTAACAGGAGTGTTGTATGTTAGACACGGGAGGTAATTGTCCCGTTCTCCGTGGCACTGGTGAAGGCTCGGCTGGAGCACTGTGTCCAGTTCTGGGCCCTGCCCTTCAGGAAAGATGTGGATAAATTGGAGAGTCCAGACGAGAGCAACGAAAATGATCAAAGGTTTAGAAAACTTGATCTACAAGGAAAGGTTAAAAACATGGGGCCTGGTTAGTCTTGAGAACAGAAAACTGACGGGGTTAAGGGCTGTTATAAAGAGCACAGTGACCGATTGTTCTCCATGTCCACTGCAGCTAGGACAAGAAGAGATGAGCTTCACCTGCAGCAAGGGAGATTTAGGTCAGATATTAGGATTCAGAAAATCTAACTCTCAGGGGAGTTACGCTCTGGAAGAGGCTTCCGGGGGAGGTTGTGGAGTCGTCACCACTGGAGGTTTTAAAGAACAGGTTGGACAGCCCCCTGTCAGGGGTGGTTTAGGTTTATTTGGTCCTGCCTCAGCACAGGGGGCTGGGCTAGATGACCTCTTGAGGCTCCTTCCAGCCCTGCATCTCCATGATTCTATGCTGGCATCCCCCATTTTTGTGGGTCTTCTCCAAACCCTCTCCAATTTATCAACATCCTTCTTGAAATGTGGGCACCAGAACTGGGCAAACTATTCCAGCAGCAGTTGCACCAGTGCCAAATACAGAACTAAAAGAACCTCTCTGCTCCTACTTGAGATTCCATTTGATGTATCCCAGGAGCGCATTCGTCTTTTCGGACATGGCATCACACTGGGAGGTTATGTTCAGCTGATTGTCCACCACAACTCCCAAATCTTTTTCAGAGTCATGGATTCCCAGGAGGGAGTCCCCCATCCTGTAAGCATGGCCTATGTTCTTTGCTCATAGTTGTATACATTCACATTTAACCACATTAAATGCATGATGTTTACTTGTTCCCAATTTATCACACGATCAAGATCTCTGTGAATCAGTGACCTGGCCTCTTCATTGTTTACCACTCCCCCAATTGTTGTGTCATCTGTAAACTTTTTGAATGATGATTTTATGTTTTCTTGCAGGTCACTGATAAAAATGTTAAATAGCCTAGTGCAAAAAACCAATCCCTGCAGGACACCAGGGGAAAGAGACCTGCTCAGTCACAATTCCCCTTTAGTTACATATTGAGACCTATCAGTTAGCCAGTTTTAATCCACTTAATGTGTGCAATGTTCATTTGATATCCTTCTAGCTTTTCAATCAAAATGTTGTGCCATATCAAGTCAAATGCCTTACAGCAGTCTAAGTATATTACAGCAACACTATTATCTTTTTCAAACAAACTTGCAATCTCATAAAAAATAATGTTAGTTTGACAGGATCTGTTTTCCATAAACCCATGTTGACTGGCATTAATAGCATTACGCTCCTTTAATTATTTATTAATCAAGTCCTGTATTCTCTGCTCCATTGTCTTGCCAGGAATTTATGTCAGGCTGGTAGGCCTATAATTACCTAGCTCATCCTGTTTATCTTTTTTTAAAAATGGCACAACATCAACTGTTTTCTGGAATTTCCCCAGGGCTCCAAGACTCATTGACAATCAACATTAGCAATCCAGTGAATTTTTCAGCCAACTCTTTTAAAACTCTTGGATGCAATTTAGCTTGACCTGCTGATTTAAAAATGTCTAACTTTAGTAGCTGCTGTTTAACACTCTCCAGAGATACTGGTGGAAGGGAAAGAGTATTGTCATCACCAGATGATGAGGCTATATCATGTTTTCTCCCTGAATACACAACACTTCTGCTTTTTCCTGCATTATTATCAATAATTCTACAATTTCCATCTACTAATGGACCAATACCATTGTCAGGATCCTTTTTTTTGTTCCTAATGTATTTAAAAAACTCCTTCTGACTGTCTTTAACTCTGCTGGCCATAGATTTCTCCTTGTGTCCCTTGGCTTCCCTTATCAATTTTCTGCAATTCCTAGCTTCTGGTTTATATTAATTGCTATCAACTTCCCCTTTTCTCCAATTGTTTATACAGCTGCCTTCATTTCCCCTCTAATTCCTGCTAGGTCTATGTGTCTCTCCCACCAGAATTAAGAGAATTTGGTCCCTTCACTACAAACTTTTACCTTCATAGCTATGTTGGTCAGGGCTGTGATTTGTGACTGACAGAACTATGCTGGCAATAGCCCCTAGTGTGGACAAAGCTTTTACCAGTTCCCCAAATGAAACAAGCCATACCTACAAAAGGACTCCTCCACCCAGTATAACTGCACCTACACTGGGGCTTTTGCAAGCATAGCTAAACCAGCTAGGGGTTTGATTCCCGCCCCCACTCCCCCCCACCTCCTTTATGTTGGCAAAACTAAGTGTAGAGCACGCTGCAGGTGGGGCTGGAATACGCTATCCCCCCCAAAGAAGACTTTTGCTGCTGAAAGCTGTGTCCACATTAGGAGCGCTTTGCTGATATAAAATACTGGTCTAACTACACACAGATCTGAGCTCACACAGGATGCTGGCTGTGGTGTGCCGTGCTCAGCTATGCAAAGGCCAGCCAGGAGCATGAGGTAAAGTGACACCCAGTCTCACTCCAGGGTCACATTTCCCAGGGCCCCCTGCAGATCTGAGCCCTTATTCCTGAAACATGGACTCAGTGAATGGTGCTAAAGACCCAACCTCACGTGGCTTCCCACAGGGCTAGTTCCAGGGCTGGAATTCAGTCACAGCTGCTGTCCAGAGTGGTAAATATTTTCAACCCCCCCGGTGTTGTTATAAGGAGGGGAGGCATGGGGGGCTCCAGGGAATCCTCTATGAAAATTCAAGAAAGGTCCTTTCATGGATTGAGAACTGGTTAAAGGACAGGGAACAAAGGGTAGGAATTAATGGTAAATTCTCAGAATGGAGAGAGGTAACTAGTGGTGTTCCCCAAGGGTCAGTCCTGGGACCAATCCTATTCAATTTATTCATAAATGATCTGGAGAAAGGGGTAAACAGTGAGGTGGCAAAGTTTGCAGATGATACTAAACTACTCAAGATAGTTAAGACCAAAGCAGATTGTGAAGAACTTCAAAAAGATCTCACAAAACTAAGTGATTGGGCAACAAAATGGCAAATGAAATGTAATGTGGATAAATGTAAAGTAATGCACATTGGAAAAAATAACCCCAACTATACATACAACATGATGGGGGCTAATTTAGCTAGAACGAGTCAGGAAAAAGATCTTGGCGTTATCGTGGATAGTTCTCTGAAGATGTCCACGCAGTGTGCAGAGGCGGTCAAAAAAGCAACCAGGATGTTAGGAATCATTAAAAAGGGGATAGAGAATAAGACTGAGAATATATTATTGCCCTTATATAAATCCATGGTACGCCCACATCTCGAATACTGTGTACAGATGTGGTCTCCTCACCTCAAAAAAGATATTCTAGCACTAGAAAAGGTTCAGAAAAGAGCAACTAAAATGATTAGGGGTTTAGAGAGGGTCCCATATGAGGAAAGATTAAAGAGGCTAGGACTCTTCAGTTTGGAAAAGAGAAGACTAAGGGGGGACATGATAGAGGTATATAAAATCATGAGTGATGTTGAGAAAGTGGATAAGGAAAAGTTATTTACTTATTCCCATAATACAAGAACTAGGGGTCACCAAATGAAATTAATAGGCAGCAGGTTTAAAACAAATAATGGGAAGTTCTTCTTCACGCAGTGCATAGTCAACTTGTGGAACTCCTTACCTGAGGAGGTTGTGAAGGCTAGGACTATAACAATGTTTAAAAGGGGACTGGATAAATTCATGGTGGCTAAGTCCATAAATGGCTATTAGCCAGGATGGGTAAGAATGGTGTCCCTAGCCTCTGTTCATCAGAGGATGGAGATGGATGGCAGGAGAGAGATCACTTGATCATTGCCTGTTAGGTTCACTCCCTCTGGGGCACCTGGCATTGGCCACTGTCGGTAGACAGATACTGGGCTGGATGGACCTTTGGTCTGACCCGGTGCGGCCGTTCTTGCCCAGGCTCGTTCCCGTAAGGCCTTGGGCGGCGCGGGGCCCGGTGCGGGCAGGGGGTGAGCGGCTCAGGGGGGCGGGGGGGGCAGGCAGTATGGGGGGGCGGCAGGGGGGGCGGGGGGGCAGGCAGTATGGGGGGGCGGCAGGGGGTGCGGGGGGGGCAGGCAGTATGGGGGGGCGGCAGGGGGGGCGCAGTGTGTGTGAGCAGCTCGGCCACGTTCCGCGCTCGCCAGAGGCCAGGGCAGGGCACGGGCGCCCCCTAGCGGCGAGGAGCGGCAGGTCCCCCCCGCCGCGGGCAGCCGGGCTGGGGCGCGGAGCCCCACGGCAGCGGGGCGGGCCCGGCCCGGCCTCCAGGGCTCGAGTGGGGCGACCAGGCGGCAAGTGTGAAACATCGGGGGGGGGAGGGGGGTACCGGGAGCCTCTGTGAGCGAGACCCCAAATCGGGGCTGCCCCGTAACCCCGGGACACCTGGTCCCCGCACCCCCGGCTCTGCCGGCCCCGGGACCCGGGCTGCAAACCGCTCGCGGCGCCTCGGGGGCGGGGGCACCACCCGGCGGGACCCACCCGCTGGACTGAGCGGTCCGGGCACTTCCGGTTCGTAGCGGCGGAGACCGGAAGTGCCTCTCATCGGACCGGAATTGCTGTGACACCAGCCCCGGCTGCGCTGCCTAGGGCGGCCCCGGCCCAGGTGGGAGAGTGGGGCGCTGGGGGGAGGGGCTTAGGATGGGGTCAGGGCCGTGGGGGAGGGGCTGGGGGGGTCTGAGGATTTGGTCAGGGCCGTGGGGGAGGGGCTGGGGGTCTGAGGATTTGGGGCCTGGGGGAGGGGCTGGGGGTCTGAGGATTTGGTCGGGGTCTGGGGAGGGGCCTGGGGGTCTGAGGATGGGGTCAGGGCCGTGGGGAGGGGCTGAGGATGGGGCCTGGGGAGGGGCTGGGGGTCTGAGGATTTGGTCAGGGTCTGGGGAGGGGCCTGGGGGTCTGAGGATGGGGTCAGGGCTGTGGGGAGGGGCTGGGGGCTGAGGATGGAGTCGGGGTCTGGGAGGGAGGGGCTGGACATAGGGTCTCTGGGCAGGGATTGAGGGAGTTTGCTCTGGTGGCTCCTGAGGTGGGGCAGGGATTAATGGGCCCTGGGGAATCTGTATTCCGGTGGGATGCCCTGAGAGGTCACAGATGCAAGGCCAGAAGGGACCATTCTGATCAAGTCTGGCCCCTGTATAGCACAGGCCAGAGAGCTGCCCCCAAGAATTCCTAGGGCAGAGCCATTAGAAAAACATCCATCATGATTTGAAAATGGATCCACTAGGACCCAATGGGCCTTAATCGCCATCTCAGCACCCCAGGGAAATCCCAGCCAGTTTTACCCCTGGGCTGTGACTGAGGTGTCATTTTGCATTTTCTCCTGTAGGTAAATCCCAAGGAGAAGTCAGCACTAGCAGCCTTTGCAGTGGGAGGGGGTCTGTACAGAGTGGAAGTCTGGGATCCGGGCAGGTAACAGGAATGATTTTCAAACCCCATCCCACTTGGGCAAGTGGCAGCTTCTCACTTACCAGGATTTTCCTTGAAAAGTTTATTTTTACTGAGCCCATGGGAAGGCAGCACAGCCATACTGGTGCCTGTGAGGAATGTGCTCTTTTAACTGGCTGGGTATCTGAACGGATGAGCAGTCATCCGTGGGAATCTTTTATACTCTTAGGAGATGAAGATCTAGGAGGGGATATTTTAGCAGTTTAACCATCAGGTTTGAGATGGCTAGTCTTCCTGGAACCACTGGTTCAAATTTCAACAGCCCTGGATCCCCAATAAATAAGTAGAATTCCAGGCACTTTATTGTGTGTGGAGCTTTGGATAAGAACTTACAAATGCCATCCTTCTCTGCTCTGTGTGGGCACTAAAGATCCAATGGGGTCACTGTCATGATAGCGAGAGAGCATTTGGCTAGAAATGTCCCCTTTTTCACTGTGTGACAGCGGGCGCCACACCAGAGGTGGCTGCATCTCCGTTGGTGCAGTATGTATAAAGTTGAAAATATTTGATAAATTTTTCATTATTTTATGTTGGAAAACTCATTTTTTCCCTCAGCTTGTCAGTAGTTTTAGACCTGACCTCTGTCCTCCTTGTCAAAATAATTTGGCTGTTTTTAAGATATCTGAAGCAATTCGTGCTGACCATTTTCAGAGACAGGTTATTCGGCTAGAAATACCTTGGTGTGAGCCTGTATGGTGATGCCTATGTTCTTTTCCAGGAATAGGTACCCCTCACTGGTGTCCCTCATTTTCTATTGCTAAGCATCTGAAGAATAAAGTCCATTTTAGAATCAAATAAAGTTTCTGCTCAGGGCTTTGGAGCTGTGCTCCGGCTCCGCTCCAGCTCCAGGCAAAAACCTGCAGCTCCACTGCTCCAGGGTTGCCCTGCACTCCAGCTCCGGGCTCCGCTCCAAAGCTCTGTTTTTGCTGAACGAGGATGAATGACTTGGTCTGTTTGCTCTGTGGGGAGGAGGGGCAAGGGCGTTGTACACAGGAGGAGGATGAGCAAAGTGGTTAATTTTACAGAGGACAATCTGCATATATGCCCTGTGGATGCCTGTTCATAGGGCTCTTGTTTTAACTGCTTTGTTTCTTCCTCTAGAGAGCAAGATGGCGACGGGTGCAGATGTGCGGGATATTTTGGAGCTGGGGGGTGTGGAGTCAGAGAACACGGGAACCATCAATAAGAAGGACATCATCAATTCTGATAAGGTACTGGGGTTATGGCCTTGAACTCTTTACCCTAGTCACCAACTTGAAAATCACACTTGTGTCTGAAATTTTTTTACCTACTGTTCTCACAAGCGTCATCTCAAACGACTATAACTGAAAGAATTTGAGGAAAACAAATATTTTTTACTATTACAGTTGTTTACTTTGGGCATTTCCATGGAGTATCTGGCATCTTACATGTATGTCCATCTCCTGGCTTCCCTGTATCTTCAGTTACTCATCTCCTTGTGTTCCAGAGGGTTGTGTTCACAAAATCCAAAAGTTTAGTCGGAAATCTAAACAGTCAAATGCCAAATGTCTGGCAGACTCAAGAAGGGAAGGCTTTGGGGTTAAGGTGTTGAAACTGGGACTTGGGAGACCCTGAGCTATGTCTCTGGCTTGACCACAGGATCTCTGTGTGACTTTGGGCAAGTCATTTAGGCCTTATCTGTATTAAGAAAATGTGCACTGTACCCCAGTTTCCCACCTGTTAAATGGGTATAATACTTCTTCCATACTTCACAGGGGCATTGTTGTGCTCAGACACTATGGGGATGGGACAATATAAACAGAGAGATGAACAGGAACTCCAGATCGAAGAGAACCACAACTGTAGCGTAGGTCCCAGACTCCAATTTGAGATGAAACTATATAATAATGAAATGCCACCGCACTCAAAGCACTCCCCACCCACTGTTTCCTCTCCATTGAAATGTCTGTCTCCACACAGAAGTGCAGCTCCCTGGGGCTGCCTTCTCATCAGTGCAAAGACTGATATACCGGCATTACTGAAAACTGGTGAGAGAATGTGCATGATTGGGGTGTTAAAATCACTAGCCATGACCTGTGTACGAAGGCCAGAGTGGGTAAAAGAGTTGGGGGGTGGGCACTCTGCCTTAAAGAGCCCATTACTGGTTTGAAAGTTATGGATGACTCAGACCCACAGGATCTTGAATACATATGGATCAATGTGCTAACTAACAAAACCAGGGACGGGGAATTGGTGCAGATCTGTTAAATGCCACCAGTGGAAACCAGAGTCCAGGATGTGTTACTCCTTAAACATCTGTCTGTAATGTGTGGAAAGATCAACAGTGTTATGGGGGACTTCAGTTTGGGAGACACACTTCAGAGGTCTTATGCAGCCAGTAGTAAAACACCATTAGTGTTTGTAAAATATATAGATCATTTTCTAATGCAAAAGTAACGTGAGGTAAGTCTGTGTTAGACATCATTATGACAGAGGGAGGGATAGCTCAGTGGTTTGAGCATTGGCCTGCTAAACCCAGGGTTGTGAGTTCAATCCTTGAGGAGGCCACTTAGGGATCTGGGGCAAAAAATGGTCCTGCTAGTGAAGGCAGGGGGCTGGACTCGATGACCTGTCAAGGTCCCTTCCAGTTCTAGGTGATTGGTATATCTCCAATTATTAGATAAAGATGAATCTATCAATGGGCTGGAAGTTGCCTAGGGACCAGTGATCATGACATGATTACATTCAATATGAGCAAACAGAGGACAGCACCAACAGGTAATGAATATACTTGGTGCTTCTAAAGGGTTAATTTCCCAAAACTGAGGAAAATTATTAGCAAAATTGATTCAGGGGAAATATGTAGACAGAAAAATGTGAATGAAAATTGGGAGTTTTAAAGGAAGTGTCTTAGATCGCCAAAAAAACACAATCAAGAAAGAGGACAACTGATTAAAATCCCATCCTAGCTCCATGACAGAGTGAAGGCAGCAGTTGAGGAGAAGCAACATATGACAAATGGAGTAAAGGGGAAATAGATAATAATCAATATAAGTCATAAAGGAAAACTCCACAGCTGGCAGGACTAAGGAAAATAAGGAGTTTTTAAAGTATACTAGTAACAAAAGAAAATTCCAAGAATGGTATAGGCCCATTACAAGGTGGAGATGTAAAACTGTTAATGATGCAGAAAAGGTAGAAGTGTCCAATAAATATTTCTGTTCTGTATTTGGAAGGCTGCAGGACATTGAAGTAGTTTCCAGTACCTTAGTAACTAAGGAGGGTGTTAAACAATATTTCCTAGAAATAAATACTTAAAAATCAAGAGGCCTGGATAATTTGCAACCAAGAGTCCTAAAAGAGTTGTCTTGATGAGATCTCTGGCTCACTAATGTTAATTTTTATAAATCTTGGAATACTAGGATAACTCCAGAAGAATAGAAGAGCTCTAATGTCCTGATATTCAAAAAGCACTAGCTGGAGGAGTAGGAAGGTGATTTTCTCTCTGTATGCAGCATTGGTGAGATCAATACCGGAATAGTGGGTCCAGTTCTAGTGTCCACATTTTAAAAAAGATGTTGAAAAACTGGAGAGGGTGCAGAAAAGAGCAACAAAAATTATTTGAGGGCTGGAGAAAATGCCTTACTGTGAGAGACTTTAAGAGCTCAGTCTGTTTAGTTTATGAAAGAGAAGACTGAGAGGTGACACGATTTCAGTGTAGAAGTACCTTCCTGGGGAGAAAATTCCAGGTAGTAAAAGACTTTAATCTAGCTGAGAAAGGCAGAACAAGAGCCAATGGCTGGAAGCAGAAGCCAGAGAAAATCAATAAGAAATCAGGCCCACATTTTAACAGTGAGGCTGATTAACCACTGGAACAAACTACCAAGGGAAGTGGTGGATTTCCCATCACCTGATGTTTTCAAATCAAGACGGGATACCTTTCTGGAGCCAAACACAAGTTATTGGGCTCTATACAGGGATAACTGGGTAAAATACAATAGTTGGTGATATATAGAAGAAGTCAGTCTGTGTGATCGAATGGTCTCTTCTGCCTTAAATTCTAAATCTATAACCAAAATCTTCTGTTTCAGAAAAAATCCAAGAAATCATCTGAGACGCTGACATTTAAGAGGCCGGAGGGGATGCACCGAGAGGTTTATGCACTTCTCTACTCCGATAAAAAGTAAGCATGTCTGGTTAGTGTTCTGCACAGTCTCATGGGAGAACTGGCACCCACCTCTGGCTCCAGTCTGTCATTGCCTGGCCTAGTCACACTTGGAGCCTTTGACAGTCCAGCCCCTAAAATTTAGCTCCTTGAGTCTCATCTCCTCCAGGCTTTTTATTGTTTTTGTTTCTCTTGTTTATATTTTCTTTCTCATTCCAAAATGGGGAGGCTCTGCTCTGTGCATGTGATGAGAAAAGTGCAGTCACTCCAGAGCTACGTCGCCTGGGGCAGCATATATGCCCTTTTGTATCTAATTCCCCTGTATGTGCCACTAGGAGGAACAACTGCTTTTGTTTCCGCAAGCGTTATGCTGCAAACTTGTAGACTTTAAGATCAGAAGGGACCATCATGATCTAGTGTGACCTCCTGCTCATGGCTCATTGCACAGAACCTCACCCACTCACCCCTGTAACAGACCCTTAGCTTCTGGCTGAGTTACTGACATCCTCAACTCCTGATTTAAAGACGTCAGGTTATGGAGGATCCCCCATTTACACTAGTTTAAACCTGTAAGTGACCCGTGCCCCATGCTGCAGAGGAAGGCAAACCCCGCCCCCGGGTTTCTTCCAATGTGACCTGGGGGAAAATTCCTTCCCAACCCCAAATATGGCATTTGCTATGGACTGTGCCATCGGCCCAGAGGCCTCTAGCCTGTCTGTTTTCCAGTCAGCTCTTCCTTTCAAACGCCTCCGTGCTGTTTGCTCCATCTCCGACTTTCATTGACACAGAATGACTCTGACCTTGCTAGCAGGCTCTGCGCCCTCATCACTCTTTACATCGTGGTGGCTTTGACTCCCCTTTGGAGCCCATCAGCGGTGAGCTTGAGTTGATTCAGGGCGATTGCGGGGTGGATGCTGTTGCGTGACCCAAAGCCAGAGTGTCACCCCGGAGCTGTGTGTAGTGTCTTTCCTTCATGGGGAGTGCGAAACCAGGAATGGGGCTTGAACCTAGGTGTCCTGCACTACCTACTGCGCTGCCAGGATCCATAGCAAAGACCCTCCAGAGGAGTTCAGTGCTTCTCTCAACCCGGCCTTCTCTGCTCTGCAGGGATGCGCCTCCACTGCTGCCCAGTGACACGACGCAGGGCTACCGCACAGTCAAGGCAAAGCTGGGCTCCAAGAAAGTACGGCCCTGGAAGTGGATGCCCTTCACCAACCCCGCGAGGAAAGACGGGGCGATGTTCTACCACTGGAGGAGGGCTGCAGAGGAGGGAAAGGATTACCCCTTTGCCAGGTTCAACAAAGTAAGTGGGAGCGTGTGGGGGTGGGGGAAGCGGACAGGCTGGCTGTCATCATCCAGCAGGGATCTCCCTCTGCATAGTGTCTCAGATGAGAGCCTGAGAAGCCCCTTCCTTCCACACACGGACTCGCGCTAGATTGGGCAATAACATTTTCAGTTGCAGTCTGGCCTGCGACCTCAGGCTGCACTCTCACCTGATCCTTCAGGCTAAGTGGGTTTGGAATGGGGTCAGAGCTTGGCAGTACAGCCTTGGTGCTACAGGGATGATTCAGTAGGGGGCAGTGTTCCCGCTGCATCAGCACTGACTCAGTGCCCCATTATGGCTCTAGGGGGTGCTGTGTAGCAAGAGGGCTCATATTTTGAATGAGACTTAAAGACAAGGTCTTTACCCTTGTCACCCACGATCCTGTGGCAAATTCTGGGTGCTGGCTGCAGTTTCCTCACCAAATTCCAACACTAATAATTACTTTCCACCTACCTGAAACTTCCACTGGGGTTTTGGTTGGATGCGGTACAGTTAGTGTTCCGTGTTTTCAGTTTTTATTTGTATAAAAAAAAACCTGGGAACTTTTCAGTGTTTATTTTCCAAACATTAAAACTGGGATGAAATTGGGTTAAAAATTAAAAAAAAATTGGGGGGGGGGGGGGGGAACGAAAAAAACTTTTGTAATATCCACATTTTACTGCTATAATTTAAGCTTTTTTTTCTTAATTGTACGAAGGTATATTTTGTCTCTCAGAGCTAGTAGCTCATCCAGAAATCCTGGTTTGCGTACGCTTGCGTAATGTTCTTCCAAAGTCTCCTCACTCATGTCAAGCCTCTGGCTGTCTTGGAGGTAGTCCAACTTTGACAATAAGCGCTCTGCGTCGGTAGATCCAGGGGGTACACTCCAAGCTCTCTGTGCCACTTTGGTGAAGTTGGGAAGTATGGCTGGATGACTATTTCACAAAGCCTGCCAGCACATCCAGTTTCGATGTGAGTAGTAAATTCCCTTTTCAGATTTAAAATTTAGTGGTAAATGGTTGAAATGCTCTGGCATAACAATCGTAGTCTGCTGCAAAATTCACCTTGAGGAAGGGGTGCAACACCTGGATGACATTCCAAAAAGAATCTTTGGCACCAAACACTTTGAGGTTCAGATTACAGGCCGTGGTCATCTCCCATTTCTCACTGGGTGTTGTGTTGAAGGTTTTGAATACTTTTTTGTTTTCTCGTGTTCCGGGGTCAGAAGAATTTCTAGTAACAGCTGGGTTTTCTCTCTGTATCTTCTGCAGCTTTTGTGCTCAATTCAATTGAGACTTTGGTTGTCAGGATCCAGTAAACGTCTGTATTGGCAAACGTGTTGGCAGTAGTCAGAGAAAACTCCAGTGTTTTCTGTGTGTCACACGCTGATTCCAAGTTTTCAACAATGACCATTACCTTGGTGCGCAGAATCTCACAGTCATTCTGGTTATTTGCTAGACTCTTCGGAGTTTTTGCTTTAGAACCAACAAACTCAGGATGATCTAGGAGATGCGGTGGCACAGTCCACACGTGATTTACATGACAGGCAGCGAAGTACTGATGTGGCATAACAGGGGTAGGTAAACAGCAGTTGGCTCTGCACTCATTTCACACTGTGTAAAACAAAGTCTTCAGCTTGTTTGCATGCTTGAAAACAGCCCCAAATCCACGATGCAAGATTTCACGTCTTTCATTTCCTCTGTAGCAGTAGCTGCTGACAACGCAATGTTAATCAGATGAGAAGACAGGTAATACGCAGCAGCTCTGGTTTCTGATTGAGTTTAAGCTCTATGCCAACTTAACTCTGCAGGAAGCAGAATCTGCGTTAGCTGTGACCACGTTCTCCCAAGCTAGTTGGTACATCTCAGACATGCCAGTTATTGCTGTGTCAACAAAACGCAGTTGGCAGAGGGGATGAATGTCATGTCGGCACAAAACAATGTCAGTTTATTCGCCTTGAAATCAAAACCTGAAAACAAAAGGCCAAGAATTGGATGGTCCAAAGCATCAGGAGACTTGTCAAAAATCGGATCAGGCACCACGTTTCCATCAAGTCGTTCCATCGGTTTAGGTACTAACGTGTCATCGTTTTCTTTCAGATACGTACAAGTGAGGTTGTCTGTGTTAGGAAGGGGTTTTGCAATTGGACAGGATTGTCGTATAAAGTCACCAATAGGCTCCTCTGCCATTAACAGGGTCATTGGGCGAAACAAAGAGCCTGTGCAGATTCATTGACGCACTTGTGCTGTGTCCTCCCTTTCATTAAAGCCCTGGTGAAAGCTCCTGGTACAGACTGACTGCCCTGAAGCTGCCTTTCTTCTTTAAGCTACTTGTGTTGCTTGCTGTTGACATGCTCCTTCTTTCAGTCAGCGCGAGCACTGACTTCAGTGCTGCAGTATGTGCAGCGCAATACACCCTCTTCGCGCCTGTCTTTACTTTCTGTGACAATTTCGAAGTACTCATTTTCTTATTGCTATTCGGGCATAGATTTGCATTTTTTGCCTCATTTTTGCCTTTGTACCTTATCTTTACCTGTGGAGGATTGATTGTTTAAATTCAACAGATAGGCAGGCAGCATCTTTCTGTGAGCCAATCGTAATGCTATATTCACATTGCTTCATTTTTCCGACCTCCACCATGTGTGTGTTCTGTGTTTTACACTCCAGAACTGCTTCATTCTCAGAGCTGCAGCACACAACAATCGCGTAAAGTGTTAGTGTTTAACAGAAATATGTACCTATAAGAACGGCCATACTGGGGAGATCAAAGATCCATCTAGCTCAGTATTCTGTCTTCCAACAGTGGCCAATACCAGGTACCCCAGAGGGAATTAATAGAACAGGTAATCATCAGGTGATCCATCCCCTGTCGCCCATTCCCAGCTTCTGGCAAACAGAGGCTAGGGACACCATCCCTGCCAATAACCATTGATGGACCTATCCTCCAGGAATTTATCTAGTTCTTTTTTGAACATTGTTGTAGTCTTGGCCTTCACAACATCCTCTGGCAAAGAGTTCCACAGGTTGACTGTACGTTATATGAAAAAATACTTCCTTTTGTTTTAAACCTGCTGCCTATTAATTTCATTTGGTGACCCCTAGTTCTTGTGTTATGAGAAGGAGTAAATAACGCTTCCTTATTTCCTTTCTCCACACAGTCATGATTTTATAGGCCTCTATCGTATCTCCCCTTAGTCGTCTCTTTTCCAGGCTGAAAAGTCCCAGTCTTATTAATCTCTACTCATATGGCAGCCGTTCCATACCCCTGATCATTTTTGTTGCTCTTTTCTGAACCTTTTCCAATTCCAGTATATCTTTTTTGAGATGGGGCAACCACATCTACATGCAGTATTCAAGATGTGGGCGTACCATGGATTTATATAGAGGCAATATGATATTTTCTGTCTTATTATCTATCCCTTTCTTAATGATTCCCACCATTCTGTTCACTTTTTTGACTGCCACTGCATATTGAGTGGATGTTTTCAGAGAATTATCCACAATAACTCCAAGATCTCTTTCTTGAATGATGATAACTAATTTAGACCCCATCATTCTGCATGTGTAGTTGGGATTATATTTTCCAATGTGCATCACTTTGCATTTATCAACAGTGAATTTCATCTGCCATTTTGTTGCCCAGTCACCCAGTTTAGTAGCTCTTCCCAGTCTGCCTGGGACTTAACTGTCTTGAGTAGTTTTGTATCATTTGCAAATTTTGCCACCTCACTGTTTACCCCCTTTTCCAGATCATTTATGAATATGTTGAACAGGACTGGGCCCAGTACAGATCTCTGGGGGACACCACTATTTACCTCTCTCCATTCTGAGAACTGACCATTTATTCCGGCCCTTTGTTTCCTATCTTTTAACCAGTTACCGATCCATGAGAGAACCTTCCCTCTTATCCCATGACAGCTTAGCTTGCTTAAGAGCCTTTGCTGAGGGGCCTTGTCAAAGGCTTTTTGAAAGTCTAAGTACGTTATATCCACTGGATCCCCCTTGTCCACATGCTTGTTGACCCTCTCAAAGAATTCGAGTAGATTGGCGAGGCATGATTTCCCTTTATAACAACCATGTTGACTCTTCCCCAACAAATTATGTTCATCTCTGTGTCTGACAGTTTTGTTCTTTACTATAGTTTCAACCAGTTTGCCTGGTATTGATGTCAGACTTACCGGCCTGTAATTGCTGGAATCAGCTCTGGAGCCCTTTTTAAAATTTGACATCACATTAGCTATTCTCCAGTCATTTGGTACAGAAGCTGTTTAAATGATAGGTTACAGACTACAGTTAGTAGTTCTGCAATTTCACATTTGAGTCCCTTCAGAACTCTTGGGTGATACCATCTGGCCCTGGTGACTTATTACTGTTTAATTTATCGATTTGTTCCAAAACCACCTCTAATGACACCTCAATCTGTGACAGTTCCTCAGATTTGTCATCTAAAAAGAATGGTTCAGGTTTGTGAATCTCCCTCACATCCTCAGCCGTGAAGACCGATGCAAAGAATTCATTTTGTTTCTCCGCAATGGCCTTATCGTCCTTGAGTGCTGCTTTAGCATCTCAATAGTCCAGTGGCCCCACTGGTTGTTCAGCAGGCTTCCTGCTTCTGATGCACTTACATTTTTTTTTGCCATTACTTTTTGAGTCTTTGGCTAGCTGTTCTTCACATTCTCTTTTGGACGTCCTAATTATATTTTTACACTTAATTTGTCAACGTTTATGCTCCTTTCTATTTTCCTCACTAGGATTTAACTTGCACTTTTTAAAGGATGCCTTTTTGTCTCTCACTGGTTCTCTTACGTTGTTGTTTAGCCAGGGTGGCACTTTTTTGGTTCTCTTACTATGTTTTTTAATTTGGGGTATACATTTATGTTGAGCCTCTATTATGGTGTCTTTAAAAAGTTTCCATGCAGCTTGCAGGGATTTCATTTTTGGCTCTGTACCATTTAGTTTTTGTTTAACTAACCTCCGCATTTTTGTGTAGTTCCCTTTTCTGAAATTGAATGCTACTGTGCTGGGCCACTGTGGGGTTTTCCCCACCACAGGGATGTTACATTTAAGTATATTATGGTCACTATTATCAAACGGTCCAGCTATATTCACCTCTTGAACCAGATCCTGTGCTCCACTTTGGACTAAATCAAAAATCCAAAAAAATGGAGTGAATTGATAAATGGGTGTAAATCAGTAAAAATTGAACGCCATTAATTAAAAACAACGTATTAATTTATCCGTGAAAATCGGTAAAAACTGAAAACGCGGAGCACTAAGTGCCGTATACTTTGCTTCCTGTCCTAGAGTGCGTAGCTGGTGTTAGTCACAAACGGTCTAATTTGAAATGCTGCTGTGCTTTGTTATAAATAGCTGCTGTCTTCTGTGTTTCAGTGATTACGTATATTTCAATAAAAACACTAAAACCCACAAGAAAAGTGTTAAAAGCACATTATTAAGGTGCAAAGTTAAGCACTGAAGAGCTAGGAAATACCAGAATGCAACCTTAATTCCGCCCCCTTGCTCATGTGGTTATGATAGTCATTAGTGACACGATCACATACTATTTTTTTCCATAGGACCCTGCCCTCGTTCAGCGCTCGTCAGGGTGGATGAGGCTCACTTCCTGAGCAGCTGTCCATTGTGTTGCCCCATGCTTTACTCACAGCACACTATTCAAACCCTGCTCTGAAGACGGAATGACTAATTTCCTCTTGGGCTTTGCTGTGGTGCGCATTACTAGAGTATCTCAGTATTTCAGAGACGTGAATGAGTTTATTTTCACAACACCCTCTGAGGGGATGGGGTGTTGTTTTCCCCATTTTACAGTTGGGAAACTGAGGCACAGAGAGGTTAAAATCTAAAAGTATTTGCTAATTCTGGGTGCCCAATGTGAGACAGCTTGGACCTGATTTTTCAGAGTATTTAACATTATACAGCGCTTTATATGTTCAAACACAGCTCCCACTGACCAGCTGCAGCTGGGTGCTTAGCATCTCTGCAAATCAGACCCCAGAATCTCAAGTCAGGCACCAGAAATGAGGAACACACAGGAACCCCTGTGAAAAGTTTGGGTTAAGTGACTTGCCCGGCGTCACACAGGAACTCTGTGTCAGGGGCAGGGATAGAATCTGGTTTCCCCAGGGCAGCATTCAGCTCCTTTAACCACGAGACCATCCTTTCTCTTCCTGCAACAAGCGAGACCGGGTCCTACAGACAACAGCCTCCTTCACTGCACAGGCCTGATTCGTCCCCAGGGCAGGGCCAGCCTGTGCCAAACGAGGCAGGGTCCTGTAGAAAGATAATATGTGACCGTGTAGTTAAAGACTAAATCCTGCATGTGCACAAGAGGCAACCTGAACTCTGGCGTTTCCTAACTTTGGAGGGCTGGACTTTGCAGCTTTCATAATATTCTTTTAATGCCGTTTTTGTGTGTGTAATTTCCTAGATTTTAAAATCAAACTGAAGAAACAAATTTCGTGACCTGGCATCATATTGACCCCCACACCGGTCAGCAGCAGGTTGGAATCTTTAGACCCTCCACACACACCTCTGCCACTGGAGCTAAGAGAGTAACTGATAGAGGATGGCAACCTACTACTGCTACCTGGCCCAGCATTAGAGGGGGATAAAACCCTTTGCCACTGGGTTGCACAGATATTGCTGAGGGCAGAGGACTGGCGAGACTCAGGATTGTTGGGTTCCATTCCAGGCTCTGGAGGGGAGTGTGCTCTAGTGGGTGCAGACTCCTTTGCCCATTTCCTCCCCAAGGTTGACCCCTTTTCCTGTCTCTCTTCCCCTTAAAGTCTTTTCATCACAGTCTCAGTCGCAGTTCCTCCCGCTTGGGCCCTCGTTTGATCTCTCTCCCTCCCTCCCACCAGGTTCTCCCTCCCCACTTGCTTCCAGACCCCTCTCCTGTCTCAGTGCTCCCCCCTGCTCGATTTCATGTCAGCCTTCTGAGCTCCATGCAAAAACCCCCCTAAGGAGCCAGGCAGCTGCATGGCCTGGGAACTGCCAGACTGGATCAGACCAGGGTCCATCCGGCCCAGTGTCCTCCTCCAACAGCGGCCGGTGCCAGACACTTCGGAGTTAAAAACCCGGCAGTGGGAGATTTATAGAATAGGCTGCTGTTGTTCTTTTGATTATTTATCATTTATACTGTAGCGGCACCGAGAGGCCAACCCAGTCAGGGCCCGATGGTGCTGAGTGCTGGGCAAAACGCGTCGTGACAGTCCCTGCCCCACAGGGAAGTTTTGTCCTGCTTCCTGCCGTTTAGTGGTCAGCTTATGCCATGAAACACAAGGGTTTCCCTCCCTGCCTTCTATCTGAGCTAAGGTGACTGGCCGCTCTCAGTACCCATGTATGGGTCTTTAATGGGTCTTAGGATCCTGCTAGGCTCTTATCAGTGAGAGCTGGTGGAGGTGGGTTTCACAGGTTGGTTCATTTGTTTGGTAAACAAGCTTTTCCTTTTTTCCATTTGAAATTTTCTGCCTTTCCCTTTATTTGAGTGTCTCCTCATTCTTGCATTGTGAGAGGGCGTCAGGGAATGAACAGTGAAGTGGTGAAATTTGCAGATGATACAAAATTATTCAAGAGCTCATAAAACTGGAGGACAGGGCAACAAAACGGCAGATAAAATTCAACACTGATAAGTGCAAAGTGATGCCCATTGGAAAACGTCGTCCCAACTATACATGTAAAATGATGGTTCTAAATTAGCTGTTACCTCTCAAGAAAGAGATTAATAGACTCTAGGGCTGGAAGGGACCTTGAGAGGTCATTGAGTCCAGTCCCCTGCCCTCATGGCAGGACCAAATACTATCTAGACAATCCCTGACAGACATTTATCTAACCTACTCTTAAATATCCCCAGAGATGGAGATTCCGCCACCTCCTTAGGCAGTTTATTGCAGTGTTTAACCACCCTGACAGATAGGAACTTTTTCCTAATGTCCAACCTAAACCTCCCTTGCTGCAGTTTAAGCCCATTGCTTCTTGTTCTGTCCTTAGAGGCTAAGGTGAACAAGTTTTCTCCCTCCTCCTGATGGCACCCTTTGAGATACCTGAAAACTGCTCTCATGTCCCCTCTCAGTCTTTTCTTTTCCAAACTAAACAAACCCAATTCTTTCAGCCTCCTCCATAGGTCATGTTCTCTAGACCTTTAATCATTCTTGTTGCTCTTCTCTGGACCCTCTCCAGTTTCTCCACATCTTTCTTGAAATGCGGTGCCCAGAACTGGACACAATACTCCAGCCGAGGCCTAACCAGCGCAGAGTAGAGCAGAAGAATGACTTCTCGTGTCTTGCTCACAACACACCTGTGAATGCATCCCAGAATCATGTTTGCTTTTTTTGCAACAGCATCACACTGTTGACTCTCATTTAGCTTGTGGTCCACTATAACCCCTAGATCCCTTTCTGCCGTAGTCCTTCCTAGACAGTCTCTTCCCATTATGTATGTGTGAAACTGATTGTTCCTTCCTAAGTGGATTTGTCTTTATTAAACTTCATCCGGTTTACCTCAGACCATTTCTCCAATTTGTCTAGATCATTTTGAAATATGACCCGATCCTCCAAAGCAGTTGCAATCCCTCCCAGTTTGGTATCATCTGCAAACTTAATAAGCGTACTTTCTATGCCAATATCTAAGTCCTTGATGAAGATATTGAACAGAGCCGATCCCAGAGCCGGTCTTGGAGTCACTGCGGATAGTTCTCTGAAAACTTCCTCTCAATGCACAGCAGCGGTCAAGAAGGCTAACAGAAGATTAGGAAAGGGATAGAAAATAAAACACAAAAAATCATAGTACAGTACCATGATATAAATCCATGGAACGCTCATACCTTGAATACTGTGTCTAGTACTGGTTGCACCATCTGAAAAAGGATATGGTGGAACTGGAAAAGTTTCAGAGAAAGGCAACAAAGATGATCAAGGGTGTGGAATGGCTTCCATGTGAGGAGAGACTAAAGGGATTAGGGCTGTTCATTTAGAAAAGAAGACAGCAAAGGGGGGATGTGATAGTTGTCTATAAAATCATGACTGGTGTGGAAAAAGTGGATAGAGAAGTGTCATTTACCCTTTCTCGCAATACAAAAACCAGGGGATACCCAATGAAATTAATAGGGAGCAGGTTTAGTACAAACAAGAAGTACTATTTCACATCACACAATTAATCTGTGGAACTCGTTGCTATGGGATGTTGTGATAGTCAGAAGTATACCTGGATTCAAAAAAGAACTAGATAAATTCACGGAGGTTCCATCAGTGGGCATTAGCCAAGATGGTCAGGGATGCAACCCCATGCTCTGGGGACCCTGAACCTTTGACTGCCAGAAGCTGGGAACTGCTCTGTTCTATGTGCTTCCCCTGAAATCGTGGTACTGGTCACTGTCAGAGAGACAGGAAACTGGGCTAGATGGACCATTGGTCTGACCTAGTGTGCCCATTCTTATGTTCTCATTCGTCTCCTCTCTGAGCTAATCGTTCGTAGCCTTTTCATCTACTCATTCTTGCTGCCCGCCTCTGAACCCCGTCTCCTTTCGCTGTCTCTCTGTTGAGACAGGTGACCAGAAGTGGAGGGTGTTCCAGAGGAGCAGTAGCCCTAGTGGTTTCTGGGTCTGGAAGTGACCAAGACCTGAGTAATGTCCATGTCACAATCTTCTTGCCATGCAGTGAGGAGAGAGAGCCTTGTTCGCAGCTTCTACTGATTGGAACTCCAGGAGGAGCCAAAAATCCAGCAGGGCTCCAAGCTTGTGCTCCTTGTTCTGAGGGCAGATACAACCCCCGGAATTGACGGAGTGGATACAACGTCTGCCGTCTGGAGGGGCCGTTCCCATCTCATTTCAGTCCTGTCCACTCTGCCAGCCATCCAGCGCTCATCCAAGGCCAGCACTTGACAGACACTGCACTGTCTGGGCCTTTGAGAGCTGAGAGCGGAGCGTTGTCAGCCTGTTTCTGTGCTACAGCCCAGGCCTTCTCCCTGCCTCCTCTGAAAAGGCGTGAAGGACGCCAGGTGAGAGAGCTCCTGGGGAAAGGATCATCCTCTTGGACCTCTCTGGGAGGCACACATGATCTACTGGAGCACAAGTCTGGCAGGGCATGCCATGGGCAGCACACCAGCGTCCCCGTACGGTCACGGGTGTTGGGACTGCTAACAAATATCAGATCAGCACATGGACACCTGTGCCGGGATGGCCACCAGTCATCAAGACCTGGGCGGTCTCTGTGCCTCTCCCAGGTCTAAAGCCAAAAGAAAAGGAGGTCAGGGAAATGTGAGGAAGGGTCCAGGGGCTGTCAGCTCTGCCTTGCCAGCACCTTTCTGCAGGACTGGGGTACTTCTGTGGCCCCATTCCCATAATATTTGGGCACCTCACAGTCTTAAATGTATTTCTTCTCTCAGCACCGCCGGGAGACAGGGCAGCAGACGGGGCACTGAGGCATGGACAGCCCGAGTGACTGGCCCAGGGTCACATGGGAAGTCTGGCAGAGCAGGGACTTGAACCCGCATCTCCTACATTGGCGCCCTGCCCGTTGGCCATCCACATTTGGAAAGGGTTTAGTGATTGGGCAGCCGTTGGCAGGGCTGTCGAGCCGATTCACAAGGTGACCTCTGGGTACCAACAGCTGACCTTTGAGATGAGAGGCTCTGGGGCCCATTCCGAAATTGGTGAGCCAGCCAATCTCTTCTCCTCCGTTCCCCAGCCTGGTTCGGATTGGTAGTGCTGACCCATTCCCAGCCCCTGTATCCTTTAGACTCACGTAAACGATCCCACTGTCTGGGTGTCCCGTGAGCCGTCTGAGGCAGTGCTCTCGCCCTGATGTCCATGCTTCCTGAGTGCAGTGAGGTTTGCCCAGTGCACGGCCAGCTGACAGGCTGCCTCCCTGTACCAGGCAGACCCCTCACCCGTGAACAGAAGGGGCTGCCCCTCCGAGATGCTGCTCCGAGGTGTCTGGAGCTGGGACAGACACTCTGTATGCTTGGCCTGGGGCTTGACAGGGGATCTGGGCTTCCAGGGGTGAGTGTGCTGCTCAGGGGCCTATTAAAATGTGTTGGGGGGTATTTTTGTGAAGGTGAGAAGTTACCATCTGGACTCGGGGGGTGGGCGTGTAGGGGGTGGGGGTTAAGGAAGCAGCCCTTTCCCCAGGACGCAGGCTGTACTCTCACCCCGTTGTGTTACCATGTGTTGTGATGAAGCCTTCATCCCGACGAGTGAGCCACCTCCCCTCTCGCTCCCTGTGCAGACGGTGCAGGTTCCTGTGTACTCGGAGCAGGAGTATCAGCTGTACCTGCATGACGACGCCTGGACCAAGGCGGAGACGGATCACCTCTTCGACCTCTCCCGCAGGTTCGACCTGCGCTTCGTGGTGATCCATGACCGCTACGACCACCAGCAGTTCAAGGTGAGCGCCGGGAACGTGCAGCCGGGAGGAGCAAATTACCCTTTGTATCAACTTAATTAGGGGAAAAGAATGAATTATTGGCAGGGAGGAATATTGAATTTCCAGCACAGAGTATTACTGCTCGTTTTGTGTATAATTAAATCCGCCACAACTCACGTCAGTTCCCTGTTGCATTTTATTGGGAAGTCAGAATCCCTTGAGAAAATTGTCCCTGCGAGGAAAACAACTCACCAGGCACTGAAAGAGAGGCAGGCTGAGCTAGTGGGGAGTGCAGAGGCCTGGAGGTCAGGGCTCCTGGGTTCGAGTGTCACCTCTGGGCGGGAAGCTCGTCTAGTGTTCCGTGAATGACCAGCATCCTGGGTCTTCTCCGGCGATTGCTGCTGACTTGTGCCGTGACCTTGCCCGAGTCTTTGTCAGGCCTGTGAAGAAGGAGCAAGTCACCGAGCTGAGACTAGAACCCCGGTGCCCTGACTCTTAGCCCTCTCCACTGCCTGCCAGCCCAGCCCGTTTCCCTGTGGGGTAGGGAGCGTTCTGGGGGAACGGAGTCACTGCCTGGGTCTGGAGCTTGTAACAGCCTGGGAGATGCTCTGCGGAGGGGCGCGGTAGCAGGACAGAGTATTCGCTTTGTAACAAAGCACAAAGGGTGGTTGAGGCAGCCCGGGCTCTCCTTGCCCTGGTTCCAGCCAGGCAGGGGAACCCAGGGGAACCGGTGCATCTTGCACCCCTGTGGTATGTTCCGTTCAGACCTCATTCGGTACAGTGCAGCGCAGAGGGTGAATCACTAGCACTCGTTGTCACGGGGCCCCAGGGCATTTGTCACGTGCTCAGTGTGAAATCCAGGCCTGTGGCTGGGAGCTCAGACACCAGGCCCCATTGTCTGAGAACAGCTTTCTCGTGTGGGCCGCCAGGAGGAAGCTTTGGGTCCCTCTTGTGTCGGCAGGAGAGAGAAACAGCAGCGTGACAGGGATAACACTGGCGACATAGGGCCATAGCACCTACCTGGAGGGTCTGAAAGCACGTTATAAAGGAGGGACAGTATCCTCGTCTCATGTTAGAGATAGGGAAACTGAGGCATGGTACAGGCGCTCTCCCAGTCATACCATGAGTCAGTGACTGTCAAGGCTGGAACCCAGGTCTCTTCACTTCCAGTCCTTTTCTGTAACCCTGAGACATAGCAGTGGCAGGCATGTAGTGAAGGGTGCTCAGAGCAGCGGGTGGGAATCTGCGCAGACCCTCCCAGAAACTGGGCCAGTCAGGAGGGACAGGCCTCTCCACTCTCTGCCATTCCTTCTCCCTAGCCTTGCCTCTGGAGGCGTGGTCTCCTTCCCCCAAGGGCTGGGAGCCAGGTTTCCTTCAGCCCTCTGGTAACGTTGTCCGTTTTGCGGGGTATTCCACAGAAAAGGTCAGTGGAGGACCTGAAGGAACGGTACTACCACATCTGCGCCAAGCTGGCCAACGTCCGGGCGGCTCCGGGCACCGACCTGAAAATCCCCGTCTTTGATGCCGGCCACGAGAGACGTAGGAAGGAGCAGCTGGAGAGGCTGTACAACAGGACTCCAGAGCAGGTAACTCAGCGGGAGTGCGGGAAGGCAGCCGGGCCTCCCCTGCCCAGACTGTCTCCACTGTCAATCTGTCACGGAGTGTGGGAGAGTCAGGGCCCTGCACCCCCACTTCCTGCGATTCCCCGGGACTCTCAGCCGGCCAGTAACACAGAAGGGTTATTAGCCGACAGGAACACAGTCCCAAGCAGAGCGTGTAGGTACAACCAGGACCCCTCAGCTGGGTCCCTCTGGGGGCAAGGATCTTAGACCCCAGACTTGGGGTTCCCTTCCTCTTCCCAGCCAGCCCCAGACTGAAACCAAAACCCCTCCAGCAGGATCTCCCCCTCTCCCTTTGCTTGACTCACCCACCGCTCTTCCTGGCTCAGGTACCGTCCCTCACCTAAAGTCCCCCCCTGCTCTCCCATCCCCCATGCAGACAGTTCCAGGTCAATCCACCCCGCTCCCTGCTGCATCTCACAATCGTACTTCCCCAGCGCAGCCCTGTAGGATTAGCACTTATCTGTATTACTGTAGCACCTGCAGGCCCCAGCCATGGCCCAGGGTCCCGTTGTGCTAGGTGCAGCACAAACACAGCACAAAGCCCTCCGGGGCTTACAGTTTGTGTGTCTGACGAGTACCAGGTGGCTGCCCCAGACCGGCCGAGCACAGTGAGACCAGGATTTGGCAGAAGGTTGGGGAGCAGGGAGAGAAGCAGGGTTATGATCTCTAGCAGCAGCTTCTTTGGGGCTCACCAATTGAGAGTGGCTGCTCTAACCCCAGCGCGGGGTTCCAGCCTTTAGCACAGGTCATGGCCTGGGCCTTGTTTTCTTGGGACTAAGGGGTGAAATGTAGTGAGATCCCTGGCAGCCTCTGAACTCTCTCCAGGGGGTGCGTGTGCCAGGCTTCCCCCCAGCTGCCTCAGACTTCTGGGGAGCGCGGGCAGTACCTAGCCGTGACGGCAGCAGGCAGGAGCGCTGAGTCCCGGGTTCTTTGGTCGGAGGGCCAGTCCTGCTGGTGTACACTGCGGGCTGTAATGTTGCACATGAGGCTCCGATCTTCCTCTTTGGCTAATGAATGGTAGCTAGGGGCAGGCGGTCCCAATGCTGCCAGGACGGCTCTTCCGTGTTCCCAGGGAGCTGGGGAGAGAGCGCAATCCCCTCCAGTTAATCACCCGACTTCCTGCCCCTCGGTTTATCCCAGTCCTGCTGTGCTGCTAGTCTCCCGTGGCCCCCGGGCTTTGGATCTGTCACCCATCAGTGCAGGTAGCAGGAGTCATTGGGGTGATGCAGGGTGCTGCCCCCGCAGTACGTTTGTCCCCATGTTTGGCCAAGGAGCCCTATAGAACGTGTGTCACCGAGTTCTCTTCCTCAAGGCAAAACCAAGGGATCGGGTTTGTCCGGGCAGTAACTTGGGCCCAGGGTGGGATCTAGCAGCCGCCTGCCGGAATTGCAGTGTTGGGTCCCTGGGCTGGGGGAGGCAAGGAAGCTACGACCTGGGTGCAGTGCAGGGCTGGCGTGGGCACAGAGCTGTGGTCGGTAGGTGGCCCCCTTGCCTTGCTTTGCCGCCTGGGCTGCGCTCACTGCCTTTCCTCGCTCTGGCCGGCAGGTGGCAGAAGAGGAGTATCTGATCCAGGAGCTGCGGAAAATTGAAGCCAGGAAGAAAGAGAGAGAGAAGAGAACCCAAGACCTGCAGAAACTCATCACCGCTGCCGACACCACCACCGAGCAGAGGCGAGCGGAGCGCAAGGCTCCCAAGAAGAAGCTGCCCCAGAAGAAAGAGACAGAGAAGCCTGTAAACATTTCTTGTCTTTGCTGTCCCTGGGTAACATTTATTCCCTGAGTTCTCTTCCCAGGACCGGTCCCGTCCTGCCAGTGCCAGGTGTGGGCTTCAGCTGGGGCAGGGGAGGCTGCTCTCTGGACCCAAAGATGGGTATGTTTTCGGTAGCACTGTGGTCTAGAAACTAGGGAGCCCAGATTTGTGGGTTTCAGTCCAGCTCTGCCATTGACCCGCTCTGTGGCTTTGGGCAGTTGGCTCCCCCTCTTTGTGCCTTAGTTTCCCCAGGTAAGATGGGGGTGATGCTCCTTACTCTCCTCCCAGGAGGGGCCCTGACGCTGACTCAGTTTCATGGTTGTGAAGTGCCAGGGGTTATTTGAACTATGAAATCGCACTGAATGGATGGTGCCAGCTAGCCGAGCCACCCGATCGCTGGGAATTGGTGCTCCACTGCATTTTGAGCAGTGGGCACGTTGTGCTGCTGTCCGCAGCCAGGACTGTTCTCATCTAGCTGAAGCAGGGTGGGTGGAGGGAGGAGAAGGGCACTGCTGGCTGTTGTTGCTTCATGGTGCTTGCCCAGCTACTCACCAGGCACCTTCCAAAAGGGGTCTCTGGGCCATGAATAAAGTGACCCAAAAAGCCAGGGCACTGTGGTGTGAGCTTCCCTTGGCTGGCAGAGCACAGCCGCCCACTGTCTGAGCATCCTGCGTTCTAGGGGCGAGAACCCAGAAGTGGTGGGAGCACAACAGGGCTGGTGTTTAAAGCTCCCAGTTGGTTTGGTCTGCGTCCCCGAGTGGCGGCTGTGGGCTGGCGGCTGGCTGCATGTACGTCCCCAGGTACGTGCGGCAGGGCAGGCAGGGAGGCGGTTTCTGTTGTTACATGAGCGTCATTTCAACCATGACAGAGTCCATTAGGAGTCAATTACCAACTCTAGCAGGGAAACGTTAACAAAAATTGCATTTTAACTAAGAATTTGAATCGAGAGCTGCATCAGCATCATTCCAACAAAGGAAAATCATTTACCAAAGAGTCAATTGAGGTTGAAGCGTTTACAGCTTGTACAGGCGTGCGAGGCAGGAGAACCCCTTTAATTGCTTCTGCATTCAGCGCAGTCAGAGCTGACTCGGCTGAGCAAGAGCCCTGGTTTTCTCCCCGCTGCCCCAGGGGGCCTGGCTGAGGGCCGTGCTGTGTGAAATGGAGCAGGGCACGTTGTCTTGTGTGTGTTCTGGAAACTACAGGTCCCCCCACACTGTGTTCCTACCAGAACCGATGCTGTAGGCTGCACCTACCAGAGATTAAAGTGGCTGGTACAACTTGATGGGTTTATTTGGCCACCCCTGTATTTAGAAATGACAGTGCCTGGGGCCTTTAGGGATTGATTATTTGGCCTGTGTCACCCAGGTCTTGGGTCAAATAGTCCCTGCTCCGGGCTAGCTGTGAGTGCCGGTACTGCCTGGCTGCCCGTTGTCTGTGCAGCACAGTGCTGGGCTGGCCAGGCAGGGCCAAGAGGTGAGATGCTTTGTACAGCACGTGGCAGAGTTCTGACTCAGGTGGTGACTGTTAGCAGGAAACCCGGGGAGTTGAGTCGCTGTTCTTGTAGTCTCACTCCGGGAACAATAGGAACAGCAAACCGGAGAGCCTCTGAGAAATGACATTAGACAGCAGCGTGACTGATTGTGTGGCTGAAGCAGCCAGGACTTCGAGATGGCTTTTCCTCTGGGGGAGCCGCAGAGAGAGACGGTTGACAGGGAGAGCACAGAAACTATCAGATCATATCCTACAGGTGTATCTCCCATCGAGCCTTAGTGGGTCCCTTAGGGTTGTGTCGCACTTGTTCGCTCCAGAGGGCCTTGCAGATTGTATGTCTGGGGATCATGCACCTGCTAGTGAAATGCAGTTGCCTCCAGCATAGAAATGTAGCTGCTGTCTGTGGAAGTGACTCAATACCCTGGTGACTTTCAGGGGAGAGAGGAGAGATTTCTCCAGGGGGAATTGAAGGGAAGTAGAATACAGCTCCGGAGCTTGTTACCTGGGCAGAAAGGGTGAAAGCCCAACATGAAAAGATCTTGCAGGTATTTTATTCCCACTAGTATCTTCAGGTTGGTGTAGCTGTCATTTAAAAAGTCTGTTCACCCAATGCTCTGATCAGTCGCACAGCATTCTGCAGGGTTGCACTTTAAAAAACACCCCCAACCAAACCTCTCCTGCCGAATCAGGTGCCCTGCTCGCCAGTGAGCAGCATCCAAGCAATACAGGGAGGCAAGCTGTGGTCAGAGCGTGAGGAGGGAAAGGGAGAGCTGCGAATGAATGACTGAATACATGGTCAAATGCAGGCCTCAATCAAGGAGAACAGTCCATATTATAGAGAGAGCCACATGAAGGTGCTCGGAGCTGTACAAATCATAGACTGCCTGGCTCTTGCCCCATAGGGCTCGCAGTGGAAAGGCCAGATCCTGTGAGTGCTGAGTGCCTTCAGCTGCTGAGCTGGGCCTTAAATTAGACCAAGGTAATGTGGCCACATTCACCCATCGGAGATGTGTTGGTTGGGGTTCACGCCCTCCTGTGGTGGCCAGCTGACTCAGTGGAAAGCATTGCCCAAAGGTGGCCTTGTTTTTTCCAAAGATGTCTTGGAGCTGAGTATTTTCCTCAGTGGTTTCTATGGGGTTTGCTTGGGCTTTTCCTTTCCCTTAGCTCTGGCAGGTGGCTGTGTGTCAGGAACTGGTGTTTCCCCTTCAGACAGCCTCTGTGTCACCCTGTGCATTTCCTCCATCAACACATCCTGTCTCAATCTCTTTCAGGCTGTTCCGGAGACTGCTGGCATCAAGTTTCCTGACTTCAAATCTGCAGGTGTCACACTGCGGAGCCAGAGGGTAGGCTGCTGCCCTGGCCCTTTGGGGCCGCTGTTCATATCTTTCTCCTTGTCTCCTTTTACAGCTGTGGAAAATCAAGATCCTGCCTCTAAAGTAAGCAGAGTCTGGTCTCCAGCAGCAGTGTGGGCTGTAGCCAGGCCCGCTGGCTGTGCTGGAGCGCTAGGCCTGCTCTGCTTTGCATTATAAAGTCAAATGCCCTCTTGTATGCGAACACCTGTGACTGGGAGTCATCACCTGAGCAGTCAGACCCACCCAGCAAAGCCAAGGGGAGCTTGCAGCCGGATGTAATGAGCCTCCTAGAGTGTAGATGTTAATGGATTGTTGTAAGGTGGCTTTAAGGGCAGATTCTCCCATTGTGACTTGCACACATTGGTCCGTCACAGGTACATTTTTTTAATTTCACTAAATATTGGTTTGAAAAGCCCCAGGTGCCTGTTTTCACCGCAGGGTGAACAAGTAATAAACCCTCACGTTGTTTTGTGTGCAAGAGACGACATCTGTCTCCTAGCAAGAGGCGGGGGAGTATTGATCCAGGTAACCCACCTGTGTGACTGACTGTTCTCAGGGACCTCGATATCAGCCTTACAAAATCCCATTTGCTGGGAAAAGAGCATCTTTTTGCATAGGCAAGTAAAAAGCACCCTTAGTTACTTTATTGTTGTCATGGTGATGGTGGGCAAGCAGATATTTTGTCTGGTCTGTTTCAGGGGATGCTCCGTTGATGTGAGGAGATGTTCAGCCCCTGCACAAAATGCAGTGGGAAGCAGAGAGCAGTCTCTGGGGAATCCTGCCGGCTGGGCCCATGGGCTGCGTGTGTGTTAGCTGTGGCCTTGCTCAGGCAGGCTGCTGAGGAGTGCAGGCTGTGGCAATCCCATTTCTTGAGGAGCTGCCACTGCCCTCAGCTTTGCAATGCGGTCGGGTGGGCACAGGCTCTGGTACGTGGGCTCTGGGGCGGCGATACACGTGTGAAGATTCATGGAGTCACGGCAGATGCGTTCTCCGGCACTAAGATAAATAGAGCCATTTACGGAGATTGAGCTGGATTTTGAAAACTAATAAGGGGTGGCTGGATTTTTTTTTTTTTTTTAACTGGAAGCAAAGCTGAGCAACAAGATGTCGGTGACAGAACCATCTGGCAGAGCCAGCAGCTTCCTTCTGGCCAAATAGCTGGATGGGAGTGCTGTGGGCTCTGGGTGGGCAGCGCAGTCTAGGGGAATGGGCGGAACGTGGGAGTTGGGAATTTCTGAGTCCTGAGTCCAGCTCTGAAACGGGCTCCTTTTGCTGCCTTCGCCCACCCACTTGAACCTCTTTGGTTGAGTTTTCCCATGTGTAAAATGGGCCTAAGAGACTCCCAACCCCCTCCCCCCTTGGGAGGGCTGAGGAGTCACGAGCTGAAGTGCGTGTGGTGCTTTTGAACCTGTGCGGCGCTGTAGCAGTGCCAAGCAGCATGAACATAGAACTGCACATTCTGCTGATCTGCTCGGTGCACCACTCTCAGCCAGGCCCCGGGCACACCCCACAGCACGAAAATGACAAAGGGAAGCAACCGCTCTGGTGTGAGGGGTGGCGTCTCCAGTATTTACTGTCACGGCTGGGTGTGAGGGATTTGCCCCTGGGCCTCTTGCTTGGTCAGCCTGTCTGCTCCTACAGGGTTCTGTGAGAAGAGCTGTTTCACACCCGGGCATTGTGGTTTGCAGTCAGATGTCTCTTTTATGTTATGTTTTATTAGGCACCAGTTGCTACTCCACAGTTGAGGCTAAGTTGAATTTTTCACTCAGTGCAGGGATTCAACTTCTTTGTTTTGTATGAAAAATGCCCCTGATCCTCCTCAAAATGACAGCTCTTCCTCTTTGGCTATAGAATGGAATGCTTCGAATTCATCTGTTAATTGAAACTAATTGTTTAGTTACTTAAAATTATTGTTAACCTGGCCCTTGAAGAACATTAGTCTCCAGTGTTGGATTTGATTTGTCTTTAGTGGTCGTAATAATAGAATGACACAGACTTTTCAAACTTCCCATCTAGTTGAAGCTCGCGGAAATCTTGTGCATCGCTTGCACATAAAGACATTTGTTTTAGGATCAGTGGTCACTTATTGCCATTATTCTTCATAGCTGATCGTTTCTCCTTCTGCAGAGGCTGAGGAATAGTCGTCAGGAAATCCCACAAGCTGCCTTCATTCACAATGGCTGCAAGCCCCTAATGGCCTCCTGTCACCTGCTCCTCACAGAGTTCCTTGCTGCTTCCTGGCGTCTCCGTGAAGGCAGCGTGGAGTCAGTGGCCGTGTTAAAGAGGGTGTCCTAACTGAGGGCAGCCTGTAGCATCAGTCCCATTGAGAACAGCTGGAGATGGTGGGCATTTTGAAAGAGGGTGATTTGTTGTGAGTTCCTCGGAGGGGGATTTTAGGCTGCAGAGGAAACGAGGCCTGGGTGGGTGCGTGTGCAGGGAGAAGTGGGGAGACGGGAGGGAAGGAAACGGGGGGTGAGGGGTGCGATTCTATGAGAGAAAAGAGAAGAAAAATAGAATGTGCCTTTAAAAATCCTTGGACTCTTTTCCGGCCCCAAAGCACTAACAAGCCTTAACCCTGACCATATGGTTATTACGTGGTGTCGCTGCAGGGCAGAGTTAAGGTGGTTTGGGTGTCGTAACTTAGTGGGTTTGGATTGCTTTCAAGCGTAACCTCTAACTCTGAATGTCCTGGGTTTGTTGTGCTTGGTTTGGGGATAATTACAACATTTCTGTAATGGGTTTTACTCTAAACGGTTTATCTGCTCTCTCAGCCTTAACTCCCCCAGAACAGTTTTGTCTGGGAGCGGTGAGTTGTTATTTCATGCGGCAGCGGCCCCCGCGGTAACAGAGCACTTGGCCACGGGAGAGGAGGAAGGGTGGGAGCATGCAGCCCTTTCCCATGTGCTGGGGGACTGAGTTGGTGCTATTCTTCTCTTGTTGAGTGTGTGTGTGCGGGGGCCAGATGGCTGGAAGAGAAAGAATTAAGTGTTGTCTCCTTTGGGGACAGAGCCGAACCCTGGGCAGAAAAGGAGTTCTCTGAGTGCTCAGAGCCGCAGAATGCACCGAGGGACACTCGAGCTCGCTCGTTTAGTTCACAGCCGGGCACTTCCGCCAAGCGAGGCTTCCAGCCAGCAAGCTGACTTGCTACCCGCTAACTAGAATCTTGTAGACAAATTGCCGGTCAGGCCAATTAAAAAAGAAATAGAGGAAGGAAAACTTTGAACACAGCTTTAGTTCCCATTGATTCAAATATTCACCCTCGCTGGCTTTTAAATATTTACTAGCCAGCTGAGCATTTTTTTAGCACTGATTAATGAGTTACAATTTACTGTGGTTGGTTTTTTTCTTTGGGGCAGGGTTTGCCACAGCTCCAAGATGAATGAGGCTTCCCATGAAAGATCGGGGCGGGGGGCAGGGGGTTGTGTGCGTGTCTTTTAAAATGTTTATTCTTCATATTTGATCTGACCCACAATTAAATGGCCAAGCATGCTGCCTGTTTACTCTCCGTCAGAGGGTCCTGACTCTGCTCCTTGCCCGACATTAATGCAAACCCAGACCTCATCAGCTGCTAACATGTGAAACATCTGTCTCCCCTCCCTTGATCAATATCATCCCTTCAGAGCCTGGGCTTGCAAAGCAGTGACATAAAATATCAGTTATATTTATTTGGATTTGATAAATTTAATTACTTGAAGCAATTAATAATTTATTTGTTTAGTATTGATTGCACTCCAAGGCATCTTGGTAAGATAAGCTGATGGTAATCAGCACATCCGTATCAGGCAGGAAAGCATATGTTTCCAAGCCTGAAACTTCCTATGGATTAGATAGCTGAAATGTCCCTGTCGCTTCTCCTGGCAGCTCTCCTGTAGGGAGATCTCTGGGTGCAGATCCTGGCTGCACACCGCAGTAGACTTGGATACGAGACGTTACTCTTCAGAGGGGAAAAATGCAGGCTGGGCCTGGTGCTGTGATGGGTTGTTGGCTTGAATTTGTGGTTTTCACATTATCTGTGAGTGCTGAGGCCTGAGCAAGTTATGTAGGTTGATCCACATTCATACCTGTAGAATGTGCCCGTGGGTGTCGTGTGTCACTCCTCAGGGCATACTGCACCCAAAAAATCAACAATTCTGCGCATAATATTTTAAAATTCTGCAAGTTTTATTTGTCAATAAATAAACGCAGGGGCTCCAGCATGGCAGTGGGGAGCACTGGCCGCTGGCTGTACAAAGGTGAGAATCACCCTGCAGCCTCCCCACACCCTACCCCTGGGACACAGACTCAGTGGTGAGGCTGCCCCAGACCCTGACACAGCACGCGTGTGGGGCAGGTAGGTTCAATCAGGCAGGATCCAAGTGCAGAGGGGCTCAGTGTGTGGGGGATCCAGGTGTGGGGAGAGAGGATTTTGCGTGTGACAATCTGAGTGCAGGCAGCTCAGTGGGAGGTCGAGGTGTGGAGGGGATCTGGATGCACAGAGGTTTGTTGGGGGGGTGTTCCAGGTGCAGGGGCGATGGGACTCTGCAGGGGCTTCCAGGTGAAAGTGGTTGGGGCTCAGCACAGGGGTCTGGGTGTGGGGGGCTCAGCAGGGTGCAGGGGGATGGAGCTCGTCAGGGTGGGGGTTTGAGTGCAGGGAGCTCAGTGGGGGTGGTCTGGATGCAGGTGCAGAGGCAGGGGGTCTGGGTGCAGTGGGGGCTCCAGATGCAGAGGTTGAGGTTCAGTGGGGTTCAGGAATGGAGGGCCAGGGGGGTTCTGGCTGTATGGGGTGAGGCTTGGTGGGGGTGTCTGTGTATGGGAGGTCCAGATGCATGGGGGTTGGGTGGATGGGGGAGCAGCTCCCAGCACAGTCACCCCTCCCCCCGCAGTTGAGGAGTGATGACAGCAGGAAGCTGGGGAGGATGCTGAGCTTCCTGCAGCTGGGGGAGGTTTCTGGGGGTGGGCCTGACACAGCCCCAGCCACATCTTGCAGGGGAAGAGGAAGTCCTGTCCTCCCCTGCCTCCAGCCCAGCCGGGACTAGCAGCTGATCCTGGCTCAGGGTAGGAGCCCCTGGCTGGGGTGTCCCCAGCCCTGCAGTGATTTATCTCTCTGTCAGCTGCTCTGGGTTCCTGAAACGATGTACCTGCACAGCTAGGGAGTGGTTTGTAACTGCACTTGCAGGTTCCCTTTGCTTCCGTGTCAGAGAGTCATTTTCCTGCGGGGAAGCAAAGAAATCTGTGGGGGACGTGAATTCTGTCCATGCAGCGATGCAGATTTCCCCCAGGAGTAACATTTATCTATAGCATGACTAGTAAGGGAAGTGTGGGAGTGCGCAGGCATTCTTAATACCTGTATGTCTAGAAAACGTACCCGAATGTAACAATAAGGAGTGGAAAGTTTGGGAGGTTTTTGGTTTTTGTGAAGAGGTGATAAGGGATGGGCTCGAGAAGGTAGAGCAAGTGCTTCTGTTCATCTTTGCTCCAAATACAAGAGGGGGGGGGGAGGGGGCAGCCAATGAGATTGAAAGGCAGCCAGTTTCAAAGTGCTAAAAGGAACTACGAAAAGGGTTGAATGTTAGGTGGATAATGAGATCACACAGTTACAATAGCAAGGATTAAACCAACATGGAATTGATGTACACATTCCTGCTTCAGGGTCAGGCAATCTAGAACTGGCAAGGTCTGGCCCCGACATGGTTAGGGAGAATAACACCCTACTGCAACATTTGTTGTGCCTGCCTCTGAAGCATCAGGTACCAACTCGTGTCAGAGACAGGACACTGGCCTGATCCAGGCTGGCAGTTCCTGTGTTGAAGTCAAGAATTGCCAAGTTAAGGCTGAGTGTGCAGCCGTAACCCTGTTGTGCACATTCATTGTGATAGTCTTTCGCGTCATGATCGCGTTATTTCTCAGATAACGATTGCTTTGTTTCAACCTTAGGTACAAGTCTGTAGCATCTTGTACTATATATTTTTATTCTTACAGTAAGAATACATGGTATACATCTCTTCTCTATTTTGGGGTACATGATGAGTTATTTATAAAGTATTCGTTATGTTAATAATGTAGTCACCAGAAGTATTGTACGTTGAAACAAAACATTTCCTTTGGAGATAGTTACACTAGTGCCGTTTTCTAACTGATTGTAGTTACTCAGCCCGTGGATCAGGGCAATGCAGTGTCATCCATCTCAAGGGATATTTTTTTATATTTTGTTTTTTTCTATATCTGTTATTTGGAAGCTTAGCTAACTTCCTCTTTCCTTGGTTCCAAGTCTCTCTCTCACCCTTGAGAAAGATTTTACAGTCTCCTAAAGGAAATCTCGCTAGTAAAACCCCTTCCTTCATTTCCTAGAAGAATTTGTTGTGTACAGAATTTATACTTTTTCACTGCAGATTTGAAAGTTAGCAATAGATTTACCTTCAAGCCAAGTAAAGTGTAAAATAATCCTTTCCGTAAATCAGCATTCCCAAGTTTGTTTCTAAGAACGTTAGTATATTCAATAGTATGTACCCCAGGTGGTATTGTATTGAGCATCACCGATACTGATGCGTAGCTACTGAGAGTTCATACTGTAATTTAATTGTAAACCATCCGATGTGCCAACAGAGTACAAATGACATGCAAGTATGTTTTGCTGTTGTCTCCTCATTTAAATGACCTTCCTGAACTCTGTTATTCTGGCTCACACACATCACTGTGCAGAACGACAGGATTCTGCACGGTGGATCTGAGGCTGTATGGGGATAAAGAGTGTTGTTTTATTTGAGAACTAGAATGTGATTGTGTAATTAAACCCTTATAATGTATGCACACAAGGAGCCCGAGGTCAGATTGTACATTCAGTCTTCATTTCCTCCCTTCTTGAGTTTAAATGCTCACTCCCATAATCGTACATTTTTGTATTTTAATTTCCCTGTTGTTTAAAATTCCAGATCTGCTAGGCTCCTCCTGTGATTCTTTCAAGCTGTAGGAGAGAGGGAGCTATCTGCTCCTGCACCCCAGGGGAGAGGCTGCCCTTATGCCTCCTCCTACGCCACCCAGGACAAAAGAGCATTACTCATGCGCAGCTTCGGGTTCCCTCCTCCTGCAAACCTCCAGGCTCTGCAGGAGTAGAAAGACGTCAGCACAGAACTCATTCTCACACGGCAAGCTGGCTACGGAGAAAGTTTTCTGCATTGAAAACCTTCTTTGTGGAGGCTAGCTGCAGTGCTAATGAGGGCTTGGTCTGTCAGCATTACGAGCGTGTATGCACACAACTGAATCTTTAAATGCTTGTACCTTACTTTGCAAAATGGTGGAAGGGCACAGTCCTCAGGGCTAGCAATGCTGAGGGTTTATAATTGCAAAACTCAGCATGAGGAAAAGTGTGTCTTAAAATTGAATTAAAACAGGGAACAACTTGTGTGAAATGACTTAATAAATACTACTCAAACTTTATAAAACAAAACAAAACCATTTTAGTGAGAGACCAAGCATGGAAATTTCAGCCCCAGAAGTCAAGTTTTTGAGAATGTTCTGAGCTTCTGAAAATGGCAGGTTCATAACGAAAGTCCTAAGTTTATAGTAGGCCACGGCAGAGCATCCAATATGATATAATCATCCTGCAGCAGGACCTCTTTGAGTCCTTCCTTGTTAATCCGTAAAGCTGTTAATTCTGTGTGCAGACCCCCAGCAGCCGGCAGTCTGTAACCACTTCCCAGCAACGAAGTAATCCCTGGGCACTCTGTGGTGAGGTCTCATGTTACTAAGAGTTCATTACTTTTCCAAGCGATACTCCAGGAAGTTTACTGGTCTGCTCTGACATATTATCATAAATCAGGAAAACTAAATGATGCACAAAAACCAAATGAACCGAGTCTGTTTTGCCAGGCCGTATCCTTGCCTCTTTGTTACCACGTTTCGTTTGTTTCATCACTAATTGGCAGAATTCATTAATCGGCAGTAGGTCTTGCAGTAATCAGTGAGTTTCTATGTAGGTGTGGCTCAGACCTAAATGGAGGTGCAGATAACTCTGTTGCCCTCAGGTGCTCAACTTTGAGGTCTGGACAGGCCTCTCCCCCACCAACTCCAGGGACTGCTCCAGGAAGGAACTGGGCTACGAAAGTGAGCTTGCGTCTCTCTGTTCGTTGCATAACCCACTTGCTGGCCAGCATGCTCTCCTGCAGTGGGGAGCCGGCAGGCAGGCACCGGGGTGCTTCCCGCAGATCAGGGCCAGGTGCATCGGGGCCCAGGCCAAGCGGCCTTGTTTCTGTCGTGGGAGCTGTGGGTACCGTAGCTGCGCGGCTTTGCGGGACACGTTAATGTGTTGCCCTTTATTTATTTTTCTCTTGATACACCCAGTCCATGCGCTTAGCACAGGTTGTTTTATAGCAAGGCCAAAGAATTGCCGTCCGTAAATCAAAAGCGATGGTGGTGTGATTATAAGCACGGGCTGTCTTGCAAAAAGAAGTGTTAGGAGACGCTGTCGGAGGAGGAAAGCATCCCAAATATATTAACCCCCCAAATCCCAGCTAGTCCGTTTTGTGACTAGAGCCCGGCTGTTGTCGTAGGAGGACTTTACAAATAGTAAATAAGAAGAGCAGCTTCCTCTGGAGAGGGAACGCGAAGGGCGACTGCCCCTCCCCTGGGAAGCTGGCGTTGCTCTCTGGGAATTCTCTCTTTAAACTCGAGCAGGGACGTACGTCTCGTCAGTATTCTGCAGCGGCGGTTCCCAAGCCTTGCTCAGCCCGGGCCACCAGGAGTCGAGGGCCAGGCCTGCTGATCGCTCTCAGCACCCTCATCTAAAATAGAGGGGTGATCTTCAGACACCGCATATCCCAGCATGCAGTGCTCTGCCTTGAGCCCAGCAGCCCAGGATGCAGCACTACAAGCTGGGACCAGTGGGGTCTGCAGATTCATGTTCAAGATGCAGAAATCCAAGACCTGGAGCGGGGTTTGAACCTGTCGCCGCTGGCTCAGCCGTGAGCCAGACTCACGCCTGTCCTTTAGTCCTCAGCCTCGGCGTGGTCAGTGTCTCCTGGTCAGTGTCGCTCGGTGGGAGTGCTGCCGTCTGTCTTGGGCCTTCCAGGCTGTTTTGGGTGGTGCAGCTCTTACAAAGCAGTGGCTGCTTACAACCCACAGCTGTTTAAGCCCAAACCTGGGCTGGCTCATGCTTCTTCCCGCTCGCCTTCATGCTGGGCACCAATGCCTTCCCCGCTACGAGACAGCCTAGCTAACGGAGCCTACCTAACAGATTATCAGCGGCCTGTGAGTAATAGACTCCTCATTTAGTTTTAATACATTTTGCATAGAGAGCAATCAACCTTCATCAGTCTTAAAGATGAATTGGCTTAGCCAGCTAAATTTTAAAGATATTAGTCCGACAGCAGCCACATAAATCATAACATTTTCTTAATGATGGTAAAATTAAAATATACTCTTGCTTTGAGAAGCCGATGAAGCCTTCCTGTTCACAGACCAGATCCTCCCCCAGAATTAAAGGGAAGCTTAATTGATGTGTTTTTAGCCTAAACAAACCCAAACAGCCCAGCTCGTCCTGTGCTGCCGTTCAGCGCCTCTTTCAGTGAGGTCTGGGTCCATTGGTGCACCCATCCCTGCCCCCACCCTCTAGCCCCCCAATAGCTTTGAGTGAAGAGTTTGACAGTGAGAAGATACTGAGTGCTCCCAGGCACCGTCTGGCCAGGAGCGTGTGTAGTTACAGTCGAAGGCATTGCCTGAACAGTCAGCAGAGCTGACTCCTTATGGTGTGTCCCTAGCAACCGGCCAGGCCAGGACCGCACTATGTGGTGACATGCTGTCCTGTGGCACTGCCCGGGGCAGGAATACAGCAAGCTGGCACGAGTGTGGCAGGCTTGCAAAGGACTTCTGTCTTGGCTAGAGAGATGATGGCCCCGTGCAGGCCTTAGAGGTGAGGCTGAGGCCTGGTGGCCAGGGCTCCAGTGAGGTGGAAAATATGTAGCTACCGAACTCTGCCGAGAGAGAAAACAGGGAAAGAATTGCAATTCCTTGGCGATGGGATAGCAACGACCTGTTAGATCATCCAGCCCATCTCCCGGGGCCGGGGAGGGGGGTTTGCCAGTTGTCCCACCTCGTTTTAAAGCTCCCAAGTGATGGGATAAACCCTACTTCCTCTGTTCTACAGCCTCGTCTGTCCTGCTGTCAGGGACATCTTCCTTCTGTGCAGTCTGCCGGCTCTCCCAGTCCCTCCTTGTTGGGCCCGTGTGAAGCACACTGAATAAAAAACACGTCTCTATTCACTTTCTCCACACCAGTCATGATTTTATAGACCTCGATCGTATCCCTCTTAGTCCTCTCTTTTCTAAGCCAAACAGCCGTAATCCTTTTAGTCTCTCCTCGGATGGAAGCTGTTCCATGCCCTGGATCATCTTTGTTGCCCTTCTCTGGACCTTTTCCAGTTCCACTGTTTCCTTTTTGAGGTGCAGCAACCAGAACTGGACACACTATTCCAGGTGTGGGCACACCAGAGATTTATCTAGTGGCGCTGGGATATTTTCTGTCTTATGTTCTATCCCTTTTCCTGATAGTTCCTAACATTTTGTTCACCTTTTTGACCACCGCTGCCCACTGAGCTGGAGTTTGCGTAGAACTATCGATGGTGACTCCCGTATTTTCTTTCTTGGGTGGGAACAGCTAATTTAGAACTGATCGTATATGTATATTTGGGATTTTTTTTTCCCAGTACGCATTCTGCACTTACCGATGTGTAATTTCAGTTGCCATTTTGTTGCCCAGTCACCCAGTTTTGTGAGATCCCTTTGTAACCCTCACAGTCTGCTCTGGACTTAATTATCTTGAATAGTTTTGTATCATCTGCAAATTTTGCTACTTGCCTGTTCACCCCTTTTTTCAGATCATTGATCAATATGTTGAACAGCACTGGTCCTAGTACAGACCCCTGGGGGACCCTGCTATTTACCTCTCCATTCTGAAAACTGACCATTTATTCCTGCCCTTTGTTTCCTGTCTTTCACCCAGTTACTGATCCATGAGAGAAACTTCCCTCTTATCCCATGGCTACTTAGTTTTCTTAAGAGCCTTTGGTGAGGAACCTTATCAAAGGCTTTCTGAAAACCCAAGTACATTATATCCACAGGATCCCCCTTATCCACGTCCTTGTTGACTTCCTGAAAGAGACCAAAAGATTGGTGAGGCCTGACTTCCCTTTACAGAAGCCATGTAGACTCCTCCCCAGTAAATCATGTTCATCCACGTGTCTGATCATTCTGTTCTTTACTATAGCTTCTACCAGCCTGCCTGGTGCTGAAGTTAAGGTTACTGCCCTGTAATTGCCAGAGTCGCCTCTGGAGGCCGTTTTAAAAATCGGCGTTACATTAGCTACACTCCAGTCATCTGGTACAGTCCAGTTTAAGTCATTGGTTACGTATCCGAGTTGGTGGTTCTGCAATTTCATATTTGGGTGATACCATCTGGTCCTGGTGACTTTAGATTTGTCACCCAATGAGGACAGCTCTGATGTGGGAATCTCCCCCACATTGTCTGCAGTGAAGACCGTTCAGAGAATTCATGGACCTTCTTCAGTGGCCGTGTCTTCCTCGAGGGCTCCTTTAGCACCTTTGTTGGCTAGTGGCCTCGCTGCCTCTTGGGCAGGTTTCCTGCTTCTCGTGTACTTCATTTTTTTTTTACTGTTAGATTCTGTGTCTTTAGCAAGTTGCTTCTCAGATTCTTTCTTGGCCTGGCCGATTCTATTTTACTTGCCAGAGCTTGTGTTCCTTCCTATTAGCTTAACTAGGGCTGGATTTCCAAATGTTACCAGCTGCCTTTCTGCCTCTAATGGCCCCTGTGACTCTGCTGTTCAGCCGTGGTGACGTTCTTTTGGCACTCGAGTGTCTCTTTTGATTTGGGGTGTAATAGAGTCTGAGCCTCTCTCTGGTGGTTTTACAGAGTCTCCATGCTGCTTGCAGGCTTTTTACCCCGGTGACGCCTCTCTTTAATTTCCCTCTAACTAGCGTCCCCGCCCTGGCGCCATTCCCCTTTTTAAAGTTAACATGTAACTTTGCATCCTGTCCGTTGGTCCGGACTTGCCTCTGAGGACGGTTTCAGCCAGTTGCCCGTGGCCCTGTGACGAGACGCATCATCGTTTTGTCTGCGAGCCCCACGCTCCTGACTGATGTGGGCCCTTAAGACAGGGAAGGATTCCCTGGGGCACGGGTGACTCTCGCTAGGTGCCGCACCCAGTCTGTGGTGCAGCTGGGAAGCGAACCCCGGTCCAGTGTCCTACCTACCCTGCTGGTGTGTGTGGTGATAGCCCTGATTATTTCATGGTTCCTAGCACATCACTGAATCATTCCTCGCCTATTGACAACCTTGGGCAGAGCCTGGAGATGGAGCTGGTCCCTTCTGGGCACAACTCGCAGGGTCTGGGTGGGAAGTGTGCCTTGCGTTGTGGGGGCCGAGCCCACCCTGGCTGGTCTCCTCGCACTGACGAGGGATGGGCAGCACCATGGACTTCTCAGCAAAACTCCCCCGGCTGAGAGCTTGGCTGGTCCCGGGGGGTGTGGTGCTGGAATCCTGGTCTTGCCCGGCGAGTTTGGGCTGCTTGTGCTCTGATAAATGTCTGGTGTGGGCAGAGAGAGGCCAAAGGGAAAGCGGCCGAGACCCTGCTAAGTGTCTGCGTTCTCCCTCCTGCCGCCAGCTCTGGTTCCCTTTCAGAGCTCACATCTGAGGATTTCGCACTCCCCTAGGCCCTTAGCTCCAATGTAAATGTGTGTTCACACTTCCGCCAGTCAAGTCACTGTGCTCTCTGTCTCTCCCTTTGTTCGAAAGCCCGCTCGGTAACTGAATCCCACAGGTCTGGGGCTCAGCAGGGACAAGGAGAAGTGAGTCTGTTAGCGCGTGAGTCTAATCAAGGCGGCTAAAGCGAATAAAGTAGGGCAGCATTGCACATTAGCTGCTGTGTAAATGAGCCCTTTGATGGGCCCGGCGCCGCGGGAGAGGGTTTGAAGCCAAGAAGAACTTTTGTTGTTAATTCAGTGACATGTGGAAGCTGTAAAACAGCGCGTCTTGCACACACACGCGAGGGAAAATAAAAGCCCTCACGACCAGGCTTTTCAATACCTGCCCTCGGACCTACTCTGGAAACTTTCAGCCCCTGTCTCCCTCTTCTACCCCTTGATTTCCCTTTCTCTCGCTTGCTTTCTTTTCTTCCCCCTGCACTATGAAAAGCAAAGCTCTCTTGCCTTTTGAACTAGACGGCTGTGAGTGAGGGCTAACTCGGAGCTGTGTGGCTCTGTTACCTTTGTGTTCCAGATGAAACTGCCAAGCTCGGTAGGACAGAAGAAGATTAAAGCCCTGGAGCAGATGCTGATGGAACTGGGAGTAGGTGAGTAAAGGGGGCATGCTAGAGAGAAAGAGACACACAGCGCAAGCCTTTGTCGGCTAGAGGGGCTATTTTTTCCCCTGGTAATACAGCCGGTTTCTCAAGTAACAGTATGTGAAGGGCTTTTCAAATAATATTTTACGTTTTTTTTTTTAAAAGGGCAAAAGCCAGAACAAGATGCGCAGGGTTTTTTTCCCCCCTCCCAGAAGAAAACTGGTTTAAAAGGGCCTTTGTCTCTCTCTTGTTTGGGGCTTTTTTAACCATCAAGAGTGGCAGCCCAGCCCAGCCCAGCCCTGCGAAGGCCAGTCTCAGCCGTGCCAGTGACCACGGCATGTGCATTGTTCAGGGGTGCCCGGGCTCGCTCTCCAGCTTCCTTTCCTCCTAATTACTGCTCCTGGTGGCAAGTCCAAAATGCGTCTGGGGCTGTGCAGCTCCGTTTTGTAGCTGGCCTGCTGGGTGCCTCCGGCGCGCCGCCACTGAGTAAACACACATCCCTCGCTCTTGAACTCTGGTGGCTTCACAGCAGAGAGCCGCGTTCACTTAGCACATACAATGCGCAGTCATCGCTAGGGGTGGCCGGAGCGCAGCCCACAGAGTTCTGTGCTGTGCACGGCTGTGAAATCCATTCGCAGGCGCGCCCAGGGTGACGACAGAGCCCAGCACGCAATCTTCCACCCCCAGCCTCCCCCAAACAAGCAAAGTTTCCGAGGTTTTGGAAGAGGTCACTGTTAGTGTTCAGGCTTCATTGTCTGTGGCCTGCTGTTGTGCCTCAGAAACCGCCCTGGCTGTGGGCAGTGCTAAAGGCCCTTGTCACAGGGCCCCCCCCATGCCGCGCTAGCACTGCCAGGCTGGTACCAACAAAGCCCCCCTTCCTGCCCACAGAATCAAGGTGTGTCAGTTGTTTTTCCGGCTTAAAAGAGCAGGTGCTAACCCAGGGAAAGCCGGGGGGAGGGACTGTGAGGTACTCTAGGAATGAGAGGACATGAGGGACGCCGGGGTGGGGTCAGGGTCACAGGCTTCAGATAGCTTCCAAGGAGCCTCCTGAGGGAGGGCAGGGGAACGCTCCTGCCTCTGCAGCTGGCGCGACAAGGACAGTCCTTGGCTGCTGCCCAGGGGCCTGGTGCGCAGTCTCTCAGGGCAGGTAGCGAAGGCCCCATTGCGGCAGAGGAAGCCGGCTGGGCCTGTGAAGCTGGAACAGAGCATGCCTCCGGCTCTGGAACGGCAGCACCACCTGAGCTCTCGGGCAGCCTTGGGAGCCGGGGGGGCCAGCGCATGGCAGAGGTTCTGCACCTAAGGCAGGAGCGCTCCAGCGTGGCCACACGCGAGGTTAACGCGGTGCAGGGGAAGGAGCCCCGCACACAGGCAATGCTGCGTGGAGAGGGATCTGCGTGGGGATTTTCTCCCCCTCTCCTGCCCCTCAGGCACTGCTCTTCTGAAGTTGTGAGCTCTTCCTAGCAGGGGCCTGGGTATGAGGTGGTGACGTGGGAGCTCGGCTCGTCCGTAAGACACGGCTGTAACACAGGGCCATAATGGCAGCAGCAGAGTGAGCCCCAGGCCAATGGCCTCAGTCCTGCCCTGGAGGAAGAGGGGACGTCACTCCTTGGCCTCCACCGGCAAGGGGACCAGCTGGGGTTTGTATTATCAACACCCGTCCACTGGGAGCTGGCCTGAGACCAGGTCTGAGGTGGAAGCCACGGCCAGGCCCTCCTGCCTGGAGTTGGATCTGAACCAGCGTCCCGGAGGGGAAAGGCTCCCAGGCCCCGACCTGGCTAGGTTGCTTTTTAACCCCTGGGCCAGAGCCCTCCGAGCTCTCTGGCCCTGTTAACTGCTGTGAAGCCACGGGCTGGGAATGAGGCCCCTGCAGCGGGCGTGGGTGTGGGATCTGGGGTGTCCAGCTCTGAGCTCCCTTTGCTCCCCCAGATCTCAGCCCCATGCCGACGGAGGAGATCGTGCAGATGTTCAACGAGCTGCGGAGTGACCTGGTGCTGCTCTATGAGCTCAAGCAGGCCTTTGCCAACTGCGAGTACGAGCTGCAGATGCTGCGGCACCGGCACGAGGCGCTGGCCAAGGCGGGCAGCCTGGGCCCCGTCGGCATGGAGGGGGCCCGCGCAGACGGACAGGCCGGGCTCAGCGTGGAGGAGGGCAAGGGAGACGCCAAGGACCAGATCATTGATGTGGTTGGAGCACCACTGACCCCGAACTCGGTGAGTAGGCAGATGGGGGCGTCTGGAGGGGGCTCCCCTTCAGGTCTGCCCCAGGGATTGCATTCTGAGCCCTGCGGGGGGCTCGGCCCGTCTCTCCCTCCAGGGGCGAGTGCTGCTGGGAGCACAGCGCCCCCTTTAGCCTAGGCTCCAAGTCTGCTCTTGGTGTGCCCACCCCGTGCCCGGCACTGCCCTTGGCGGCGCACGTGGGCCGGCAGTGGTTCCTGCCCCCTGCATGAGGAGGGCTGGCATTGCAGGGCGTTGGCAGAGGCAGGAGTGGGGATGGTACCTACCTGGTACTGTCCCAGGGAGCTCCCCTGCAAGATGCGGCCCCATGAGGGAGGAGGATTAAAGGCAGGCGAGTGGCCATGAGCTGTGGGCGTGGACAAGTTCGGGTGAGGTCCAGCGACACCCAGGGCCGGGGGTGTGGGCAGGAGGGGGGGGTGAAGACCGGAGGGGAGGAGCCTGTGGAAAAGCTGGGACAGGAGAGCCAGGGCACTGAACGCCCTGGGAAGCCGAAAGTCAGGCGCACGCCCTGGCGGGGGCTGAGCAAATGGGGTGGCCCGTCTCCCCCAGCGCGGAGTGCCGGGACCGGTGGGTGTCCGCCCCCAGAGGACGAGGCTGGCCTGCCCTGTGCAGCCCCGAGCGCTGTCCGACGTGCCCCGGGCTCAGCCGTAGATACACTGCCCCCGGACCGGCACGGCCCTTCCCTTTTCCAAATGGCTAATGTATCCGGGGCATCGAGAACACCTTATCTGTCAACGACAGAGGTGACACATTCATCTGGACGTGAGTAATGTCCTGTTCGCTTGTGACAATCTGGAGCAGTAAAGCAGCGTTCCGCTGAGGCAGGCTCATGTTTGCAGAGGAGTCTCCTGAATTTCTTCGCTGCGTTCAATCTTTGTGGGAGCGTGAAATCTCGACCTCCCTGGGGTCCGGGAAGGGCGAGGCTGCCGCCATTCCAGGCAGATTCACAGCACACTCGCTGTCCCCGGAGACCTCACAAGAGTGCGTGTGGTTTGTGCGTCTCCAGCCACATTCTGCCTCAGTGCCGCTGCCTGGAATTGCAAACAAAGAGGCGAGGCCGGCAGCACAGAGAGGGTTAAAATGACCTGGTCTCTGGCATATTTGAAAGAAATATAATCACGTTAATTCACTGCAAGGCAAATTCGGTACCTAAAGGGCCCCCATGTTAAATACAGCTCTGACCTTTACCGGCTGATTACACAAAGACGACACAATTAGATTAGTCCAAGACGAAAGGTCAAGCGCATTCACACTGTGACCATTTTGTGCTACCTTTGGAGGGGAAAAAATCACATCCCAGCTGGAGGGGGGTTTGGCTTGTGCTGCTGCTCCCCGGCCGGCTGGCTGCAGGTGTGCTGGGTGAAGGCGGACCCAGCGCTTCACCGTGTGTGTCTCCCATGCCCACCGCTGCCAGCCCTCTCCCCGGCAGGGTGTGTGCTCGGGGGCTGCTGGGGCCTAGGCACCACCAGCCACTGGCGGAGAGGGTTTGGCTCCATGCTGGAGATGCCGGAGCATGGCCACGCAGGCGGACTCCCGCTCCTGCCAGGACTGCACCCTCCCCGCAGAGCCGGCTGAGCACCTGGGGCCAGGCCTGCTGCGTGGCTGGCGGGTATTCCAGGTACCAGCCGGCCTTCCTGTCACCTAATGTCTCTATCCCAGGAGCGTCCGAGGGCCCTGCTCCGAAAGGGGCTGTCTGAGCGCCGCAGGAGGCACGGTCCCTCCGAGCCAGCACCTCCTGGGGAGCTGGTGGTTACTGTCCCCATGCTGCAGCTTGGGGAACTGAGGCCTGGGGCAAGGAAGCGATGTGCTCAGGGTGTCGCAGTGGGTCGGTGGCAGAGCACAACCCTGACTGTTCCCAGGGCCGCCCTTCCTCCTTGGGCGCTGAGTGTTCGCACGGAGCCTGGCAGCGCCACCGAGCTCGGGGACCGGGCTGAGAGCCCAGCGCTGGCTGCGTATAGGGACCCCTGGGGCTAGTGCTGCCATCCCCCACTGTCGCACGTGACCCCGCGCTCAGCTGTGAGACGTGGGTGCTTGGTCCAGGCACTGGCTCGGCTCGCCTGTGCGCTGCAGGAATCCTGGTGGGAGTTCCACCCCGCACCCAGGTGACAGTGCTGAGATGGTCCTGCCCTGGTGTCCCATGGGCAGCTGCCTGGCCTTGGGCCCCTCTTCCCTGTCAGCCCTGCAGCTGCCCGGGGCAGCGTCTCCCAGCCACACGGGAGCTGCTGCGGGTTAGCTCAGGGAGCACGTTGCAGGAGCTCTCGGCTCTTTTGGGGTGGGCAGCAGCCCGTCCTGCATGGGTGCTTTGTGGCGAGACACTGGCCTAGCTGGTGGGAAGCCTGGTACCAGGGCAGCTCTGCCGTATCCCTCCGGACCTCCCTACCACTCCAGCCTGGCCGTCCTCCTCCGTGGTGGGGTGGTGTCCGGCTCCGGCCATGAAAGTCAAACCAGGGTCCCCCCCGTGCAGCGTGTTGCTGACCCAAGAGGGACTTTCCTGCAGGCCTGGGGGAGGTGAAAGGTGAGCCGAACTTGGAACAAATTAGTTCCAAGCAGAAGTTCAGCCAGTTACTCCAGATTAGAACCTTTGATTTGTGCGACTCAGACTCCACTCACTGATCCATAATGAGTTGACTCTCAGAATTCCTCCCTTTGTTCCCGAGCTCACAAGTCAGCCCGTTAATGGGGAAAGGAAAAGACCTTGAGTCTAAGAAGTCTCGGGTTCAGAGTCGGAATTATTTGACTTTTAAGCTTCCTTTATCTGAACTCCTGCTGACTTCTTGTTTTCTGAGCCGGTTTGAAAGCTCGAAGTTACATTGTTAAGATCAATCATTCTTTCTTTCCAGATGGAGTTCTAATATCTCCTCTTTGTATATTGATAGAGACGTTACATCTAGCCCAGGCTGGGTGTCTAGAGCCCTTTTCAAACCCTTCCTTGCCATGAAAAGCAACTCGACTTGGAGGCTCGTGGAAATGATAATGTCAAACATTTTTTTTCCCCAGCCAGTTCCCAGTGTTGCCCAAGGCGACTGGAGGAGCCGGGCCACGCACGGCAAGAGGAGGGGGATTAATAGGACTTTGTGACACATTTGAAAGATGGGGCTTTTGCCATATACAGCTGATCAGACACACATGCTCGTCTCTATCAATTCCATGCCCTGCCAGCGAAGCCGCCAAGCCCCGGCTCCTTTCTTTCCAGGCTGGGCTTTGGTTCTAAATGTGCCTTTGGGCCTCTCCATTGCCAAGGATTTGATTTGATTTTTGATAGGGCTTCTGTTCACGTTGTTGGGCGAGTTCTCGGGCCCTTGGATTTCTCCGATAATGGAGCCTTATGAGGCAGCCGGGCCGAGGCCTCTGATGAAACCCCCTGTGTTGTTTTAACGCTGAGCAGTGCAGCTCACCCTCTGCTGAGTCCCCCGCGCAGACGGAGGTTTGTGGGGGGTGTCTACTGGGGTGAGGGCAGGTGGGGCTCCCTCGTCACGTACGACTGGCAGGACGCCTCTCCTCTGCCTCCCTTCCCGGGCTGACGGCTGCTGGCTCACCAGCAGTGCCACTGGAAGGCTGGGGGTGTGTGCAGCTGCCACTGCTGCATGTGCCCGCCTGGCCCCTCTGCAGCCGGCCCAGGACACACGTTGGGGGTAAGCCCCAGAGCACAGGCCCTGCCAGTCACCTCACGGGAGTGCCACGCGCTGGTGCTGAACCTGGGGGCGGGAGGGATGGAAAAGTCAGGTTGGCTCAGGTAAGCCCCAGAGCACAGGCCCTGCCAGTCACCTCACGGGGGTGCCACGCGCTGGTGCTGAACCTGGGGGCGGGAGGGATGGAAAAGACAGGTTGGCTCAGCCGGGTGATGCCGTGGGGCAGGACTGGACCTGTAGCCCGTGTTCCCGGCCTTTCACTAGCCCAAAGAACGGGCTCCAGGTGCCCCCCGCCCCCGAGGCTGGCCCTGGCCTGGTATTTAACCTCCATTTTCCTTTGATTCATTTGAGCCCATCCCTCCCCGTTCCCCCCACTGGGCCCACCCTAGCCGATTCCTCCGGGAAGGAAGGCTGGGCTGGGGCTCGGGGAGCTGGCTTCACAGTGCGAGCCAGGGAGAGTCACTGGCTCTGCACCTCGGTTTCCCCTCCGTACCATGGGGATAGCAGCCCTGTCCTGGGGCAGGTGTGGATTTGGGAGCTCCTTGGTGGTACCCCTGTCCTGGGCACGCTGCTTTGGTGCCTCAGACAAGCTGCCTCGAGCCCTCCCAGACAGTGCTGTTTGCTGCAGCAGTGTAGGGTGTGACCTCCCCCCCCGGCTCTGGGGCAGGTGGCCTGTGCAGCCCCGGGGAGCAGTGGCCTTTGGGGGAGCCCGGCTGCACCAGGCTTCCGTGCAGTGGGCTGGGTCTCTGCCGCAGGCTGCAGGGGTCTTGCTTGCTGCCTTAGTGCAGGGCACTGGGGCCTGTTCCCAGGCTTGGGCTCTCCGGTTCTGTTTCAGCAGGCTACGGACGGCCCCAGCTGGGCTGCAGAGCCAGGCAGCATCGGCCACGGGGCTGGGGGTCGTGCAGCGTGTCCTGCGTCGGGGCTGCCAGCCAAACCCGTGTCCCTGGGGAGGGGAATTCCCTGCCTGCCAGCTGCACACTGAGGCTCGGTCTCACGTGTGGCTCCGGGCCCCGGCTCGGGCCATGGCGCGGCGCCCCTGGGCTAGTGAGCTGCCGGGTGTGTTTGCTCGGGGGCACCCGCTGACCATGCTTCTCTTTTCTTTCCCGTCTCCCTTGGAGCAGAGAAAGCGCCGGGAGTCGGCCTCCAGCTCCTCCTCCATCAAGAAGGTGAAGAAGCCGTGAGCCCCGTCGGGTCAGCCCCAGGCCACGACGACAGACTGACTGTGGGAGCCGGGCAGGGAGGGGCCTTGCCTGGGGAAGGAATCCAGCCGGGGCCGTTCCCTTCCCAGCACTGCCCCCCAGCGGGGTGAAGCTGGGCGGGTGGCTGGAGCCCTGCGAATGGCCACGGTGGGGACTGACATGCTGGATTTGTGTCCCTGTAAATACAGCCCTGTCCCCCTCCCCGAGTCTGTCGTCATTAGCCTGGGCCGTGGCATCTCTGGAGCCGTGACCCCCCGCGCCCCTGGGGTGACCAGAGCCCTGCTGAGCTGTGGCAGGGAGGGGCAGTTCCTCCTGCCTTGCCCTCGAGTCCCGGCTTCCCGCCCCCTTGGAGCCGGTTCCAGTGAGGTGCCACCCGCCTGTGGCCTCCCAGGCAGGGTGGGGGGGAGCCTCGGCGCCTGGCTCCTGGCATGGCTGAGGGGGGAGCTGGGTGGCTGCTTCCCCAGGAGCCGCAGGCCTAGGACTGCTCTTTGCCCGGCCCCGGCCCCAGCCCCTGCCTGGCTCGAGCCTGGCTGCCCTCCCAAGCCCGGCTTGCAAGGTGCTGGCGGTGCCAGGCTGCGCCCGAGCCGCCTGCTGCGTGGTGCACTGGCCCCACCAGCCCCGTGCCCGTGGGAGCTGCCCCTGCAGACCCGGGCAGTTCTGCATGGTGCCATCACGGGGGTGTGAAGCCCAGTGCGTCGCCCGCTGACCCCGCTGCTCCCTGGCAGCCCAGCCCCCTGTGCACCCCGACGGGGTGCACAGGGCCTCATGGGCCTCAATGTGGGGGGTGTCCTGGGTCTTCAACTGCCCGGCTCTGTCCCTCCAGCTGACCCTGGGGCCTCGAGCACGAGCCTCTGGCTGCCCCTCCCGCCCCCCAGGCCGGGCGCAGAGCTGAGGGCTGCCCTGGCCTGCTCCCAAGCCAGTCCAGGCCCTGGGGCGGGGAGCTGACCCCTAGGGGCCTTGCTGCAAAGTCCCCACAGCCTTGTGGGGGGGGGGGGGGCTGGGGCCTGGTTTGGGGCTCGCTTCCTCTGGCACAAGGGCATCTCTCATTGCCGCCTCACTGGGTAGCCCCCTGCCTTTTCCTTGCCTGTCGGGCGGGGCCAGCTCTGAGCCGTGCGCTGGGCACACACCCCCCCGGCGAGGGAGCCAGAGCAGAGCGAGGGGGGCCCAGTGCCCTGGGCGGAGAGCCGTGGTGTTCCCCCCCCACCCCCTGGCGAGGGAGCCAGAGCAGAGCGGGGGGGGCCCCAGTGCCCGGGGCGGAGAGCCGTGGTGTGTCCCCGGCGAGGGAGCCAGAGCAGAGCGAGGGGGGCCCCAGTGCCCTGGGCGGAGAGCCGTGGTGCCCCCCCCCCCGGTGAGGGAGCCAGAGCAGAGCGAGGGGGGCCCCAGTGCCCTGGGCGGAGAGCCGTGGTGTTCCCCCCCCCCCCGGCGAGGGAGCCAGAGCAGAGCGAGGGGGGCCCCAGTGCCCTGGGCGGAGAGCCGTGGTGTCCCCCCCCCCCGGCGAGGGAGCCAGAGCAGAGCGAGGGGGCCCCGGTGCCCTGGGCGGAGAGCTGGTGGAGACGAGCCCCAGAGCTCCTCACCCGGCTGGGCTCAGGCCTTGGCCCCAGACGAAGGCCTGGGGGCACCAGGGGAGGGGGTAGCGGGATCTTGCCTGGCCCACGTCGTCTCCACAGCCCGGCCAGTGGCTGGGCCCTGTGCACGGTAACCTCCCCCGCACTGTGTGCCGGTGGCTGGGCCCTGGGCTGGGCGTGGGGCCGGAGCTAACCCGGCGGCGCTGCCCTGGGCCCCTGCCCGCCCAGCTGTGGGTCTTGGGGCACCGCAGAGGAGGGGACGAGTCCGCGGCCTCCAAGCACTCGTCTCGGCTGCCCTTCCTGCTGCCCCAGGGTGCGCTCACCCTGCCCCCCTCATCTCCCTGGAGGGCCCAGGCTGCGAGGGGAGAGCCGGTCCCCGCCCAGGGGCACCCCCCGAAGCACGGGGGCAGCGTGGGGCGAGCAATGGGTCGGGACTGGCCCCACTCCCCTCCCCTCCAGCAGGCACGAAGGGCAAAGGCCAAGTTCTCATAGCAAACGCATTAGCCGCAGTCACGACACCGACTCAGGGGATTATGCAGTTGTTAACCCCCCCTTGGGGCTGGCCCCCAGCCTGGGCACTGCCCCTCTCCAGGGCACGTGGGCCCCTCTGCTCCAGTCTGGGCCTGCAGCGGCTCCGGGGCCAGGCCGGTGCCCAGAGCACCTGCTCCCTGGCGCTGGAGTAGCGGGTACCATGGGGGTTCGGCAACCCCCATGGGCTGGCAGCCAGGAGCCCCTTTGCCCCCTGCCAGGCGTGGGCGATGCCCATGCGCCCGCCTGTGTTCCTAGCGAGTGGGGGAGGCTCCTTGCACCCTGTGACCCGGCTGGGCATGGGCCAGCGTGGGTCGGGTGATGCCTCCCCAGGTGCCTGTGCCATGCGCTGCCATCCCCGGGCCAGGCACAGCGTCTGGGCCAGAGCCGGGCGGTGCCAGTAGCATGGGGGGGATGACGCTGCCGCTTGCCGGCACCGCGTATGGCAGCCCTTGGCCGTACCCGCTCACCGTGTGGGGGCTGGCAGGGCCCTCGGCCTGGGCCCATGGCCAGAGCGGGCACCTCCCTGGCGGTGTGTCTGTGACAGGCCCATGCCCAGGGGTGTGCTGGGGCCAGAGGCTTGGTCACGGGCCGGCGGCCCCAGAGCCACTGTGCAGCTCCAGGACCAGCGTTTCCCCCCCCCCCCCCCATACCCGGGGGCCAGGCCCAGGGTCTCGCTCTGGCACAATCCTACTGCTGCAGCGGGCGGGGCCCACGCCCTAGTGCCACCCAGCGCGCAGGCGGGTACAGGCGGGGCCTGGCCGGCGCCAGGGCTAGTGGCTGCTGCCGAGAGCAGCCCTGAGCCTGCGCTCACCTAGTGGGGACCCAGCAGCACAGTCAGGGCACCGGAGGCCCCCGCCCGCCGGGCCCCTCCCCGGCTGAGAGTCCCCCCCCGTCCTCCCGGCTACGAGCCAAAAGGGGCCAGAGGTTTGCAGCGTTGGGGCCATTCTGTAGCTAGCCCCAGATCAGGCTCAACAGCTCCAGGGCCAGCATCCCCCTCACGCGGGGGCCATGCCCAGGGGCTCTCGCCTGCAGCCTGGGCCCCCACCGCTGGGGCAAGGGGCAGCCGGTCTCCATGCGCCAGGCGGGGCCTTGGCGGGGCTGCTGCAGCTGGCAAACGGGGCCCATGGCATCTTTCACAGCAGTGCGTGTAGGGCCCTGGGTGCTCCCCGGGCAGCGCCCGCCAGCCAACATGCCCAGCCGCTCCTGCCAGGGCCCGGGCGCACGCTGCAGCCCGGCCTGCCAAGCGTCCTGGCGGGTTGGTCCAGCGCCAGGCCGACGAGCGCGGCCGTGCCACTGTGGCAGGGGAGACGCTGCACCCACCGTGTGCCCACAGCCCCCCATGTGCCCAGCAGGGACGCAGGCAGCGTGCAGCTGGCAGTGCTGGGGTCAGGGTGAGCAGGCCGGCGCCCAGGTGGGCGTTTCAGGGCAGGGACGTGGCGGCCCAGTGCAGACACAGCCTGACTGTGGTGCTTGGCACGGCCCTCGTGCGCTGCGGGGCTGGGGCCAAGGCCTGGTGAGCAGTGGGGGGGCACCGGGGCCACTCACCTGCCAGGCTGGGGCTGCCCGGTGCCCGTGTTGCTGCTGGGTGGTGATCCCCCCCCTGCCCCCCACCGGTGCTTTGTGGGGTGGGGGGGGTCAGGCCAGGGAGCTTTGCCCTTTGATTTAATTGGCCAGTTTGTTTTATAACAGGCTGGGCCAGGCCAGGGGAGACACCAGCTGCAGGGCCTGAGTCCAGGCCTAGGGGGCATCAGCTCAACACCTCTGGCCCCTCTCCGAGGTGCCCCACACTGGGGCGCTGCGGCCTGGCTGCCCCCCAGCCTTGTGCTGCCCCCAGACAGGAACCCCCTGATCACTGCTGCACCCCAGGGCGCGGCCAGCTTGGCCAAAGCAGGGCCTGGGGTTGGCCTGTGGTGGGTGGGGGGCAGCGCTCAGTAAGCTGGGGGTGGGGGGGGCGCCGTGCGATGGGCATGGTGCTAACGGCCTGGTGTGGTGCCTGCAGGGCTGCTGGGCTCAGCGCTGTGCCTGGGCTGGCCGGGAGGGTGGTGCATGGCAGGTGGGCAGGCTGGGAAATGCGCCAGCGCCCTCCCCCAGTGTCATGGCAGCCTGGTGCCAAGTCGCTCCCCTCAGCACGTGGCCTCATCACCTCTCTGCAAGCTGCTTAGTGGGCGAGGTTGCCCCTCAGAGCAGCAGGTGCACCCTGCCCATCCCCACGGCATCTGGGCGCTCACCGAGCTGGTGGCAGGGGCTATAATGTGGCGCCCCTCAGGCATGTGGGGAGCCAGGGCCTGGTGAGCAGTGGGGAGGCCGGGGGCGCACGCACACACACACACACACACAGGCGCCTTTTTCCCCAAACTTTATTCATGTGGCACATTTACAGCAAGGATCAGGATAACTAGACGATGAGGATGGTGGGTTTGCGTTATCGGCTGGTTGAGCTGAACACCACACACCATGCAGTTGGTTACCGCTATGTTCAGTGCCTGTATTTTCTTTCTGGTGACCGAGCCGGCTCAGCCCCCGGCTGCAGGGCAGGAGGGAGCCCGGGCGCTGGCGGGTCCCGGTGCCACTTGAGCACGGGCACCGGCACTGCAGCATCCCCATGGGCCAGCGCCAGGCGCGGGCTCGGCTCAGCAGGGATCTGGAGTCCTGGCTGATCTGCAGGAGCTCCATGGCCCTGGGGCTCTGAGGGGGATGGGGCCTGCCCCACGCCTGCCCCCAAACCCACCTGAAGGACGGGGCCCAAGAGCCCCCTAGTTGGAGGGGAAGAGGCAACAAGCCAGCTGCTGCTGAGCTCAGCAGGGAGCCTGCGAGGGCAGAGCTGCAGCTCAGGTGGGTGGGCAGGGGAGGGGCTCATGCAGCGGACGGACCCCGTGCCTGGAGCGGTGGGACCGTGGGGGGCAGAGGAATGACCGTCGTTCTGTGCCAGCACTTGCTGGTGCGTCCACTGCCAGCAATGGACCTGGTGCCCCCAGGAGCTGGAATCGCTTCAGCAGGGGTGAGTGGGGGGCCAGGCAGGAGCCCCCCACCCGCCCCCGGGAGAGGCACAAGCCGCCCCCCCTGCTCCCGGAGCCCTGGCTGGAAGCCGGCGGGCAGAGAATACAGGCACTTGAGCTGGAGCAGAAAGCCGGGTTGCTGACACACATCGGGGAGCGGGGTTAGTGTTCACTGCAACGGGGAGAGGAGTGGGGGGGGGCGGGGCGGGGGCGCGGCTCCCACGCAGCCCTGGCGGGTCGCCCGGCAGCGCCCGGCGAAAGGGAAACAAACACAGAAAAGAAAGAGGGCGACCCATGGCCGGGGGGGCGCGAGGGGGAACGGAAACCGGGGCGAAGAAAGACGAAGGAACTACGGCTCTAACCAGGTGGTGCAAGCGCCCTGGGCGGCTCCGGGGGCGTGGCGGGCGATGGCCGGAGCAGCCCAGACAGGGGGATCCACGTCGGGTCTACACAGATTTTCCTTTCCATATATACAACCTCTACTGGCGTAACAGCGGAGCTGGGTGTGGCGTCGCCTCTGTCCTCGGTTGCCGTTTGAATGCTATCGCCCGTCCTCCCGCAGCGGAGGAGCCGGCCGCATGCAGCCCTGTCCGGCCCGGCCCGCCCCGCCGATCAAAAGGGCTTGGAGGTCTGCTTGAAGATGAAGCCTCGATGGGCCAGCGTCTTCATGATGTTGGCGATGTTCTTACAGTCATCTGGGGAGAGAGCAGAGCCGGGGTGAGGGCTGGCTGACCCTGCGCCTGGCACCTCGCCAAGGGCCCGAAACGCAGCCCCAGGGCGCACCCAGCCGGTGGGCGGCTCTGCGGATTGACGGCGGGAACGGCGAGTGGCTGCCTGTGCAGACGCTCCAGGGCCCTCCTGCCCGTGTCGCTGGCCCGCGGGCGCAGCCAGGGCGTGTGCTCGTCGCCTGCCCACAGGGCACACGGCCTGGCCCCACCGCTGTCCTGCAGCTCCCAGGAGATACCTGCCAGTGACCCCACCCCACGCAGCCGCAGGGGAGCTCATTACACTCCAGAGTAAACGCCTCTAAAAAAGCCACCAATTAACCCCGCCTCACATTCAGCCCTACGCTCACGACTCCCAGGGCCCCGGCCCTACGGTAACACCCCCCCCGGGCCCTACGCTCACGACCCCCAGGGCCCCGGCCCTACGGTAACACCCCCCCCCGGGCCCTACGCTCACGAGCCCCAGGGCCCCGGCCCTACGGTAACACCCCCCGGGGCCCTACGCTCACGACCCGGGGCCCCGGCCCTACGGTAACAACCCCCCCGGGCCCTACGCTCACGACCCCCAGGGCCCCGGCCCTACGGTCACAACCCCGGGCCCCTACGCTCCACGACTCCCAGGGCCCCGGCCCTGTGTAACACCCCGGGCCCCTACGCCACGAGCCCCAGGGCCCGGCCCTCTGGTAACACCCCACGGGCCCCTCGCTCCACGAGCCCCAGGGCCCCGGCCCTACGGTAACACCCCCCCGGGCCCTACGCTCACGACCCCCAGGGCCCCGGCCCTACGGTAACACCCCCCCGGGCCCTACGCTCACGACTCCCAGGGCCCCGGCCCTACGGTAACACCCCCCCGGGCCCTACGCTCACGACCCCCAGGGCCCCGGCCCTACGGTAACACCCCCCCGGGCCCTACGCTCACGACCCCCAGGGCCCCGGCCCTACGGTAACACCCCGGGCCTCGCTCCACGACCCCCAGGGCCCCGGCCCTACGGTAACACCCCCCCGGGCCCTACGCTCACGACTCGGGGCCTGGCCCTACGGCAACACCCGCCCCGGGCCCTACGCTCACGAGCCCCAGGGCCCCGGCCCTACGGTAACACCCCCCCGGGCCCTACGCTCACGACCCCCAGGGCCCCGGCCCTACGGTAACAACCCCCCAGGCCCTACGCTCACGACCCCCAGGGCCCTGGCCCTACGGTAACACCCCCCCGGGCCCTACGCTCACGACTCGGGGCCTGGCCCTACGATCATGGCCAGCTTGGCAGTCCCAGGGACCCCTCGCTAACCCCTTGCCAGCTGCGCCCCGCCAGGCTCTGCCATCTCATCCCGTCTGGGACAGGCTCCTTCCCTGCCACTCACCCGGGGCCGGGTCAAGTCTGGGGGCTGATTCCCCAGCCTCCCCGGCACGACAGCTCCTGGGATTCCCCTGGGTGAATCCCACAGCAGCCTCTGTCCCTCGGTGCCCCCAGGCCACCCCCGTCACACCCTTGGGGCAGGGAGCGAGGCCCCCGGTGCCGCCCCCAGGCCGAGCAGCGCAGCTGAGCTCTGCCAGCCCCCCAGCAGCCCCTGGGCCCGGGCCTGCAGGGGGTCTCCCTGGGGCTGCTCCTCCCTTTGCACCCGGCTGGCCCTGTCCCCTCCCTGAGTTAGTTCCCCTGTAACAGCCCCCCCCCCGCCCCGGGAGCGCCCTGCCCAGCTCTGCCCTGCTGCCGGCACCGGCTGTGACCCTGGCAGGCTGCAGGAGGCCCCGGCCGGAGCAGCTCACATCCTGCCTCGTCCTGCTCAGCTGGGCCCGGGCAGGAAACCTGCATTCCAGTGGGGTGAGCGACTCGGCAGCCTGCCAGGCGACCCACTGCTGCACACGCGCCCGTGGGGCCGGCCAGTCCTGCAGCCACCATCAGGGGGCGCTGTGTGTAACGTGTCACATGCTCCCTGCACGTGGGGCCGGCCAGTCCTGCAGCCACCATCGGGGGGGCGCTGCGTGTAACGTGCCACACACACCCTGCACGTGGGGCCGGCCAGTCCTGCAGCCACCATCAGGGGGCGCTGCGTGTAACGTGCCACACACACCCTGCACGTGGGGCAGGCCAGACCCGCAGCCACCATCAGGGGGCGCTGCGTGTAACGTGCCACACACACCCTGCACGTGGGGCAGGCCAGACCCGCAGCCATGGGGGGGCGCTGCGTGTAACGTGCCCCACGCCCCCTGCAGGCCAGTCCCACAGCCGGCGCTCGGCACACACAGCCAGCAGCAGGGGGCGCAGCTCCTCCAGGGTACGTGGGCCCCTAACGCTCACTGAACTCAGGGCTGGTTCGGTGCCTGACCCCTCTGAGGGTCTGGGCCTGGGTCCCCAGCAAGTGCCCCAGAGGCAGCGCCTGCAGGGCCTGGCCAGACCCTCTCCTGCCGGCAGGGCTGCGGGGGGCTGAGCCCTGGGACGGACGTGCCAGCGGGTGGGGACGGGCAGGGCCCTGGCCAGGGACGGTGGCGGAGGCAGAGCGCAGCCCCCAGGCAGCCCCTGGAGCCACATGTCCCAGCACATGCTGCCTCTGGGAGGGACGGACGGTCCCCACCCACCAATGGGCCCACGGACCAGTCAGTGTGGGTCGCTGGAGAGCAGCCACCTACTGCACCTGTGGCCCCGTCTGCGCCCGGGGGGCTGTCACATCCTCCCCCCCCATGACTTCACCCCACCCAGGGGCCGCGCCGTGAGCCCCTGGGACCCCAATCATCTCCCAGGGATTGGGGTAGCCCCACCCCTGCCGTGTGGCCCCCAATCGCTCCCCAGCACCCCACCCCCGCACTCCCCACTGCTCCGCCCCCGGGATCCCCAGTGCCAACCCCTCCCACGCTCCCCATGGGTCTCACGACCCTCCCTGGGCCCGGTGTTCACCCCCAGCATGGGGTGCTCCATCTGCGCGCGCGTAGCCCGGTGCGACCGTGCTGCCATCCTGCTCCTGCCTGAGAGCTGCCGATTCCCCTCCCTAAGCCGGCGGCAGGGGCAGCCCCGGGGCTCACTGCCTTGGCCCCAGGGGCCCAGCCGGTCTGCGAGCTGGACCCTGCTCACTGGACAGGGCGGCGCCCCTGGCCAGCTGCGCCTGCCCCCTGCCTCGGCCCTGTCTCTTCCCCTCCCCCTCTTCGTCCTAGGGCTGGGGCTGGCTGGGCAGAGCCCACCCCAGCGGGGCCCTGAGCTCAGTGGGGCCTCCACGTGCTGGTGTCCCCAAGCTCAGCTCCCGCAGAGACCAAGATTCAATTATCCAACCCAAGCCTCCAAGCCTCTGACCTGCTTGTGGCCAGGAGTTCCACTGGCCAACCCCACCTTCCCTTGCAGGCCCTGGCTCTCACGCCAAGGGCCGGGGGGAGCATCCCCCAGAGAGCTCCCTGCCCGGCACCTGACAGCAAGCACCAGCTCCGGGGAGGCGCTGTGCTCCGAACAGGGCTGGGCTGGCGGGGCCGGTGCTGCCTTTGCCGGCGGCGGGGCTGGCCCTGGCGAGCTGGGACGGTGCCGGGGCAGGGAGGCTGCGTGGCGAGGCGGGAGGAATGGCGCCTGCTTGTCTTATTTACCTGGGACTAAACGCAGGCACCGTTTGCTAAAATAGAAGCAGGGCTTAAATTGATTCCTGGTGTCTATATTTCATGTTGAAAATTGGCTTGTAAATCCCTGTTTTGATCTATGGGGGCCGTCTCCTTAAGAAAAAGCAAGAGTAAATGTGTAATTTCTCCCTTGACAGCACACAGCAGAGAGGCGATCCTTCTTCCCGCTCCCCTCCGGTCGGGACAGCTCCCCTCCCTCTGATTACCACTCTCTCCTCCTCGCCCCACGCCTTGACGTCTCCATTTCATTACCGCCCGGCCATTCATCAAGCTGTTACCGTAAGGGTGACTTTGCCCACTTGCGTGTGGCAGCGGAGCCCGGCTGCCGTGGGGCGAGCGTGCCACGCCGGCGGGGGGGGCACAGCCCCCGCCCGGCCCCACGGATGGATGTGCTGGGCGCGGGAAAGCCGCATCGTTACTGATGTGTAAATGATAAAGAAGCCTCCACATTCATCTCGGGAGGGTAAATCCAGGGAGTGCTTTATAACCAGTGTGGAGCGGTAATAATGTGAAATTAGGTCTCTCTATCAATGGAAGGAGGCCTTTTAATCACGGCTTAAAGGGTGCAAACGCTGTTTATCATAATTGAACTGTATCCGGGCTAATTGTGCCCATATTTCACTGTCTCGGCGACAGCAGCCGGGCTGGTGACAGAGTGTTGCGCATCGGGATCAGGCAGAGCCCCTGCCCGCTGCTGCCAGGTGCCACCGGCAGCCACTTAGCACTGAGAAGAGGCTTTGATCTCCCCGCTAACCCTTCGGGTGCTGGAGCGGGGGAAGCGGGCAGGCTCCGAAGGGCTGCCCTGGGGTGGGCAGCTTAGCTATGGGGAGCCGTGCAGCATGGGGCGTGAGCTCTGGGTGCTCCGGGCGCCCGCCGACACCACTGGGACAACCCTGCCCACCTGGAGTCAGGTGCAGCCCCCTGCACCCCCCATCCCAGCCGCCGAGCCAGGCAAGGACTCTGCCTCTCGCTGCGGCCCGGCCAGGGAGCGAGGGCTCTGTGGGGCAGCGCGACTGCGCGGTGACTCCCCGGGCGCCGAACTGCTCTGTGTGGTCGTTTCACGCCCCCGCCTGGCCGGATCGGCCCCGTGGGAGTCCCAGGGCCTCTGCCTAGCTCAGACACGCCCGTGGTGCCACCCCTGGAACGACACGAGCCGGGACGTGCCACCAGAAAACCCACCAGCCCCAGCTCCTGCCCCAAGCTCATCCTGAATGGCCAACCCATCCCCCCGGCCTCACAACAGCCAGGAACGCCTGGCAGGACTGACGCGGGGGGTGGGGGGAGCCTGGTGCCCCTACACCCCCCTCTCGCATTCAGGTCCTTCCCCCTCCCCACTGTTCACCCACTTCTCCCTCCTGCTGGGACTGCACCAACTCGCCTCCGCCCACCCCCGGGTGCAGGCCGAGCAGGGCCCGGCGCTGAGGCTCGATGCTATGGGGATGGGCTCAGGCAGACAGGCAGCCTGTCCGTGCTGGGAATTCAGACAGCTTCTGTCCCAAGCGAGGGGCTTATGGGGGGCGAAGGGTTCCCAGGATGAGCCCCCCCCAGACCACATGGAAAGATCAAGTTTTCTCTACCCTCCCTGTGCCAGCACCAGTCTCTACCCCACGCCCGCCCTGGGGGATCTGGGGCAGGGTTTGCTCTGTGTCACGATTCCTTTCTCCTGAGCTTCCAGCACCCCAGGCTGGCCCCTGCATGGAGCCAGGCTCCTGCTCTGTGCCCTGGCAGGAGATTAATGGCACCCCTGGGACGAGCTTTGCATTCCCCCCAAGGCTCTCTGGCCAGCCTGGGGGCGCGGGGCGGGAGGCTCAGCTCCGACCTAGCAGGACGGTCCCGCCCCGCACCCAGGTGCAGGAGATTTTGGTCGGTTCAAGCTGAGGGACGGGGTTACACCCCCAGACACTAGCAGTGCGGGTGACTCTCCTGCCCAGGGCCCAGCCCACTGCACGGCTCTGTAACAGACCCGCCGCTCGCCGCCTGTCTCCCCTTTCCCACGGGGGGTCTGTGCCAGTGACTCGAGGCCTTTGCCAATCGCTCTTCGCGAGCGGCCACGGGGAGAACGTGTCCCCTTGGAGGAAAGGAACCCAATGCTCATTTGGTGGCTCGCAGACAGGGCTGCACCGGGACCGCCCCCAGCCCAGCGTGGGGCTCACAACCCCACGCAGCTGGGGAATCACGGAGTGCAGCCGTCCCTGCCCAGGGCCGGGCCTGAGCCCCAGTCAAACAGCAACTCCACTGCAGCACCGGGACTGGAACCCAGGCCCCCTGCTCTAACCACTAGCCCCTACTCCCTTCCCTTTCACGAGGACGGGCCACCATCAGCCAGCTGCCTTCCTCTGGTTCCCAGCAACACCCCGACGGCAGGGCTGGGAGGAAGAGATCCCTTCCCCGGGAGCCAGGTGGAAGCTGCACTGTCTCCCTTCCACTCCTGGGATCAGTGCCCGGCGTGCCACGGATCCCCCCCCAGCTCCGAGGGCAGGAAGGCGGTGACGGGACGGCACGGCACGCCTATTCTTCTGGGCGGAGTGTCACCGAGTGAGTCAACCCAGGCCGCTGGGGCCAGGGTTTAGCCGTCTCTTTCCACAGGCTCTGCTCTCGCCGGACCAGAAGGGACGGGCCGGGCGCAGCCGTGCGGGACGGGCTCTGGCCTGGGCTACGCAGGAGGTCAGACCAAATGGCCACAGCGGCTTCTTCGGGCTGTAAGAGCTATGAATGAGTTCTGGGCTGTATGCCTGCCTCCGCCACTGGACAGGTCACAGCTGCCGCTCTGTGCCTCAGTTTCCCTGTGTGTACCCTGGGGCTGAGGACACGAGACCCCCGCCAGGTACACAAAGTGCTGTTATCGTCCAGTTTCCCTGCTGCCTTTCACAGAGCGCCCAACGCCGCAATGAGAGAAGGTTCCCGGTTAGACATGAGCGAGGCTGGGCTGGGACCGGAGACCTGGGTCCATTCCCGGCTCTGCCAGAGGGCGCGGCCGTGCCTCCATCTCCCCCTGTATCCAGGCTGCTCAGGGCAGTTCGGGGGGCCTGGGGGCCCAGCAGCGGCTGGAGAGGTGGCCTGAGCCGGGCGCCACATTATTCCTTCGGAGACGGCTTAGGAAGTCGGAAAAACCGACTATTGGGAAAACCTTTGAAACCAGCATCCAGGATGAGTTGTCATCGGTGCCTTGCTCAGTGGGGAGACGGTGACATCAGAGGCAGCTCAGCCAATCATCAAAGCATTGTCTAGACTTCATCTGCATGCTGCTCTCCAATTGGTTTAAACCACGTCAAACTCAGCCTGGGCTTCTGGGAAGTGTCCCTGCTCTGACGTCAGAGGGGTGACGTCCGCCAGCGGGGCTGGGGAGACGGCGTTTCTCGGGCGCTTGGCTGGCAGCGCACCGCAGTGTCGAGGCTGAAGGAGAAGTGTGGCTACTTACACCACTCACGGCGAGGCAGAAAGAAGCTGGGGGGGCAGACTCTTAATCAGTGCAGCTTACTCCATCAGGAGACTGCTGGCACCCTGCACGGCCCCTGGGGTTCACACTGATGTGCTAGTGTCACACACCAGTGCATAGCCCCTGTATTTCACACCAATGCACTAGTGTAACATACCAGGGTGTGGCCTGTGTTTCACACTGATGCACTAGTGTTTCACACTGACAGAGTAGTGTCACATACATACACTAGTGTCACACACCAGCACGCAGCCCGTGTTTCACACCAACACACTAGCGTCACACGCCAGCGTGCGGCCCCTGCGTTTCACATCGACGCACTAGTGTCACACGCACACGGTGTGCATGCACATGCTTATGCAGACACGTACCCAGTGTGCACACTAGCACACACCGAGTGCATGCATGCTCACGTGCACACACTCCATTCTCACAGCAATTCTTGGCACTGGCGCTAGCTATCTGGTGGGGAGCAGGGGATTGAAGAGGGGCTGTGTCTGGAGAAGACGAGGGATGATTCTCCGGATCCGTTGGTACCGTCGGGCTAACTGATGAGCTCTCCAGTGCTATGTCACAGCGCCTGCCCAACGAGGGCTGTGGTGGTGACCCAGCGGGACCATTCCGAGGGTGAATATTGGGGCCACAAGCATGTTTGACCCCATTGTTGTGTAGCCTGTGACCATGGTGCTGGATACCAACTCCACGGGTAAGAAGGTGGGGAACTGCCCGGTGCCACCGGAACCGCCTGGGAATCACGCTTTGGGAATGGGAGCGGGGGAACGTCGGATCCGGATCATCAGAGTCAGGAATCTCACCAAGGGGTGGAGCTGTTCGAACCGCTGGAATAGGGGGCGGCAGGAACATAGCGGGGGAAGGGTCCTTTTGATTTGGGGATCAGCTCGGGGCCTGTGGAGACCGGAGTCCCTCCAGTGCAAACAACTACGGGGACCCGGGGTGCTTCCAAGTCTCCCCGGGGCCAACAAGGGTGCTGGACGCTGCTGGGAACTGCATCTTTCTGGGAACCAACGTTTCCTGGGACTCGGTGCAGTGGGAGCTGGTGGAGTCACAGGATCTGTGATCGGTGCCGGCAGATCTGGCCATCGGTGCGACCGATGGAACACGCGGCTCCATCGTGGCCGGTGCCGAATCCTTCTTAGACTCAGTGCCAGGCTTACGTGCATGCTTCCTTGTCCGTGGCCAGGCCCCGGCATGGGGTCCGTGCACTGGTGCCCCAAGGAGGCTCCGCAGTGGAGGGTCGCTCTTCACTTGCACAGACCAATGTGCGGGGCGGGGGGGGTTCCCCGGCCAGGATCTGATCCTGGTCCCATGGCAGCGTCCATAAGGTGTTTCCTGAGGCAGAGACCTGCTCCACAGCTGCCGGTACCACGGGAGAGAGAATCTGGCCTGGCTGGAATCCCGGTGCCCCGCGGACAGGCCTGGCCTCGCTCCTCCAAGCAGTCCAGGCAGCAGTGGTGCTCGTCGCAGGAAGCACCGATTTGGACCCCAGAGTCTTCGGCATAATCCAGAACCCGGGTACTGGCCCGGGTATTGGGAGGGGGACGGACATTTGGCAGGAAACACCACCAAAGCGATGTCCCAGGTTCTAAAAAAAAAAGGAACAAAAAACGGAAGGGGATGACGACGAAAAAGAAAGAATGGACAGCACCAGCACCGAGGCGCGTGTAAAGTGCTGCGGAACAAGGCACAGAGGAGAGAGGAGACCATGGGTGCTGAGAAGGAACCGGAGACGCTGGGGGCCTGCCGTGCCCTTTATCACCTCGCACGAAACCACGAGTCGGTGCAGGGTGCGTGCACGGCCGGCAGAACTGCACAACCTGCAAACGCCCGCGCGCCAAACGCTCCCGTAACCCGCCATGGGGGGATAGGGACCACCCAAGGCTGATGGAGGAATTCCAGAGGGAGCCAGGGCACAGGCAATAAACCCCCAAAAGGCGCACCCGCTGCACCGACGCAGCGCCAGGTCTCACCCAGGGGGGAGCAGCACGCAGCAGCCAGCACGGGCGGCCTGCAGTGGGCACCCACTTGCGCAGCCAGCCCCACCCAGCAGCTGAGGGGCCTGAGAGCTGAGGGGGCCGGCATGTGGGGGCGGGTAGGGGGCGGTAAGAGGGGCCTCTGGGCTATCTGAGGCTGAGCTGAGCCCAGGGGAGGGCAGGGGTGGGTGGGGGGCGGTGGATGGGCAGGTGAGCTGGGCTGGAGGCAGGCAGTCGGTCTGTTGGGGAGGCTGCGGCCGTGTGGCTGGCACTGTCTCGAGAGCCTCCCCTCCCAAGCTGTTCTAGAGGCTTCGTGAACTCCCCGGGCAGGCCCTGCAGTGAGGCAGCCACGCAGCAGCCGTATCCAGAACCTACCCCCCAGCCAGCTGCTGTTCCCTGTGCAAGGACGGAGCCCCCCCGCCCCCCGGCACAGACACAAACCCAGGGCACTCACAGCTCCGGCGCCAGAGCCACGCTTTGGGCTGGTGCCGATGGATGCCACTGGGACGACATGCAGCCAAACCCAGACCCCGTGGCATGGCCGGCGGTGCCTCGTCAGGGCTGCAGCCGGAGCCGCCGTCCTGTGCTCGAGCCTCCAGCCCATACCCCGCCCCGCCAGTGTGCTGCACGTCCCCACTTCCAAACCGCTAACGAATGCGTTAACTAACGGCAGCCAGGCAGCCCTGCCCGGCAGCCCCTGCTCCAGCGTGTCATGACCCCCTGCCCCGGCCTCTTGGAAACATGCCGCAAATTCCACCCAGAGCCACAACCTCCCGTAGCGCCCAGGTCCTAGAGCTCCGAGGGAGGCTGCCCGTGGCTTCCCCACGGCCGTGCTGGGGCTCGGGCAGGCCCGTGAGAGGCAGACGTCGGCCGGGTCCCCCGAGTAGGAACGCCCCCCGCACACCCCTAAGAACACAAGCCTGTGATCGTGCTGGAGCGCAAAGCCTGTCATAAGTCGTTTAGCTCGGCTGATTCCAAATCAGCGCTAAGGTAAACACGCTTATTACAATTATCCATGTAAAGAAACCTCCCCAACAGCAGAACAACTTTCTAATATGCAATTACAGCCGGCTATTGATTTTACAATGTAATCCGCTCCGATTGATTTAATAACACAATTATAGGCTGGCTCTCGGGATATTAGAGCGGGAGATTTTCATAAACTCCAAAGAAAAAAAACAAAGCGGCTTTTAAAACCACCCCGTCAGATGGCTGTTTGGGGAATTAGCCGCCCAAAGCTGCCCGGTGGTGCCCGGCGCAAGGAATTTCTATGACAAAAATGGCAATCGACAACCTGGGAGCAGGCTGGTGGGGCGGCTTTCTCCGTGCGTCACCCCTTCCTTGGGGAGCCCGCAGGCCGGCAGCGGCTCTGCCATGCGCACAACACCCTAGCGGGGTGCCCGGAGAAGGGGGGGAGGGCACCCAGAGAACAGCTGTCACCCTTTCCAGAGCTTTCAGCATCCCACCCCGAGCCTGGAAACCCTCTCCGCTCTGCACCCACACTCTGCAGCTCTCCCGGCCCCTCGCTCTGGAGCCATGGCCAGGAAGGTTGTGATGCCCCCTGTGCCATCACTACCCCGCGGGCGTGCTACAGCTGGGCAAACCCTTCTCCTAGGGGAGACGGCTTGGTGGCACGCCTGTGACGCACACAGACCTCCCGACAGCAGGCTCCTGACTCCCCTAAGCCTGAACGCAGAAATACCAGCGTCTCTTAGGGCTCTGGGCTTATGCCCATCACTGGGGATCTGGGCACCTTCCATGTCTAATGGATCAGCTCTGCCAAGTGCCTAGGGGTCCATGGAGTCCGGATCTTCTCCCGTCCCTGGGAACTCTCTGCTTGGGGGAGGGTTTTGGGGGTGTGTGTGTGGATTCCTTTGACAGTTTCTTGTCTTGTTACTTTGGGGGTGGCAAGGGGTTGGTAGCAGTCGCTGGTGGAAAATGTTCAGGGTTTACTAGAGCGGGACAGGCTCCGCATTCACCTGCTCGCTGGGCGTGTCTTCAGCTGCCCCATTCCTGAGGGGCACCCTGGGCACACGCTGCCTCGCAGGCCTGGGGTGCCAGGACTCCAGCCTGGGGCTCGCAGAGCAGAGCTTGCTGGGTCACTCGTTGCCTGTGTCTGGGAGGCTGCAGTGAGGAGCTCAGACGTCTCCTCCCATACGCAGGAGTCACCGACCCCCAAATCCCCAGTCCGGAAGGGACCCTCGTGGGGAGCTCGTCAGACCCCTGCCTAGCACAGGCCAGAGACCTGCCCACAATAAATCCTAGGGCTGATCTGCTAGAGAAACAGCCACTCGTGAGTTAAACATGGCCAGGGATGGAGAATCCACCACGACCCTGACGCCTTGTTCCCAGTCGGAATTTGCCTGGCTTCAGCTCCCAAGCACTGGGTCGTGCGAGCCCTGGCAGCCCCTTGGGAAATATTTGTTCCAACGTGGGTACTTACGGCCTGGGATCGAGTCACCCCGAACCGGCTCCTTACACTGAACACTGAGCTCCCAGAGTCCGTCCCCGAAGGCAGGTTTTCGAACCGCGGGGTTCTCTGACCCCTCTCCAGTGCGTCACCACCCGGCCCGAATGGTGGCGCCAGTTCGCTCCAGCCAGCCTGCTTCTGGGGAGGACTCTGCAAACACGAGGGTGCCCGCGCCCCTGCACCGTGCGCCAGCCCTGCCTCTGCCCCAGGGCATGCTGGGAGGAGAGCTGGAAGCCCCTCGGCCGCCGTCTTCCCAGGGGCCCGGGCTGTGCAGGAAGCATGTCCATGGCGCAGCAACTGCTCCCTTCCCCAGCCGGGTTCTGGGTAACCTGACCCCGCAGGCCCCCGTCCCCCCTCCCAGTCTCACTGGCCGGGGCTCCCCCTAGCGTTCGCCTGGGGACCCCCCGGCCCGGCGCTAGGAACCCGTGAGCGGCCTCCCGCGGGGCAGGGCCCAGCGCACGGCGAGGCCCTGCTTGAGCCAGGACGTGAGCGGGCCCAGGCCTTGTTTCACCCGACGGGACTGAGCGGGCCCCTCGGAGTCCAGTGCGCCCACTCCGGTCGTAGCCAGGGGGAACGGGGCCCAGCGCGGTCACTGCTGTGACTGCCGGCTCCTCGTCTCCCAGCCTGGTGCTGTGCACGCACGCACGCACACACACCTGGGGACACACACACACACACACGTATGTACACGCACGCACGCACACCTGGGGGGGACACACACACAGAGCTGGGGCCACACACACACACGTATGTACACACATGCACACACAGCTGGGGCCACACACACACAGAGCTGGGGCCACACACACACGTATGTACACGCACGCACGCATACCTGGGGCCACACACACACACACACGTATGTACACACACACACACAGAGCTGGGGCCACACACACACACATACGTATACACACGCACGCACACAGAGCTGGGGCCACACACATGTATGTACACACAAGCACACACACAGAGCTGGGGCCACATGCACACATGTATGTACACACACACACACAGAGGCTGCGGCCACACACACAACCACACGTATGTACACACACACACAGAGCTGGGGCCACACACACACACGCACAGCTGGGGCCACACGCACACACACACATATGTACACACACACACACAGAGCTGGGGCCACACACACACACATACGTATACACACGCATGCACACAGAGCTGGGGCCACACACACACGTACATACACACATGCACAGCTGGGGCCACACACACGCAGCTAGTGCCACTCACATGAACATACACACACACCTGCACAAATACGATGATGCCACACACACACACACACATACAAGTGCACACACACACCTGTACACCTGGTGTCCCCCCCGTATGCACATGCACACATACACACCTGGTGCCACACAGACATGTACATTCACACCTATGCACACAAACATGCATGCACACACCTGGTGCCACACAAGCACACCTGGTGTCCAACCCACACACACACACACACACACACACACACACACGCTCTTCCTCTCTCCCCCTCAATGTATTCCTGACTTTATGGGCACATTTTTCTTGTCAAGCTGACAGGGCTGCTAAGTGGATTTCTCCCTGATACACGGCCGGATTATCACATTACTCCAATGTCCTACACAAACATATTACTTTATATTCAATAGCGCTAATGAATATAAACGGCTTTTTCTTTTTGGGGGAGGGGGCAAGCCATAGATTTTTAATGAGGCCACTATTAACTCCCTCCTCTTGAAAGCAGCCGTGGGTGCAGCCTCTGACGAGGAAATCGATGGTGTTATTGTAGGAATATTGTCTATTGATATTGTAATAATAAGTTGCAATTGATGTAGGGGCTGTTGTGGGGTGTGTATGGACGGGGTCAGCGCGGGGTTACTCAGACAGGCTCCTAGCGCTCCCCTTTGCTGCCCTCTCTGGGTTTGTCCCAGCTCAGAGAACCACCCCCCTCCCAAGCCCGAGGCCCAGCGAACCGCCTGGGGCCACCTAGGAATCGCCGGACCTGAGCCCATCTGGCCTAGGATCCGTCTCCGACACTGGCCAACCCATGTGCTAAGAGCCCTGCACCAGGCAGATGGGAGACAATCTGCCCCCTGCACTGGGTCTCATCCGGGCTCCGGGAGCTGCAGACTGGCTTAAACCCTGGAGCAGGAGGATTTTATCCCTCCCAACACGGCTTTTCTTTAGCGTTGCCACGGTAACGCCTCCATCGGTTCTTGTGATCCCCGTCCAGGCCCTCCCCAAGTTCTTGGCCGCAGGGCCATCCTGTGGCGGTGAGTTCCACAGGCACACTACCAATCTGCCACCTTCCATGGAATCCCGCCTGGTTCACGCGTTGAGACAGCGAGAACAGGCGCTCCCGCTCTCCCATCTCCACAGACAGTCGACCGAGCGGCTCCCCCTTCAGCTAGTCTATGCTCTCAGCCCGTCCCCCCACCAGAGAAGAGCCTCTGAGGCTTCTCGGTGTCAAACCGTATCCCGTCAGCCACGTTTCACCCCCGAGGCCCCCGGCGCCCAGAGCCGGATGCTGATCTCCCCCAGGAGTAACCCCACCGTTGTCAAGCCAGCAAGAGGGGCTCAGAATCCGCCCCAGGGAGTTGGCTTTTATAAAGCCAGACCCAGGTGTGAGCCTGTGGGTCTCCCACGGGCACTGCCAGGCCAGTGCGACAGACTCGGCCCTTCCCCTGGGACTGAACTGTGCTGTGCCCACTCCACGGTGACTCCTCCCTCGGGACTTGTGACCGCACAGCTGCAGCCGCGCGGGGGCCCTGGGGCTGGGGCCTGTAGACGAGCAGTATGCACTTGTACACGCAGAGCCCTCCAGGGACGGGCAGGGGAATCCGCACAGGGCGGGAAGGGGGACCGTGTGCCTCGGTGAGAGAGCTCCGGAGTCTCCGATGACTAACAGCTCCGATTCAGACAGCGCCTTTTCTCCCGAGGAGCTTTACAAACCCAAGAGCTAGGATCGCTTCCCCCACCACTGCAATGCAGCCACCCCTGGGTGGAAGGTGGCAGCTGTTCACCAATGCACAGCACCACCCCCCCACAGCATGAGAAACGATTCTCTGTTCAGGGGCAGAACGGAACGACCGGTCTGGAATTTCTCAGGGACCCCGGGTCAGTGCTCCCAGGCTTATGAAAAGTGCCCAGATATTGAATGACCACAGTCGTCACGACACAGGTAACGTCTCAGCCCAAAGATGGCAGCACAGCGCCCCCTAGTGCCAGAGTGGGGCTTGGGGCCTGCACTGACTCCCGAGTTGCAAACATCACATCCTGCCTCGTCTAGACGCTCCCTGGTCTCCCACCCGCATACAGCCAGAGCCAGACATGGCTGCTGTGCAGAAACCTGATGGGACACGGACACCACAACTTCACGGGCTGCAGCTGAGCTGCCGTGAGTCAGTACTTCCAGGGATGCTGCCCCAGTGCCCGGGGGCAGCAAGGGGCACGAGGCAGCTGCATCAGGGAGGTGAAGTCCCCCGTCTCCCCCACCTGCGATGCTGCAGGTACGGCCATGCAGGTGTCAGGCTCCACTGGGGGCCGGGAGAGAAGAGAAGGGGCTCAACCGACGGACCCTGCTCCCTGGGCATGAGCTACAGCCTGGGTCAGCCCCGCCCTGGAGCCAGGCACCCCCACCAACCCCCCCGCCAGACCCGGCCCTGCAGGCCACGGCCTTGGCTGGGCAGCCTGGTCGCTAACACCGAGCACGCTGGCTTGTCGCGCCGCGGCTGCACCGGGCTGCAGGGGGCGATGCCAGGGCAGCAGCTCCCCGTGGCGCGGCGACATCCCGAGTCCCGTCGCAGGCAGCGGGGGCCGCCCCTGCTCTCGAGGTGTCCGGGCCCCTTTGGCCAGCCCTGCAGCACGCGTCCCGCGGGGAAGATGGATCACCCCGAGCCCCGCGCTGAACAGGTCCATATTTAAACTGTCCCCATGCTTTATGGTCTGTACAGGAACCGCCGCTCAGGTGCCCAGGGACCATTTGTCAATGTTATAATGGCAGATTACTGGTAATGAATAATCTCACCGCTGCCTTTGTAGAACAGCGCCTGGGCAGCGGGAACAGGGCTGCCCGCCCCAGCCCCCCTTCATCCTGCTGTCATCCCGAAGCCAGATCACCTTGAGCACGGCTGGGGGGGCCGGGCTGGTGCCAGCCCCTGCCCCAGCCGACAGCGGCCCCAGCCGGCCACATGCGCTGACAATTGCACACGATTGGTTTCTAGTTTCTCATTTTACAAATCCACTTCGCTCCTGCCTGTGCCACTTGCCAGCTGCTAACAGCAGGTGCCGGGCAGCATCCGCCCTCCTGCCGGGCTCTGTTGCAGGGGGTGAGATGCAACGACCCAGCTGCTGTGGGAGCACCCGTCTCCCCAGGGCGAGCTGCCTGCAGCAGGGGAGAAGCACACGGAGCTGCATGTTCCCTCAGGTTTCACTCCTGCCCCACCTCCTTTCCTGGGGCTTTGCCAGTGCTAACAACGTGCGCGAATGGAGCCGTTTGCTACCAGAGCGAAGTCGGCTCTGCCCCATTTCCTGTCCCAGGGCTCTGTGGGCCACATCCCGAGGCCGTCGCTCAGTGGGAGCTGGCTCAGGGCGCTCTGGGAATAGAACTGACTGTAACCAGGGCGTGTGGCTCAGCCCATCTCTGCCCCACAAGGCTGCAGGCTCCAGGATCCCAGGGCACTATTTGAAAGGGGTGTCAGAGTCCCCACCAGGGATGTGGGAGAACCCAGGAGTCCTGGTTCCCTCTGAGACTGGGAGGGAGACACTGCTGGGCAGAGAACAGCCACTGCCTCTGCCCGGCACCCCCTCCCCGCGCCAGGCTCTCAGTGCGGAGAGAGCTTGCGTACCCCTGGGGTTCAGCCGGCTCCCCCGCAAGCTGACTGGGCCCGGCTCAGCTGGGCAGGCCTGTGCTGAAGGCAGCAGCAGCAGGTCTCCGCAGCGAGTGCCCGTCAGGACCGGGATGGCGGGAAGCCAACGGACTCGCACCTCCTCACCCCACGAAGGGCAGCACTGCGGGGGGGGGGGGGGTGAGTGTGGGCGTGGAGCTCCCCAGGCCTGTGGGTGAGGCAGAGGCAGACTGGCTGCTGCTGCTCCAGAGCGCCCCCCTCTGGCTGCTGCAGGAACAGCGCTCGCTGGCGCTGGGACCTCCAAGGGTGGTTCCCGGGCCATTCCCAGCCCACGCGATCTGCCCACGGTGGGCCTGGCGCTGGCAGGAACCGTGGAGGATAGAAGGGGGGTGACCCTGGCCCACCTCCCTGCAAACGAATGGGTCTAATAACCTCTCTCTGCTGGCGGGCGGGCGGGCGGGGCGCCCCGGCACAGCCGGCAGGTAGATCGGGTGGAGCTGCCAGCGAGCACTGGGGATATTAAGAATAACTTCCCTCATTAGCTGCAATCGCATTACGGCCACACACCTCATTTCTTCGCGCAGAACAGAAAATTAGTTTTCTATTGACTTCATCTGAGCACCGTCCCTGAGCCCCCCCCCTCTCCCCGCCCTGCTCCAAAGGGGCGTTCGGGGCAAACCTGCTGCTGCTTCCCCCCGGTGGGGGTGGGGAGACGGGTCCCTGCAGAGGGGGGCAGGCTGGGCCGGGGGGGACGGCTCCTCATGGCCTAGTGGGGAGAGAGATGCCCCCCTGCCCCACAGGCGAGCGCAGAGGCTCAGGGACCGGGTAACCCCCCCGCACAGCTCCCCCGGCAGGCAGGCAGGTCGGTCGCAGGGCCGGGTGGTTTACGGGTTGGGTCTCCCTGGCTGCTGGCCGTACGTGCTGGCAGGACGCCGCGGCCCGAGCCAGGCCTCGGCTCTGACGGCCGCTTTCTGGCACTCACGGGGCAGGAGGAGGGACGGGACCCAGCGCCAGGCTGAGAGACGCCGAGCCCCACTGGCTGCTTCCTCCCACATCCAGCCTGAGCTCACCGGGATCTGTGCAACTCGACCACGCCAAGGCAGGGCTCAGCCCTGGGCTCCCCCCGCCCCGATCCCGGCTACGCTCAGCACGTCCCGCTGCGGCTCCTGCCCTGCGCCCTACAGCATCCCCTGCTGGAGAGTCTGCGAGACCCGCACAGCCGGGAATCCTACCCCATTCTATGGGGCTGCCTCCCCCAGACAGCCCCCTGCCCCATTCCCCGTGGGAGAGCCGATACTGACCCAGTGTGACACCCCCCCAGACAGCCCCCCGCCCCATTCCCCGTGGGAGAGCCGATACCGACCCAGCCCCCTGCCCCATTCCCCGTGGGAGAGCCGATACCGACCCAGCCCCCCGCCCCATTCCCCATGGCAGAGCCGATACCGACCCAGTGTCTCGCCCCCCCGCCCCCCGGACGCCCAGCACGAGGTCGGCAGCTGCTCTCTGGGGCGTGGGTAACAATGCCCCTGCTGCTGGCTCCGGGCCCAGGATACAGCTGGGGCTGGCGGGCAGCTGAGGAGGACGGTGACTCCGCGCCGGACTCAACCTGCTGCCTCCAGGCACCTGCTTCCTCCTGGCCATCTCTTGTTTACACTCAGCCCGGCTGCTTCCTTCCCATTGCCCCCCGAGCCAGGAGGTGCTCAGCTCGCCCGCCCCTGCCCCACGGTGCTCGAGACGGGAAGAGATCAGGCAGCCGCCAGCTCCCACTACGAGAGTCAGTCGGGAGTCGATGGTCAGAGCCTCCCCAGCGCCTGTGAGACGCCCCCAGCAATGAACTGGGCAGGTGGGGTTCAAAACGACCCGGGGACAGAGCCCCCCCCCCACGCTGTCCTATGTTCCCAAACACCTCCCCCTACGTCCGCCCCGCGCCCTGCTGAGCAGCTGGCACCTCTGGCACTCGCTGGCCCACAGTGCAGGGGGTGCAGGGGGGACTGGCCTCCTCTGCGTCCCTTCACCCTCCCCAGACGAATTCCCTGATGAATCCCGGGCATGTTCGCAAAGAACGGCACTGCCCGGGAGCAGGCCTGCCGCACGCCCACGCCCTGCCCAGGGCCACAAGCGCCCAGGCGCTGGGCACCCGATCGCTCGGCGCTGCACCCGGGCACTTTTCGGTTCACCCCCGGAGAGGGCCGCAGGCCTCCCTGGGCTGTGTCCGCGCTAGGGAAGGGTACAAACAACCCCCTGGGTCAGACAGGGCTCCCCGCTGGGAGGAAAGTACCCTGCCCACCTGGAGCGCCAGGGGAAGCTGCCACGCCAACCCTCTCGGCTACCAGCAAGCCTCCAGCAGAACGGGGAAGGCTACACCCAAGTAAGGGGGAAAACACAGCTGGGTAGGAGGGAGACAGACTTTCTGGCCTCTCTGACCAGCATAATGCATAAAAAATAGGCCCACCCCTGACTCTGGCAGGTCACCTGTAGGGGACACGACACTGAAATTCAGCCTGTCTGGGTCTGAGCCCCGACTGCTTGGTGTGGCTGGGAAATCCCAGCGACAGGCCCCGCTGTCTGGTCGGGGGGACAATGGGGGTGGGGGTAAACACGCCCCGGGGACTGAGAGCTGCGTGGAAACGCGTCCCTGGGATAAGCCCCGTTCCAGCCCCCCGGGCTACACCTGTTTCTCCCCGCAGCACTCCCGGTTCGCAGCTCTGGGGCTGTGATATTCCTTTGCCGGGTGCCTGGCCAGACAAAGCCATCTCGGCTCTGCGGCCCCCCCAGGAGGAGCCCCCCCTTCCCAGGACTAACGACCAGGCAGAGATTGAGGGAGAGCCACACGCGCAGCAATAAGGGGAAAAAGCCAATTTCATCTTTATTAGGCGGCGATTTCTCTTTAGTAATAAGCGCACTTCAAATAATTAGCGTGTTTTACGTAATAATGAAATTATGGAAATGCAGGCCACTTATTCAAACAAGTCACCATTACCATATTTTTAAATATTAGACTTAATTAGAGTTTATCACTTCACAGAAGTACAAGGAGTGGAGAATTTTTTTCCCTTTACAAAAAAAATCCTCATCAAGTGTTTATTAAGAGCGGGTAAGAAGGGGATAACGATGTGTTTGGAAATTAAGGCAATCAAACATTTAATGCTATGCACTCCTGTAGGCAAAAGCATTCAAATGAGTCAATTATACATCCATTATCCAGGCACGATTAAACAAGGCAGAACGGGGAATTTGTCCTCCACATCCTGCATTTGTGGTGAGGACTTATGTCCACTTAACGCCAGCTAATAAAACACTAAACTCGGGAAGGAAAGAAAGAAAGGAAAAGAAAAGCGAAAGAAAAGGAAAAGAGAGGAGAAGAGAAGAGAAGAGCCGAGCCGAGAGGAAGGGGCCGGTGGGATTGTAGCGGCGAAGGGGAAGGAAATGTAATGATGTCGCCATGTCGGCATGCCAGCCTTTCATAAATCAAAGTAATTAAGTTAACATGAAAATCAACTTCACCATCCCGTTAAATTACGGTATTTGCATATTAGGACTCAAATGAAGTAGGTAGCTGGTGAGATGGGGGGGTCGGAAGAGCGAGGCTGGGGGGAGCACACACCAATAAAGGAAGCATTTATTACGGTGAATAACTAATTTCAGAATTGATAGTGCTGGATTTTCGCTCCCGTGCCATTTGTATCAGCGAAGGAAATGAAGGGGCGGGCAGGAGGCCGGCTGGACATCTTTCTGTGTTATTGCTTGTCTGCCATTTGCAAATCATTATTAATTGTAGCCTGGGTGCTTGGTGAGCAGGCCAGGGTGGCTGGGCAGCTGGAGCAGACACACATATCTCTTCATCAGGACCCCAGCCGCGAGCCCTGGAGAGCCAATTACCCCTCCCTGATTGGTATCAGATAAGGAGGGAATTTTTACAAATTAGGGAATAAATAGAATTTCCACCCGTGGAGCAGGGAGGGCTTGAGAGGCGGTAATGAAAAACGATACATCACCATCAGCCAGACAACCCTATTCATACGCCGATGCATTACGCTCACTCCTCATAATCCCGCCGGGTAACAGGCAGCCTGCCGAGAACGCCACCAGAGACACCCCGGGCCCATCCAGACCCCCCGCACGGCCCGGTGCTGGGGCGTGCCTGTGTCTTGCTCCCGCGCACGCTCCTGGAGGTGTGAGCGGCTCCTTCCTCTTGTGTGCTCCCGTGGGGTGTTCCCCACTCCAGCCCCCCTCTGAGCAGCAGCCGTTTCCACTCCAAACTGCCCCTGACCCTGCTCCTGCTGGCCAGACCGCATCCCCCCTGGGCTATGCACTGAACTTCCCCCCTCGGGCTGACATGGAACCTCAGCGGCCCGCAGCCCGGTGCAGGGTGGATTGCACCCCTAACAGCAGCCTCGCGATGCAAAGAAATTGCAGGTGCAACCTTAGCGGCTGGGTCCCGGCCCCGCTCCTTAGCCCCCATATCAATTCCCTCCCCAGCACAAGATGGGAGAGCGTCACCAGTGTTCGAACCATCGGCTTCCATCCACGCAGCAGGAAGAGCGGCCCACTGGGAGCCTGAGCAGTGCCCGGAGCCCTTCCGGGGGGAGTATCCCCCCGCTGTGCATCCATCGTACGGCAGCGCACGTGTCACACACCCACTGCACATCTCCGCAGCCCAGGAGCAGCCCGGGAAGGCCTGTAACGCAGAGCGGCGCCAGCTGGAGTCACACCATCCCCGCAGGCCCGACTCCCTCTGCCCTGGGTTCCACACGCGCCCCCCGCCATTACAGCCCAGACGCTCAAAGGCATTTCAGGGCCTCATTCCCATTGAAATAAACGGCGCTTCAATACCTTTGAGGACCGAGCCTCCTTACCAGGAGAAGCCCAGCTAGCCCGGCTCTGTTCAGCTTCCAGGTTGGATGGCTCCTGAAGCATTTCAGAGATTCGTAGATTTAAAAGCAGAAGAGCCCAGAGACCCTCTAGTCTGACCTCCTGACACTGGCCAGCGGATTTCACCCGGGTGCCCCAGCCCAATAACTCGCGTGTGGCTACAGCATCGTCCAGAAAGGCAGCCAGGCTGGAGCCGAAGCGATCCCGGCATGGAGAATCCACCACTGCCGCTGGGAGTCTGTCCAGTGGTTAGCTGCTCTCGCGGCCACAGACATGGGCCTTGTTTCTACTTTGAATTCATCTGGCTTCTGCTTTAGCACTCGATGAACACAAAATCCAGGTGTTGAGAACAAAACTAAGGTAATAAAGGGAGATATACCAGTCTCCTAGAACTGGAAGGGACCTTGAAAGGTCATTGAATCCAGCCCGCTGCCTTCACTAGCAGGACCAATTTTTGCCCCAGATCCCTAAGTGGCCCCCTCAAGGATTGAACTCACAACCCTGGGTTTAGCAGGCCAATGCGCAAACCACTGAACTATCCCTCCCCCCACTAATCAAGGGACACAAAGAGAAGAAATTCCTGAACTGCCTGGACACCGATGCCAGGAGTAAGGAACAAGAGGAGCTGGATTTGCTCATTTATGAGCATAAGTTTGATCTAGTCGGTGTTACCAAAACCCGGTGGGAGGGTTCACGCTGTTGGAATGTTAAAATCGATGGCTAGAGCCTACGTGGGAAGGATTGAGTGGGCAAAAGGGGAGGGGGAGTGGCCCTGCTGCTGAGTCACTGATAAGCTGGAAGAAAACGGACGTGCTTATGGATCACGGCCGAACAGATAAAGAGCAAGACGGGGCACTAGCTGGTATCTGCTGCAGACCACCAGGGTCGCACGAGGGAATGGCATCACGGGGTCCTTAGGCGTCTCTTTATAAGCTGTGTGATCATGGGGACTCCGATTCCTAACTCAAAACGTGTTGCAGCCAACACGGGAATTCGTTATCACACCTCGTCTTAGCGGATCAAGAGGGACTGATCACAGAACTCAAAATCAGTGGTAGCTGAGGAACACACGGGCACGACTTGATCACATTTACAATGTGCAAGCAGAATAAAGTCCAGACCAGTGATATAAATACTTGGTGCTTTAACATGGAAAAATTCACAAAGCCGGGAACAATTCTGAGCAAAATCAGCTAGGAGGAAAAATGTAATCAAAAAAATTTGAGATAATTGGAAATCATTTAAGAACTCCTTACAAGATATCCCAAAAGCCACAATCCACAATTGAGGAAGAAGGCCGTACTGGTTAAAAAACTGACCTGGTTTAGAGGGGAAGTGAAGCCAGCTATAATTAAAAAAACAAACAAACAAACATATAATACATAGAAGAAAGGGGAAGTTGTGGTAATGAATATAAATCAGAAGTTAGGAATTGTAGAAAATTGATAAGGGAAGCAAAGGGACACAAGAAGAAATCTATCGCCATCAGCGTTAAGGACAATAAGAAGAAGTTTTAAAAATATATTAGGAACAGAAAGAATCCTGACAATGGGATTGGTCCATTACTAGATGGAAATGATATAATTATCAATAATAATGCAAAAAAGGCAGAAGTGTTCAATAAATATTTCTGTTCCATATCTGGGGGAAAAAATAGATGATATAGTCTCACCATATGGTGATGATAACAATCTTTCCATTCCACTAGTATCTCAGAAGGGTGTTAAGCAGCTACTAAAGTTAAGACACTTTAAAATCAGCGGGTCAAGATAACTTGCATCCAAGAGTTTTAAAAGAGCTGGCTGTGGAGCACACAGGACTGTTAATATTGATTTTCAATAAGTTTTGGAGCACTGGGTAAGTTCCAGAAGACTGGACGAAAGCTAACGTTGTACCAATTTTTAAAAAGGTAATTATAGGCCTGTCAGCCTGACATCAATCCTAGGCAAGATAATGGGAGGGGCTGATATGGTGCTCAATTAATAAAGAATTAAAGTAGGGTAATGTAATTAATGCCAATCAGCATGAGTTTATGGACAATACTCTCTCAAATTAACTTGATACCCTTTCTGATGAGATAACAAGTTTGGTTGATAAAGGTAACAGTGTTGATGTAACAGACTTAGACTTCTACAGACGTTTGACTTGGTGCCGCAAAACATTTTGATTAAAACTATAAAGATATAAAATGAACATGGCACATAGTAAATGGATTAAAAACTGGCTAACTGATAGGTCTCAAACTATAATTGCAATGGGGAACTGTCATTGAGCAGATGTGTTTCCAGCAGGGTCTCACGGGGCTTGGTTCTTTGCCCTCTGCTATTTAACATTTTTATCAATGACCCAAAAGAAAACACAGAATCTTCACTTACAAACTTTGCAGATAACAAAAAATTGGGGGAGTGGTAAATAATGAAGAGGATTGATACAGAGTGACCCAGATTGCTTGATTGCGCAAGGAAACAATATGCGTTTTAACGTGGCTAAATAGAAATGTATGTTTTTAGGAACAAAGAACGCAGGGCACACGTAAGGATGGGGGACTCGATCCTGGGAAGCAGGGAATGATTGGGGGCGGGGGAGGGGGGGGAGAGAACAATCCGCTGAGCATGAGCTCCCAGTGTGAAGCTGTGAGCAAAAGAACTAATGGGATCCTGGGGTGCGTAAACGGGGGAATCTCGAATAGGAGCAGAGAGGTTATTGTACCGTGCTTGGCCCTGGTGCCACCGCTGTGGGAATCCTGTGTCCAGTCCATGATTGAAGAAGGAGGTTGATAAATTGGGGAGGTTCAGGAGAATGATTCAAGGATTAGAAAACCTGCCTTACAGTGATGGACTCCAGGAGCTCCATGGAGCTGGTTTGACAAAGAGAAGGTTAAGGGGTGGCTTGACCCTAGTCTGTAAGGATCTATGGGTTGACCCACGGGCTCCTTGGTCTAGCGGCGGAAGCTCTAACTCGATCCAATGGCTGGAAGTTGAAGCTAGACAGATTCAGGCTGGGAATGAGGGGTTCAGGTTTAGCACTGAGGGTAAGAAACCAGTGGAACAATTTCCCAAGTCGTGGTGGATTCCCCATCCCAGACAGCTTTTAGATCAGGCCTGGATGTTTTTCTAACAGATCTGCCCTGGGAATTATTCGGGGCAGGTGTCTGGGGCGGTCACCATGGGAATCTCTAAATCTCTGAACTAACGGGTGCTCCCGATGAAGGGGCCGGATACGCCTGCAGAAAACCCAAACCCGTAAGGCCGACAGAGCTGCGCCTTGCCGTGCACTGCAGTCACCCGAGGTTTTGCTGCTTCATCGACAACAGAGCTCAGCCCCTCCTGCAGTCCCGAAGTCCTGCCACTGGCTCTAAAAGAGGCTCTCCCAGTAGCTGTTAGCAGTGCGGGGCCTATGGCACGGTAGAGCAGTGCTGACTCCATCCAGCGGAGGGCACAGAGCAGGCGAGCACACGCTGAAAGGGGGCCCAGGCAGAGAGCTCAGCGCAACGGCTGCTTGCCCAGGAGTGAATTTCATCCAGGCCATGCAGAGCTGTGGGCTGTTGCTAGCGAATGTGCCCCCCCACCCCTGGTCACTATTCAGCAAACGCCTGGCGTGCCCCGCGGGGCTGGCACCAATGAGCCGCCTGGTCCACGCGCCGCCTTTCTGCTCCTCAGTGCATGGAGCACCTGGCCACGCGCCGTAGGCAGCAAAGGGGACCTGGCTCGGGGCCTGCCGGGTGGGCCACTAGCACCAGGGCGAAACACAAGCCCACCACGTGGGATCCATGATAAAGAGCAGCTCCCGGAAATCGGGGGGGGGGGGGGGTCCGTTGTGCCGCAGCCCCCGGCGCTGGCTCTCACTGAATCCAGGCTAGTAATTAGCCCTCCCTTATGACAAGCACGTCACTAAACAAAATGCTCGGCAAGAGATCAATCTGGCCGGCGAGTCCCTCTGCTGAATCACAGCACGCAGCCTGTCGCTCCCCCACGGGCTCCCGTAATTCACACCGCACACCGGCGGGTGCTGCTTAACTCGCCGAGTGTTTTACAGCTGGTGCAAAGCCGCTGGGACGGGGCTGGTGAGATCCCACCCTGCCTCACTCCGGGGCCTGGGGCGGAGCCAGAGGTGCATTGCAGCCAATGGCAAAGCCCCCACGGACGTGCCCGGGGCAGGAATTCAGCCCCACTCAAGGGCCTTTCCCCACAGGGGGCTTTCACATGGATGCCTGCACCAGCAGCCTCCCAGGGCAATGAAACTGCAGGTGCAACCTCGGAGGCCGGGTCCCGGCCCCGTCCCGGCCGGCAGAGCTTTCCCAACGCTGCAGCAGTGAGACATCAGAGGCCGACCCACGTCCCCTTGGGGGGCGGGACCCCACTGCGCATGGCAACGTGACCGGCAATGTCTGGGCGAAGGGTAAGTCACCCTCCCCTGCCCCGGGAGGTGGGTGCCAGCAGCACTGCCAGGTCCGGGATGGGAGAGGGGACCCAGCAATGGGATCTGGGCCCGTTTCTCCAGAGGCTCCTTGGAGAAGCCGACACTGCCTGACTCCCGCAGGCCACCCGCTGGGACAGGCCCACACAGGATCGCTTGCCCTGAGCCCTGCCGTGCAGCCACTGCTGTGCCCTGCATGCTGACGGGCGGGGCAGACCCTCCCCCAGGGCAGGTGTGAGCGAAACGCCCCCGAGAGGGAGTGTGAGCAGACTGCAGCGGTGAGTCTCCCTGGCTAGCGGCTCTGGCACGGTCAGCCGGGGGCCTGCCTGTCTGCAATGGCCAGCGAGGGCCGCTCCCTGCGGAGAAGCTGGTCTAAACCCGGCTGAGATCCAGTGACAGGGCAGGCCTGGAGCTCTGGAGACAGCAGCCTCTCCTGCCCAGGGGCTCGGCGGAGCCCGAGGGTGCAGGGCTGAGCGCTGGGTGGCCCATGCTACAGAGACGCTCGGGCACGGCAGCAGTGGGAGCAGACGGAACAGAACCCCCGGCGTGGACCAGGCAGCCCGACAGTGCCTAGCGCAGGGCACTAGGAATCGGGGTCCTGAGAACTAACCAGCTAGATCTGGTAGACGGGTGCCAGGACTCCTGGGTTCCATTCCTGGCTCTGCTGCAGATGCACTGTGTGTGGCCTTGGGCAAGGTGCCCGCTCGCTCTGTGCCTCGGTTTCCCCACCTGTAAATGGGGGGACAATACTGACCTGCCCCGCAGGGGGAGGGGCGGTCCCAGCGCCCATTTGGGGGGCCGGATCCTGCCCTGTGGGCTGGGCGCTGCAGCCCGCTCAGCTTCCCCTCAGTCCCTGGGTGCTGCTTTGGAGCGAGTATGTCTGGAGGGTTTGGGGGCTGAGAGGCTGGTGCACTTCTGCCCTGGCAAATGCCCCCCGCCCCTCCCGAGGGGGAGCTGCTCGGGGCGAGGGGGCAGGACGGTGCCCTCTTCACGCTGGTTTCTGAGCTGCGGGGGAGACACTGCACATCACTCCAATACGGTCTCCAGGTGTGGCCTGTCCTGAGGTCATGGGGCCGGCAGCGGAGCAGGACTGGCCCAACGGGCAGGGAACGTACTCCAGCCCAGGTGCACAGCAGCGGAATACCCCACCTGCGCCGGCTGCCGTGGGGGGCGGGGGCATTGGCTCTGAGCAGCACACCTAACGCCGGGCTGGGCTGGTGGAATAGATGCGGCATGTGATCGGAGACTGTTCTCCACAGGGAAGGGTAGTAAAGTTGCCATATCTAAGCACTTCTGATCACAATATTTATGGCGAGTTTATTCCAGGCTATTAAAGTCAGCGGTCGTTATCCACAGCTAAAGGGCCATTTTCTCCCTCGATGCCGTTCCCTGGCCACACGTCAGCGGCAAGCCGGCGTGGAGCCGTTCCCATGCTGCTGGCGCTGCATAACTCAGCCGTCTCTTCAGCTGGTGATTCTCCTCCCCCAGCCGCAGCTCACACCCCGCTGCCCGGCCATGAGGGCAGCGACCTCAGTGGATCCATCCCACTGCTCAGGAGGACGCTCGCTCACTGGGCTGGGACCAGCAGCTGGCTGCTCCGGATCGGGGGCGCGTGGGGGCCAATCCTTCAGCTCGGCCTCTGTAAGCCACCGGCCAGCTGGGCTCCGAGACACAGCGCGCTGGGAAGGCTGCAGCTCCGGGCACTCGGTCAGCCCGGGAAGCAGGACGTCGTCGGGCCAGAGGAATCTCTCTGCAGACGGCACGACAGGCCTGTGTCTCAGGATGTCCAGAGCCGACGTGGCCAAGCCAGCAGAGCCTAGCGTCAGCCCCCCGTCCTGGAGCTCTTCTCTCTCTGCTCTGTCGTCCCACCTCCACGTCTCTGCTGGAGCCTGGCTCTTACCAACCTCGTCTGGCTCCCGGCGAGGGACGCGGCTGCTGGAGTTGCCAGGAGTAGGCCCCTATAGGTGGCTATTTCTCAGGGCCGGCTCCAAGTTTTTTGCAGCCCCAAGCAAAAAATCCCCCCCCCGCCCTGCCCCAACTCCGCCCCTTCCCCACCCCAGTCCAACCCCTTCCCCAAATCCCCGGCCCTGTGGCGCACTCGGGGGAGCAGGTGGAGGTGAGATGGGGGGGGAGCGGTTCCTCTGCCCCCCCCAGGGGTACTTCCTGCGACCCTCCCCATGCCCCCGGAGCTCACCTCCGCTCAGGGCCGGCTCTCAGCTTTTTGCGACCCGAGCCAAAGGAGCCGGGTGCCGCCCCTTGGAAAGTGCCTAGAGCCGGCCCTGGTGCCTAGAGCCGGCCCTGCGATTTCTTCAGCACAACCTGGCAGTGGGCAGGGGGCATAGGGGGCAGGCGATCTCGGCCTTCCAAACAGCCGTGTGCTTCCCAGTCCTGGGCACTAGAGGGCAGAGAGGAGGCGCACTGGAGGGCGACGCTTCCCTGGCTCCCTGGGCGCCGGGGCAGATCTGCTCCGATCGGGGTGCCCTGGCATTGCTGTATTTAAAGCAGCTCCCTCCTGCGCGGGCAGGCGGGTGAGGCTCTGGGAAGCACGTCAAGCCTTGCTCATCTACACGGGCACAGCCTGACATCTCTGCTGCTGCCACGCGCCCCCCTGCCCCCGTCTGCGTACAGCTCCCGACGCAGCCCTCGGCAGCCGAGGTCCGTCTCCGGCCTCTGTCAGGACGTGTCTGCGAGAAGGCGGTGAGGCTGGAGCGGCCGGGAGTGCCGCGAGCCCAACAGAAAGTTCTTCTCCTTTACAGCTCAGCGCGATGGCCTAGTTCTGGCTTGAAAAGGATACAGCATCAAACTGCAGAGCTGCACTCGAAGCCTTCAAATGCAGCGAGCTCGGCGGCTGCCGGCCCAGCCGGGCACGGGCGCGCGGGCCCACAGAGGAGGCCGCTTCTCTTCATCCTGCCTATTTTTACACATCCGCTCCAAATCCCCCGCTCGCCCCTTTGTCTCACAACCCCCTCCTGCCTTGTGGAGGGGACATCAAACCCTGGCCCTGGTGCCATTGTTTCTCACCCAGCAAGAGGGACGTGGGGCTGTAATCTCCCCACAAAGCCGCACGCTTCAAAGGAACCAAAAGTGCTTATTAAAAGACCCAGGGAGCTAATTGAGTAACATCCCAAAGGGCTGGGAAAATCAGCACCGGCAGCTCCGAACAGAACACAGGCAGGGAGCCAGGGACCGACACCTCTAGAGATACTCGGCCCCTTCCGCACGTGGCCATTGCTCTCTGCGAGACTCGTCGCTTGGCTCCTTAGCCATCGCTCCAGCACTCTCTCTGCCGGGACTACTTCCAACCTTCCCAACCGCAGTGCTTCCCCAGGGAGCCGCCAGGCTCAGCACCGGGGGGCACGAAGCAAAGGCTGGGGTGTCGGGCGCTGCAGCCGGGAGGCGTCAGACCGGCACTTCCCCACCACGCTGCTCCAGAAAGAGGTGGCAACCCTGCCCGCAGGCCCTGTACCCAGGCAGGCCGGCCGGCCGGCTGTGCTGGGAAACGGAAGCTCTGTAGGCACCAGAGGGGGACCCTTCTACCGCCTGCCGTGGGCCTGCCAATCACACCAGCTGGAGAAAGTGGCTTGAATTAGGGACGGTATCAGAATGCACGGGAGGGTGGATGTGTGTGTGTATACGCGTGTCTGTGTTCGTGTGGGTGTGTACACACGTCCGTTTTCAGGCGTGCTCACACGTGTGTGCACAAGAGTTTGCTCACTCACAGTGTGGATGGAGTACATGGGGACTGGGTTGCTTTGACAAGCAGAACCCGGAGAAACATGAGGACAACAGAGGAAAATGTCCGAAATCCCAGCTGTCCCCTCACGAGCCACTGAGGGACTCGACCGGTCCCAGAGTGAAATGGGGATTTGGGGCCGGCTTTCAGTGCCAGTCTCAAAGCCACCTGCATTATGGAGTGACTGCCAGTGCCTCATAACCCGAATATCCCCAGCTGTCCGTCGCTGGAAACCAGTCACTTCTGCAGCCATCTCTGGCCCGGGGGGTGGAGCGACAGAGCAGCCAGCCGTGCACACGGGACAGACGGAGCCTGTGCATCCCTCACGTTACAGGTGTACGTTACCCACACAGCCCGTGCTGAGACGCGTCTCTGTACAACGCGTATTTCACACCCCCCCGCGCAGCGCGGGACAGGACAGCTGGGAGGGGCAGTCGGCCCACTCCCTTCACGTTCCCCACAGAACCTTCCCTCTGGGGGGTGGCGGGGCCGGTCCTGCCTGCGGTGCTGAGTGGGAGCAGAGGCTAACCCGGGCCGGAAAGGGGGGAGGCTCCAGCCTCCTTCGCGCCCTCCCCAGGAGTGAGGCTGGTTCCTCCGGATCATTAAATATGTATATCTTATTACACGCCTTGTTAGAGTATTGAGCGCTATTGACTGATGATAAATTCCCAGCATCGGCCAGGCCATAAATTTATCTGGAGATGATGAAGACTCAATAATCTAGTCATGCAGATAATATGATAGGGCCTTAAAAAAGATCATTACATTATATGTCAAAATTAAAAGTGAAATACACTTTATTAACACTGTCCCCACCCCCGGGCCCATTACCTGTTCCCTCCGCTCCCCTGCCCACCGCGTGCCCTCGGCTCCCTGGGATTAGGCTGGATGAGTCCGGGGGCCCCCCAATGGGCTCAGCGTGTCCCCCGGGATGGTGTCTGGTGGATTCGTGCCTCTAGGAGAGCACAGACTCCAGCTGAGGGTCTCCAAGTATCCAGCAAACCCCAGGAGCCAGACCTGGCCCTGCCGCCGGGACACACGCGCCGGAGGGCAGAGGGGCAGCGGGAGCTACTCACGAGCAAGGTTAGTGTCATCCCCGGGAGCCAGGGAGAACCGGCGCCTGGCAGCTCCAAGTGCCCCGTCTCTGCCTGCCCAGCTGGATGTGCGCATTGGTCCCCGTCGCTGGAGGACGGGTGAAAACCCCACCCCAGGCACTCCCTGGGTGTGAGCTGGGAGTGGAGCCGGGGGCTCTGGGCAAACCCGTCTCCACGTGGCGCTCGGCCCCCACAGGAACCGAGGCTCCAAGCCCCGCATGGCTCGGCAGCCTCCCAGGGCATGGAGCATGGCAGGGGCTGGCCTGGGCAGGCACCCGAGCTGCCCCACATGGGGCCGATCGCTTCGATTTCATCCTCAGCGAGACGGCAGGGCCCAGCATGCCGGGTGCCCGCTGGGGCCAAGCTGCGCCCTCAGGGGAGCACGCGCCGGGAGCGGGTGCCAGCTCTCACGCCAGCCTGTCACTAGGGCACGGGGCTGGGCAGTGGCAGCACGGCTGCCTCCTTCCCAGCACAGCCCCCGCTCCGGAGCCATTTCTCTCCTTTGATAAGAAGGTCACAGTCATTTAAACTCCTTTGATTAGGGCCGGTGGCTCGCGCTCCTCCCGCCCGGCCTGCTGGCCTGTTCCTGCTCCAGCCTGGAGATCAATCGTATGTATCAAGTTTAACGTGGTTCCAAGAGCTTGTGTGCTTCAATCCCCCGCCCGGTCGCCCCTGCCCCCTCCACCACCTTCCTGTGCAGACAAACAAGGTGAAGAGCATCGGATCGATAGAGCGACACAGATCAGCTGCCGGGAAAACCAATCGCAGATCAGATTGAAAGCGACTTCTCCTTGTATCTGCCCAGCTCTCTGGCGAGCGCCGATGGGAAGAGGAGACAAAGGGGGGATGCGAGGTCTGATAACACTCTGCCGCGGCCGGTCTAATCTGAGAGAGCCCGAGGATTTGCTGAAAACCATTATCACATTCTCTCCCATCTCTTGTCCCCGACAAAGCCCCAGCTAATCTGTTTGTTGCAGGTATTGAACGGACGCGTTTAGCGAATCCAGGCTTGGGTTACAGCGCTGCGCATTTCCCCCTCTCTGGAGGGCAAGCGGGGGCTGGGGGGTTCAGAGCCCAAAGGGGCTGGCAGGCGGTGCACACTGGAGGGGAAACGGCAGAATCCGGCCAGGCACGGGCACAGCCGCCTTCGGCAGCACCCCTGGGCAGAGTCGCCTGCTTTGCGGGTTAGACAGGGCAGGAGGGTGCCCTGCGTGGGGCTGCCCCTGCTCAGAGCTCGCAGGCTCAGGGACGGGGACGGGTCACTCGTTCCTCGAAGGGAAGGGACCAGTTCAGGACCCGTAGCCCCTCGCCAAGAGGGTCGAGTTTCCTTCTAGGCATTTCCGGGTTGGCTGGTTACACGTGTCCCTGAGCTGGAGCTCCCCTAACCCACGACACGGACACGGCACCGCGCCCGGCCAGCCCGTGCTCACGCCACCCAGCAGGGAGAAAGCAACACGCACAGCGCGGCTCCCACAGGAGGGGCCCAGCGCCCAGGAGCAACCCTACAATAACACCGCAGGACGCCCAGCCCACGCCCAGTCCAGCCCAGTGGCACCCCCCCTCCGGTAACAGCAGCGTGTGCGGCCCTGGCCCACGAGCGCCCCGACAATAACAAACCCGTGTGCACCCCCCAGCAGTGACGCGCGGCCCTGCCCGACGACGGCGACGGGTCGAGTGCAAGGACCCTGCCCCAGCAGGGAGCTTGCCAGGTCCCAGGGTCCCAGCACGCCATGGGCTCCAGAGGGCACGTGGAGAACCCGCAGCAAACCCCCCAGCTTCCAGGGGGTTGGGGGTGGATCTCAGGCCAGGCCAGTGGTCCCAGGGTGAGGGGCGGCCGTCAGCCGAGACAATGGTCTCCAGGTGGGCTGCAGCCCTCGGTGCGGGATTCCAGCACGTCTGGTGGTCTGCGCACAGGAGAGGGAGCCAGGACGCCTGGGTTCAATTCCTAGCTCTGCCACTGACCTGGTGTGACTTGGGCAAGTCCCTTCCCCTCTCTGCAGGCCAGAGCTCTGCTCAGTAACCCAGGGACACTCCCACTGACCCGGCTCAGACCTGGCCCGGAGGAGCCGGAGCGTCTCTGCTGCGTGTGCCCGGCCTCTAGCCAGCACCGCCACCCGGAGAACAGACAGCGCCAGGCCCAGCACCCTCCCCGCCCCGGAGCGCCCGACAGGCCCGCAGACCCCGCTGGGCAGGGGCTCTGAGCCCAGAGCGGGGCACCCTGTGCTGCCCCAAGGCACAGGCAGGGCTGGAGCCGCTCTGAGCCCCCCCCAGCCCGTTCTCTTGGGAGCTGAGCTCGTTCAGCAGCTCAGACCCAGGGCTCCCAGCAGCCGCCTGTTCCAACCAGATCGAGTGGAGCATTAATTACGGTCATTAGCGGTGGAACACTAACTGCAGCCAGTGCAGTGGCATTCAGTCCATTAGTGGCTATAACCAACTCCCGAAAAAAGACATTTGGTGACTGACAGCTGATAAAATGAGTCGTGAAGCAGAACCACAAAAACCGAGCGCAAGAAACAGCCCGCGTGGCCTGTGGGTCTCAGCAGCTTGTTCCCCCCGGCAGCGCCGGCCGGGGGCTGGGAATCGTGCCCCAGTGATGCTGGCTCCGATACCAAGCCCTCCCCAGCACTGAGCCCGAGGAGCCGGGGGTGGCACAGGGACTCCGCAAGGAATGCGAGCGGGGCAGGGAAAGTGCCCCCCGAGCCTGCTGCCCCGCCCCGGCGCCAGGCCTGAGGCTGGCTGCACCACGGGGGGCTGGCTGCCTCGCTTCCCTGGCCCGCAGTGTGGCCAGGGCGGGAGTTCATCTTCTGTGCCCCTGGGGAGTCGCATCACCTCTCCGTGCCTGAGCACCCTCCTTTGTGAAGCAGAGATAACAGCAGACCTACCTCGCTGGGGCAGAGCTGGGGTGGGGAGCCCGGGGCTCGGATAGCAGGGGGCTGCGTGTCGGGAGTGAGGGGCACCGGCAGAGCTGGGGGGAGCCCAGGGCTGGGCTGGCAGGGGGCTGCGTGTCGGGAGTGAGGGGCACCGGCAGAGCTGGGGGGGCAGAGCTGGCATGGTGGAATTGGAGGAGTGACCGTTTGGGATTGGGGGCTGCACTGGTGCGGGGAGGGGAGAGGCAGGGGACTCGGCGGGGGGGGAGGCCGGCGTGACGGGGGCAAGCTGGCCAGGCCGGCAGGTTAACACCCGACTCCTGCGAAAAGCACCAGGAGATCGATGGTTCTTCGTGCAGCGCCGAGAACAGCCTGGGCTGCAGCCCGACAATGACCACGAGCCACCCAGGACGTGCAAGCCAGTGACACAGCGCCCCCTAGTGCTGCCCTGCGGCATCAGGGCCAGCACCCAGCGCGAGGGGAGCCCCCCCTCCTGAGCCCCACCCCGCCCCCAAAGCACCGCCCCTCCCCCCAGCACCGAGTGCAAGGGGAGAACACCCCCCACTGATCCCCCCTGCCCCCAAAGCACCGCCCCCCCCAGTACCGAGTGCGAGGGGAGAACACCCCACTGATCCCCTGCCCCAAAGCACCGCCCCAGTACCGAGTGCAGGGAGAACACCCCACCAAGCCCCAAAGCACAGCCCCCAGTACCGAGGGCAAGGGGAGAACACCCCCACTGATCCCCACTGCCCCGCCCCCAGCACCGAGTGCAGGGAGAACACCCCCACTGAGCCCCCACCGCCCAAAGCACAGCCCCCAGTACCGAGTGCAAGGGAGAACACCCCCACCGAGCCCCCAGTACCGAGTGCAGGGAGAACACCCCCACTGATCCCCTGCCCCCAAAGCACTGCCCCAGTACCGAGTACAGGGAGAACACCCCCACTGATCCCCTGCCCCAAAGCACAGCCCCCAGTACCGAGTGCAGGGAGAACACCCCCACCGAGCCCCTGCCCTCAAAGCACAGCCCCTCCAGTACCGAGTGCGAGGGGAAAACACCCCCCACTGATCCCCCCTGCCCCCAAAGCACAGCCCCGCCCAGTACCGAGTGCGAGGGGAAAACACCCCCCACTGATCCCCTCTGCCCCCAAAGCACAGCCCCCCCAGTACCGAGTGCGAGGGAGCCCCACTGAGCCCCACCCCACCCCTATAGCACAGTGTCCCCCCAGTACCGAGTGCGAGGGGAGTGCCCCACTGAGCCCCACCCCCCCGTACCGAGTGCGAGGGAAGAACACCCCCCACTGAGCCCCACCCCACCCCTGCGGCAGCCGAGGTTCCCGCGGAGGTGCCCACCCACGGGGGGACGGGCCAGGCTGGCTTGGATCCGCCAGTCACGAGGTCCATTCCACGCTGTGCGAGCCAGAGCTCCCTGCGTCCAGCTCTGCCCCAGCCGCTCCCTTCTGCGCTGTGCCAAGGTGCCAGGCGCGGGGCCCGGCGGTGCAGCGGTGGCAGCCAGCGCCCGGGGGCTGGAGGGAAGCGCTCAGCAGGCAGGAGCGCGCCGGAGTGTGTCACACAGAAGGACGTGGCCTTCGCGCAGCCGCCGCCCGGGGGTCCGAGCCGCTGACATTCAGTCTGTGCTCGCTGCAGCCGGGGACTCTCGGTTATCACCACATCACCGCGGCGATGTGACAGCGAGCAGAGCCCGGCCCGCGGGATTCACGTGTCACGGGGGGTGAGGAGACGCCCCCGGCGGCCGAGTCGCTCGCTGAGCCCCGGCAGCACACGACAGCGAGCGGCTCGGCACCGGCAGGCAGCAGCCACCCGCGGGCGGGGGCACGATCCACAGAGACCCGCAGGCGCCAGCGCCGCTCCCTCTGCCAGGGCAGCGCTGGGACCACATGCCATCAGCACAGGGCGGGGGCCTGGGCTGAAAGGAGGGGCCCCAGGCTCGGAGAAGGGGGGACCAGGCCGGGAGGAGGGGGGCACCACTCACCCTGCCTGCGGCACCTGCCCCCGTGGCAGGGGATGATCCTGCCCCCGTCTCCCCCAGGGCAGCGATGGGAGCCAGCCAGTGTTAGCGTGGCCTGGCCTGTGGCACCTCGGCCCCCCAGAGACCCCGCACGTGCTCTGGGCACGGGCGCCTCCCCCCGGGATCACACCGTGCTCACCAGGGCTTCACCCCAAGCAGCGGGCCCTCCTCGCCCTGCGCTCCCCCCGCCCGGGGCCTGCACACCCCCCTGGGGCCGGCTCTGCGGGACAGACAAACTCAATGGTCCCTAAAGCCCAGCGGCAAACACGCCTCCCACGGGCTGGCTGTCCCAGCTCTGCCGGTGCCCCTCACTCCCGACCCGCAGCCCCTGCTAGCCCAGCCCATGGCTCCCCCACCCACCGTTCTGCCAGTGCCCCTCACTCCCGACCTGCAGCCCCTGCTAGCCCAGCCCATGGCTCCCCCACCCTCAGCTCTGCCGGTGCCCCTCACTCCCGACCCGCAGCCCCTGCTAGCCCAGCCCTGGGCTCCCCCACCCTCAGCTCTGCCGGTGCCCCTCACTCCCGACCCGCAGCCCCTGCTAGCCCAGCCCAGGGCTCCCCCACCCACCACTCTGCCAGTGCCCCTCACTCCCGACCTGCAGCCCCTGCTAGCCCAGCCCTGGGCTCCCCCACCCTCAGCTCTGCCGGTGCCCCTCACTCCCGACCCGCAGCCCCTGCTAGCCCAGCCCATGGCTCCCCCACCCACCGCTCTGCCGGTGCCCCTCACTCCCGACCCGCAGCCCCTGCTAGCCCAGCCCATGGCTCCCCCACCCACCGCTCTGCCGGTGCCCCTCACTCCCGACCCGCAGCCCCTGTTATCCCAGCCCTGGGCTCCCCCACCCACCGCTCTGCCGGTGCCCCTCACTCCCGACCCGCAGCCCCTGCTAGCCCAGCCCTGGGCTCCCCCACCCACTGCTCTGCCGGTGCCCCTCACTCCCGACCCGCAGCCCCTGTTAGCTCAGCCCATGGCTCCCCCACCCACCGCTCTACCGGTGCCCCTCACTCCCGACCCGCAGCCCCTGTTAGCTCAGCCCTGGGCTCCCCCACCCACCGCTCTACCGGTGCCCCTCACTCCCGACCCGCAGCCCCTGTTAGCTCAGCCCATGGCTCTCCCACCCACCGCTCTGCCGGTGCCCCTCACTCCCGACCTGCAGCCCCTGCTAGCCCAGCCCATGGCTCCCCAACCCACAGCTCTGCTGGTGCCCCTCACTCCCGACCCGCAGCCCCTGCTGTCTCAGCCCTGCGCTCCCCAAAGCTCCCCCGCAGCTCTCTGGTGCCCCTCGAGGCTGGTGCCCGAGGCTGGGTTCACCAAGGGAAGCGGGTGCCTAGCCTGCTGCACAGAGGCGGGAGCCAGGTCCCGGTGTGCCCAGGGGTGAGCGCAGGGGAGCAGGAGCCCTGGTGCCAGCACTATGGACCCCGGTCTGTGCACTGCATCCATAAGCCCACGCGCCTGGCGCTCTGGGTGAGCCAGCGGCCGCGGCGGGGGCTCCCAGGCGTTCTCCCTAGGGCGGCAGGGGGTCCCGGGGCAGGCCGGTTTTAACCCTGGGGAGAGCAGGGCTTGACAATGGTGGGGAAAGCGCCTGATCCCTGTCTACACTAGTGCCCCCACTACAGCCACCCCAGAGGGGCTGGGCCTATGCTAGAGCCAGGGAGGGGGAGGGGCTGGCACGCCAAAGACCTGGGTAAAGAGTTGGCCCCCCGCTCCCCGCCCCCTCCGGGAACCGCCCCCCCCAGTGCTCCAGCAATGCCAGGGAGGCCAGAGAGTCCTAGGCAAACCCAGCCCCTCGCTTGCTATCCCGGGGGGCAGGAAAGGGCACACGCTGTGCAGGCCGCCCCGGAAACGCCGTCCCAGACTCCTTGGCAGGTGCCCAGCCCTGCCCCAGCGCCGTGCGAGTCGCCGGAGCCAGGCCGGGCGCTGAGAGGCCGGCGCGGTGCAGCCTTTGGGAGGAGCAGGGTGAGGAATTTCCCCTCGTTTGCTCCAGCCCCGTACAGATGGCTGCCCCCCCGGCCGGCCGGCGCCGCAGGGCGCTCCCGCCAGTCCCTATTAACGGCCCGAGCCTGCGGCCGCTCTCCCCGCCGATGGATGGGTTCGCAGGTTTGTTTATCTGGAGCTAACAGGTAGCACCCAGCATGCGTCCCCGGCGCAGGGACAGGGGCCGTTCATCACGCCGGCTCCCCGACCATCCACCATCCACCAATTACTCCTGCCTCCTTTAATTAGTAATGAGGACTAATACTGCTGCCTGGGATGCTGGCTGGAGCACGCCGAGCCGGCAGGGGACGGGAACTAAATGGAGAGACGTGAAACGGGGCCTCTCCGGCCCACGGATCTGGGGCTCTGGGTGCCAGGCAGGCCCCAGGTCCCGGCTTCACCCTAGGGACACAGCAAGCCGGATGAGCGAGGGGCAGCTTGGCTGCGGAGAGCCACAAGCAGGCGGCTGCCCTCAGACCCGGCTGGCTGGGAGAGGGGGAACGGGTGAATGGCCTGTTATGGGGCAAGGGGGTGTGGTGGGTGTGACAACGTGGGACTGTTCTTAATGTTTCCTCTGAATACTGTGTGGGGGCCTCAGTTTCCCCAATGCATTTCTTAAGTCTCCAGTGTGCATAAATCACCGACACTCTGTCTCCTGGCAACTAACGGCCGGGGCCCTTCCCCCGGCAAGGGAATAGCTAAAGGTGAACAAAGATCAGGTGAGCTCCTGGCCCAGGAAAGAGACAAAGCCCAGAGGAGGATGGGCTGGAGGGGGTTTCAGTCTGGAGCTGGCTGGGGACGGGGAGTGAGGGCAGACGTGGGGGTCTGGCTTGCTGCCCCCCAGGATGGACCTGGCTGAGGGGTCCTGTTCTCTATACTTACAAGCTCTGTTTTAGACCCTGTTCCCGTCATCGAATAAACCTCTGTGTTACTGGCTGGCTGAGAGTCACGTCTGACTGCGCAGTGGGGGGGCAGGACCCTGTGGCTTCCCCAGGACCCCGCCTGGCGGACTCGCTGGGGGAAGCGCACGGAGGGGCAGAGGATGCTGAATGCTCCAAGGAGAGACCCAGGAGGTGAAGCCGTGGGAGCTCCCTGCCCTGCAGACGGGCTGCTCCGAGGGAGAGGAGGCTCCCCGGAGTCCTGCCTGGCTTGGTGGGGAGCAGCTCCAGAGCAGCACCCGGGGACTCCGTGACAGGGAGCAGCACGGAGTCCTGCGGCCCCTCCTGCCGAGGAAGCAGGGAAGGGAGCAGCCCCAGCCCATGTCCCACATGGGAGGGGGAGAGGACGCGGTAAGGCCAGGGGCTCTGGCAGCAGCCCTCTCCCAAGGGAGTCCCTGCTTCTCCTACGGGGAAGAGGCAGGGGTGGGGCCAGCCCCCTGGGAACGCAGCTGGCCCATGCCGTGGGGCCGGCGGGCAGAGGGCACAGCCCCCAGCCCTGTTTGCAGAGCCAGACCCAGCAGCCCAACACGCTGCCGAATGGAGCGGTGTGAAATCCATGGCGCAGGCCCCGTCCCCTCAGCGCGCAGGGGAATCACAGGCTGGGGCCAGGATGTGGATCTGCTCATGGGCAGAGCTGTTTGTCCAGCGCCTTGCACGGCGGGGCCTGCTCGCACCCGGGGCTCCTAGGCGCTGGCAATGCAAAGAACCACGACGATCCCACCCAAGCCCCAGCTCCCCCGGGCTCCCAGGCGAGGCCTGTGCAGTCACTGCGACGGCGGCTTGTCCGCTCCAGGGAGCCCTTCGCAGGGGAAGCCGGTCAGTGCTAGCAGGGGGGTGGGGGGGGGGGGGGCAAGTCGTCACCGTGTCCCGTTGAACCGGGGGCTCGGGACCCTCCACAGCGACCTGAGCCCCTGCCCGCGACGCTGAGCTTTCAATCCACGGCACAAGGGCAGCGCTCAGTTACACGCCCGGCAGAGCCTGCAGCTCGGCACTCTGGGCCTTGGGAGCTCCGGGCACGGGCCCCCCTGCATGTACGGCCTGGGAGAAGGGTTTGTTTGCAGCCAGGCCAGGTAGCTACAGGGACCTGCACTGGAAGCTCGTCAGGCAGACGTCTCATGAAGGGGGAAGGCGCACGGAGCTCACGGGATCTGGACTTCGCCCACGGTCACTACGCGGGTCCGGTTAGCAAACCTCCCTCCCCACACGATGGATTGCCGCCAGCACAGATGCCACTGCTCCGACCACACGCGCAGCTCCAGGGAGGGGGACTTGAGGCTGGGGGACCCAACCCCACCCCGCACAGGGAATGCAGAGGATCCGCTGGTAGAAAAGCCGCTCAGAGGCCTTCGCGTGTGCCCCTCCTGGCTAACAGGCTACCGAGTGCTCTCGGGTGGCTCAGCTGGCAGTGGGGTTAGCAGCGCTGGAAGACAGGAGACCTGCAGCCAGCGTGGAGCGCGGATTATTCCGTATTCAGTAACACGGCGCTTTGGGAGAACAAGTCAGCTCTGGCAAAGGCCCTGCAGCTCTCCATTTGATCTGCTAAAGCCACGCGGCCTGCAGCCAAGCTGGCTTCCCTGAGGAACGGCCTAGCTAGGCAGGGCTGAGCCCCAGCGCCTCCGGGCCTGGCGGTTCAGAGCCCCGGCACCGCTGGGCCTGGCGGTTCAGAGCCCCGGCGCCTCCGGGCCTGGCGGTTCAGAGCCCCGGCACCTCCGGGCCTGGCAGGTCACAGCCCCGGCTCCGCTGGGCCTGGCGGTTCAGAGCCCCGGCGCCTCCGGGCCTGGCAGGTTCAGAGCCCCGGCGCCTCCGGGCCTGGCAGGTTCAGAGCCCCGGCACCTCCGGGCCTGGCAGGTTCAGAGCCCCGGCTCTGCTGGGCCTGGCGGTTCAGAGCTCCGGCACCTCCGGGCCTGGCAGGTTCAGAGCCCCAGCACCTCCGGGCCTGGCGGTTCAGAGCCCCAGCACCTCCGGGCCTGGCAGGTCACAGCCCCGGCACCTCCGGGCCTGGCAGGTCACAGCCCCGGCACCTCCGGGCCTGGCAGGTCACAGCCCCGGCTCCGCTGGGCCTGGCGGTTCAGAGCCCCGGCGCCTCCGGGCCTGGCAGGTCACAGCCCCGGCTCCGCTGGGCCTGGCGGTTCAGAGCCCCGGCACTTCCGGACCTGGCAGGTCAGAGCCCCGGCACCGCTGGGCCTGGCGGTTCAGAGCCTCCTGCACCTCTGGGCCTGGCGGTTCAGAGCCTCCTGCACCGCTGGGCCTGGCGGTTCAGAGCTCCGGCACCTCTGGGCCTGGCGGTTCAGAGCTCCGGCACCTCTGGGCCTGGCGGTTCAGAGCTCCGGCACCTCTGGGCCTGGCGGTTCAGGTCCCGGCACTGCTGGGCCTGGCGGTTCAGAGCTCCGGCACCTCTGGGCCTGGCGGTTCAGGTCCCGGCACCTCTGGGCCTGGCGGTTCAGGTCCCGGCACCTCTGGGCCTGGCGGTTCAGAGCCCCGGCACCTCTGGGCCTGGCGGTTCAGAGCCCCGGCACCTCTGGGCCTGGCGGTTCAGAGCCCCGGCACTGCTGGGCCTGGCGGTTCAGAGCTCCGGCACCGCTGCGCTTGCCACATCAGTTATGAATGTAAAACAATTGCTCGAGCCCCGGCCCCTCTTTCATAATGAATGAAGCCGGGGGGAACCCACCATTACAAAAGGTGCCGCAGGGTCTTTAACATCCATGCACAAGCGGTGGGTGGTGGGTGCAGGAAGGTCTCACCCGGGGTGGCTACGTACTTGGCACGGCTCAGCCAGGCCTCTCTGCTGCTGCCTGTGCTACTGCGGCTACCCGGCTATTTACACTCGTGCGAGCTCTGTGAGATCTGGTGCGAGACGGCCTGCGAGCAGGTGTCTGGGATGGTCAGACTGGCTGGCCCTGTGGGTCTGCGTACATGTCCGCGAGCGGGAACCCCTCCCGGCTGGCGGTGCAGACAGCCTGGGAAGTTGGGTCGTGAACCTTCCTGGACGAACGGCTCTGCTGGCCAAGCCTAGGGTCTGGCCCACAAGCGACTGCCGTGGGTTTGCTTTGCAGGGGGGAACCTACACAAACAGACCCACGGCATCGCTGCCCAGCCTGGCAGGCACAACTGGAGACTTCCCTGAGCTCCCCAGAGGGCAGGACACGTGTGTGTGCACCTGCCACTCACACACACATGCAGGCGCACACCTATCCCCGCTCACACACACGCATTCTCCACGCAGATTTTCACAGCGGACGTGGGGATTTAGACACACAACTCACACGTGTTAATGGGAGTTTGGTCTCTAGGTCCCTAGTCAGTGTTGACATCTCAATGGGTCCCTGCCGCGGTGTCCGCTAAGCCCTGTGATCATCAGGATCTAAGTCCTGGTGTTCTGGGGGTTTTACCTTTGTACAAATTGCTCTAGCGTTAGCCGCAGCGCTTGCTGCCATCCAGCGGCTCAGGGAGGCTGCGGCAGCCAGAGCCCCCTCGCCCCAGCCCATGGGGCGGCAGGGTGGCACTGCCCAGGGACTCAGGAGACCAGGGCTCTATTCCTGGCTCTGTCGGTGACTCTGTGGGCCCTTCACTAGGCTGCATCGCCTCTCTGTGCCTCAGTTTCCCCTCTATGATCTTCCTTCATTCAGCACTTGTGTGAGCTAAGTAGGATGCAGTGCCTCAGAACGTGGGCTCATTTTCCACAGGGACAGCGGCAAGGCTGGCCCTGTTCCTTCCTCATTTCAGCATCGAGCTCTTTAACGGAAGAGCCCACAGCACAAGGGACTGGGGAGCAGCCGGGTGACACAACAGCCCAGCCCGGGATGGCGCTTTTACCTGACCTCACTTGTTTGTTTCAATTATTGACACTCCTCAGATGCAAGATTTCTCTCCGAATGGAGCATCCCGTTGGCAGCTGCAGCTTTAAAATTACTTGCCTCTCTCACTCAGTCGCTTCCAGGTCAAACCCGCGCTCCCAGCTTAATGACCACATTGCTGCAGCAACGAACCCGTCCCTGGTGTTTGCTGAAAGCCAGCAGGCTGCAGGGCTGTGTCCGGGGACGGAGTCAATGCAGCGGCCGAATGACTGCAGTGCCAGGCCAGGCAAACCACACTTCTGCTAGGAGCTTCGAGCAATGCGAATCAACGTGACGTGCTGTGACGCAGCAGGACAGGTGGAACAGGAGCCTAACATTCCCGCTGCCCCGGTCCTGTAGAGGGGAGCGTGTGTGTGTATTGCCGGCAGACCCGGGAGCCACGCAGGCTAATACCGAGGTTGTCTAATGCTCTCCACTGCAAGACACTGTTTTCAGCTGCTTATAGCTTTGCCAAAATGTAACCGTCCCGGCTGAACTCGCCCGGGCAAGGGGTCTGCCTCAGCTCCACCTGTTCATTAATTTCGGACAAAGCGGCAAAGCCGTTTCGGTGAACGAGGCTGGTAAGAAATACGTTTGGCCCCGTTAAAAAAAAAGGATGTTGAGCTTTCCTTTGAGAAGCTCTGGCACCCCCTCCCTATGGGGCTAGCCAGGAGGGGACAGGAGGGGGCAGGAACCCAGCTTGGGGGAAATGAGCAGAAAAGTCGAGCCCCCTCCCCTCCAGAGCCTGGAATGGAACGCAAAATCCCCGAGTCTCACCGACGCGGCTGTCAGCACCGATCCGTGCAACCCGCGGGCAAGCGTCCCATCCGCCTCGACTGCTGGTCCTCACAGGATGACAGCCTACTACTGCTATCAGCTGCTCAAGCGATCAAAGTCTGTGCAGTGCGTCTGCTCTGGGACAGCCGGGGATGGCACAGGAAGGAATGTCTGTGTTCTCAGTTTGCTTTTCAGAACCCTGGGAGATCACACACAACCCACGCTGCCCCCCGACACGAACGTAGGATCCAGGCTTTAATTACACGCTCACGTGCTATTTTTCTACAGGGCCCTGCCATCACGTCTGGCCCCCCAGAATGCACTGGGAGGGCCAGGGCAGCGAGGGGCACCAGGTGAGCATGGAGCGGGTGCAGGCCGTGTTACTGGGAGGGTGAGGAGCCAGCCCTGCCCTCTGGCAGCCCCCGGCTCAGGGCAGCCCGCCCAGGATGCCCGGACTCCGCGGGCACAAGAGGCCCCGACAGCAGCAAGGAGGGTGAGCTGAGCCAGGGCCGTGACACTCTAACCGGGGCTTGGTCCCCAGCATCCACCTCTCCTAGCGGAACTGCCGCCAGCCCCACGCCGAGCCTGAGCTAACCCACCTGCTGGGCACAGCTGCACTGAGCCCCAGAGCCTGCTGCCCGCGTGGGGGTCCCAGAGGCCGGCAGGGGGATGGCTCGGGGCTGCAGCAGGGCAGAGACGTCCCGCTGACACAAAGCTTTTCTGCGCAGCAGGACAAGGCAGAAAGCTGCAGCTCCCCCGCACCCAGCCCCATCCGGCCCCCCGAATGCTGGGATGTGCCACGCTGCCAAGCAGCCCCCCACCCAACACAGCACTCACTGCGCCAGACCCCGGCCCCCAGAATGGGCTTAGGAACCAGAACTCTGCAGCAGCCATGCCCAGGGCCCCCCGTCCGCTGCTCCGCCCCGTGCCCCACGCCTGCTAGCCATGCCGCCTGGGACAAAGCCCTGCCCCTGCCCGCGCTCTGATCTGGAACGGGAGTCACTCATTCGGAAGGAGTTAAAATCAGGTTGAAATGTGCTAATGCAAATGAGCAGGAGAGCACTGCCCTGGGAGCTGCTCCCCAGTGGGGAAAACGAACAGTGGAGGGGCAGCTATTGTGGGGGCCTGGTCCATGGGGACGCGCCCTTCCCAGGGTGCTGGTCCCCTCCCGGCAAAGGTGAGGGATCTCTCTGAAGTTCTTTGGTTGAGGAAGTTGGGAAGCCAGGATTTCAGCCCCCGGAGCCTCGCTTTTATTGGCAGCAATTTACTATGTAAAGGGGCTGGATATTTATAATTATGCTCCAAGTGGCCACTTTGAAAATCTATATGTCTGTAGGCTCCCTGTACATCACGCTGTCAAGTCTCTGAACAGAGGCATCCATCAGACGCCGCCCGTCATAGATCTCGCAGCGGCGAGAAACGCCAAGACACGGTCCCTGCACCCCGCGCCTGGCTGAGATCGGGCCCCCCCAGCCAGCCCCGGGGAGCTACGCTTCACGGCTGACAAATTCCAGAGAGTCGCTGGGCCGAGGCTGCTTCAGCTTCAACATGGCTCTATCCACACTGCCCCGCCTGCTGGGAAAGGCCCTGCCCTGGCGGGGGTGGGATGCGGGAATGGCCCCCCCCATTGGGATGGACCCCAGTGCAACCCATTAATAAATTACACCCCCCACCTGCTGCTCTTCTCTGGCACCGTCCATCACAGGATCTCCGAGAGCTTTATTGCCAACAACTAATGCAGCAAAGCAACTCACCGGGCCAGTGGGACGGGGGAAACTGAGGCACAGAGCAGGGATGTTCCTTCCCCAAGGCCGCAGAGCGGGGAACAGAACCCAGGTCTCCTGGCTCCCTGTGCTGTGCCCCGTCCCCACGCATCCCTCATGGTGTTTTCTACAACGCCCGTCCCGGTGGCAGGCTACTGCCACCACTCAGATCCAGGCTGAGTTCCACCGCCAGCGAGGTTTCTGCGGCGCGCGCGAGTGAGCGGCTCCTGCTGAAAGGAAGACACCAAGCTGCGCTAACGCTCTGCCCGGGCTGTTCTTAAAAATTTATTACTCGGTTGCAACATGAAAAATAAGACAGAGAAGTAATCATTAGTCCAACTATAACTCCTCGTGCAATAGGCACACTTGGAAATGGAGATTTATGATTGCAGCTGCCGATATTTTAGAGCCGGGCGCAGCGGCAGCAGAGCTGGGTGCGCGCTGCCCCAGTGCTGTTACAGTTTATCACAATCTGCGGAGATTATTGCAATGAATAATACACAACGGGCTGGCAGTGAAGAACTGTTCCTGATCAAACGCTTCTGTAAACAACTGAATAAATAATATTCCTTAGCCCCTCTGCACAGGCCTTTCATTACCCAGCCGGGGGCGGGGAGGGTGGGGGGCAGCAGAGGAGTTGGGGAGCGGGAGTTAAAGTGACTATCCGCACACCGTGCAAACCTGGTTACACTGGCACTTACCACCCAGAGATCACTGCCACAGTACAGGGGAAACTGAGTCACGGGGAGGCAGGGGTGGGACTAGAATCCAGCCCCCCCCGGACTGTAACTGCTAGACTAACCCTGCCCCAGCCAGCCGGACTGAGCGCAGACAGGCTCTGCCCCCCCAAAGCAAGCCAAGCAAACCCCAGAGGTTTATTCTCCTCCCCCCGTTGGGGGTGGGGGCCCAGAGCAGGCTGCGCAGCAGGTGGGGCTGCGTCGGCGTTAGACCCCGGCCCCGGGGAGCTGGCGGATCCGAGCTCTCCCAGAAGTGTCGGCAGTAATGGAGCGTGCTGGGGGACGCGCCAGGCTCGGCCGAAGGGGCATCGCTTAGCAGGCGGGCGAGGATAAAGTCCGGCTCTGGAGCAGCCCCAGATTCCCCCAGCTGCAACCCCCCCACCCCCACTGCAAGCTCCGACACTGAGTCATGCGGGGCACCTGCTGCTTGTGGGGCTCAGGACCCAGCCCCCCACCCCATGGAGTGTGACACCTGCCCCACTGTCCCATGGAGAGCGACGCCCCTGCCCACCGGAGCCCCACACAGCCCCCCCGCCCCATGGAGAGCAACACCCCTGCTCACCAGAGCCCCACACGGCCCCCTCGCCCCATGGAGAGCAACGCCCCTGCTCACCGGAGCCCCACATGGCCCCCTCACACCATGGAGTGTGACACCTGCCCACCGGAGCCCCACACGGCCCTCGCCCCATGGAGTGTGACACCTGCCCCGCTGTCCCATGGAGAGCGACGCCCCTGCCCACCGGCGCCCCACCCGGCCCCCGCCCCATGGAGTGTGACACCTGCCCCGCTGTCCCATGGAGAGCGACGCCTGCCCACCAGAGCCCCACACGGCCCCCCCGCCCCATGGAGAGCAACGCCCCTGCCCACCAGAGCCCCACACGGCCCCCCCGCCCCATGGAGAGCAACGCCCCTGCCCACCGGAGCCCCACACGGCCCCTCGCCCCATGGAGAGCAACGCCCTGCCCACCGGAGCCCCACACGGCCCCCACCCCATGGAGAGTGCGCCTCTGCCCACCGGAGCCCCACATGGCCCCCGCTCCACAGAGAGTGCGCCCCTGCCCACCGGAGCCCCACACCGCCCCGCCCCATGGAGAGCAACACCCCTGCCCACCGGAGCCCCACACAGCCCCCGCCCCACGAAGAGTGCGCCCCCCACCCTTACAATGGACCTCCTGAAGGTACCTTTAACTGCAGCTCCCCAGGTCTCTACTTCAGAGCCGGCTCTGACTGTCCTTGGGGCTCAGACTCAGATCCGGGTCATTTCGGAGCCAGCACGTCCCCTTTGCACCAGGACCCCAGCCCCGCACCGCGCTGGGCACCCCAGAGAGCCGGGCCCCGCAGCGGCCGGGGAGGAGGAGAAAAGCAAAGCAGAAAGTTTGTGCCTTGGCCTCTCTCCCTGCATTGCCCAGTGTGCAGCAATCAGCTCCAATTAATCCCCTCTCAGTTCGGCCCGCCCGCTTCATTACCTCCCCTTGATGAGAACCATCAGTGGGGCCTGTATGATTTTGCTAATTAGCCTCACTTCGTTTATCATTTCCATTTTCTCCCAGAGACGCTCGGCTTGCCGGGCGACAGCTTCATCTCCCGCTGAAACAATGCGGCCCGTCTGTGCCCGGCTCACTTAGCGCTGTCACCGCAGCCATTATGAAATTGGGGTTTCATTTACACACTAATTAAACATTACAGCTTGCTCACAATTACAACCCGGGGATGAGGAGGTAACTAATTACTTAAGAAATGAGCTAACATTTATCTCCAATTCCTCTCCCCACCCACCGCCCTCACGCCGAGCAAGATTAGAGAGTGTTGTTCGATGCCGCACAGCAGGCCGCTGGCTGCCTGGGCGCAGGCAGGTCCCTTTCGCGGGGCCGGGCGGGAGACCCCGGCTCGGGGACAATCAAGCAGGCCCTAACTGCAGCCGGGGTGGCAGGGAGCTCCGGCCGTCGCTAATGTGACAGACCAGAGCCATCTGCATGTGGCTGTGGGGCCGGAGCACAGAGCTTGGATACAGGCCACCACCCTGGGGTCCCAGGCAGCTCACGGCTCAGAGCACCGGGCAGAGACCCTCACCCCCACCACAGAGATGGCGAGTCCCTGGGGCGCCGCATGCACCCGCAGCAGAGCTCCTGCACCCCTGGCTCCGCTCCGCTGCAGCTGCAAACCCGGCCCGGGGGCAACGCGGCCTTTCCTGCCAGCCCCACTAAAGTCAGGGGAGCGGCGGGGGCCCAGCGCCCCCAGCCAGACGGTTCTAGGCCCGGCTTTAATAGCACGTACCGGCACCACCTCCCCGCTGGGCATCTGGGGTAGGCAGAGCTGGCACGGAGACAAGCCCAGGCAGCACGGGTCTCCCGCAGCCCTCAGCCGGCACCCAGCTCGCCCGCCATGCCAGTCAGAGGGAGGGTCCTGGCTCCAGACGGCCAGGGCCGGGGCCCAGGGGAGCTGTCTACCCGCAATGACCAGGGTGGCGGCCCAAGCCAAGTGCTTTTCTCTGGGCAGCCGCCTGGAGCACAGCCGGGCGAGTCACGCGGACCGGGGCAGACCCCGTCCCCGGGCGATGGGGGGCGGGGGGGACACACACCCTGTTTGCTTGTCACTGGGGAACACGCCCCAAGAGCCCTGAGAACAGAATGAAAGAACCACAGCCAGAAAGCAGGGTGCCTCCAGGGCGCAGGGGCATCGCCCAGGGCCTGGCTGCCTCCTGCTGGCGGGATGGGCACTCGGCAATGCTGAAACACGGGCCCGGGGTGACCGGAGCTGGCCCGTGTGCCCCCCAGGGGGGCAGCAGACCCGTGTGGCCCAGGCAGGGTGGAACGGCATCCTAGGCAGAAGCTTGCAGCCCACTTCCCCGGGCGGTGTGGGGGAGGAGGCGAAGAGCTGGGACAGCTCCCGTGCGGCCCCGCCCCTGCTCCCAGGCAGGGCGGGAGCCCTGGCGCTGGGTTTCCCTTGGGCAGCAGGCCCAGCGCCCCAGCCCAGCCCAGCACCGCCCCCCGACACGCTCCGGCTACACCCCAGCGAGCACAAGCAGCAAATCCAATCAATGGATCCTCTCGTTGCCCCGGGCAGGAGGCTACAGGTAGGTAACCCCCACCCCCCACACACACCCCCGTTTGAGCTGCCAGCCCTCCCGGAGTCTTCGCTCCCATCACCCAGCTCCAGCCCACTCACGCGCCACGGCCCAGGGCTCAGCCAGCACCTCACTCTGCGTCCCTAGCCAGGGTCCCGCCGCAAAGCTGACAGGGACCCGTTACCAAATGCGGCCCAGGGGGCTAGGGACCGGAGGAAGGGGCGAGCGACTGCAAGGAAGGCGCCCCCGGGACACTCAGAGGTGCGCGCAGTGTTAGACTCCAGGCATCAGCCCAGCTAAACGGCCCCACGTGCTGACACGCGGGCCCAGGATCCACCAGCCCTTCATATGCCGGAGCAGTGGGTCCCCCTGGGGGAGAGGCTCCAGCCGATCCGCCCCCGCCAGGGGAGGGCTGGGTGCTGCTAACAGCGGGTCCATGAGGCCAGTCGTACGCCATGGGCTGAGCGCGCCAGCTGGAAGCAGGCAAGACGCAGGGAGATCGGCAAGATTCCAACCCACACGTCAAACCCAAACCCGCAGCCACCCCGCCCCTGCAGCCCTGTGCCTGCCCATAGCCCCGCCCGGGCGCCTCGCTCCTGCTGTCCCCTTCCAGGGCCACCGGTCAGCACACGGGATTCAGTCCCCGCACACGCTGCTCTCTGCCTCTGGCTGCTCTCAGGTCTCTCCATGCAGGGATCGCCTAGGACGACACACCTGGGCGTGGGGAAGGCTGAGGCCAAGACCCCCTCAGACACCCCCCGCCCCCAGCTACACGCCACGTGAGGCTCCGGAGCAGCCATCCCGTGGGAAGATCACAGGCAAACGGAGCCACCCACCCAAATGGGAGCCGTACCGTGTCCCAGCAGCAGCTCCTGCAGGCACCAGCCGAGCGAGAGCGGCTCCCAGCGGGGACCTGAGTGCGCAAAGGGGAGTGGGGTGCCCCGCAGGGCTCTCCTAGGGGAGGCAGGGGCCTGGGGCCTGGTCCGAGCAGGCTGCTCCTAGCCTGGGCCAGCCCAACTGCCAGGGAGGCCAGTCAGCATCCAGACGACCGCGGTGGGGCGGCCCTCAGACCTGAACTCCAGCCAGACACCACTAACTCCAGCTGGGTCTCTGAAACGAAAGCCCCAAGAAGGGAGCATGAGAGGACAGTGCATGTGACGTGCCCGAGGCTCTTCCCCCCGTGCAGGCAGGGAACGGGTCCTCGGCAGCCACCCCAGCACAGGTCCCCGTGCCACGTCTGTTAGCCCCGTGATCCCCACGCGGCTCGTCCCACCCACGCGAACCCCTGACGTTGACTCCAGGCAGCAGGCGCCGGTGCTGCCAGCTCTGCAGCTGGACGGTCTCGGGGAGCCGGCCATCCCAAGGGGCCTGCAGCTGGCTCGCTCCCCGCCCGGGGCTCGTTTTTCCCAGCGGCTCCTTTCTGGCTCCGACATGAGCGCTCCGGAGGCAGGAGACGCGGGGGGTGGGGCAGGTACAAAGCCCGGCCCCCACCCATTCTGACCGAGACCGATCTGCTCAGCGTGTTGACGGGCAACTCATCCTGAAAAGACATTTTCTTCAGGGAGGAATTAACATTTCAAACCGAGATCCATTAGAGTAAATAAAGGAGATTGTCACTCGGCTCAAAGGCAAGGGAAACCGTGGGCCTCGGCTACAGATCTGATTAGGAAGATGGGCTGTTCGGGGGGGGGGGGGGGGAGGGCACCTTCTGCCTTTGCTCCGGGTGGGGCTCTTGGCGTAGACGCATTGGCACCTTGTGCTTGGCCTAGCAAACCCGTGTCGAGCCTGCAGGAGGGACGCTCCAGGGCACCCCCGGGGGCACGGCTAGGTGGGAAGGAGAGGAGACAGACAGGTGGTGTGGTCAGCGCAGGCCGGATCAGGCTGTGGTGCCGGGTCACTCTGGGGAGGCTGCCTGCGGCTCAGCGGAGAGGCATGAGGCACCCCCTGTCAACAGGCGGAGCAGAGAACGTGCTGTTCTAGCAGGGGCAGCAGCAGGCGATTAGGTTCTCTTGCAACTCTTAAGCCGTGTCTCTGAGACGAAGAGTTTGCCCTGGCATAATCTGAAGCACTAATTGCTCTCCTGCTCTGTAATCAGAGACGCGAGCGGCTGCTGCGTGCGTAACCCACGTCCCCAACGCAGAGCCGCTCTCCTGGGGGAGGCAGGGCCTTGCTTTGTCCTTGAAGAAGCTTAAACTATAATGATCAGGAAACAGTTAAAGGGGGGGGGGTGAAGTGGTGGTTTAAAAAACCCCACGTTATAATAATAGTAACAACTCATTCCCAGAGTTTTTATCCTTCCTGTCTTGGGCCCACAAAAAACTCAGCTAAACTACTGACACTGGCTGGGCGCTTAGAACTCCCCTATCAAACGGGGCCTTGATGCTACCGCGGTAATTGTGCTGCCCTCTCACCTCCACCTTCAATCAGCGCCGTTTAACTATCTCATTTGAGCCCACAGGACCCACCCCCCTGCTAACTAGCAGCCAGATTCTGCTCATTAGGAGCCTGCTCTGTGCAGCCGATCTGCAATGTCTCGCTCGCTCGAAGCGGCTTTACGCCGAGCGGGGGCTCTGGGAGAGGGATCCTGGGGACTGCGGCGAGCCAGGCTGCCCAACTTTCAGCAAGTCATTCATTTGCTGCTCTACGAACAGCAGGCAGGAGAGCGGGTTCCGTCCCCCCGTCGGCTAGTCTGAAATGAGCCCCTCTTGGGGGGCCACCAGGAGCCAGTCGAGCCAGCGACTCAGAGCAGGAGCTCTCCAGCTGGGGCTCGCTGCCTGCTGGGTGCGGAGTGGGGCTGCCAGGCCCCGGCGCAGGGGGGGCAGGTGCTCCAGCGCTGGAGAGGGGCAGTGCTATTGCTCCGGTTCAGGCCCACGCCCCCTCCCTGCCAGCTGGGATGCAGCAGGCTGTGCCGAAGAGCCAGCCCCAGGCAGGCGGAGACTGCGCCTGCCTCACTCCAGGCCAAGGCTCCAGGCAGCTCCGGCCAGGCACAATCCTAGTGGAGACGAGGCGGTCGGGAGTCTCACATGGGTTACACACCAAGTTCCTCCAGAAGCTCCTCCGTGACCTCCAGCCTGCCTCGGCCGCACTCGGCTTTCCCTCCCGGTCGCGCACACACCTTCCACCGCCACCACAAAGGCCAGGCCTGCACCAGGGCCCTCGACTGGTGAACGTGTCCAAACTCGGTGTCCCCCAGGCTAGTTACCACGCCTTAGCTACCCCTCTCCTAGTGTGGACGCAGCACCGGGCTAGCGCAGGGCTTTGAGGACCTGGTCGGGCTGACCCAGCTTTGAAATGGGCTGCGTGGCAAGGCAGGCAGGGGCCTTTGCTTTTCCATTCCACAGGCCCCACCGTCCCATCAGCAACCCCGGCCCCTACGCTGGGAACCCCCCGAGGATTTCCCCTGACAGCTGGTGAAGTCTCTGAAGCCAGAGGAGTCCTGGCCTCCTGGGCAAGAGGCTGGTGGGAAGATTATTTCAGCTCCCCCCTTTGCTTTCCTGCCTCCCCGGGGTTTCCAGCGCACTGCGGGCTGCTGTCAGCACAAGGCCGAGCAGCAAGAGGTGCTAATCGGGTGCTAATCGCCTGCAAAGCCACTGGCTCCTTCTTCAAGCCCAGGGAAGGGCCCCGGGGACTGCGTCTCCGCAAACGAACCCTGTTTGGGGCCAGCAACTGCCCCTGCGAATTGTGCTAATTCCCACGTGCCAGGGAGCGGCGTTCTGGGCCCAGATGGGGCCCGGAGCCATTCCCCGGCCCCACGAAGCACGAGCCAGAGCCAGAGCCAGAGCCAGAGGAGGATTAAACGGCAGCCACAAGAACCGATCCCATGGGCCAGGGAGGAGGCCGCGCAGGCGGGAGAGTGGCAGCGTCGGGCAGCAAACTCGGCGACGGGGGCAGGCTGGGGAAATGGAGCTGGTCTCCCGTTAGCCCTGTCCATGCCCCCCGCAGCGGACGTGCATTCCAGGCATGCGTCAGCCACCCCAGCCAATGCCCTGGGGGGCAGGGAGCAGGTAGGGTCCTGTGGGGGGCAGGGGGGCATCGGCCTACCAAACGCCTGCTGCGTCGCCGCTCGGGTCTCGGGCAGCCTCCAGACCGGCACGGCCAGCCCCGAGCAGCACTGCCCACGGCCAGCACGACGCCTCCGGCTCCAAGCAAGCGGCGTCTTTGTCAGAGGTACCCCAGGAGCAGTCCCTGAGCCGACACCACGAACCGCGGGGCAGAGCCTCAGCTGGGGCCGAGCAGTTGTGGTTCACTGAAGGCCACGGCCTGACGTGGATTTATGCTGACCTTGGGCACGGCTTCCCCGCCCACCCACCCATGGTCCCTCCCTGCATGTCCGTGCAGTGCCCAGAGCCTCTGGCAGAGCTGCCGTCTAGCCGCATTCATTCAGACTGCCTGGGTAGCGGCACCGACCTGCAGAGTTGTGGATAATACACTGCCCCACCTTGCCAGTCTCACTGGAGATCTCACGGCACTTTACAGGAGTCGATGAACTGACCCACAAGCCCCTGGAAGGCATGTGGGTCTCAGAGAATCGAAAGGTGGGACGCTCAGAACTGAGAAAGAGAAACACTCCCCCCCAACGCGTAATTACCCTGTGGAACTCACCCCCACATGATGGCACTGAGGCGAAGAACCCAGCGAGATTCAAAAAGAGGGATGGGATGTTTCTATGGATAACAAGAATACCCAGAGTGACAGTAGCTAATGCTGACAGGGATGGAAACCTCACACTTCAGGGCTTTGGTGGATCCAGAGAGGTTAAGATCGGAAGGGACCATTATGACCGTCTAGTCCAGTGGTTCCAGTGGAACCCCTGGGGGCTCGCGAAATGTTACAGGGGGTTCTCAGGGAAAAATCCCTAATGGCGGATAGAGCTGTCCCTAGGGACCCTGGGCAGCCTGTGGCCAGCAGCACGGAGCCCCTGGACTTCCAAGAGCTAAGCAGATCAAAGCAAGCGCATCTATTACGCTGAGGAGATTTAAACTTCAAGACTCCTTATGAGAAATGGAAAGGGGAGGTGGGTATTTTTTGCTGTTTTTAAAATGAAATAGGCAGCTAGTCTTGTTTTTAAAATTATGCTGAAGAACAAGTTTAAGCTTTGTTGTAACATGCGTTGTTTGCCTGGACTGCTCAAGCCCTGAATGCTTGGGTAGGAGGAACTCTCTGAGTTGGCTTCTTAAATCCCTTCCTGCTGTTTCCCATCTGATCCTCCTTGATGAAACCTAGGAGCCTTGTCTTAGAACAGGCTTATTCAACGTGATACAAGCTACGAAAGTGAGATCTTGGAAGAGTGTCGCCGTTTTCATAATGTAATAAAATACTGAAATGACAGATAATGAATAATAGTGTGTAAAAAGCATGTCATAAAAACACATTTTATATTTCCAAGATCAATTTATACTCAGGTAAAGGAGAAAATCCCGGGAAATATTCATTTTTAGGAGGGGTTCGTGAGACCTGACGTTCTGTTGAAAGGGGTTCACAGGTTGTTAAAGTCTGGGAGCCACTGCTCTAGTCTGAACCCCGGCGATAACGCCGGGCTAAGCACCTCGCTTCCTGCCCCGACAGCAGGCGCTTTAGAAAGCCGCCAGTCAGGAGAATCCAGGGCTTCTGCTCCAGTGGTCAGTCACTCTCACTGCTGAACATCGGGGCCTGATTGAGAGTTTCAGCTTCTGGCCACTGGATCTCGGCCTGCCATTTAGTGCTAGAGTCAAGAGCCCTGTCTCCTGCCAGGTCGTACTGGTAGAGTGGGATTAAGTCACCTCTGAACCGTATCCTGGATACACTCAATAGACTTTGCTTCAGAAGCCTCTCACCACAAGGCAGGTTTTGCAGACCTGGAATCATTCCTGTAGCTCTTTGTTTAAAACCATCTTGACCAGGGATTAGGATGAGATCGACGTGTGGGGCAGATTATCCCACATCTGCTCCCGTGGAGCTCCCACACCTTCCCCCGAAGCAGGGATGTGGACCCCAGCTCTGATCCAGTCTGGCCATTCCCTAGCCTCTCTGTTTCCATTCTACAGGTGGTGAAACTGAGGCCCAGAGGTGGAGCGTGACTCACCCAGTGAGTGCAGGCAGAACCCAGGAGCCCTCCTTTCTGTGCCTACCCCAGCGCTGCATGGGGACGTCCTCTCTGGGCTTCTCACGGGAGCCAGACTTGCCTGGCACGCAGTGAAACGAGTAACGGACAAGCCAGGGGCCTGGTCAACACCTCCCTTATCCACACCAGAGGCGCCAATGGCTCTGACAGCTGGGGAGGCGCCGAGGCCCTGCCAGCCCCCACCTGGAGAGTGGAGGGGCCGCGGCAAACAGCCTGATGCTACTGCACTGCCAAGCAGGATCAGCGGGGGGACGGCAGCCGCTTTGCTGCCGGGGGCACCTCTTGCTGGGATCTGAGGCTTTAAGAACTCGGGAGGCAGAGACGTGACACTGATCGCCCTTCTGAGGGGCTCGCCAGTCTGTGCCCCGGCACATCAGCCTGGCACCGGCCCTGCGCTCCCACTGCTGAATCACGCTGGCTATTAACAGGCTGAAAGTTCATTATCTGAACCAGGCCATTCAGGACAGGGGGCAGTGATGCTGAAACCAATTAACGCAGCCCTCCCGTTTCAGGAGAGCGAGGAGCCGCCGCCAGCCCGGTGAACGAGGGGAATGGCAGTGCAGCAGGCTGGCAACAAGTCACGGGTCACAGCGAAGCAGAACAGAGGTGCCCGTTAGCTCTTAACGAGGGGTGGGGGCTGGCGTGCTGCAGCCAGAGCCCTTCTCGGCTGGGTCACCACTGAACTGCTGCCGTTTCCCTTACAAGCAAGGTTCTCCTCCAGCACAACGGCATCGGCATCTGCCAGCGGAGAGACAGCAGAGACGCAGCACTGGCTGTGGCAGGTCTTAGCAGAAACAAAGAGCTTTGCAGACAGGCTCCCAGCACAGAGACCATCCAGGGCTTTAGGACAGGACTTGGCTGGGTTCGGTGGGTGAAGATGGTTAAAGGACAGGGAACAAAGGGTAGGAATTAATGGTAAATTCTCAGAATGGAGAGGGGTAACTAGTGGTGTTCCCCAAGGGTCAGTCCTAGGACCAATCCTATTCAATTTATTCATAAATGATCTGGAGAAAGGGGTAAACAGTGAGGCGGCAAAGTTTGCAGATGATACTAAACTACTCAAGATAGTTAAGACCAAAGCAGACTGTGAAGAACTTCAAAAAGATCTCACAAAACTAAGTGATTGGGCAACAAAATGGCAAATGAAATTTAATGTGGATAAATGTAAAGTAATGCACATTGGAAAAAATAACCCCAACTATACATACAACATGATGGGGGCTAATTTAGCTACAACGAGTCAGGAAAAAGATCTTGGCGTCATCGTGGACAGTTCTCTGAAGATGTCCACGCAGTGTGCAGAGGCGGTCAAAAAAGCAAACAGGATGTTAGGAATCATTAAAAAGGGGATAGAGAATAAGACTGAGAATATATTATTGCCCTTTTATAAATCCATGGTACGCCCACATCTCGAATACTGTGTACAGCTGTGGTCTCCTCACCTCAAAAAAGATATTCTAGCACTAGAAAAGGTTCAGAAAAGGGCAACTAAAATGATTAGGGGTTTAGAGAGGGTCCCATATAAGGAAAGATTAAAGAGGCTAGGACTCTTCAGCTTAGAAAAGAGAAGACTAAGGGGGGACATGATAGAGGTATATAAAATCATGAGTGATGTTGAGAAAGTGGATAAGGAAAAGTTATTTACTTATTCCCATAATACAAGAACTAGGGGTCACCAAATGAAATTAATAGGCAGCAGGTTTAAAACAAATAAAAGGAAAAGCAACAAAGAATCCTGTGGCACCTTATAGACTAACAGACGTTCTGCAGCATGAGCTTTCGTGGGTGAATACCCACTTCTTCAGATGCAAGTCAAATAAAAGGAAGTTCTTCTTCACGCAGCGCACAGTCAACTTGTGGAACTCCTTGCCTGAGGAGGTTGTGAAGGCTAGGACTATGGCAGTGTTTAAAAGGGGACTGGATAAATTCATGGTGGCTAAGTCCATAAATGGCTGTTAGCTAGGATGGGTAAGAATGGTGTCCCTAGCCTCTGTTCGTCAGAGGATGGAGATGGATGGCAGGAGAGAGATCACTTGATTATTACCTGCTAGGTTCACTCCCTCTGGGGCACCTGGCATTGGCCACTGTCGGTAGACAGATACTGGGCTAGATGGACCTTTGGTCTGACCCGGTACGGCCGTTCTTATGTTCTTATGGGGACTTTCCTGGCTCATAACCGCAGTTTTGCCCACTCCCACAGCTCCCTTCCCTGCCCAGCTGCGCTCAAGCCAGGATCCAGCTCTGGCCCAGCCGCGCCGGGCCCCGCACCCACTCTGCACAAACCCTCTCTGGGTGGCCGAATGGCTGGAGCCGAACTCTGAGCCGGCTCCTTCCCTGCAGCTGCCCAGCTCCCCCCTCGCCCGGCCTAGCGCAGAACGCGGCGGCTGTTCTTAGACCAAGCCCTGATGAGATGGCAGCTGCCCCGACTTCCCTCCCGGCAGGGTCTCACTCCTCCCCCCACAGCCCTGCGGGGTGGGGGCCCAGGGGAGACGGTGCGAGAGGCGGAAAGTCTCCAGTGGGACTCTAGCCTGGGACAAACGAACTAGGCACGTCAGCGCTGGGCACTGGCTGCCAGGGAGCCCACAGGGCCCAGGCTCTGCTGGCTGCGTATCGAGCCCTCCAGGTGCCCCGGCAGGCGGGAGGGGATCGTCTGCTCTCTGGGCCGAGGGACAGCCGTCGGGCCTTTTCCCCACCTGGCCTCCCTGCCCAGCAGCTCGCCCTGCCGGGTCCCGCCCACCGGGCTCCCTGCTGTCTCCGTTATTTCTGCCAATCCCTTGGATGGGTGCTAAGGAAACGGACAGAAAAGGCCCGTGCCCATCGACAGCAGCTGTCAGAGAGCAGCGACTCTAGGGCAGAGCTGCTCGGATGCTGCAGGTCCGAGACCCAGACATCTCTCCTTAGCCCTGCCCCCAGCGGGGGGATCTAGGTTAGGTCCCGAGTTTGACTGCAGGAATTCTGCGTGACCGTGCAGAACGGCGCCGGCACCGGCGAACCTTGTCCTGCCACCGACGGAGAGGGAAGGAATCCAGGCCCCTCAGTTGCTCCCTGGGAAGGGGAGGAAGGATGTGTCACGAGCCCCGGCACAGGCACGATGCCACATTTCAGCACAGAAAGACACACGCAGGCGCTGCAGTGATACAAGAGCCCAGCAGTCCCACACCAAGGCAGGTGACCTAAGTATGGTGCCACTACTGCTGATCTGTATCCACCACCTTTTCGCAAACGCAGGGCTGTAAATAACCTATACCCAGCAACCCTCCCACACTGGCAAACTCGTCCACAGGAGCTGAACCACACGGGCTGCTGGTAACCGCGTACAGAACCCCCTGGCTGGGGGGTGTAATGGGCACTCGGGGTTGGTCCCAGAATGGCAAGACCATGGCTCCAAGGTCACAGGCATGTTGCAGAAGGAGACTCTATCCCAACGGAACAGCATGTGTGCTTGACAACTGGGAGAGAGACCCTTCCATGCACCTGTGCAATAACCTGGCTGCAGCATAATCCCACCGCACCCACCACAAGCCTGGAAACTTTCTTTTTTTTAAAACAGAAGTTCTCTCCTAGCCAAGTCTTTTGGGGGAGGAGGAAGGAGAGTAGGAAGCCAAAGGAATCATCCTGCAAGTCAAAGGCTTTAACAACTATTTTTAATATCAGGCAGAGGAGCAGGATTTTGAAATGAAACAGCCGGTACCTCTTTGATGCGTGAGCTACAGATCTTGAAACAAGGTCCATTCCCTCCTCCTTCACTAACTAACAGCCATATTTCTCTCATTAAGGGCAATCTGGCAGGATTTTCAAACTTCGTAACAAGGCGATAACCGTCATTTGAGATTTCTATTATCCGTGCTCCCATTACAGCTGGCTTTTTTTTTTTGGTTGCTTTCCTTCTCCAACTTTGGCTCTCCCGCAGACTGCCAGCGGTGGTAATGACGTGTGGATAAGAGCAAAGAGGGTTTGGGGTTTGTTTGGTTTTGGAGAGGGGGGGACGGGGACACTGGTTTGTGTGTGTCTGTGGGAAATAAGGAATAAAATAAAAGCAAATGAAGTTTTGTTCTCTCTTATCTGGACTTTGGTTCTTAATCCGCCCAGGAGCACAAATGAATCCAGTGCATCACCTTATCTTTCCTGTCAATCAGCCCCCAAATATCTCCCCTTCCCAAACACACACGCACGCACGCACCCCCTTCCGACCCTGCACCATTATTCCTTGGAGTGGGCTCTGCCAGAGAGATGCAATTTGCATAATATCACCGGTGGAGGCTGGCAGATCAACAGGGGTCAGGCTCTGACATCTCCAGCACAGTCTATCTCCAAGTGCTAATTTGGACTGCATTGATCTCTCTTTCTGATTTCTTTGTCATTTACGTCTGCAACGGTTTGACAGGAGATACAGAGACAGACAAGGGGGGGGAGGGCAGGGGAGAGAAAAGGAGAGAAACAAAGATTGTAGTTACCGATGTCTTTAAGGGAAAACCGGATTAATCCAAGGACTCCGCTGAGGGTCGCAGCTTTGAGACATCCTAATTATCTTATTCTTATGAATTCCTGTCTGGCCATGGAGGGGGGCTTGGCAGGAGCTCCCGGGGAAGGAAACTAGTTAAATTGCAGCCGAGTCTCTCGGGTTGGTTGCTACCCCCCTCCCCGCACCTCTCCCTTGCTTCTCATGGGGTGAACAGGGGCAGCTTTAAAGCCCACATCCTTTGCTGACCAAGCCCTGCCTTCGGACCTCGCAAACGAGCCTCATTACAGGCGAAAGTGGGTCTGCTGTGAAACTTGGGCAGGGCTTTCCCCTGCCGGCCCAGCCTGAGCGTCCAGGGGCCAGCTCAAAGCCTGCATGTCCTGCCCCCACCCCGCCCCCGCCCCCAGGCCGGCCTCGGCTCCCCAGTCCTGAAAAACAGACATTAAAATCGGGGCTTTCTGGACCTCGCGCAGCCCCCATGCGGGTCGCTAGCGACGGAAGCGTCAGCGCCACGGGAGGGAAGTCTCTGGGGACTAATTACAGACACCCCATATCTCAGGTCTTGGGAACGAGAACCCCCCACAGCGTGTGCACGCCCCCCCACACACACAGCGCCGTCTGCAGGCGGGGCTTAGAACAGCAGCTTTTCACTTGTGTTGCACGTATCTCCAGCACTGCCCAGCTCTGGAACTGGTGCTCAGCACCGCGGTCTCGGACGAGCGCCGCTCCATTTACACGAGGGGTTCCCGGCCAGGGAACAAGGGGCGGGTCTCGCCCCATACTCTGGCTGGGTGGGAGGGCTGGTGCTTGCTGCACCGCGGGGGAAGGGGCATTAAAGGCCTCTCGCCTAGATTTCTGCCTGGCGCCCTGGAGCCATCACTTGCCTTCCCTCCCGCTTCAGATTCAAGTTCTGCTCTGACTTGGTGACACGTTGGGCGACTCTCAGCATAGTCCGCATTTGCCTGCTCTGAAAACAATCACCCAGAGTAGCCGAACCGAGCCCGGTTCCAGCCTCTGCTCAAGCACAGGCTGGGAAACAGAGCAGCTGGGGTTTTACAGGTCAGAACAGACCCATCAATGGAACTTTGTGGCAGGTCGACTGCAACAGCAGGGGCTGTGGGTCGGGAGTGAGGGGCATTGGCAGAGCTGGGGGAGCCCAGGGCTGGGCTAGCAGGGGCTGCGGGTCAGGAGTGAGGGGCATTGGCAGAGCTGGGGGAGCCCAGGGCTGGGCTAGCAGGGGCTGCGGGTCAGGAGTGAGGGGCACCGACAGAGCTGTGGGTGGGGGAGCCCAGGGCCGGGCTAGCAGGGGCTGCGGGTCGGGAGTGAGGGGCACCAGCAGAGCTGTGGGTGGGGGAGCCCAGGGCCGGGCTAGCAGGGGCTGCGGGTCAGGAGTGAGGGGCACCAGCAGAGCTGTGGGTGGGGGAGCCCAGGGCTGGGCTAGCAGGGGCTGCGGGTCGGGAGTGAGGGGCATCGGCAGAGCTGGGGGAGCCCAGGGCTGGGATAGCAGGGGCTGCGGGTCGGGAGTGAGGGACACCGGCAGAGCTGGGGGAGCCCAGGGCTGGGCTAGCAGGGGGCAGGCCAAGCAGCAGGCTGGGGGCACGTAGCCAGCGCAAGGGGAGGGAGCGCTAAGCGGGGATTGGCTCACTCTAACCCTACCAGCCTCTCACGTACTTGCACTTTTTAAACTAATTTCACTGTTAAAACCCAACTGTCTGGGTCACTGGCAGGCAGGAACAGCTCCTCGGGGATGAATGTTCCCCCAGCTGGGCACTCTTTCCGGCTGCCCTGCAGCACACAGCATGGACGGGAAGGGCGGGGAACTGGAGGGCGAGCGAGGACCTTCCCGGTGGTCTGACACCTGCCTGCTGCCAGGCTCTGGGGAGAGCCAGGGCTGGGCCGAACGGGCCCTGGAGAACCAACGATCGGAGCACGAAGCTGCCCTTGTCTTCTCAAGCACCGTCCCAGAGGCTGACATCCCCCGTGCCCCTGAGAGGCAGATCCTTATCTAAGTCCTCCAGCCCTCGTCATTCCCCCCACTGCTACGGGCACATCAGCCCTCTGGGAAGTGCTTCGAGATCCTGGCAGAAGAACCCCCAGCTCCTCTCTCGCGCTTGCCATCAGTCCATCTCAAAGCACTTTATGAAGGAGGGGTCAGTATCATTAGCCCCATTGTACGGCTACAGGGGAAACTGAGGCACCGAGGGAGGAAGCGACTTGCCCAGGGTCACCAGCGGCTTGTGGCAGAGCGGGGAATAGAGCCCAGGTCCCCTGGCCCCAGTCCAGTGCTCTATCCACTAGGCCTCACGACTAGACAAAGAACCCGCACCCATATTTTACTGAGGGGGAAACCGAGGCACAGAGTGGCAAAGAGACTTGCCCCAGGTCACCCCGTGAGGCTGAGATGCTGGAACATTACAGGCCAGAGCCTGCTCTGCTAGAGCGGGAGGTGCAGAAGGGGGAGCGTGGGAATTGCTATTGGTGTAATGACCGAGCTCAAAATCCGGTCACCCGTTCCAGAGGAGACATTGACACTCCCTCCCCCATCCCGAAACAAGCACCGCCCACAACACGCCCCGTCGCCATGTGAGCCTGGAGTGCAGCCCAGGCCGATGCCCCAGCAGAGAATGGTCCCTGGGTAGCACCCTGCCCCCCTAGAGAGAAATCCGCCGGCGCAGTTAAGTCCAGTGCAAACCAGGCTGCTGGCAGCGCTGGAGCAGCTCCTCGGGGCAAGGGAGACCCACGCTGGCACCAAGCACTGGCGCTGAGCCGCCAGCACTGGCTGGGGCCAGGTCCCGGGGGGCTGAGTGGAGCCTGGAGAGTTTGCCATGCAGAAGCGCCCGCGCTCTGCGACGGGGACTGCCGCTCCCTGTGGGACTGGGCAGCGCGCGGGGGAGCGTTTGGCACGGGGCAGAGTAACTGCCATTGGGTGAGAACTCGTCACAAGAGCACGTGGGACTCTGTAGGCGCAGGTCAGTTCTAGGCTGTCAGCCCTTTGGGGCAGAGACTGTGTCTTTGGAGGGTTCGTGCTGCACCTTGCACTGGCTGTCCTTGATCACGCCTGGGGCCTCCAGGTGCTACCCAAATCAACTGCCAACACGTCTAACCTCAGGGATGCCAGACATCTGCACCGTGGGCCCGCAGCCACCCTCACCTCCAGGGGGCTGAACTGAGCCAGCTGGCAGGAGCTCTCCAAGCCAGAACTTTGTGTAACAGCTGCTCCCTTCTACTCCGAGATCTTCACCTTTATCTGAAAAAGGGAGACAAGCTTCTCTTGCAGAGCGAGACTCTCTTCCAGCTGTAATCTGAGCAGAACTAGTGCCTGACTCTGCTGAGAGTCTGAACCAGGAGCTCAGAGACAAGGCTGGGCTCCCCGACTCACGCAGGGGGGTGATGGCTGGCTTAGATAAGCCTGTCTTGGCGAGGTGTGGCTGGTAGCGACTGGTCTGTGTTTGTACGCACATGAGTGGGACCCCGACCGAAATACAAACCATGTAATCGTCACTGTTAACTCTGGAGCCTAGCAACAGCGGGTGAGTGTCAGCATTACGACCTATTTCACTCCTGGCCACAGCACCGAGCAGGAAGAAGGACGCTTGCATCCAAGTTCTGTCCTGTCTGCTGTGAGCGTCACCTACTTCGGGCCTCTCTGGGGCGAGCGTCGTGCTGGAGGAGTCTGTGAGAGCTCCGCTACGTTACTCATCCCAGTTCAACCTCTGGGGCCACGGGCAATGGGTCAGTAACTCAGCACCAGCTCCCTGAGGGCCCAACATCGCACGGTGGACAAGGAGCGGCAAAAGGCAGCCCAGCACCACGGCTGACTGCAGTGAGTGCTGGGCTCCATCAGTCACGGCGGTACCTGGCCAGGGCATAACGTGCCAGCCCTGCCCGCCTGACCCGGGCGAGAGAACAAGTGACGCTCAGCTTTAGGCTGGGCAGCGCAGTCAACACAAACACTCCATCAGCTCCCTTCCTTTCCTCGTGCCGCCTTTGTTAACTGTAGGAAACATCTGAAAGACCTTGAGTTTCCCATTGTCGCTTGTGCGGGAACAGAGCTACCGTGATCAGAACATACCCCCTGCCGCTGGCGGAGAAAAGGGAGAGCGGAATCTCGTTTCCAAAGGGTTTACGATTAGAAGAGAGTTCTGTCACTTTGGCGCGCAGTAATGCACTGTGCCACCAAGTCCCTTCAGAGAGATGTCGAAAACTTAAATGACTGAAAGCAAAAGAGCCCTGGCTCAGGTTCCCAGGCAGGCAGGCAGACATCCTAATTATTGTTAGCTCCACTCCCACACGGAGGGGAGAGCGGCGCAAGGGGACAAGGCAAAGAGAGGACTGTCACATGCTTTTTGCTTTTTTTAAAAGCTTGTCTCCGCTCGCTGCCTTTCCAGCTGTGACACCTCTCACAGTAGTTAATTAGAATCATGTCACCACGTTAATGGGCTCTGACTGGACTCTGACAGATGCTCGTCCTGCGTCCCACCACCCCAGCCGGCCCTGCCTCCCTCCCACGACGCCCCCCCACCCGCCCTGCCCGGGACAGCCTGCCTCACTGCAACACTTGAGAAGCATCCGCTCCACCTGTCCCGGAGCCGCCTGACCTTTACAAGCACTAATTCAAAACGACACTGCTCATTTCATGACATTTCTGTTGATTTTTACTTAAGTCTCTTTTAATTATTTAACTGGGAATATCTCCCCCCGCCCCTGGGCGGCGCGGCGCGGCACGGGAGAGCAAGCCCAGGCCACGAGCTGTGGCCACGCCCCACGGCAGCAGCAGTCCCTCCCCGGAGCAGTGCGGCAGAGCACGCTCGCGCCGTTCAGACAGGTGCTGGGCCCAGCAACGCACGACAAGACACCAGCGCACAAGTGAAGCGTCCGAAGGCTGCCCCAGGGGAGGGGCCACTAGCCGGGTCCGGCGGCCGTGTGGTGAAACCAACAGCTGAGCAACGGGGCCTGCCTGCCGCCAGGGGTGCTCAGGGCACCCCGCCCCAAGGGCTCCGGCACCTGGGCCAACCGGTGCCACCGGGCGCAGGGGAGACGCAGCTCCGCTTACGAGAGAACGAGCCAGTTCTCAGGGACTCCCAACCCAGCCCTCTTCTGCCCCCAGCGCCTGCACTCCCCATCGTCCGACGGCACCGTGACACCCGCAACACACTCGGGCTCTAGAGCCTGGGAACGTCCTGCCCGGGGGCGGGGGGGGGAGAGGCAGTAACCGCACTATCCGCCCCCTGCAGCTGCTGGTGGACCGGCTGCCCGAAGGCCGAGCCTCAGGAGACACCCGCTAGGCTGTGCTTAAAGCCCAGGTCCGAGGGGGAACTCAGGCTGGAGGTGAGCGCGGGCTGGAGACGCTGCCACTGCCCAGGGCTTTCTCCCTGCTGCCCCCCCGCCCCCCCGCGTGGGAGGAGCTCTTCTGCGAAGCTGCCCCACCCTCCTCCTTCCCACCCCGCCCAAGAACGTGGTGCCTGCAAACAACTTGGCAAGGGCTGGGCTGCTGGTGCACAGAGACCCCTGGTTACTGTCTCATTCTCCCTTTGTTGTCTCCCACCTGCCTGCGTCCACCTACCGCCTCTCGTCTCAGACTTCAACCGGGAGCTGCTCGCTCTGGTCCTTTCGGGGGTCCTGCCCCACGGCTAGGGGCCCGCAGTGCTACGGGAACACAGATCACTCAAGAACAACTGGGCCCCACCCAATCCCTCCCCGCTTGGCTATCGAAGGGCTGCCCTTTGCCGGGCACCAGGAACCGGGGTGATGCACACATCGCGGCTGGGAAGGGTCGGTGCAGGTGTTCTGACGACGGGGCAGCCTAAGATGGATGCTGGCTGTGCCGAAGCGCACAAGGGAAGTTGGAGATTCTAAGGCGCTAGGCAGGGGAGAGAACAGCGATTGCAGCCCTGGGGCTGGGCGTGCACGAGGAGAGAAGGAGCGCGCACGAATAAAGCAGGGAGGAGAAGAGACAGATGAAGCACAGCCAGGAAGATCAGGCCCTTCAAGGGGACGAGAAGTCCCGAGGCTGCAGGTTGCAGGGCAGGGACGAAAGGGCAGGGCACCCATTATGCCAAACATGCCGCTGCACTTAGCAAGCGCGCTCCTTCCCGTCGGCCTCTCCTTCGCTGTCAGCGCCGAGGGCACCGGTGGTGCCTCCGAAGCGCAGGAGGAGCCGAGCGGCACCCCGGCAGGCGCTCCCCACGGCGCGGTGGCAGCTCGGTGGTAGTTAATTAGAATCGTGTCACTAAGTAAATGCGCTCTGACTGGACTCTGACAGACGCTCACCTATGACACCGGGGGCCAGGAGACAATCCACATCAAACTACTGCAGTGTGACCCTTTTAACACAAAGAGTAAACTCACTGCACATCGAGTTGAAGCTCATTAAAACTGTCTACTCTGTGAGCATCCCATTAACCTCCCTGTTAAAAACACGCAATTCCTCTTCTTCTCGGCGAGGCCTAATTAATGCTCTGGCTCAGGAACCATCTACCAGCCTAACCTTCCCACATTCCCAATCAGTGAATGAAAAGAGAGCGAGGGAACTAGAAAGACAGAGCCGCGCTCGCCACGTCTCTCGCCATATGGGCTGCTGACCCTGTAAAATAGGTAGGGCTTTTCCGGGAGGGTGAAAGCATGTCGTGAGCACGGGGAGGCACGAGCAGAAGCATCTGCGCAGGGCCAGCGGAGCAGCCTGGCTGCCATTTTGGTTGGGAAGTGCTCAGGTTTATTAAGAGGGAGTGAGTCCCACTGCGCTGGAGCTCAATCCGCAGGCCTCAGAGAACAGGGGTCGGTGCCGGGAGGCTGACGAGTTACTTCAAGCTTTAGCCATTCTATGCACCCCGCAGGCATCACTTCGAGACAGCGCTCTGGCCAGGGCACGCTCTGTGCCGCGAGGGAAGGCAGCCACGACTCCCTCGGGCCCCTCTGGCCTCCGACATGCCTAGTTCTCTCAGCCAGGTCAGCGAGCACAGGTGCTGGCCCAATGCCAAGAGGCCAGCCCAGCCATTCCCCAGCGCTCCCATCGCCCCAAGGGAAGGGCCAGGGGCCAGCCCAACTTCTCTCAGCCACCGCCCCTCACTCCGGCCTGAGGTCTGCCAGGGGAGCAGGGTCGGGCCCGGGCCGTGGCAGTCACATCGCCGGGGAGCTGGCTGCTATGGAAAGGTTCCAGACCAGCTCACTCGGAAACCCACAGGCCGGCGGCTGTGAGCTTTGGCTCTGTGCGGGTACGACGCTCTCTGCACTACATGGTAGCGGCCAAAGCCCCCTGTGGAATCAGGCGCCATCCCACATGACTCCCTGGGGCCATAAAATGCTTCACTAGCCCTTGGCAGTAGGACCACAGGACTAGCAGCTCCCTCCAGGGGTGGAGCCCCATTGCCAGCTCAGCGTGCGGGTCTCCAGCTGTGCAACTTCCTTTTGGGTGTGTTTAGCTCAGAGACCCAGAGCTTCGCCCAGACCCACCACCCCTCTGCAGAACACACTTCCAGAGTTGCAGGGCCGGGCCGGGCAAGGCGCTGAGCGCCCGTAACTCCCATCGGAGAAGGCCCTGCACCGAGCAGGATCGGGATAGACAGGACTCTGCTGAGTTGTGCAGGTTTCAGTTGGCCCAGCAAGTCTCCGAATAATTGGAAAACAAGACAACATGGAATTAATTGGGAAACAGGTACCACTGAGAGGGCAAAATTCCCTGCTGTTTGCGTGCAAGAAAGTGGCAATTCACTACAATTTTCTTGTCAGCTCTGAAACAAATCGTCCATGTTGCAAACCTGTGGAAACCTGGGCTGGGGTCTTAGCAGAACTGCCAGCCTCCCCGACGGGATCCCCCCGGAAACACGGCTCCGGGAAGGTGGTCTGCACACAGGAGCTGCTCTGTTATTCTAGGCAGTAATTAAACGAGAGCTCAAAGGCAGGTTTTAGCACGTGCAGGAGACCCCCGTTGCCTGGCCGTCTCAGCGGGGTGCGATTCCAGGTCTTAGGAGAGCGTCTGATGCTGCGACCCACGTACTCTGCGAGCACGCCGGAGAGCACAGCGGAGCGAGATGACGGGCGAGCCCATCGCGTGACGGGAGAGTCACCCGAGAGGCCTTGGGAAGGACGGTACCGCGCGCTCAGCATCCATCTACCTCCCACCAGGTGTGCAGGGCACCGGAGCACCTCAGCTGCCACGCACACAGCAGGGTGAAGGTTTGCAGAGTACAACGGTAGCACAGGCCAAGCTTTCAGCTGGGACAGGTCAATGTGGGTGCCTGGCTGGAGATGCCTTGCAGCTGGGACTCCCCACAGTGCTGCCCCCTGAGCCCCAAAGCCCCTCGCGGTGTCTCCGTTACGTGCCCAAGGATGGAGGCCCCTCAATCGCGATCGGCGTCTGCAGCCCCTGGCCCGGGGAGCTGGAGCACTCTCCGTGCCGGATCTCTCGCTAGAGAGAGGGCGGGAACGCCAGCATCCGACACCCCCGGGGCTTCAGCAGCCATCAGTCTTGGTGCTAAGCCAGACAAAACCAGGGGTGGGGGGTCCCTTTCGAGTCTCACCCACCCTGAGCCCCGCAGGCACTAGCGCACCCTGTCTGGCTCCTGCCCAACCCCCCCCACACCTGGGGTAAGTTGGGACGGTTAGGCGGAACCTATTTTCCTTAATCCAAAAGGCCCCGCCTCCAGGCCCCGCCTCCAGGGCGATGGGGAGGGACCGACCGACCACGCTCCCGCCCCCTCCAGGGCGATGGGGGAGGGGACCGGACCGCGCGCTCCCGCCCCCTCCAGGGCGATGGGGGAGGGGACCGGACCGCGCGCTCCCGCCCCCCTCCAGGGCGATGGGGGAGGGGACCGGACCGTGCGCTTCTGCCCCCTCCAGGGCGATGGGGGAGGGGACCGGACCGTGCGCTCCCGCCCCCTCCAGGGCGATGGGGGAGGGGACCGCGCGCTCCCGCCCCCTCCAGGGCGATGGGGGAGGGGGTGGGACCGTGCGCTCCCGCCCCCTCCAGGGCGATGGGGGAGGGGACGGGACCGCATGCTCCCGCCCCCTCCAGGGCAATGGGGGAGGGGACCGGACCGCGCGCTCCCGCCCCCTCCAGGGCGATGGGGGGGGGGACCGCGTGCTCCCGCCCCTCCAGGGCGCGATGGGGAGGGGTGGGACCGCATGCTCCCGCCCCCTCCAGGGCAATGGGGGAGGGGACCGGACCGCGCGCTCCCGCCCCCTCCAGGGCGATGGGGGAGGGGGTGCCTGTGTGCGACGAGGGCCCCACACCAGGAGGCCTGGAACTCGAGGGAGCGAGCGACCCTGAGCTGCAAACCTGAGAACTGAGTCCGGCTGCCCCCCTGTACCGCATGCAGGGGCAGCCCAGCACCCCAGGCTCTCGTGAGCTGAAGGGCCAGGCCCTGTTGCATGCTGGGACTTGTAGTCTCCACAGTCCGCCCTGCCCTGGGACTCCCAGTTGCACCCTGGCCAGCAGCTGCTCTCACTGCCTGCCACTGGGCGCTGCGATGGGCAGCTTGTCGGCCACCCCAGCATCCCCCTTCCAGCAGCAGCTCTCCAGAAAAGGAGCAATTTATCCAGCTGAGCCCCCAGTGCCTAGGGCGAGGCCTGCGCCAGCGAGAGCAGGGTGCCAAAGGCCCCCAGCGTGGGCAGGACGGGCACTGAACTCCCCCAGGCAACTCCACAGAGGCCTTGGAGAGGACACCATGGCTGGATGGGGACACTGTGAGAACTGCCTTTCTGCCTGCACCCCGACCCCCCCGGCACGGCAGCCCCAGCCCCCGGCACGGCAGCCCCAGGCCCCCGGCACGGCAGCCCCAGGGCCCTGACCCCCCCGGCACGGCAGCCCCAGGGCCCCCCCCGGCACGGCAGCCCCAGGGCCCCCCCCCGGCACGGCAGCCCTGGCTCTGAGAAGGCCCTGTTTCATGCCTACGCTGGCTCCCACTCCAGGCACTGGGCCTGCGCGTCATACCCGACCCCACAGCAGCAGCCTGTGCTCCCACCTGGAGGCTGCTTCACTGAAACGAGACGCAAAACCCTCCTGAAGGCCGGGGGGAAATAAAGAACAGAGCGAGTGGCGGGAGGGGGAGAACAACCAACCGGCTTTCGAAACGATGCGTCAGGGCAGACAAACACCCTGGCCAGCTAATGACGCTCTGATAAATGCAGCCGGTAATTAAAGGCAAAGACAGACGATATTTGAGGGGTGTTCGGCGCGTTATCGAGGAAAGAGGAGACACCAGACCAACAGCCCCCTCGGGAATGTGAGGAGAAGGAGCGACGCCCCCAGCAGGCGCTGACCCCTCACTCACAGGAGCCGAGCTTGAGCGGGTTGCTACCAGACCCCCATCTTCTGAGGGCCCTTCCCCACCCCACGCACTAGTGACATGAATGAGCTACTGGGCAAGGAAGCACATTTTAATGCTCCCTCCGTCAATAATGCAACCAGATCCATAGTTCAAAAGGAGCCTGCTAATTAAAAGCTGGTGAGCTTTAAATAATTCATCTCCTTAACTCGGATTGATTGGAGAGTTTAGTGGTTAGAGCCTTGGAACAATATTAAACAGCCTCCTCAAGGCTCAGGGAGCGGGTGACTTTTCCAACTCAATCTCAGACCCTGGCCAGCGTCGACGCGTATGGACGCCAGGCCGATAACAGGCTGGGAGGCAGGGACCAGGAACCTGCTGCATCTTTCCAAGATGGGGGAGCAGAGCGACGGGCTGCTGGGGTCAGTGAGATGCTGCCACCACTGGCCATGCTGCACTCCTCTGTACAGCTCTGCCGCTGTGCCTCAACCTGATCCCCACCCCGCCACCCCGACCCACCGCCCCGGCCCGCTGTCCCCACCTGCTGTCCCCTGCTAGCCCAGAACTAGGTTCTCCCCACACACAGCTCTGCCAATACCCCTTAATCCCGACCCGCAGCCCCCTGCACCCAGTCCAGCCAGTGCCCCCTTGCTCTCCCAGCTCTGGGCTCCCACCCACAACAAGGCCACTGCCCCTCCAGCCCGACCCACAGGCCTGTCCCCCTGCTACTCCAGGCATGGCCTCATGCACGGCTCTCCCATGCACCTCAGCCCTGCCACGCTGAACTGTGGCTCTGTTCTGTCCACCAGGAAGCAAGGTGCCTGACCACGAAACTCATCACACGCGCGAGCTAACCAGGGAACGAACCAGCTCAATTCCCCAGGCTCTGTAATGCAGCTGCATCCTGCTTCCCAACTGCACGGCAAGTCCCGCAGAGCTGGCCGCAGGGCAGTGCCAGCCCGATCTGGCATCGAGCTGCCATTCGCCGGGAGAGCACAGACACTGAGACGACGCACCGAGCCGGGGCCCAGCATCCAGTGCCCAGCCTGGGGATCAGGAGCGGACCAAAGCCCAAGCCAGAGGGATCCCGCCGGGGGAAGGTAACAGATGGGCCACACCCGCGAGCCAGCGCATGTGCCGGAGATGCAGCTTGGGGGGCCCCCCAGTGGACGGAGGGGAGTTGGCGCAGGCCACGGATTGGCACCCAGGCGGCAGCTCATGTTCTGAAGCTACTGAGGCGCCCCAATGGGGGTGTGTGTGTGTGGGGGGGGGGGGAGGCACATGTCCTCCCTGGCCTGGGTTTAAAGTTACCCCGGAGCCCTTTCTCAAGGGCTTCAGAGACAGCAGCGTCCCAGTCCCGAGTGCACCAAACCTCCCGACCCGCTGTGAGAAACAGCCCCCATGGCTGGCAGGCTCCCGCCACCCCCAGTACAGCGCCCGCGAGCCCCACACGCGTCACTCACCGATCCCGCTGTGGGGCCTCCCTATGTGCTGGAGGTTGAGTCCTTTGTTCATGTCTAAGAGCCCGTTCTTCGGCCAGCTCCCCATGGCGAAGCTGTATGCCTGCAAGAGAGAGAGCGGGGTTAGCTCGCCGGGCGGCTGGCAGGTGCTTTCTGCCTGGGAGCAGCATCCGCCGCCCCTTTGCCATGGCTCTGGAGCGGCTCCGCCTGCCAGGGCAGTTGGGGCTCTGGGGCGCTCCCAGTTCTTTGTATTCTCACAACAGCCGTCCTGAGACACCCCCCGCCACAGCCAGCCCAGAGCTCTGGTCTAACCCCAAGCAGATGGCTCCACGTTTCAGACATCCACCCGGCCACCGCCCTGCTCCCGCCATGGGAACGCCCAGCACCGACCCAGCGCCTTCCACCATCTGAGCCCCTTCGACATTCAGCAATCTCCATCGCCCGCCAGCATCCGCAGCGTCCCCCAGCCCTGCCCTGTGCCCAGCGCCACAACGTTCAGAGCCTCTGCAAATAAAGGGCCGACAACAACAACAACGAATCATGGCCTCTAGCCATCAGCCCCAGAAGTGCCAGGGCCTGCCCTGTGCCATCCCCAGCCACGGCCAGCACGAGCTGCCTCCGAGCAGGGTGGAAGACCCCCGAGGGGACAGTTCTGCAATGGCCACTGGGGTGGGAAGGGTCACTCGTTCTCCCCGCAGCCTCTGAGGGCTGCACCCAGTCTCCGTCCGGCCAGGTGCACGTGCTCGGCAGCAGGGAGCTCAGGGGCTGGCTCACTCAGGCACGTTACTGGGTAGAGAGCCCACGCCTCAGTCCCGTTCTCCTGCCCTGCACACAGCGGCTGCCCTTGGGCTCGTCAGAGATTCTCCTGCTGGAATCTGCAAGAGTCCCAGGAGCTCTGTCCCCCTTTGGCTGGCAGGCCCCAGAGAGCAGCCAGGGAGCTCTGTCCCCCTGTGGCTGGCAGGCCCCTGGAGAGCAGCCAGGGAGCTCTGTCCCCCTGTGGCTGACCGGCTCTGTCCCCTGTGGCTGGCAGGCCCCGGAGAGCAGCCAGGGAGCTCTGTCCCCCTGTGGCTGGCAGGCCCCCGGAGAGCAGCCAGGGAGCTCTGTCCCCCTGTGGCTGGCAGGCCCCCGGAGAGCAGCCAGGGAGCTCTGTCCCCCTGTGGCTGGCAGGCCCCCGGAGAGCAGCCAGGGAGCTCTGTCCCCCTGTGGCTGACAGGCCCCCGGAGAGCAGCCAGGGAGCTCTGTCCCCCTGTGGCTGGCAGGCCCCGGAGAGCAGCCAGGGAGCTCTGTCCCCCTGTGGCTGCCTGGCCCCGGAGAGCAGCCAGGGAGCTCTGTCCCCCTGTGGCTGGCAGGCCCCGGAGAGCAGCCAGGGAGCTCTGTCCCCCTGTGGCTCACAGGCCCCCGAGAGCAGTCCGGGAGCTCTGTCCCCCTGTGGCTGGCAGGCCCCCGGAGAGCAGCCAGGAGCTCTGTCCCCTGTGGCTGGCAGGCCCCAGAGAGCAGCCAGGGAGCTCTGTCCCCCTTTGGCTGGCAGGCCCCGGAGAGCAGCCAGGAAGCTCTGTCCCCCTGTGGCTGACACGCCCCCGGAGAGCAGTCAGGGAGCTCTGTCCCCCTGTGGCTGACACGCCCCCGGAGAGCAGCCAGGGAGCTCTGTCCCCCTGTGGCTGGCAGGCCCCCGGAGAGCAGCCAGGGAGCTCTGTCCCCCTGTGGCTGGCAGGCCCCGGCGAGCAGTCAGGAGCTCTGTCCCCTGTGGCTGGCAGGCCCCGGAGAGCAGCCAGGAGCTCTGTCCCCTGTGGCTGGCAGGCCCCGGAGAGCAGCCAGGAGCTCTGTCCCCTGTGGCTGGCAGGCCCCGGAGAGCAGCCAGGGAGCTCTGTCCCCTGTGGCTGGCAGGCCCGGAGAGCAGCCAGGAGCTCTGTCCCCTGTGGCTGACAGGCCCCGGAGAGCAGCCAGGAGCTCTGTCCCCTTTGGCTGGCAGGCCCGGAGAGCAGCCAGGAGCTCTGTCCCCCTTTGGCTGACACGCCCCCGGAGAGCAGCCAGGGAGCTCTGTCCCCCTGTGGCTGACAGGCCCCGGAGAGCAGCCAGGGAGCTCTGTCCCCCTTTGGCTGGCAGGCCCCGGAGAGCAGCCAGGGAGCTCTGTCCCCCTTTGGCTGGCAGGCCCCCGGAGAGCAGTCAGGAGCTCTGTCCCCTGTGGCTGGCAGGCCCCGGAGAGCAGCCAGGAGCTCTGTCCCCTGTGGCTGACAGGCCCCGGAGAGCAGCCAGGAGCTCTGACCCCTTGGCTGGCAGGGAGCTCTGTCCCCTGTGGCTGGCAGGGCAGCCAGGAGCTCTGTCCCCTGTGGCTGGCAGGGAGCAGCCAGGAGCTCTGTCCCCTGTGGCTGGCAGGCCCGGAAAGCAGCCAGGAGCTCTGTCCCCTGTGGCTGGCAGGCCCCGGAGAGCAGCCAGGAGCTCTGTCCCCTGTGGCTGGCAGGCCCCGGAGAGCAGCCAGGAGCTCTGTCCCCTGTGGCTGGCAGGCCCCGGAGAGCAGCCAGGGAGCTCTGTCCCCCTGTGGCTCACAGGCCCCCGGAGAGCAGCCAGGGAGCTCTGTCCCCCTGTGGCTCACAGGCCCCCGGAGAGCAGCCAGGGAGCTCTGTCCCCCTGTGGCTCACAGGCCCCCGGAGAGCAGCCAGGGAGCTCTGTCCCCCTGTGGCTGGCAGGCCCCGGAGAGCAGCCAGGGAGCTCTGTCCCCCTGTGGCTGGCAGGCCCCGGAGAGCAGCCAGGGAGCTCTGTCCCCCTGTGGCTGACAGGCCCCCGGAGAGCAGCCAGGGAGCTCTGACCCCCTGTGGCTGACAGGCCCCGGAGAGCAGTCAGGAGCTCTGTCCCCTGTGGCTGGCAGGTGTCCCCTGTGGCTCAGGCCCCGGAGAGCAGTCAGGGAGCTCTGTCCCCCTGTGGCTGGCAGGCCCCCGGAGAGCAGTCAGGGAGCTCTGTCCCCCTGTGGCTCACAGGCCCCCGGAGAGCAGCCAGGGAGCTCTGTCCCCCTGTGGCTGACAGGCCCCCGGAGAGCAGCCAGGGAGCTGTCGCCCTAGGGATGCAGCGGGGAATTCTGGGCCTTAGGCTCGGGAGGGCAGGGAGAAGCCAAGCGCCCATGATACACCTCCAGTGAACGTCCCCCTCTGCTCCCCACACCCTTTCACGCCGCGCCCCTCCCTCTCACACATCTCTGTGCACGTGCTCAGCCATTACAACCAGTTTGTCCCCATGGCTCCCCCGAGGGGAGGGGGACACCCAGCGCCAGCTACCCCCGCGCACAGAACAAGGACAAAATCGAGAACAAAGGCAGTGAGAAGTGAGAACAAAGCTGCAGTGCTGCGTTCCGGGCACCAGGGGGTGCTGCGCCAGGTGACACACTGCTGCTGCTAGCTGGGCCTGAGCCCAGGCCCTGCTCCTGGCACCCCACCCCTGGGTGACCCTCCACGCTGCACCCCAGGCCTTGCCATGGCTCTCGCCAGCACTGGATGCCTGGCTCGCCCACGGGCCCCTGACCAGCCTCTCCCGGGGGCTGGGGTTTGCACGGCCGGCAGGGCCAGAACCCTGAGCAGCTCACAGCGCTGTGGGTACAAAACCCCAGACCCACACAAGGGCGTAGGCACCTGCAAACCCTGCCCGGCTGCCCCCGGCTCTGCAGGTGCCTACACCCCTGGGCACCCACCCGTTCATGGTGACCAGGCAGGTGCGCTCTGAGCACCCCCCCAGAGCAGCCTCTCGCTTTGGGCCCAGCGTCAGTGCGCTCACTGGGGCTGGAGCGGTTTGAAAGGAGACTGGCCACCATCAGCAGGGAGCTCTGGGCCAGTGTCCCGGGCTGCCCTCAGCCTCTCCACCAGGGATAAATCGTGCAACAGCCAGAGGAGCTGGGGGACCAGACCCTGGGCTCCCGCCCCCGGGGGGGCCTTCCTCGGCCAAAGGCTGCCCCCTGCCAGCTCCCCATTCCCACCGGCCGGAGCTCTGCAAACCCTCCCTTCCATCGGGCGGCTCTGCCTGCCCGCAGGGCAGACGGCTCCGGTCCCGCTCCCTGCCCCAGACACACTGCACGACACGGGCCTTGCCGTCCCAGGGCTGAGGCACCAGGACGGCTCCCAGCGAGGCGGGCGGAGGAGAGGCTAATGAAGTTAAAGCGGTAGGACAATGCAAATCTGCAAAGAGCCAGGCTGAGTGTCCACGTCTCACACGTCTATAATCACCTCCTGACAGCAGCACGTCCCCTTCATCTCGGCTGCACTGGGAGCCCAGCCGCAGCACCTGCCTTAAGCCCATCAGGGCGGCCAGGCTGGGTCAGACCAAGGGTCCATCTAGCCCAGTGTCCTGCTTCCGACAGAGGCCAGTGCCAGGTGCCCAGAGGGAGGGAACAGAGCAGGGAATCACCCATTGACCCATCCCGTCGCCCATGCCCAGCTTCTGGCAAACAGGCCAGGGCTTAGCTTCACTCCCGCCAGCCTGAGCTGCTGCCTCGTGAGCCACCGGCCGCTGAGCAGATCACGTGAAGCCAGCAGCATGTCTATCGCCGCAGGCCCATCTCGCCTTGCCGCTCCTGCCGCGCACCCTGCTCCCCAGGACGGACCTCAGCCGGGATCCTACCTCCGCCCGACCCCCAGCCAGCAGAAAGAGGGAGCAGAACAGAAAGCAGAGGGCTGGAGAACGCAGGGACGCGGCTCCGGGGGGGCGTATGGAGGACCACACCTGGCTCCTTGCCCTCAACACTGACGGCCCTGGAAAGGCGGCACTCTCACCCCAGAAGGAGCCCGGCACCACCCCCCGGCCAGCCCCCATGCTTACTAGCCCAAAGGCTGGTTCCTGGGCTGGGGGACCCTCTCCCACAATCTCAGGCTGAGCTCACAGGTGGAAAGGCAGGGCTGGGTTCCAGTGCACAGAGGCCCGGCCTGTAGCCAGCAGGGTGGGGGGTCACAGTGACGCACAGAAAGGAGGGGCCCCCTTTCCAGGGGCTGAAGCTGCTTCATGACCCTTGCAAAATGGAAAGAACGGCCCTGGAGGTCAGGCTGCCCCAATCAGACCCAGGGCTCACGCCCACCAGCCAGCACTGGCCCAGCAGCAATGCCGTTCCGGTGGCCCAATGGGGTATCCTACTCCAAAAGGCAGGGGGGTGTCATACCCCCCTTAGCATGGGGGGCACCACGTCCCCCCGCCCCGGGGGCCCCGCGCGCCAGGGTACGTGTCCCCCTCGGCACGGCGGGCACCACGTCCCCCGCCCGGGGCCCAGCGCCAGGCGTGTCCCTCGGCCCGGCGGGCACCACGCCCTCCTCGCCCCGGGGCCCCGCGCGCTAGGGTACGTGTCCCCCTCGGCACGGCGGGTACCACGCCCTCCTCGCCCCGGGGCCCCGCGCGCTAGGGTACGTGTCCCCCTCGGCACGGCGGGCACCACGTCCCCAGCCCGGGGCCCATGCGCCAGGTACGTGTCCCCTCGGCACGGCGGGCACCACGTCCCCCGCCCGGGGCACCATGTGCCATGGTAAATGTGCCCCTCGGCACGGCGGGCACCACGTCCCCCCAGCCCAGGGGCACCATGTGCCATGGTAAATATCCCCATTGGCACAGCACGTACCACACCCCCCAGCCCAGGAGCATCGTGTGCCATGGTAAATATCCCCATTGGCACAGCGCGTACCACGTCCCCCCAGCCCAGGGGCATCGTGTGCCATGGTAAATAGCCCCATTGGCACAGCGCGTACCACGTCCCCCCAGCCCAGGGGCATCATGTGCCATGGTAAATATCCCCGTTGGCACAGCGGGTACCACGTCCCCCCAGCCCAGGGGCACCATGTGCCATGGTAAATATGCCCATTGGCACAGCGGGTACCACGTCCCCCCAGCCCAGGGGCACCATGTGCCATGGTAAATATCCCCATTGGCACAGCGGGTACCACGTCCCCCCAGCCCAGGGGCACCATGTGCCATGGTAAATATCCCCGTTGGCACAGCGGGTTCCGTATCCCCTTCCCCATGTTACTCCAATTTCAGTGCCCCTGCTGGCTGTTCTACACTCTGCCTCGCTTGCGTCTCAACTGCACGGTGCCAGAGCTGGAAAAAACCCCTCTCAGACTTCAGGGCCTGATGCTGAGATGCAGGGAGCACCGTGCGCAGAGTAAACTCTCGGCATCGCCCGCTGGTGGGTCAGGAGATCCAGCCCTGGCAGGGCAGCTGGCCACACATGGCCTTTGTTCAGAGAGCAGCTCACGGCAATGCCCCTGACTGCCTGCAGGTGCCCTGGCCCCAGGAGCAGAGGAGGGAGCGTGGTGGGATTTATAAAATAAATTCCCTGTCCCCCCAGCAAGCAGGTGGGTGGTGACCTAAACGGAGGTGCGGGGAGAGTGGGCACAGCGAGAATTCAGAGATAAAGATCCAGGTGCCAAATACGAACCGCGCCAGGCGAGCCCCACCACTGCCCCCTTCCTGCCACCTGCCCAGCCCCGTGTCAGGCTCCTCCCCGCCAGCAGGGCCTTCGCTGGTCCTTGGGGCCGTGTGGGTTCTTGGAAGTGAATTTATTGCCAGCATATGTAACCATTCATGCCGCTCTGTTACTCCTGCCTTAGCAAAACACAGGGCTCCACAGATAATTAATAGACAACACTGCTAATCCTACTGGGAGATGATTAGCAATTAAAACTCCTAATTAAGTCTATGCATAATTCACTGAAATTACACTGTGTGTACACACGGGGAGGGTTCCTCGGCCTTCGACAAATATGCACTGATATCTTTATTGTTCATTAGATTCCCTCTGGCCCAGACCCGGGTCTGTCGCTCGCAAGTCAGACTGATGCCTGTACTGCATCCTCGCGCCGGCTGGGGGAACCCAGCTCCCCCTCTTGGGCTGTCTGGAAATCGGACAATGCCCAACGGACACTGGTGTTTGCAGCTCACCAGGTGATCTCGGGCAGCCTGTTTACGTAAAGCGGGGCAGACTGGTGCCACCGGCATGAATACAGAGGTGCAGCCCCCGGAAACGACACGTCTCATCATGCAGCGTGGGCTTGGCCCTTGAAGGAGGATGGCGCATTGCATGCTGGGAATCTGCCAGCTCCATAGGCCACCTGAGCCAGCACAGGTCTTGTTCTCGTACTATACAAGCTGCGTTAATCGGCCCAGCGGCCTGACCATGCACGGGCAGGCTGTGCTCAGATCCTGCTCCTAGGCGCGCTCCTCCGCCCCAAGCCCGCAGCACCTGGGAATGCAGCAGAGGGAGCATTCTCAGCCCCCGGGGGATATGTGGGGTGGGGCAATTAAGATACAGCATTGATAGACTTCAGTCCAAACAGAGAGGGAGCTGCCATGCAGGCATAGGGGTGACCGCTAGAGGGGGGAGCCGGGGGCTCCGAGAGGATGCAGAGGGAGCTTGGTGGAAGGAGATAGCTGTTTGCAGTATGATCCTGTACCTCCCAACATCCCCCCTGGTTCTCCAGCTGAGACCCGGGGAGCCCCAGCCTGCCCCCAGCTCTTATATCGCTGGCTCACCACACGCCCAGCCTGCTCTGGATCAATGGCAGGGTCAGAGGGTGCAGGAGCTGGGAGAGAGGCAATCCCAGCTCTATGAATCGGGCAGTATCTTCCCTTCCAGCGGGGCCTGGCTGCAGGGCCACTGACTTGGGCAGGAGAGAGCTGCCCTCCCCTTGGGGGCTCTGCCTGCGAGCAGGAAGGAAAGAGGATGCTGACAACCTCTCCACGGCCTGGCAGGCACGCAGAAAGCACAGGGATGGCTGTGCTCCAAGAAGGACAACGCAGTACAGATGCCACAGAAGGATCAAACCTTCTAGCACCAGAACAGGTAGAAGAGGCATCCCTGCTCTAGCAAGGAACTGTAACAACTCCTCCCTAGCTCCCCCCTTCTCTGCTGATAGCACCTGGGAAGGACCTCAGCTTCTCACTGCCTACTTCATCCTTTGCAACGTCTCCTGGGTGCCTCGCCATGAGCTCCCCGCCTCGCCACCGGGCTCGGTGTGGCACAGGTGAGCCCAGAGACCATTCTCCACCCAGCACAACCATTCTGTCTCAACCAGTTTCACACACTGCAAGCCCGGGCTCTGCACAGGGGCTGGGCACGTGGAAGTCAGCTGTGGGGAACGGAACCGGAAGAGCAGCAGCCAAGGCAGGAAGCACCTCGTGGATCAGCACCAGGCATAACACTTTCCTTTGCTAATCAAGGTCATTTGGTACGGCTGCAATACCTGAGCAAACTAGCTAAGCAGCCAGTGTGCAAGGTGGCCTGACCACTGAAGGTCAAGTGTGCACTTATGCATATTCAAAGCTGTCTGCAGGATCGATTGGGTTTTAATTGTTTTTCCTGGGGTTTTGGAAGGAACTGCCAGGGGCATTGATCAGCCCCAGACAAGGCTGCTCACACTTCAGGGCTCGCAGACACTGTCACTTTGGCACAGGCAGATGGAAATGAAGGCACAAAACCCAGAGCTGCACACAGCCACAGCAAACAAAACATGCCACTTCCGAGAGGCAAGCTGCCCCCAGCCTGCCGCGAGCTCAGGCACATGGAGGAGGAGGAGGAGTGCGCCAAGATGTGGGATCGGTGAATTGTATTTGAAAATAAAGTTTTTTAATTAAAATTGGCAATTCTGAGCCGCCTGCCGGCAGCAGCCACACAATCAGGAGAGACGAGCGTTACTGTTTAATATTTAAAGACTGCGTTTAATCTTTAAACAGGAAAGCTCTTCTTCTGACTGTTAACGCAAGATGGAAAGTGCTTTAAAGTCTCAGACACTGGGGCTTCCCACCCTGCCAGGGTCACAGAGGAGGCCAGCTCCTGGCAGCTCATCCATGACCCAGGGTTCTTGGCCTACTCTTCTCTACAGCACCAGTGAGATTTCAGGCAGCCTGCGGACACGCACATTTCCAGCTTGAAAAGGGACATCATAAATAAATGTCATTTAAACAAACCAGCCCAATGTCCTCCCATGTTACTACCACCACCACCAATGCTTACACCGAAGGCATTCAAAAGCTGCAGTGGTGTCTCTTTCACCGGTTATGCTGGCTCCGACAAGGAGACCAGACTAGTTAATTTCCCTTTCTGGTTCCAGTCATTGTTACCGGGTTTGGGCTGACAATCCCATGGGAGAAAATCCCAAACACAGAACAAGTCTCCTTGGGGTCCCCCCCCAACACACATAAACCTTAGTTGTCAAAAAAGACAGAGAAAAAATCAGCAAGAACATTTTGAAATCTTTTGTTAACATTGTGAATTTTCAAACTTTTTCAACCACTCTCTTTGAGCTGGTAAAAAAGCAGAAAAAGCTACCTGGAAAAAAGAATCTAGTTGCCCTCATGGAAACGTTTCCATTAATATAAAACTTTAACATTATTTTTCATTTAATGAAATCCACATTTTGGCTCTAAACTGCCTGACGGTGCCCCTTTACAGTCGTATCATTAGTTAATTACACAAGTCTGGCACTTCATAAACAAATCTGATCCCAGGTTCTTGCCTGCAGGAGTTTGCCCTGGTGACGGGCATGCCCTAAGAACGGCAGCAGGTTAGACAGGCAGCCTGCGTCTGCAGATCGTACTCAGAATTGTGCTTACCCACTGCCCCCAGGACGCTCCTGGCAGCGAGCCCTGTGCCGGGCGTGGCTGCAGCTGCAGAGTTTTGCCAGATAACATGGACGTTTGCTGGAATGAAGCTGCCTGCCCCCTTTGGTCAGCCCCGCTGGCACTCTGCTTGTTGACTCATCCAACACAGGGGCCAGGAACAGCAGGAGACTTCAGGAAACTAAGTTTTGTGACCAGCTCCGTGGGAGGCTTCAGGGCTCCTGTTCTCCCAGCCAGCACTCTGCAGATACAACAGCCTTGGGTGTCAGGAGAGCTAGCCGTTCTCAACACTCCCTCGCACGCAGCGATCCCAAAGCACGGGGCATGCCCAGCAGACTGGCTGGGTGGAGGGAATGTTACAGTTACACAAAGGCCTCTCAATTATTCTCCAAATTCTCAGCTTCCATTATTTTACAAAATGAAATCTCTGGCTTTATGGATGCAAAGAAAACATTCAAAACATGATTCAGAAGCAACTGTCTGAAATTGCAGAGAGCCTGAAACAACAGCTCCATAGCGTGAACTGCGCCATCCATCTCAGCGAGTTCTCCCTGATGCTCAGCAAAGCATGGAAGAGTCGTATGACCCCAGCTCCGGCTAAGGGGAAGGGAGGCACTAAGAAGCCGCCGGAGGCGTGGGGGGTGTATGAATTACGCTGAGTAGAGTTGTAATAACACACCGGGGGCTGCAGGCATAATGGTTTCATTCTCCTGAAGGGGGCTCAGCTTTCTGCAGTTTGGAAAATGCTCTCGTAGCAGGCAACAAGCTGCGGCCTGACAGCACGTCCAGCCGCTCACGCAAGCACTGCGGCACAAGGCCACACGTGTGCGTGGCTCCGTCCAGCACGGCAGGGAGCTGGGCGCAGCAGGGATGTGAGAAGGTCCCAGACACTGTTCTCTAGTGCAGGGACTCCTGCTGCTAGTCAGACACGGGCTTCCCTCCCCACAGACTGACAATGCGCTCGCTCGGTGCCTCAGTTTCCCCCTCCAAACAAGCTGACAGTTCACAACTGCACCCTCCGGGGGCCGGGGGAGGTGTTGTGGGGATTAGTCTCTCGCGTGCTACGTAAGCCCTAAACACGGATACATACACCCCACCGGAGTTTCAGTGGGACTCTCCACACGCACAGCGCAACTCGCGGGCTTCAGTGCTCTCCTGGATCGGGGCCTAAACTGGTGTTAAAAATTAAGAGAAAGAAAAATTAAATAGCAAAACTCTCTGAATTACGGCAAGGAACCCAGGCATCCGGGACAGCTTTCTGGTTCAGGGAAAGGGAGGGAATCGTGGGAGGAGAAGAGTGACCGGAAAGGAAATTTCAGAGCAAAGCAGACCGTACAGGGCACAGCAGGGAATTCACCGCTACCCCCGTCAGGGAAAGAGAGGGGCTCCAACCCAGCCCGTCTCTCAGAGTCTCCCTGACAGTCCCACGGTGCCCTGGCCAAACCTACGAACTAGCTGGGTCACTGGCAGCTGGAGCAAGAGAAACCCCTACTCCAGCGTTCCCAGGGGCTGGATTTGGGGGGACTGTCACCATATCCACCTCCCTGCTCTCCTGCACCGCCCCCGACATGCACTCACTGGGCCTCGTACCAGCCAGTCGTATTGTGAATCCAAACACACACACGCCCCACCGCAAAGCTGGGTGGCCGGCCGGCTGCCCGCCTGGCTGCAGGCAATGAGCTTTCGGGGTTTGCACCTCAACAGTCGATAAGCAGCACAGTGGCAAAGCTGCCGTTCCAGAGGTGAGAAAATTCCCAGAACAGGCCCCCGTCAGGCTGGCGGGCTGATTTAGCTGGCCTGCATAGCGCTCTATCATTGCTTTATGGGGACGTGCCAGCACATTCGCTCACACATCAGAGTACACCGAGATTCGCCTCCCCTGCCTCACGCAAACAGGACATCAGCTCGCACACTTCTAGCATGGACTCACAAACCCTCTGCGCACACCCCACTCAGCGCCTCACTGCCGAAGTGGCTCTGGCCAGCTGGGGCTGTCTACCCCCGCAGAGACTCTGACAACAACAGGAGGCAGCTCTGGGGTTTGGTGCAGAGGAGGAATACAAAGTTTTCCCTGTCCTCACACCCTGTAACAATGGTAGGCTCCATTCGCAGCCCCAGCCCAAGCCTCATTTCCAGCACTAAATGTTCGGGTGACTCCCAAACCCATCTCTGAGTGCCTCCGCTAACACCGGCCTCGTCCAACATACGAGAACAAGGGCGACATTCATGGCAGCCTGGTCCCCCTGCCGCAGCGCTAACGACTCTCTGGGCCAGACATGGCCAGTGGTGCAAACGTCACTCTTCAGCAAGGCAGGTTCGGTCCCACCTAGAGTCGGGCAGGAAACCGAGAGAAGATTTGGGCAAATTTGTGTTTTGGGCAGTTGCGTTTGTCACACTCATTTTCCTAATTTTCCACCTAATCTTTTATCGTTTTTTTAAACTTGGTTTTTAATTTCAAATCAGAGTTTTTGAAAACAAGAATCTTTCGATTCCGAAACCCCCTCCGCAGAACGAAGGCAACAATGCAAAGACAGAGGAAAAGAACACGCGTGAAGGAACATGAGGCTCCAGCTTTCTTAAAAGTGTCTCTAATTTTTAAAAAAAATTCCAATGTTTTTGTAAAAAATTCCATTTCAGGGGAAAAACAGCCACATTTAAACAGGTTTTTGTTTTGTTCTGTTTTAAATGCAAACCAATTCTACTTGCTGGCTCCTGCCCGGCCTGAGCGGGGCCCGTTCCCCAGGAGCAGGGGCTCGTCCAGGCACCAAGCTGCCAATTGTTACTCGCCTCGGCGACATTCGGAGGTGTGGAAAACGGCTGTATTTTAAAAGCCTAGTTAGTTGCAGACGCACAAGCTTTCTCCTGGGAATGGGCGACAGGGGCTGGATCACTTGCTGATTCCCTGCTCTGTTCATTCCCTCTGGGCACCTGGCACTGGCCGCTGTCAGCAGCCAGGACACTGGGCTAGACGGACCCTTGGTCTGACCCAGCCTGGCCGTTCTGTGACCAGACAGCCACAGGGTGCGAGTTTTCTTGTCTGGTCAGCCTTGCCCAGCATACAGCAGGAGATGCTTCCCCTGCAACCCACCTATTCAGTCAGCCACTGGGGGGGGGCTTATCTGATCATAGAAAGCTTGTGCGTCTGCAACTAAATAGGCTTTTAAAATACATCTTCAAAGGTTTTAAATCAAACCCAACTACTTCCGCAGTCAGCTCTGCAGGGCAGGGGCAGCCTTTTGCCAAGTGTCTAGGCAGCGCTCGCACAACGGAGCCGCAATCTCAGCAACAGCCTCCAGGAGCTACCGGGATACCCACGTTACTGCTACTAATCGTTTGAAGCTCACGCCGGGTATGGAGCTAGCAAGGTGTACTTCTCCCAAGGCAAAGTTTCTGGCCCCTGCACCAAGCAGATCAGGGCAAGCCGAGGTGCTGACACCAAAGCCAGACCAGACCACTGGATTTAGGGGCTGATCCTGTGCAAATAAGAGTCAGGTAACCAATCACCATCTGGGCTGACAACTCTCCGGCTAAATCCTCACCCCAGCTGCAACTGCTATAAGACAGGCGAGGAGAGGAGAGGAGACTGGACCTTGAAAAGGAGGTTCAGTGCCAAAGGGCTCCCGGGTCTCTAAGGCCGAGCAGCGTTAGCTGCCTCTGCTCTGGTGCTGTGTACGCAGGATTCTCAGCGGCTTTGCAGACCCAGGCTAGCTGGCAGGAGGCAGGAATCGGCCCCAGCCCCAGCGCCACACAAACCCCGGGATAACCTGTCCCTTTTAAGCAGTTTAGTCAGAAGCGCTGCTACATTCACGGCTTTTCAAGTATTTTAGAATCACTTACAAAAGCAGGATTAAACTATACGAAATCCCATTTAATAGGACAAATAAAGAAATAACAATCGACTCTATCAGCCCCGCAAAGGCAGGCTTGAGTCAAATAAATAAATAACTAAGAGAGGGAGGAAAAAAGGAAAGGGGGGGGGATAATATGTGTTTACTCAAGCAAAGAAAAAAATATTTAAGTGATGTAGGGGAGAAGATTGCGGTAACTAGTGAAGAATAACATCGTCTGCTTGGCTGTCAAATCACACACGAATTTCAGTAATAGATTCTCATTCTGACACTCAATTCAATTCAAAGGTGATCCTGCTTTATCCCAACACATCAAATATTAAACACTCGTATTAGCCAGGGTGTCGTCGCCTTTCCCGGCTTAGACATGGCAGAAGGGTTTTTTCCCCTACTTCCCTTCACTCACTCTAATATTCTCAATGTTATCTAAACATGCCTTCATACACTGGGGCTCCTTATCAATCCCATTTGGGGAGGGGGGGAACTTAAAATGGTATTAGCTTGGGGGGCTTTATTATTATTATTTCCAAAGCTTTTCAATTTTGTGTGGAAAAAGCTTAGAGAAAAAGGAGGAGGGAGGGGAGGGCAGCGCGGTGCGAGAGATGGAGTGAGGGGAAGTATAAGAAAGGGGAAAGCAGGCAGCAGCTCTTGTTTGACGGATGCCTTTCAACAAGGGCAGTCTAGCTTGTCAAAGCCCGGGCTCGAGATGAATTGGCATATCTATTCAGCCTGCCTCTGGATGTCATGCAATACAGTTTCATATTCCCAGATAAGGCATGATAAGCAATTGCTGCCCTGACACCAGCGCCATCCATCCCTGCCTTTCTGTGCACGCGCCCGTGTGAGTACTGCGGATCTCCGCCAAGCCACTAATAAGAGGCATTTAATTTTTACAAATGCAGCGAGGAGAGGGGGCCTTCGAATACGCCAGGAACACCCCCCCCCCCCGCCACCAGCACAAAGACTGTGGATGTTTAATAACTTTCTCAGGAGCCCCGACTCGCCCGCACTCACGGACGCTGCTCCGCACTGCACATGTCGGGGCCGTTCAGCATGCAGAACACAGAACCCAGCGCTAGAGTCTCCAGATGAGACGTACGTGCTAATTAAAGGTGGAGAGTGGGGAAGCACAAGGATTCCCGGCCCTCTGGCCACAAAGGGAGAACGGGCCCTTTCCCCAGCTGGTGGGAGCGCAGGGCTTGGGGCCAAGCAGGAGGGTCTGCACTGCAAAACCCCAGGTCAGGATTAGTGGAGGTTCCCGGCACATCTGACAGGAGTGGGGGCACGTGGCTGGATCATGCCACACTCCTTGCTAGGAACCTCCGACAGGGCCTCTGGGACACCAATGTTAAATGGTCACCGACCAGGCCTGTTTGTCTCTCCTCCAGTAGGCCGAGAAGACGGATATGCCAGATACCTCCACTGCTCTTTGGACATGCGAGCACTGCAGGAAAGGCTCCAGGCCTGGAAAGTGGCTATTTCCCCTGGGTTCTGGAGAGAACCGGAGCAAACATGAGGTTCAAGGAACTACTTCTAATCCACGACATAACCCTGCCCCCTTCACCCCTCCGTCCTGGCTGCTACGCACGGCATCAGCACCCCCGACACACTGCTCACACCGGTGTCAATGCAGGAGGAGGGCACCGCATGGTCACGCCTCCCCCCATGGAGAGTGCGTGTGCACACACAGCATTATTGTAGGGTCTACAAGACCAGTGGCTAGTGTGTTCTCTGTGTTTGTGAACACCCCCTCGTTCACGTCACTATCCTGACTCGGGCAGAGCCACATGGCTTTTGACCCAACTGACTGGGATTTTAACAGCTTAGCACAGAGCAGGCTTGGTAAACAGGGATCCGCTGAAATCCCTTGGGGGTACTGAAAGCTTCCTCGCTAACTCCCCCGCCCAAACGTCCTACGCTGGTGTGGCTTCTCCACAGCCCCCTTCTGCCAGGGCCGGGGGTGCTGTGTGGCAGCACACAGCTGGGTAAGGGGAAAGGACACTGCCCATTGCAAAGGGTTCCTTTTCTTGCATTACCTTGGGGCTGAGGTTGGCCGGGCGTTGCCTCAGCCTGTGGGAAGGGGCGGTCAGAGTCCGCCCGGCTGGGCACAGCCAGGGGAAGGGTTAAAGGAGGTGGGGGAGCGGTCTCCCTACTTAAAGACTAGTGTCAAGTCCAACTTTTGCTCACATGGGACAGATTTTTGCACTTCACCCGGACAGCCAGCGTACCACGTGTCCCTCTCATTGCGTTTGCGAGGGCCTTGTCACAGGAACCGGGGCTTTCCGCAGCATACGGCACAAACCCCATTAACAGCCTTGTTTTAACACGACGGCCCAGGCCTGCACACTGACCTCAGGCAGGACGCGCGCAAACACCCACCCCCACGAGCAGCTGGACTCAGATGAGGCATCCCACTACGCCCAGCCTTCAGCACTGGCAGGTGAGGGGGGGAGAGTAACAGGCTGGGCGCTAGACGCACTGTCCATCCTTTTCCCTTAACGAAATGAGCAGGCCCCAGAGTCGGAGCTCTGCAGAAAGCCCCCCCCCCCCCCCCGAAGGCAGCGTGGTTCTGGCGAGACAGTCACACACATTATCATCTATTAGCTGTTCTGCTGTAGCACCTAGACCGGGGGCCCAGGCACTGCCCCTGCCCCAGGGAGCTCACGGCCCTAGCAGGCAAGATGACCAAAGGAAGGATTCCCACCCCCGTTTTACAAATGGGAGAAACCGAGGCACAGAGCGATTAGACGACATGCTCACGGTCACACATGGAGCCTGAGCATTAGCCAGAAGCCCACCCCTCCTCTCCTGGGAATGCACCGAACCTGGGGAGTTCTTAGCTCCCACGGCAGCAGGACAGACAGGGACCGGACCCAGGACAGGACAACAGGCACGCTACAGAACAGAGTCCTACCTTTAAAAGAAAGTAAGAACTCTGCTGCTGTGAATGTGCTGGGTGAGCAGACTGGGTGGGCCGCACAATGGAACAAGTAGGCCTCTTTGCATAAAGAAGAGACACCCTCAAGAAGTTTAGGCCTCACTTTTAGTTTTGTTTGAACAAGAAAAGCCCCGCGGCCAGGAAACCCGGGCCCCCGGCCACGGTCACAGAGTTCTACATATTGTCTGGCCTGGGGTTAGCAACACCCTGGAGATCTGGGTCCAAGTCCTGGCTTCTAGCACCTGCAAAATGAGCGGGGTGGTGTGAGCCCAGTTCTGCCGCTTCGGCTCGACAGAGGACTAACCCCAGCGTGGCAGGGGTACAGGCAGCCCAGGGTAGTACAATCCAGAAGTGAGGCGCACTGGCACAGCTATGGAGGGGAGCCCCCAGCTGGAATAGGAAGGGGGCTGCGGGTTGGGATTGAGGGGCACCGTCAGAGCTGAGAGGAGCCCAGGGCTGGGCCGGCAGGGGCTGTGGGTCGGGATTGAGGGGCACTGTCAGAGCTGAGGGGAGCCCAGGGCTGGGCTAGCAGGGGCTGCGGGTCGGGAGTGAGGGGCACTGGCAGAGCTGAGGGGAGCCCAGGGCTGGGCTAGCAGGGGGCTGCGTGTCGGGAGTGAGGGGCATCGGCAGAGCTGGGGGAGCCCAGGGCGGGGCTGGCAGGGGGCTGCGGGTCGGGAGTGAGGGGCATCGGCAGAGCTGAGGGGAGCCCAGGGCTGGGCTGGCAGGGGGCTGCGGGTCGGGAGTGAGGGGCATCGGCAGAGCTGGGGGAGCCCAGGGCTGGGCTGGCAGGGGGCTGCGGGTCAGGAGTGAGGGGCACTGGCAGAGCTGTGTCTGGGGGAGCTGCAGGGATGCTGAAGGATGCATTGGCAGTGCTGCAGGGAGGAAGCTCGTGTAATGTGGCCCTATACCTACCGTTACCCGCTCTTCCCTGGGATAAGCACCTGCTCACGTCTTTTCACAAGGCTGTTTTCTCTCTGGTCCCAGCAGGTCTGACTGCACTGCAGGGCTGTTTACACAGGGGCTAGATTACACCCATTTATGGAATCATCTCAAAGTAGCGCTTTGGATTTTAAGATACACAAGCAGCCTCCAATTAGCATGTGAAAGCCAGACACACACGGAGCACGGCAGGGAAGTGGGAGTAACAACACAGAGCTGATCATCCTTCCAGTCCCCAGGAAAAAATATATCTCACATGCTGAGGTAACAGCTCCTCCAACCTCTCGAACCGCATTGCTCTCGGCTCCTGGTGGATCCCGGCGGATACCGAGTACACGGGGGGCCAGCCGCACGCGCTAAACAGCTCCCTCGGTGTGCCACTAACTGCACTTTAACTGGCTGAATGCCAGCCCAGCGCGGAGGCGTGGGAGGTAAAAGGGTTGAGTACGGGATCACTGTGTGAACACCCAAGGGAGCCCACTCACAGGGTAGCTAGGCACAGACCTAGCACCACGCGCTCTCCACAGCACGGGGCAAAGTCTGGGCAGCCCAGCACCAGGCGCTGCTCCTCTGCTAGCTGAGCTAGCCGCTGGGGCTTGGCTTTGTCTGTTATGCAGCCATTTGCCAGAGCAACAGGCGCTCGGGGTGGCTGGGACATGGGATCTCAGCTAGAGCCAGCCAGATGGCAGAGATCAGAGGTGTATTAGACACACATGCAGGCGGGGAGATCAGTTGGCTCAAGCGACAGGTAACTCAAAAGCCGCGTCTCTTGTATGGAAGCTTGAAGGGGAAGCGATTCCCACTGGCTGCGAGCAGGGGAACAGCTAAGCAGGAGCTGTCCGCATCCCCTCCTTGCAAACACCTTTGGCTCTGCCCTCTCCAGAGCTGGAACACAGGCGTGTGAACACAGTAAACAGCATAGCTGGGCCCCCAAAGATGAGAACTAGCCCAAGAGTTAAACTCCAGGACTGAGCCTGGGGGAGGGGACACACAGAGATTTTCTAGAGCACACTGGGCTGCAGAAAGCTGGACAGGGATTCCCACTAGATCTGGCTGGAAATTAGATGAAGAGAGCCACAATTTTCCCCATTATACAAAGCCCTGTAACAGTATCTATTAATCTAGCTCGTTCTCCTCAGCCTCCTGCAGTCGTAGAACTGTAACTTTAACACGCAGATGTGCCCCTGCACACACGCGTGCGTGTACACACCCACACACACACCCATGTAACCCATACATAGTTCACTGTAGACACTGGCGCTGGGATCGCTGTCGAAATGTTCCAGCCCTTCCGACAGATTTTCTCCCTGACTTCGATTTTTAAACAAACACAGGCACACGCTCCCTGTTTAATTTCCGTGTGCGAAGGAAGCAGGTGCCCGTGTTCCCGTGAGCTCTCCCTTCTCTAGGTTTTTTTTCCTTCTTGGATCCTGCCCCATTAGTTCAGTGCCCAGCCATCTGCGACGTCTCCTGTAATGCTGTCCCCCCTGTGTATCAGGGAGCTTTTCCATTAGTGCCTTTAATATTCTGACACCTTAGCACAGGCTGCTATTACATTCAAACCCTGATCGCCCTGTGAAATTACATCGCCGGGCTTGCTAAGATGGAATTGTGTATAATCAGGCTGTGCCATGCACTGTCAGTCCCATCACAAATGCAGCGTCAAGCAGGCTTACGGGTGGGCTCAGCAGCTGCTACAAGTGTATTTTTTTAACTGGATGAAGTATCCCTTATTTAAAGCATTTCCTTAAGACAAAACAAAGGCAGGGGAAGGCAAACCAACAGCTGCTGCACTACGGTGCCCAGAGCTCTGGTTTCTCTAGAACGATCTCACCCGGGGAGGAGGAGATAACGATAGTTAAACAGCCAGCCAGGGAGATGCGTGACACCCGGAAATAGCTGAATAAAGCACAGTTATTTACTCCAGAGAGGGGGAGAGAGGAGGGAAAGCCCAGCATCGTACTACAGGTGCCACGCACTGTTAAGACATAGACATTAACGGGCCATGGACCTCTTTACGAGGCTCTGTTTTATAAGGCTACTGCACTCTGACTGCTACCGACACAAACAGCCAGCAAGTCCCAGGCCTCACAGCCAGCTGGGCTGTTGCATTGTACCAGCAACACTCAGTGATTGCCCTGGAACGTTTTATGGACAAAAAAACACCCGTGGCTCGCCATGCGTGTGAACGCCAGACCCAGGGATTGTGCCGACACCTGTGGCACGCCGTGCGTCTGAATGCCAGACCCAGGGATCGTGCCGACACCCGTGGCACGCCGTGCGTGTGAACGCCAGGCCCAGGGATTGTGCCGACACCTGTGGCACGCCATGCGTGTGAACGCCAGGCCCAGGGAACACGCCAATACCCATGGCACGCCGTGTGTCCGAATGCCAGACCCAGGGATCATGCCGACAGCTGTGGCATGCCGTGCGCGTGAACGCCAGGCCCAGGGAACACGCCAATACCCATGGCACGCCGCACGTCTGAATGCCAGACTCAGGGATCGTGCCGACAGCTGTGGCACATCGTTTGGGTGAATGCCAGGCCCAGGGAACAGGCCAACACCCGTGGCACGCCGTGCACATGAACGCCAGGCCCAGGGAACACGCCAACACCCGTGGCACGCCGTGCACATGAACGCCAGGCCCAGGGAACACGCCAACACCCGTGGCACGCCGCGCACATGAACGCCAGGCCCAGGGCCTCTCCCCAACTCTCGAGCTGCAGGGGGAGTGGGGTCTAAAGTAACTCCACTGATGCCTGGCTCATTATTAAGGCTTATACAGGGTGAATTCGTAAATTCATTCATGTCCGTCCTCTATAACATTGATAGAGAGATATGCACAGCTGTTCCCCCCCGCCAGTATTAATCACTTATCTGGGTTTACTAATAAACAAAAGTGATTTTATTAAATATAAAAAGTAGGATTTAAGTGGTTTCAAATAATAACAGAGAGAACAATGCAAGTCACCAAGCAAAATAACACAACACGCAAGTCTGAGCCTAATACATTAAGAAGCTGATTACAGATAATATCTCACCCTCAGAGATGTTCCAATAAGCTTCTTCTACAGACTAGACTCCTTCCTAGTCTGGGCCCGATCCTTCCCCCCGGTACAGTCCTTGTTAGTTCCAGCTCCAGTGGTAACTAGGGGATTTCTCCTGACTGGCAGCCCCCTTTGTTCTGTTCCACCCCCTTTCATGGCTTTGGCACAAGCTGGGAATCTTTTGTCTCTCTGGGTCCCCACCCCTCCGTCTAAATGGAAAAGCACCAGGTTTAAGATGGATTCCAGTATCATGTGACATGGTCACATGTCACTGTAAGACCCCAGTCTCCATTCTTCCCGGGTTGGCCCCCAGGCACACGGGAAGGCTTGCAGGTAAATAAACCATCTACAACCAATTGTCCTAGTCACTGGGAGCCATCAAGATTCTAAACCACCATTAATGGCCCTCACTTGGCATAATTACAGTAGGACCCCAGAGTTATACATCATATTTCTAGCTTCAGATACAAGAATGATACATGCGTACAAGTAGGAGGAGTATATTCAGCAGGTTATAACCTTTGTTATGATACCTTACAAGAGACTTTTTGCATAAAGTATATTCCAGTTACATCATATTCACACTCATAAGCACATTTCCAGAAAATATATGGAGGGCAACGTCACAGGGGAGACCTGACTTTTGAGTCAAGTTTGTTTTCTGGGAATAGGGTGCAGCCTTTGTGCATTTTGGGGGGGCCGCTGGGCTGGGAGGCTTGGGCATGGAGCAGAGGAAGGAGGAAGTGTGGGGACAGATGACGTGGGAAGAGGGAGAGGATCAGGGTGGCAGGGGCAGTGAGCTCTGGTTGCCAAGGGCACACATGGATCGGAGAGAACTCGCCTCCCCCCCAAGCCACAGGGCGAGTGTGAGGCAGGGCAGCGTGGGCAGAGGGATCGGGTTGCTGGCCTAGGTGTTGGCCATGTGCTCGGGGGCAGCAGCTGGGAGAGGACATGAAAACAGGAGCCCGTAGCTCCCCAGGAAGGTCTGAGCCTTGGTCAGCAAGCCCAGGACAGAGCCGAAGCCCAGGGTACAGAGAGGGGCCCCTGACCCAAGTGCCAGCTTCACAGGGGCTTGCAAACATACCACTGATTAGTCTCTGGCCAGCAGCCCCCCAAGAGGACCGAGACAAACACTGTCGACCAGAGAGGTCAGGATCATTATCTTAAAACTCCAGCATCTGGGGACCCGGGGCTGAGGGCACCCTCTGAATTCTTGCCCTCCAGCACAAGCGTGGGCATGGTGGGGGAGAGTTTGTCCCATGGCCATGTGCCCCCACGGGGAGGAGGGACTCAGCAGTTTGCCAGCAGCAGAGTAAGCGAACAGCACACACCAGTCTGCAGGGTGGGAGTCTGCTCATCCCGGGGAGACCACATCACACAAACTGGTACAAGAAACTCTAACTAGATAGCACGTATCATAGCAACCTGAGTAAGGAACTAATTACTGGGCAGCATCCAGCAGCTGCAGAGAGAGACGGCCGTAAAATCATGTCCATGAGGTTGAAAGGCGAGGCTAAGACCAGACAAAAGGTGAGCGTGCACCGGAGCACAGCGCCGCTGGCTGAGCTCTGCTTGGCAGACCAGCACGGACGCTTACAGCTGCTCAAATTAAGACAAAGTCCGCTAAGTGCCTCTGCAAATCGGGATGTGCCTGGTCCTTCCCCATCCGCTGTAACGCTGGACCAGACACACACAGACTTAGCCTCTGCTCCAATTTCAGAGCCCTGTCCAGAGCTTGGGGGCCCTTTCTCCAGGTGGCAGCCGACTCCTCAGCGCCTGAGTCCAGGGATCATCCACCACTGAGCTGCACAGAGCCACAGCGTTCTCCCCTGCCAGGAGCAGAGTCCATGCAGATTGCCGAAGATGAGGCCTTGAGACATAAACCCTTGGGATCAGAGACCCGGTAGGAGGCCTGAGGCCTGAACTGAAGTAAGCCTCATCCTACTGCAGAAGGTAGCCCTGGTAGACGAACATCAGCGTGTTACTGAAAAGGGCAAATTCCCCAGGGCCGCTGGCTGCCAATGCTCAGAAGGAAAGTTATGAAGATATTTAAAGTGAACATGAGATGTGGAAGAGAGACACGTGATCTGCCAGTGAAATGGACCCACACTCCCCAGTTCTCGGCACTGCCCCATACTATTCCCTGAACGTAATTCTGCCAGCTTGGCTGGCTCATATTATCTTGCCCAGGTGGAAACTCCATGAATGATCCAACCACAGCTCATTTACACACACCCCTGGGACAGAAAAGGAGTGTGTCCAAATCCCCCACCTTACAGCATGTCGTGTTATTAGAGCTGGGGCCGTCCTACAGGGAGTTCCCAGGTTTCAACATCTTTTTTCATCCCAAATCGGGACAAAACGTCAAAAAACATCAGAAAATTTCACAGCACATAAAGTGCCATTTGGAAGGGTCACCACTGCCCGGCCAAACAAAGACTGCAGCATTCCAAAGAGGAATATTTTGGTTCCTTGGGAAATACAGATCTGAAATGAAATTTCTCGTAGCAGATTTTTCAATGGAAAGATATTCCCCTGCCCACATTTTCCAGAGGAAGTTTTCTATTTCAACAAAATCATTTTCCAACTGGAAAACTTTTCATGTGGAAAATTGTGGCCATCTCTAGTTGTTATGTAGAGGCACGTATACACAAATGTGTCCGGCCCAGAAGGCCCAGCACTCAGCACCAAATAAGCCATACCGATTGCCAGGGCTTCTAGGCGCTTCTGTCATCTGATTAATTAACAGCCACAAAGCAGTGACACACCTTACTGCTCAGGAGGAACCCAGGCATGCACCCGTATCCCTACGGGAAATACTTAGGAAATGCGACAGATTTCAGTTTCCAGTTTCCACGGGGTTATAAAGCACATCGGCCACACCCCAGGCACGGTCAGCCAATCCTCCAGCTGTTGAATGGAGAACTTCCAAGCTGCTTCCCGACAAAGGAACGAGCGATGGGGTGGGCAGCAGGGCGACACTGTGACGTTGCTGGCAGCTGATCAGGACAAACAGGTGAATACTACCTGTGTCCTGCGTAACTGCCCACCCAGCCTGCTGTCTCTCACCAGCTGGTACCTTGGGGATGTTGGACATAACGCTCAGCTATTGCCTGTGAGGAGGCGGAGAGGACTGGGATTCTGTGTATTTCATGGAGTTTAGACAGAAACAACAGCGATTAACCCTTTGGCGCCGTCTCACTGCTTCTTGTTCTCCCTTTCCAGGCTCTGCCCCACACCTTCATCTGCTCATGGTTCACTGAGTCTCCCCCTGCACTCCCATCACTGCTTCTTCGTCCTCCATGTTGTCCACTAAGTACAGAGCGGCCTCCGGCAATGGATCCACTGCCACGTTGCTGCTAAGAAACCACCCAACGCATGGTGGCTAACGAAGTGGCAGATAAGGATTGTTGGCTTTACATGGTATCTGTTTGCTCATATCCCTATCCCCCATAACCCTTCATATGTCACTTGTCTTCCTAGACTGCAAACTCTTTGGGGACAGACCATCATTTCATGGGTTTAGCCAGCATCCAGCACAATGGAGCTCTGATCTCATCCCAACCAGCGCCTCTGAGAGCTACTATAGGAGAATTAAACAACAACAGGTCTATCAACCCTGGAACCAGCCCTGCACCCACTCATAGGAGAGGCAGCCTGGAGGAGCAAGTGAACAGGAGGGAAAGGAGCTGGCTAGCAAATCAATGCCCAGGGCATGGGAGGAGAGATCAATACAGATTACTGGGCCAATGGCTGATCCCATGGCTGCACCAGGGAAACACCAAGAAAAGTTAACAAGCTGTTGATGAGACAGCGTGTGGGATTGACACCTGTCTAATCAAAGGTGGAGTTTACACTGGATCATCTAAACATCAGCACTTCCTTGCACTTGTTGACTCAGGTCAAGGTTAAGACTGGGGACGTGAAAGCAGAGATGCCACTAAGAGCTTTGATGGATGCAAAAGACACAGCCAGGCCATGCGAGCACGGTCAGTTGAGGAGGTGGGAGACAAACCTGAGACAAGAGGATTTAGCTGGAACAGCAAACAGAGGGAGTGGGGCCGGGGAGCGGGCAGCACCAGAGAAAGAATCGATCTGGAAGGAGGTCAGAGACACAGCGAAGGCAAGACTCTGAAGGAGAAAGCTGGGTTGGGGTCCTGGGAAGAGAGCCGATGAGTGATTCATAAAACCCTCTGGGGGGAAAGGAGAGGAGGAGTCACACCAGCTGTGGGCACCTGGGAAGGGAAGGGAAGGGAAGGGCAGCTGTATTTTTATGGAGTAAAATGCTGTTAAGACTAAGTGGGTTGATCCCAATTATTAGCTGCCAGTAAATCCAAGCTCTGGGGAGGCTTTGGGGAGATACGGCGGGTGGGACTGTGCCAAGAGGATTTAGGAGCACAATCCCCAATGCTCAGCATTGGACCAGGCTCCCATATCACTCAAAAAGCCCAGCCTTGGTATAAAAAGCAGAGGGAAGCCAAGTCAGAGAAAGCACGTCCCTCTGGGAGGAGAAGGCTTGTAACACACGTCTCTAGCACAGCTGCAAGAGAGAGATGGCCCTGCAACCACCACTGTTGACAATGGAAGGGTCTGGAGCCAAATGGTCCATGGAGCCCTCAATGCGTCCAGAGAAGCCATACACAGGGACCTCCAGCTATTTCCCAAGGAAGGGCGCAGCACCCTAGCCAGCCTTTGAACAGGAGGCATTTCCACCCCAATGCGTAGGGCAGCGACGCCATCCTCTGACGCGATGCCCCCTAGACGATTCCAGAAGAAGTTCTAGTAGCTGGGGGCTCTCAGGAACTGTAAGACACATGCCTATCTACAGGGCAGGTTGCTGGTTATCCAGCCCCCCAACAGGCACCCCAGCAAAGAGCTGCCCTTGGACAGAGCGAGGGGGCGGTGGGAACGGAACATGACATTCCAGTAAGAGAGCGAGACAGGCCCTGCCCTGGCGAACGCACACCCTGCACAGACAGGACAAAGGAAATACCATTAGCCCCGTGCTACGGCTGGGGAACAGGCCCAGAGAGGCAAAGCGACTTGCTAAAAGTCACACAGGGAGTCAGGGACAGAGCAGGACCCCAGGCTCCCTGAGTCCCAGTCCAGCGCCGCAGCCCTGCTCCAGTGGGGTTTTACTGGCGAGATCTTTGTATGTTTCAGCAGAATCTGTCCCATGAAGTCTCACTGCAGGTTCTGGTCAGCAAAGGCCAGATCCGTGCGTACACACACGCTGGGGACAGACTGACACTCCCAACACCCACGAGCCGAGCATTCTGCTCCTGTGCCAGGGACCAGCTGCCGAGGGTGCAAATCACATCTAAAGGGAGAGATGGGGCATTACAAGATGGACGTCGCACGGGGAGTCGACTCTCCTGAGTGACAGCAATCCTGCCTCGTCAGTCGCTAGGCTGGGCCCCCCCCGCCACCACCCCAGAGAGCTTCAAACCCGTGCACCGAGAGGAGTCTGCTCCCTGTAATCGGAGTCGGCGTGTGTTACGCTTGAGCTGGTGGCTGGTGTTAAATTCAATGCCTCGCGTATTGATTTCCTCACACATCCCGGACTCTGTTAAAGGGTTAGCCGTGAACCGAGATCAAAGGGAGGTTAACTTGTTTCTCCTAAGTGATAAAGCAGACCCCAAGCAAAACCAGGCTCGCAGCCGGTGCGTGCTGTTAGTTATCCTAGCATCGGCCAGAGCCAGCAAGCCATGAAGCCTTCTGAAATTGCTTGGCTCAAACGCGCCGGATGGTTTCCGGCCCTCCCTACAATCACTCCATGGGTATCCCGGAGTCAGGTGTGTGCTGTCAGCCCCTCTCGACCTCCCCAGCCCTCCCGGCTAAATCCCACTGCTATTTAAAAACCACCGAGGAGGAGGAGAGGGCTAATTTGCTTCCCAGCTCTGTGCTGGGTCACGAGCGCCTCCCCCGGCCCAAGGGAAGGGAATGGGGCTCGGGGGCCGTCCAGTAGAAGAGACCTGGGAAGAACTTGAAAAGAAGCGGCTGTGAGGACGGAGACCCAGATTTGGAAGCGAGCACGTCTCAGAAGTTATGCAGCCAAAGTAGGGGGAAGAGGCGATAATCTACCCAGCCCCGCAGGTTGAGCAATGCGCAGAACTGCCGGGAGAGACCAATCACCCCCTACACTACAGGGTACGCAGGGAGCCAGGAAGTCCCAGAGGGAGGAATAACCCGGGAACCAGGCTGGCCTGTGGGAAGCACCCGGCCCAGCAGAAATGAAAGAAGGAAGCAGGAAAGGGCCAGTGCTGGGCTGCCACATGAATGCACCAATTCCACGTAACACCCGGGAAGCCTTTGCCTGTCACTTGATGTGCTCAGCACCTCTGAGAATCAGGTCACTTAACTATGGAGTTAGGAGCCTCAGTTTAGGCCCTGGGTTTGAGCCTAACTTATCAGTATGTTAAATGCACTGGCCAGCACAGGTGCAAAACCCAGTCAGAAAAGGACAATGTCGAACTGAATCTCCCCAGGACCAGTCCAGAACTCCCAACCTCCCTGGCAGGGCAGGCACCTGGGACATTAGTGCCCTGGCCAGCTGGACATGCAAGTTCCTGAGCCCAGGGCCCTGCCTCCGGCTCCTAGATGCACAAACCTCAGGACAGCTCGCTGGAGACGGAAAGCAGACGCCATCCTGCCTTCCCGGGCAGCTAGAACTCTGCAGCAACCGTTATGCCACCATGTCTTACCTGGCAGCACCACCCTGTGCTGCCCGTGGTTTCCCACTGGTCTTTTTTCACAAGTCTCTGGCTGTCCCCCCGCTGTGAAGTAAAGTAAAAGGGACTGTGAGTTGGGCAGCTGGCGGGGGAGCTCTTTGGGGATCGGTATTACTGCGTGTTTGCAGGTAGCCGCCGGGTAGATGCATTGAGAGCAGCCGACGCAGGGAGCCAGTCACCATGTGGATGCTAACGCCCATGCCCCAGACCCAGGCGCTGACTGCCACAAACGGTTCCCGTAGTAGGAACTCCAGCCAGGTAGTCATGTTTCAGGGAAGGGCGTATTTCCCAGCCCACTCCACTCCTAGATGTGCTGCTCTGTCACCAACATTTTGAAAACTTCTGCGGCATACGTGGCTGGCTTGCCACCGGCAGCTTGGCATAAAATCTCCCTTCGCACTGTGGGACCTCTAGGACTGTAATGTCCTCAGAAGGGTGGAACGGCTGAAAGTGGAGAGAAGGCTTATGTCGTACGTGGCAGCTCCTCCCCACCCAGCCCCAAAAGGCCAAGCAGCTCTGCAATTTTTAAACAACAAGAAATGGTAAATGGTAAGGGATCGCTGCCTGGCAGCCTCCTTGCTGCGAGTCACTGGGCTTTGTCCAAGCAGCTTCCAGGAGATGAGAGGTTCCTCGCAGGATATAATGAAGCTCAGTTTTACAAAGTATCAGTTTTTGGCCTTCTGGTTCCGCAAGGCACTTTTGCCTGGGGACGCACTGACCCGTTGTGAAGCGGTGACACAATAATGCACTGTTTGATGTCTGCCGGTGGGCCATTCCTGCCTTCCACCTTAGCAGCGCAGACCCACTGCAGCAGGTCGCTGGGATGCAGAACTGTCACGGACCGGTCCAAGCAGAAGTGTTTCCGTGATGAACTAATGGTGTACATTCTGGACCAGGCCATCAAGCAGGTGCGAAGCAGGCTAGCAGAAAGGCAGATGGAAAGGCCCAGCCTGGCTGCAGAGCGAGAGGCCAGAGACTCAGCACGCGAGGTTCAGCACGCCAGCTGAGGGAGGACGATAGAGCCCGCAGAAAGACCTGTTTGAGAGGTTGCTAACGCTTATGGCCCCCGGAAACAGGCTCCTGCTGCTCTCGGACCAGAGCGTGAGTCCCCTCCACAGTTCCGTGTGCTGCAGACCAGACACTCGACAATTCCATGGTTCAGTTACCCAGGCAATCAGGACTTAGCAGCTAGACAGGGCAAATCTACCCCATGCAGTCCTCCACTGCCGTGCAGCCCCTGCCCACCGGGAACAGCTCCACCCCCCTGCAGCAGTGCCAAGGACACACTCCATGTGGCAGGAGGGAAAGGAGAACAGGGGGCTGGGGTGTTACTGATGGCCCAGGTCATGACTTTGTTTCTGTTAAAGGGTCGGTGTTGGTTTATCACTGGTGTCTGGGTTGCTGGCCTGCCTGGCAAAGCTTTAACATTGTGCTTTTCAAAAATAAAGGCTTGTATTTTATTAAGAAATTCCGTTGCCATCACTGCATCACTTCATAGAACGTGTACTGAAAATAACCAAGGTAAACACTGGAGAAGGGACAACTGGGAGGTTCTGTGGAAAGACTATTTCTCAATGCCCTTCTCTACATCCAGCCATACTGTAAATCCACAGTTCCGGTCACTCGCCCCCCTCCCCCATTCCATAAGCAGCCATGTCATTCCAAACGACAATGCGTGGCGGCAATGCACCCCCACCTCCCCACATTTCACTGTGTGGCGTGACAGTACCCATTACTGGACAGACTATACAAGCACATTCATGAACGCACTAGTCTCCCATTGCCACTGGCCCAGGCAACTCCATAATGTGGGAGCACAGAGCACCCCTGATTTGTGCTGCCCGGGTGCATCATGCCCAAGCTAGAATCGGTGCACTTTCTAGTTGAGGGCACTGGTTCAGTAACCCTTTACTGTCATAGGTCCATTCAGACCCAAATGGCTCAACTTTCCAGTGGTGGTTTCTGACCCACCGACACCACCTGACAGAGAAGAAAGAAGAGGACAATACAGACATGGAAGAACTGATCCAGCTGATGATGCTAATGACTCTGTGTAGGTGCTTCTGGCTCAGGGCCACAAACACGAACTGGTGGGCTCACGTCGACTAGCAGACCTGGGCTGACAGCAGAGGGGCCAGAGCTTTCGAATGAGGACAGCTACATTTTTGGAGCTGTGTGAGCAGCTTGCGCTGATCCCCCAGCATCCGGACACTCAAATGAGGGCAGTGATACCAGTCCAGAAGTGGGTTACTAGAACTCTCTGGAAGATGGCTACCCCAGACTGCTACAAGTCCACTGCTAACCAGTCTGGCGTTGCAAAGTCAACCGTGGGTAAAGCAGTGGCGGAGATTTCTGAGGGAATCAGGCGTGGGGTTCACCCCAAGGTGGCGGGCATGAGCCGTATCCCAGAAGTAGTTGCTGGTTTTGAGAGAATGGGGTTTCCATACTGCTCCGGGTTCATTGATGGGACTCATGCCCATCGTTTTCCCGCAGCAAGAAGCACGAGTACATAAGTTGCAAAGGGTATTGCTCCATTGTTAGGCAGGCCCTTGTGGACCACAGAGGCAGATTTATGCTCTGCCCGTTTGCTGAAACGGGAGTGAAAGCACGAGCAAGAGAAGCTCTTCAAACGGTGACTCCTCCACATTGCTGACTCTGGTTGCAGGGAACACGCAGACCTAATAGACAGCTCAGCCGGATCTGATGGGAACTTGGCAGGTTGCAACAACTTCCTATAACAGTCACGTTTGCCCATGCAGCACCATGAACCAGCGGACAGAATAGCCACAACCAGGAAAGGCAGTCGGAAGCCAGAGCTATGGTGGTTTGATTTGGGTCTGTGTACTGTAGTGCGCACTCTGGAGCCCTGCGTTTGTTGTCCAGGCATTCGAAATCTAGGGACAATATGCAGTGTGGACTCAAGCCTTGGGCTTGCAAACCCAGGGTCCACAGACTGGACTCCTAACCCTGTGGAGACATACCCAGAATCACCTGTGAAAATGTGACCCATCTTCTACTGCACATGCTCATTCTGCCATTTACAGGCAGACCTCTGTCAAATTCGAATCGGTCTGTTCCAGCAGGGCAGGGGCACGGTATTCCGGTGCTCCCGTACAGACTCTCTCAGAAGATGGAGCAGGTTGGACCACTACCCTGGAGCAACGTAGCACCTGGAGCCCACGCACAGCTCTGCAGGAGCATCTCAGTCCTGCTCCGTAGCATCCCGGCCATGCCAGTACACAGTGTCTTGGGAACAGAGGCTTCCAGTAGCATCCCGTCTGAGCAGTTAAAGAGTCCACGGAAAACTTTATTCCCCAGACATCCTAAATGACATTTGAACTCAGGTCCTCCTGATGTGAAAAGCATGTGCCCCAGCCCATAGCCCCCAGCCCCCAATGGGCAGCTGATTTGCTTTTTATGTGAAGGGTTTATGCCAAGTGTGCTTACAGAACATTTGCTCGGCACTTAGCATACTAAGTGATGAAGATTTCACTTAAACTCTCAGCATCTGTGTATCTCAACTAACTTGGGCTATTTGCTATAAAAGAACACAATGACAGTAATGGAACAATAACAGCATTAATAAAACACAACAATCCTTGAATGAGAAGCAGACGCAGCAACTAGCTTTGAAACAAGAGAATGAGGCTGTTTAAAAACCACACACAGAAACCATCCAAGGGCTGGCGAAAACCAACAAAGGCTCCAAAATTCAGAGATCAGATGGAAACAATGTTGGCAACCTCAAAAGAAAGATGCTTCCTAGTGCTGGATCTCTCCCTGCCACAGCCCTCCTGTGTCAGCCGGGTATGAATTTCCATAGGCCCCTGGAAAACAGGGGCTCAGCATGGGAACTCTGAAAGCAATGTGAGAAGCATGCCAAGAAATGTCCATTTGAAATGGCGCCTCGAGTGTCAATGAGGATTCAGTGATTTGGATGGGCAAACTGGCGCATGGGGCTAAAGGTCACCCAATATCCACAGCTCTGAAGTGATGGCCTCCCCAGGCCAGGCAGGATGCTGATCTCCGTGACTCTGGAGCAACAGCCATGACTTCAGTGGATTTATACCACGGCTACTGAGGTCAGAAACCCAGTGTGGGATAATGATCCGAACCAATAGAGCAACACAAGGGAAATACCATAATCGGGGTGATTAAAATAGTTATCTGCCTATTCCCTTTAAAGGGACCTGACCATGTTCGGTTGTTTGCAAATGCTCCACTGTTTGTCACTCTCTTCTGGGTATGAAACATGCTTTTACTTCACTCGCCTCCCCTCTGACACATTACGCCCCCCTCTGGGTTCTGAATGAGTCTGGAATGAACACAGCACACTCTGTTTAATAACGACCTAGACAGCATCTTGCCACGCCACAATAGCCACAAGTGGCCTGCACGTGGGACTAGGACCCAGGAACTCCCGAGTACTAGTCACTGCCCTGCACAGTCCAGCCCCTTTCAGTGCCCCACTACAGGGAAACGGCACTTGACCGTGTTCAAGGTGATTTACAAATAGTAACCAACTCCCACTCCTTCTCTAGGTCTTAGAGCAGCTGGCTGGTATCTGGGCATCTCGTAGGAGATCAGAACCAAAACGAGTTAATACCCCACCCCGGGGGCGGGGGGGGGCTGTTTCACTTGGTGCAGGATGCTGGGAATTGTCAGTCGCTGTTTTGTCACAAAGAAGCCATCTTGTCTAGTGCTCAGAGCCCAGGGCTGGAAACCAGCATCTGTTGCCCTTTCCCTGCAACTCCTCCCAAGTGAATTCTCTGAGGCTCTCTCTTGCTAGCACGTCTTCAACCTGAGCCTGGCCCTCCCAGCACTGGCGGCGATGCGACAGCGGAGTCACTTACATGCTCACATGTAGCATCTGCTGGCTCACTAGGCTCAAGTTATAATATATCCCAAGCACATGGATCATGCACCTTTCGTTGCCCCTCTCCCTCGGCACACACACAGATCTGCACTAGGATAAACAGATGTTGCCATTCTCAGTGACAACAAGAGAAACTTGACCAGGACCATTATCCTTTTGGTGAGCTGGGTCTGCGTCCCCACGCTACGTGCCATGGTCTGTGTGGAACGCAGCAGGGAAGAGCAGCAGAACCAGATGGCCCGTCCCACAGAACAAGCAGCTCAATAGCCCCCAAATTCCAAAAATCCAGGAATAAGCAAGGCCGGCACAACTGTCTGGCCTTACCATAGCACAGGGCTGTGATTTTCTGCCCTACCTGTGTTCAAAGGACATTCCAAGCTCGGAGCACTGGGGGCCAGCCAGTCACCAGCACAAGAGCCACACTGCCGGGTCACACACATTGCTGGACACCTCCTGGGCGCTGATCTGTAAAACAGCCTCCCCTTCTTGACACACAGAAGAGAATCTAAATTCTGCTGACCCCCGTTCTCCACCAGCCCAGCTGATCCACAGGCCAGTGCCCACAACTTGGGGGGAGGGGAGAAAGCCAAAGAAGCAGTTGCCCAGGATATGAACAAGGTTGCAAGTTTCTTTGTTTTCATTACAATTTCCTCTCCTGCTGCTTATTTTTAGCCATCTCTGCTTTCCCCCGAGGTGCCCTGGTGATAGAATGAAACACGACCCCCGGCTCCAATAAGTGTATTTCAATTACATCTGTCACCACGTAACGATGTAATGATATATCATGTGATATTAAATCCATGGTAATCATATCAGCAATTTTTTTAATAGTGCACTAATCGCATTATTACATCTCAATAATTAACAACAGAAGGCCCGAAAACTCGGCTACAAAGCAGAAAGCTTGCTAGGCCTGCAAAAGGCCAGTGGAACCCAGCACCTGGGCAGACCAGGGTGGCATGGCATGTAACAGCTGGACGCCTGGATCAGGAGACACAAGCAAGGTGGCCAGTTAGACTTGTCTCTTACCCGGATTGCATTAGGCTGAAGACTAAATGAAACACAGGTCGCAGTGAGAAGGAGCCACCCAGCACATGCAGTCTGAGGCAGGGCATCGCTCCTTCTAACATCCCGGCTCACGTGTGCTTGAATCTCCACTCTGACACCCCTGGGAATCTAGGCTACTCCTGCAAGAGCTCTTCCGAACTTTTCCTTCCTTGGCTTCTTGGGCTACCATCTTCTGAGAATGAGCCACAAAGGACGGGAGCGTCATCTAGCAATTGGAGCAGTGGACTGGCAGCCGCGGCCCATGTGTTCTGTTAGCGGTTTTGCTACTGGCTTTCAGGGGGTCCCTAGACAAGTCTTTTCTCCTCTTTCTGCCCCAGCTGGAAACCGGAACCAATACACCTGCCCTGCCTCTCAGAAGTGCTGTGAAGCTCACAGTGGCTAGATAATGTTGGTACGGTTGGGGATGGACTTCTCGGATGAAAGATACCAGAGAAGTGCTAAGTACTAATATTTTACTGACCCCATTAAGGTATCTGTACCCTGTTATCATGTCTCTCCTGAGCCTTCTCCCTGTGCAGCTCGAAAGCTTGTCTCTCTCACCAACAGCAGTTGGTCCAGTAGAAGATCTTACCTCCTCCACCTCGTCTCTCTAATAAAAATGGGAGAGGGAAGGGAACAGAACAATCCAACATGTCGACCAAATTCTTCCCAAAGACTTTGTTCTCCAAAGCTCCCAGGAGACCTGAGCTGCTCTTCCCTGCTGCCCCTTAGGTATGGCATAGAACATCCTCCCTGAACTCACCAGTAGGGCCATGTACCCACTTCCCTCCAGACCCATGGACCTCAGATGGATAACGGTGATTGGTCTGAAGGGTAGATGGGGAGAGCTTGTTACAATTATAACAGTTTGCAAACGTACCTATAGGTCTGAAACCTTCTCCTTCAACTTTTCCTATGCCACATTTCTCAGGCCCCGGAGATGCACACACGCGCTTACCTTACATGTGCCAACAGCTCCAACCCCGTACACATTCACACGTCAATCTTCACACTAGTTACAACTATCAGAGGGGTAGCCGTGTTAGTCTGGATCTGTAAAAGCAGCAAAGAATCCTGTGGCACCTTATAGACTAACAGACGTTTTGCAGCATGAGCTTTCGTGGGTGAATCCCCACTTCGTCGGATGCAAGACGACGTGGGTATTCACCCATGAAAGCTCATGCTGCAAAACGTCTGTTAGTCTATAAGGTGCCACAGGACTCTCTGCTGCTTTTACTAGTTACACCACCACCAGTTCTAGGCGACAGAGGAACAAATAGCAGGACAGATGTACCGCTAAGCCAGGCCAGAGCCGGGTAGGGAATGGCACCCGACTCCGTGGAACGCCCAGCCTGTCCCCCGGGCCGGTGCATGCTGCGGCGAGCTCTGGTCCCAGCGGCCCCCGGAGGAGATGGTGGAGGGAAGAGCCTAATGAAGAGTATTTGGGCACGAGGCAGTTCAGTGCTGCACCCTGCTCTGGCTGTGGCAGAGCTCTCACATATTCCAGTTGCAGCCTGGTCAGTCTAGTAGTTTCCACATCACCAGCTGATCTGAAGAGAGAGAGCCTCATTACCTGCCTTAAAGTCCCAGCCAAGCTCTTAAAAATGGGATTTAAGAAATATTTGACTGATCATTTCTCTCCTCATTCATTTTGGCTGCTCTGAATCAATTCAACCTGTGAAGTTGAACAGTGAGGATGGGTTGAAACGGTCTATCACATTCCACATTGCACACGGCTTTCCGGCTACATGCCAGCTCTTCCCAGAGGGCCAGATCCAGACTTAGAGACACCTGTAACTCAACTGCGCACAATTCCCCACCACCCAAAATAACCCCGACTTCCTGATCGCATGATGTTCCCAAGTAGCTTTTTCATCCTTCCCTCTGCTCCCCCTTACACTCCACCCCCCTCTGCATCCCAGCACTTCTCCGCCTCCAGCTAGTCACTTCTAGACTAGGCGTGTGCTTCCCTTTAGCTAGCACCTTCCCCCAGGAAGGAATCCCTCAGCTCAGCATTTTACTGACTTCATCTAACAAACTGTACACAGGGATCACCTCATCTGCACTGAAATGCAACCACCTCGGCGGTGGAACACAACTGTTAACAGCATAGGGCAAAGCCACGCAGCTTCTTAGGACAGGAAGCGAACAATATACCTACCATATGCAAGTGAAACCGCAGGGCGAACTTAAGTAGGCAAAATATATTTTCCACTGGGGCTAATGCCAGCGAGTCTCCCCTAACACACACACGCAAAAAAATGATGGGGGATGTTTAAGAAGCCCAACGAAGCAGGTTTTGTGCCTCCCGCTCAGAAAGGACAGCGCCCCCTACCACCACGTGACGGCAGTGGGTCCGGAGAGCGGACAGCGCCCCCTACCACCACGTGACGGCACTGGGTCCGGAAAGCGGTCAGCGCCCCCTACCACCACGTGACGGCAGTGGGTCCGGGGAGCAGACAGCGCCCCCTACCACCACGTGACGGCAGTGGGTCCGGGGAGCGGACAGCGCCCCCTACCACCACGTGACGGCAGTGGGTCCGGGGAGCGGTCAGCGCCCCCTACCACCACGTGACGGCAGTGGGTCCGGAGAGCGGACAGCGCCCCCTACCACCACGTGACGGCAGTGGGTCCGGAGAGCGGACAGCGCCCCCTACCACCACGTGACGGCAGTGGGTCCGGAGAGCAGACAGCGCCCCCTACCACCGTGTGATGGCACTGGGTCCGGAAAGCGGACACCTACTGACTCACTGGATCACTGGTGAATTTCATCACGTACTGAGCTGACCGGAGGCTCCTGGGTGGGGGCGGGAAGCTGCTGGCCCCCACGCTAGATGAGGGGATTGAGTCATTCCGCATCGTATTCATCTCGCGCACACACTCAGCTAACGGGGGCCTTAATTAGAAGAATAAGGTATAAAAGTCCCAAGGCATTTTACAACCGAGTCGCCTCCAAGGACTTTACAAATCTGTTCTCTCTGCTACTCTTTGGTGTGGTTCCTCAACCCAGGCTCCCATCCTCAGTGTCGCAGCTCTGGGACCATCGCACCAGAGAGAGGAGTCCAAGCGCCGTCCTTTCCACATGGTCCGTGCTCCTCCTGTGACAGCAAGGACTGGCGTAATGGAGAGCTCCCTCACAACCAGTGCGCCTCCCTCCCGCCATAGATCGCCTCCTGCTGGGCCAGGATGGGACTGCAATGGCTGGGACAGCGCTCCCACATCAATCCCTCCTGGGACGGGCTGGCTCTGTGGCTACAGTTTGGCTTCTATGCTGTATCCTAGGGCTCGGCAACCTTTCAGAAGTGCTGGGCCGAGTCTTCATTTAGTCACTCTGATTTAAGGTTTCGCGTGCCAGCAATACATGTTAACGTTTTCAGAAGGTTTCTTTCTTTAAGTCTATAATATAGAACTAAACTATTGTTGTATGTAAAGTAAATAAGGTTTATAAAATGTTTAAGAAGCAAATTAAATTAAAATGCAGAGCCCCCCGGACCAGTGGCCAGGACCGGGCAGTGTGAGTGCCACTGAAAATCACCTCACGTGCCATAGGCTGCCGGCCCCTGCTGTATCCCTTTCCCATGCCCTCATACGACTTCTGTAAGCTCCTTGGGGCAGGGACAGTGCCCCCCCCTACGTCTGGAAAGTGCCCAGCACCCGGCGCCCAGTGCTGCCACATTCGGCAGAGCAGTGCAGCAAGCAGGCATGCCCCACAGCCCAGACAGCACGCCCACCCTACCTCGCACCTGCCAGGAGCTGAGCGGCCCAACCAGGGGCTCGGCAGCAGCTTCCCGCAGAGGAGGGCGATTTGTCTCCCCTCTTTGCCCCGTGAGTGTAGACGCGCGCATTTCTTCCCCTCTCTGCACCTGTGTCATGAGGGCTGGGCTCATTTTGCAGCAAAGCCACCAAGCTCTGTGGTTGCTCTTGCCTGCTCCAGAGGCGAGGTGCCCAGTGGACGCTCTGCCTCGCTCTCACCCATCCGAACCTTGAGGTTGACTTTCCCCCTGGGTCCCAGTGGAACATAACTGCCAAGGGAGGGCGCAGTCCCTTAGCAAGAGCTGCCTCGGCCCACAGCCAGGAGGGGCCTTAAGAAGAGAGGCTGCTACCCTGAGATTAACGTAGTGAGCAAATCAGCCTGGAACCCCACATCCAGCGTCCCTTAGCGCTTCACCTGCAGGCTTCTGGACCAGGTGAAGGGGAGCGGCAGTGGGGACCTGCGGGGGATCCCAGGAGAAAGCAAACAGGATGGAGGCCTCACTGGCCAAGACATTGGAGCTTTAAAAAAAATAAAAAAAATAAGTGGGTCTGGGAAGCCAGGACCCTTTGAGGAGGTGCACATCTCATTAGCCTGGCTGACCATCACCATCCCTCCCAACGCAGGAGAGCGCTTGGCCTGAGCGGGGGCAGTCTGCCACCACGTGGGTAAAGGTACCCTGACAACTCTGGCCTGCCTCCAACTTGATTCTGCGACAAGTAGTGCCCTTTCCTGGCGCCTGGCCTCCCACTGCCATCCCGCCCCACCCCAAAAGCACAGCGGGGCCTTGCATTCACAGCCAGCCGTGCAGCTGTCTCCACCCACAGGACCCATGTGCTCCGTTCTCGAGAACGGGCAGCATGATCAAAGAGACCACACTCCTGAGAGAGCCCATACGTGTCCGTTCCGAGCACGCTGCCTGCTCACACGAATGGAACAGGTGAACCTCCCCTATCTGCGTGCAGCGGGCAGACCCATAGCACGCACTGCTGTGCACGTCACTTGGTGACTTTGCTGGAAGGGCTCTGGCTGTTGAGTCTCTTGGTACAAGAGAGCTGCCGAGCCCCCGAATCTGAGCTCAACCACCAGGCACAAGCCAAGCCTTCAGCCCAGGATACAACCCCACTTAACTAGGGTGACCAGATGTCCCGATTTTATAGGGACAGTCCCGATATTTGGGACTTTTTTATATATGGGGTCCTATTACCCCCCCACCCCCGTCCCGATTGTTCACACTTGCTGTCTGGTCACCCTACACTTAACCCAGCAGCCTACCCAGGGGAGACGGAGGCTGGCAAGGTGCAAGGCACCCAGGCTCCCGTCAGGACAGGCCGCAGTCTCCTCAGCACTCCACTCCCTAACAGGAGCCTGGGGCTCAGAGGTGAAGGCCCCAATGCAGACCCATCACCCCTTGTGTAACCTGAGTGAATGCACACGCCAGGGGCCCGCAGGGGTGCGCGAGCTCTGGTGTACGTTGCACACCAATGGGACGCAATGGCAAGTGGGCGTTCTAGCAAGAGACGTAACCAGGAGGTACGGGGTGGGCCTGCTTTATGTCAGCCCCTCCAACAACCCTGACCCCTAGCCCCCATCTTCCACCAACCTGCCCACCCTCGAGCCCATGTGTAACTAGCCACCTCGGAATTCAGCTCTGAGAGGGGACAGCTCCCCTTTCCCTCCGCCCTGCTGGGGACTGTTAGCCAGGCTGGGCAGGGATGGTGTCCCTGGCCTCTGTTTGCCAGAAGCTGGGCATGGGCGACAGGGGATGGATCACTTGATGATTCCCTGTTCTGTTCACTCCCTCTGGGGCACCTGGCACTGGCAGGTGGCAGAAGGCAGGAGACTGGGCTAGATGGACCTTTGGTCTGACCCACTGTGGCCATTCTTATGCCTCAAGGAATCTCAGAGCCAGGACCCCAGTAAACTCAACAAAAGATCCTTTTGCCAGCTAGCCCAAGTGAAAGGCCAACCCTTGGGAGCCTTTAATGGATTGCTTCTGCTGGTCTGTGCCCTGCGAGGTGAGCACTCAGAAGGGGCGACGGCAGAGTGCAGTAACACAGGCCTCAGCGCAGAGCAGCAGGCCGAGGAAAAACCCTACCTACACACAAGGCTGTCCAAGAACTTGACAGGACTCCGTTTGAAAAAGATGTTGAAAGAAATGATCTCTTTCAGTGCAATGGGAGATATTTGTCTCTGATTTACCCTTGGCTTTTTGCTCTGGTTCAGGTAGGAGCGGCGTGGGATGGCTGGCAGATCTGAGAGCACGGCACGCCCCAGCGGGCAAAGCGCGCAGTGCGGAGGAATGCGAGAGTCAGTTTGGAGTGCTCCCCATTTATCAAACTCACGCAGCCCGCCAGCAGAGCGAGTCTTTCTATCATTACACCTCTCAAAATCCGATTCATACCACTAATCCTGCCTTCATTCTCCCAGATTAATAACATCTCTTTCAACCTTCACAGTGTGATAAATAGACAAAGAGAGAACAAAAGGAGAAACAGAAGTGAGAGAAAGAGCCAGAGCAACTCCACATAATAAAGAGAACCAAGAAAGGGGAAAGGGAAAAAAAAAAGAGAAGAAAAGAAAAAGAAAAGACGAGAGCACACTTGACTCTGCCATTTACCTCAACAGAATCTCAACAAGCGCCGGCAGAGCGGCAGCGCTCTTTAAAGAATGTAAAACATTTCTCAAAGAAAAGGCTCGTTAGCAACTCCTACCAGCCTGTGTTTTGTTGGAATTCCTTTCACTGCCCGTCTTGGTTTGGGTCAGGAGTGAAAGGGAGTTGGCTGCTTTCTCACCCTGCTCCCAGACAGGCAAAGCCTGCAGCACGCACTGCCTGACTGGCTGTCTCTGCTCGAGAAAGGCCTGGACTACACTAGCAGAGGAAGCTGCAGGCCAGCACAGAGCTATGTGGGCAGAGCTGGAGGAGTGCGGGGTGGATTTTAGGTGCTTAGCTGGGCACAGGTTGGTAACGGCAGGGGGCTGCAGGTCAGGAAGGAGGGGCGCCGTGGGCGAGGCGCCCAGGGCTGGAACGGTGGGAGGGAGAAGGACCGGCAGTATGTGTGGGGAGAACTTGTGCAGTAACTCCCGAATCCAGTGGGAGTTAGTCAATGCCTGTCAGTGGCATGGGCACTGCCTTCCACCTCCTTCCCTCGCAGCTTTGCCCTCTGACCCAGGCCCAGTGCTGACAGGGAGAGCACCTGACCCCAGCTGCCCGCCAAAGGAACCATGCCAAGCGGCAGAGGAGGCTGGGCTGAGACATCAGAACCATTTTCCATCTAAGTTGTACCTAAAGGACTAACAGTGCAGCAAGGGGAGGAGGAGCTGAGAGCTCCCGCAAGCGGAGCACAGAGTGGAAGAGAACATCCCTCCAATCAACCAGCTTCTGCCCCGGGCTCTAACCTGGCAACTCCCACTGGCCTTACCTCTAAAGCCAGAGCTTACAAACTTGTAAGGGGAAGAACCTCCCTCATCCAATGGCCTGCCACTCCTCAAACCCCACCCTCCTGCAGCACCTGCGGGGAGCTCTGCACAGGCACAGGGGGCAGTTTGGGGCATGCAGACACAGTTCAGATGGTCTTACATTTGATGGCCAGTAGGCACCCAACTTCCCCGCCTTGCAATGAGACTGAATGGCTAATTCCCATTTGCTGTGGGTCCCTCTGACATTTATCCACTGTAAGGAACGTTAGAGCCTGCAGAACGTTGTCCTGCGACGCCAGGCTGTGGCCCTACGTGTACCAACAACAGTCACCGGGGGCAGCCCGATAGGTCTTGGCTTTTGCATGTTCAAAGCTGCCCGAGCCCTAGTGACGTGCATCTAGGGACCAGCCCCATAGCCCAATGGAAACACCCTGCCGCTGGGTGCGCTTTGGAGGAGTTTTCAGTCAGCAAGGCTGGTGCTAGCTCCAAGGGCGTGAGGGGGAGAAATGCAGCAGCAGCAGCCACTTGGAGATGACTCCTGGCGGATGAGGAAGCAGCGGCCAGTCCCGAGGGAAGCAGCCCAGCAGTTGTGGGATGGTGGGGAAGGAGAGGTTACCATCCCCTCCTGTTACCATCATGGAGAGCTAACTGCTGCAGGACTCCAGCTGTAAGCACCAGGTATTACTACTACTACAAACGCCTCCCCTCCACTGCAGTGACGTCTCTGCTTGGCTTTGCAGTGCTGCATTGGGGCTCTAACATGTCGTTTTAATTATTAAATGTTACTCTCCTTTTGGCATCTCCTTACGTGCAGCTCCGACCGTGCTTGCGGAGTCTACGACTTCTCGTCCTATCTACTGACCTCTCGGAGTTCAAATCGCTCCTGAAGACGCACGCCTTCTGCAAAGCACTTCCACCAGCACCCCAGAAAGAAGGTCTGCACTGGCCTGAGATGAGACCGCTACCTGCTGGCACCCTGTATCTAGACTGCACTGGCTATCCACAGACTGCGAGCTCTGTGTGTGACGCTCCACGAACCGTGTGGCGCCGAGCACACTCGACAATACGTGCTCTGAGGGTGTTGAATGGTTTGTGGTGCCTCAGCAGCGTATGTTCACAGGAGCAAATGGCAAGCTGCATAGGGAACATATAGTGCTGTATAGCCGGGAGCAGGTTGGGCTGGTTGGTTTTTAAACTGTTCCACATTACTGCAGTCTTTGAAGTACAGAAAATAGCAACACTCAGGTACCAATTTTTTTAATGCTACTTTTATCACAGCAAATCTTTTTCTCCTCCTCTGCGTGGTTGGAGATAGATATCAAGTAAAAAGAAAGTCTCCTCTTCTAACAATGGATTTCCCTTCCCTTCAGAACTTCAAAGGGAAAACTCATATCTGCAGCCAGAGTTAACCAGAAGAAAAAAAGACAGAGAAAACAGACACACTAACTGAACGCCCAGCTCTCCTTTTATTCACTGCAAAGGCCAGGCTGGCTTTTCGGGGCCTGCGGGATCCTGGGGAGAGGTCGCTAGAGCGCGTTTGTAACACATATTTACTCACCAGACTAACGGTGCAGAGGAATGCACTTTTTTATTTTTTATTCCTTAATGTTCCGCCCCCACCTCCCCCGTGTTGCATGCACCCATTATGCTCCTGTGTTTATTTAGCAAATTCTGTGAACCAAGGACCATCCAGCACAATGGAGCCTTGATTTTGATTGGGGTCCCTCAGAAATACTGTAACTGAAATAACAACGATGATGGTGGGAGCTTCCGGCACGATCCAAAGCTCCCCATTAGTCTAGCATGGAGCTGTTAAAGAGCCAGTATGGACTACAGGTCAAATCCTGCTAGCCGTACTCCCACAAGCAGGCGCATTGAGTCCAACGGGACTGTGAACATGAGTAAGACCAGTTTGATTAGGTCCTATATGCTTTAAATACACTCAGCCAGCCAAAGCTACTGAACATCTCCCAGTGCTGGTAACTGACGCCACTTCACATTTGAAAACCTCTCAAAAGGGTGACGGCATAGCGGCGCTGGAGCCAGTGGGAGTTCAGGACTTCACCTCAGGTACCAGACTTGAACCCGGAGAGGTGCTGCAGACACAGAACAGGTTTGACAGCACATGGGCCCAGTCCCACAGACACTTCAGCCTATAACTAACCCTGGCCTCTCACCGAAGTAACGCTTTGCTCGACTGACCTCTGCAGGGGAACGGGTGGTCCAGCTACACGTGTGCTGCTGGTATCCATGTGATAAAGCATGGGCCCCCATGACAAGCTGCATTGCCGTTTGCCTTTGAACACACCCCACCTGCTCTCCACCCTCTAATCCAGCCCCTCCGGGGCCAGGAGAAACACTTCACGTCCCCAAGCAGCGTGAAAGAGCCCCCACTGTTTGGAAAGAATTTGGCCCAGAAAGGGAAGGGGGAGGTCGTTCACATTTTTAATTCCTCCCTCCAATGACACTGCTCTAAAATGCAGGACAGGCAATCCTCAGTCCTGGACCAGAGAGGATTAACGTCCATTTTCTTCTAAACCCCCAGGGCTGGAAGCAACCCTAGGGAGCAGCTGCTGCAAGCTAGCCCTGGTAGATCATGAGCTAGCAGGATTTTAAATGGTATCTCTACAATTTACAGTTAAAACTTCTCGTGTCCCACCCGAGGTCTGCACTGATTGCTGATGGTGATGTGCGTGTGGCCAGGTGCCTTCACCCTCCCCACAGCACATGGACAGCTGTGCTTCTTGACGTGTTTCTGCGCACAGGGGCTAATGGCCTTGACACACGTGGTTAACGCCTGCATTCAGCAGCCTTGCAATCCCATAAGCCCTGTTCCTCTTCACCCCTCCAGCCCTACGCGCGGCCTTGGGAGCAGGCCTGGTGGGCTGACAAACCGCCTTCTCCACAGCAGACAGCGCCCTGCCCGTGCAGCAGGGAGATGGAAAGCAGCACTCTGAGCCCACTCTGCAAGCCCAGCGCTTCCGAGCTGTTTCCTCGTGCTCCCCTGTACACGTCCCACGACACACAATTCATTTCAAGAGGTCCCACCACTCCTCCTGATTCACGGCAATTACAATGGAACAGTCCATCGCTGCTGAAGGCTTCCTGCCCGTGGAGCTGCAATGGGCTGATCCATCACACCAGGCACCCTCTCCAAGCTGGCTGAAGACAGATGTTTGGCCAAGGGAGCAGCGGGATTGGCTGAGCACCGGGAGAAGTGCTTTATAATTCCTTTTCCTGTCCTCCGTCCCCCACAAGAGACACGATGATGGATGGTGACATAACAGGCTGTTCCCAATCAAGTAATGTAAGTAATGACAGCTGACGTGATTCCCGGAACGCGTGCCGGCTGTTGTCCTAGCTGCCTCGCCTATTGCAGTCCCAATGCCGCACCGTGCAAGGGGAGAGGAGAACCGGGGATGGAGGCCCTGCGGGATGATGGAAGGGCCTGCAGAAGAGCTCTGAGAAGTACAGGGTTTCTCTGAACTCAGCACAGCGACTGAAAAACCGAGCGGGAGCCAAAGACGTGAGAATACCATGTTCTTCTTCCAGGGTGAGATCAGTCCATCCCAGTGCAGCCAGCCTGCCAGCCAAGGCACCACATCAACCCTCCTACACAAGAAGCGGCGCACAGGCCTCGCATTGGCATTCTGCATGGCAAGAATTTCACCCACCAAGGCAAGGGGCTGGTAACATCTACATGTGCTACTCAGAATTCCCCATCGCTCTCACTGCTGCCTGCTAGGGACCTCAACCTACCGCTCCACTCAGGGTCAAGTTCTCCAGTATCTAAATCTGAAAACAGAAGCATTCGTGTAACAACTTGGAGCTCCATGAGACTCTCTCTCTAAATGCCTCAGATTAGCATTTACTTTTATTTGTAGCTACCACACAAACAATGTCACGACACCCTCAAAGTTGTATTGGAAACCACAGCAAGAGACAGACCGAGGCACACAGACATACCCGTATGCAACCAAAGACTCAAAGGAGGAAAAATTCAACGCAAGTCAGCGAGCTTGCTATCTGTATTCCTCGTACAGTGCTTTAAAATTAGTAGGCAAATTTAGCATGCAGAGAAGTGAGCGACTAATACCCTACCATTGACTTAAGAAGAACTTGGAGCTTTTATACTTGAAGTGAAAAAAAAGTCAAGTACTTTCTTCTCCCCAAAATTTGTCTTGTCTTAAAAAGCTGTTGTACTCCGGGAGGGAACCTCCTCCATAGATAGATATATTAAAGCACCACTCTGCTTAAGATTCTCTTTATAAGATGAACTGCAAAGGTTTTTGATAAACGTTCAAACTGTGTTTGGAGAATTCCAAGAAAGGAAACAAGCTGGTGGCTGTCTCAAAGGCAATTAGTGCTGCGTTTTAATAAAATCACCTCCCTCGACGCCCATTCTGCTGAGGTGCTGAGCGCCCTCAGTCACCACTGAAATCCTGCCCAGCACCTCGCCGGCCTTAGCAATACCAGCCTTTCTTGGGAAATCCCACATAGCTGCACTGGCAAAAGAGCAGCTCCGTCTATGTTAGCAATGATGGGAGAAAGCAGATATTCTACCACCCTGTGGCCTACACCTGCCCTGAGCCTTCTCTACACCAATCTTAGCAACAGGGGAGATTCCCCCCCAAAAGGTGAGCATAGACACGGCCACAGGCCCACAAAACCTCAGCTGCAGGCTCCCACGTCTCCATGCCAGAGCAACAGCTATCACAACAACCACAGACAAAAATCTGAACTTTGCCAGAAGCTGGGAATGGGCGACAGGGGCTGGATCACTTGATGATTCCCTGTTCTGTTCATTCCCTCTGGGGCACCTGGCATTGGCCTCTGTTGGAAAACAGGAGACTGGGCTAGATGGGCCATTAGTCTCACCCAGTGTGGCCGCTCTTATGTTCTTATGAACAACCCACCTCATTCCATATCCTGATTCCCATTCCCATTGTTCACCAGTGCTTGCAATGTCACTCGCTCCAGCTGAGTGACCGGGAAGTCACGTTTGCATCCCTACACAGTGCTGCTGTTTACTTTGTTAAACAAGGACGGTGAGAGGCTTTGTTCCTCTTTTGGGGAAATTCCAAAACAGGTTGGGGGGGGAACGTAAATTGGTTTTCCTCTTTACAACAGCCCACATTTTTGGGCAGGGTCTACATAAATAATGCTCTGGCCTCTTATATGCCCTCGGTTGGATGCTCAGAGCTCTGCAAACCATCATGGATGGTGTACAAAGGAAGTATGATAAATACGTTTTTAAAAAGAAGCCTGGTCTAGGGGGGTCTCAGACTGGGACTCCTGGGGCTTCTGTCACTCTGACCCTACCTTCTTCTGTGACCCTTGCCAGGTTGTGTGTCTGTTTCAGTTTGCCCACCCCCTGAAAAGCGGGAGATTGACCTCACTCACATCGGTGTGCAAGGGCTAAGGTTTGCAAAACACTGAAAATGATGAATTTTACCAGCAGGGTCTTGCGGCTAAAGCACAGGACCAGGAGGCAGGGACTTCCACCAATTCACTGTGTGACCTTGGAAAAGTCACAACTGCCCCATGCCTCAGTTTCCCTACAATACTACTTATTGCACAGAGACCTGTGAGGCTACATTCACTAATGCTTGCCCTTCCAATCAAAGGATCTCAGAGCTCTTTACAAAGGGTCATCATCATTATGCATTATTGAAGCTCTGTTAGACACAAGGCGAGAAGGTGGAAAAATCAGTGTCTGCAAAACGCAAGTGAAGAGAGAATATTTGCCAGTCTGTAAGCGAGTGTTACCAACAGGGAGAGCAGCACACAAACATTTTAGCACTGGAAAGTGTTTGTAAAGGGGGACAAAAATTATCTGCTGGAATGTGTTAAATTCCCAGGGGATTGTTTTCAGGGAGCCTAGCACAGAAAGGGAACCTAGAGACCAGTCATGTTAGCACCCACCTCTCCTCATTCCCATACCAGCAAGGGGACAGCTAAGCCAGTGCCCAGCTATTTGCAGAGCGAAGTTTGCATCTCCACCCCCTGCGCGCCCTGCAGTGGCTCAGTGGAAGAATACTTAAGAAGTTGTGAGTTTGGTCGTAATGTGTAAAAAGCCCCTGAAATGCGACATCATTTACTCTTCTGTGCTATTGCTCAGCAGAGCTAATAAATCTTGCATGAGCAGAGCTGATTCTAATTGTCTAATATGAAAAGGCATTTGGATTGAGAGAGGGGAAGATAAAAGTGATTGAATCTCCAATAGCCTAGCGTTAGTGACAAGAAACATCCTGATACGGACCCCAAAGAAGAATGGCTCCCCCTCCTCCATGAGCCGCATATACTCACGCATCCATTTCTCCCTGCTTTCTGCACACGACATCTCCGTCTCCCCTATTGACAGGACGTGGGTTTAAACACAGTTACACAAGTTATCATTTCTGCCTTTTGATCAATCTGAGTTTTCAGGACAATTACCCTCTTAATCAATGATTGCTATCAGCAGCCCCTCGGATTCCTCACCCAAGTAATCATGCCGCCAGGGCAGACAGCATGTGCATATGCAATGAAGCTGAGGGGAGGCGCTACCTATGCAAGTCCATCTTCCACTGACGCACTCGCCTGCTGGAAGGGTAGAAAACTGTGAAGGCCACTTCAAGGAACACCTGATGTACGAAATAAGCAGAAGGAATGAAAAGGAACATCGTGCATGGAATCTGTGGCACAACCAGACTGTAGCACTGGGAACCTGCTTAGACAACCATCTGACTGAAGAGTTAACCAGCTAAAGCGACAGATTTACTGTACACCAGAACCATGCATTTAAGAGCTATCCATGCCCAGCGCTAGCAGCTCCCAATGAGGCTAATAAAGTCAGTTACCAATTAGGAACCAAAACTCTTAAAGGAAGTAAAAGGCAGGGGAGTAGAAATCAGGTTTTAACGATCTCCAACATGCAGGGTTTGTTTTTCCAAGATAAGCAATTAATTATTTATTGAATAATGCAAAAATCCCATTGACAGGTAAAAACCCTCTGCACCGATTTCCTGGGAAGGTCGCCTCTAATATCGGTATTTGTACAGCACCAGGAGGCTTGGAGGATCCCGATGCTATTTACAGGGGAACCCTAACCCATCACAGGACTGCAGCCAATTCTACTCTGCACATTTTAAGTAATGATATAACAAGAAGCCACAGGAAACCCTAAGTCTGCAGAATGCAATTATGGAGGCTCCAATTTGGCTGGGACGCTGGACTTAAGATCCCTGCTCTTGCAAAGATGCCATCAAAGCTTTCACTGGGGGTTTGGTTTGCAATTTCTTAGCCCCCAATCCCAGTCTGATTGAACAATGACTTAATACTTGGGCTAAAGGGAGTCTGTGTTAAAGGTTCTACTCCTGTAAAGCTCTGGGGCAGAGATCGTGCCCAGCACAATGAGGAGGCCTGGGGACAAGACTGCCGTGCAAATAAATAATAAAGGATTCAACCCCCTCAAAACAAAGTCCATACCCAGCACTAACTCAATCAGCCGCATGCTTCTCCCCACACCCCCTCCTCTGTCTGGGTGTTTGTACCCTGCATGCTCTTCGGGGAAGGGGAGCCACACCTGGGAAGTGCCTAGCTCCCTCGGGGCACTGCGTGATGACACAGGGCTGGGGGACCCAGTGGGCTGGAAGGCGCGTGGATTTCCCCACCCACACCCGTGTGGTACCTGTGGCGAAGCAGGGGCGTTATTTCAGGGCAAGGGAAGCCAGAAGGGACATTTCACCGTCTTGACCACCAGACCGGGCAGCAATAAGGAATGCGAGCAGCGCCAGGTGAGTCTGACAGGGCAACCGGGTTCGCAGGCTGCTGGCTAGAGGAGCTCTCCAAAAGGCACCGTATTTCACTAGCTATTTTACAGGGAGAATAGCTGATCAAAGACATCCCCACTGTGTACTCCAGAGCAATAAAAATAAAATAAAAAAAACACAAGAAGAATTCTTTCGGCGGGTAATGGGCATTTTATTCCTTTTTATGACACTAAACATAGGCAGCTAGCGTAATTACACCACAATAAAGGCATAATGTGCACCTACCAGAACAAACTCCTACTTTTGATAATTAGGCAGAGCAAACGCAGTCTGGGATTCTGGCACATGGCTTCACTCAGCCACCTGGACCTGCTTCAGCCCTGCTCCCCACAGCACACCAAGCCCCTGCTCCCCTGCAGTGGCCCCTCTCTCTGGGGCCGGGGCTCCTGATTCCGCAGGGACGGTTAACCAGCTGAGTGTGTCCCAGAGACACGCCAGTGTAAAATCCCTGGGGCTCCATAGATAAGAGCAGGCTCAGAACAGACCCCCAGGGCAGGTGAGGTGGATGATATTAGCAGGCTTCACTGGGGAGGGAGCACAGGGACCACGACTACCTCAGAGCCAGCAATATGCAGTATGCCAATACGGAAGTTTAGTGCCCGCCATCTTGGTTAGTGGCAGGGACTGAACCAGGAACCTTGACAGCCAAAAGGGTGAGTCTCTGGTACAGAGCTAAAGGGATACGGCCCCTAAGTGGGAGCCAGAGCGGAGCCGTATGCTTTGCGGGAAGGGCACACCCAATACACACTGAGCAAACGCATGGAGCTGCAGCAAATCTCAGAGCTGCCCTGCACGGGTGCAGAAAATCAGAGGTGCGCCCACATGCACACGCAGCCGTGGGAGAGCCCTGCACAGCAAACGCCCTGGCTGAGCCAAGGAAAGCGGCGATGGGGGCGCGAAAGAGCCACGACAAGCCGTCAGCCTGAAGTGTGGTCGACCGGGAAACAAAGCCTGAAAACAAACACGGCTCCCCGAGGTCCCAAGAAGGGTCTAAGGCCCTCCCCCTTGGAAGGGGCGAGCCCCCCATCTGTCAGAGATTAATAATAAGCTCTTGGAAACCCCTGTTACTACATTACTCCCAACGGCTCCACTACCCTGCAGCCCCATCTCCTGTCAAACATGCCAAGAGCCAGCTAGCACTCTTCTGCTGCAAAGGTTACAGAGCCACAGCCCGCAGCCTCCCCGGGCGAGCACAGCCGCGGTAGAGATCCTAAATGATCTTTAAAATATTAATAACGTCAATCAGAGACAGCCTGCCAGAGGTGACACGCAGAGTTCCTGGAGCGCAGGTTTTCCTGAGGTTGGCAGGAGACCACAGACCTAATACCCGAGTTTGTTTAAACTAAATCCCCACTCCAGTGCCTTGTAATTTCTTGTAACAAATCATTCTAAAAGTTTTCCAAGTGCACCAGGGGAGGGGAGCCCATTGCATTAACCCTGGTCCTCTTGCGCTGCAATGCTACCGGACCGACACAGCCACTGGCACCTGTGTGCAACTCCACTCCGGGGAGGCTGGGATACCCGGGCTGGCGACGGCGCCTCTGGGGCGCCTCCGGTCAGACTGAGGCGCAGCGCCCGCTCTAGGCTGGAGAGGGGAGAGCTTTCGGCCAGCATTTCAACTGCGACAACATTTGAGGAGCTCAGTTCTTTTCAGAGAAAGCCGCCTGCACTTCAGGTCCTCTGGTCCTGTCCAAAACTAGCTCCTTCCTGGCCGCTTCTTCAGTATCCCACCGAGAACAGCCCTGGATTTCTGCTGCCCAGGCCCTTCGCAGCCTGGGACCTTGCCGGAAGTGACAGATCCCTGGATGCTAACTCGGTTCTCACCTTCCTCAGAAAGGAACGTGTTGAGAGACGGGAAATCCCTGACTCCCCTCCATCTGGGAATAGGTTCAACAGGCCTAGAAGCTCATGCCTGTACCAACGTGCATGGCTAGTCTCCCCCTTGTGCCCATATCATGTTCTTCTGCAAAATTCTTACAACAAGAACCAAGTAAAGGACCAGGTAACCCAGGGTGCTCGCTTAGCAGAAAACCTAGTTTATTCATTTCCCCTCTCCTGACGACTTCTTACCTGATTCTTTTACTTTCCTATTTTCTTCCCCCTCTTTGTGTAGTACGTTACTGTCCAAAAAAGAAAACCCCTCTGCTCGTAGTTTATGTCATGTCTGTTCATAACATTGTGCTGTTTTGCAGCAATGAAAATATCATTTAAAAAGAAAGGAGACTGCAGGGTTCATTCCCTTGTGCCAGCCCACAATGGCGCATGCTGCACACACAATTCAGTCACGTGCCACAGCTCCACCGGAGCAGCCCTTCCGCGGCGTCCCAGAGTAACAGTCTGCCCCCCAAGATGGGGCAGCAGGCAGAAAAGCCACTGAAGCCATCAGCCCAATGTACTGGAGCAGCGGTGGGAGGGACTCATAGGTTGTCGAATAGAAGACATAAGAACATAGGAACGGCCATACTGGGCCAGACCAAAGGTCCATCTAGCCCAGTGTCCTGTCTGCCGACAGTGGCCAGTGCCAGCTGCCCCAGAGGGAATGAACAGAGCAGGGAATCATCAAGTGATCCAGCCCCTGTCACCTGGCAGAAGCTAATGAGGGGCTGCTGGCAGAGTGACGGGCGCTGTGAGAACTCCACCCGGAACGCGGTGGGCAGCGCTGGGCGCTGCACCACAGCAAAGAGATCCCTGGCGCCAGCAGGCAGAACAAAGGGTAACAGCAGGTGATTCCAATGACAAACCTACATCGACCGTGGAGGAAGCCGGGCCCTCTCCTTAGGAGTCTTCACGGGGGTGGGGGGAAGGGGGGGGGAGCTCACAGAAGTGTTTGTACCGCGTCTCGCACAATGGGACTCCCACTCCTGATTGAGACCTTTGGGCACTGCCACAATTTCAATATTAAATAACAACCACCCTGAACAAACACACATTTGGGGGCGAACCCAAGCCATGTGACCAAGTCAGAAATTCTTGCCAAAATTCTCTTTTCAAAAGCTTCCATTTTGGGCAAAACTGGAAACGAACAAAAGGCCTTGTTTCTGGCTGGTCACTTCCCTTTTCTCCCCCTTCTCCAGTGGCCAGATGGAAATAAACCGGCGAGAGGGGCTGGGAAGGGAACAAAGGGAGATCGGGAAAACCAGGAAACTGGGGAAAATGACGACTTCAACCCAACATTTTTCTAAACCAAAACCCATCACAGAGTTTTGACTAGACAGGCGTCTCTTTCCCAAGTCTGCCGAATGACGACAAGCTCAGCGACTGCGGATACTGTGCAGATCCCTTGTGGGTAAATGCAGCAGCACGACTGGCCCCTTCGTCGGCACTCTCAGCAGAGAGGCGAAAACCAAGAGATGAAAGGGGCTCCTCGGTGAACGAACAGTCAGAGTCTCTTCTATGGAACAACCGCTTTGGAAACCTTGACACCCCCAGAGGCTGGGTGAGGCAGTGCTTTGCAGGGAGCTCTGCGGGCCTTGCTGTCTCTGCAGAATTAAAGTTTTCGCTCTTTTAGAAGAGAGGGAGGCCCCATTTACACTACAGGGACTATAGCAGCATAGCTGGGGCACCATGGCCATGCCAGCATAACCCCAGAGTGTAGACACGGCCCACAGCAAGAGAAGGGGTTTTCCTGTCGCTGTAGGAACTGCGCCTCCCTGGGCACAGGTAGTATTCTACCACCAACCTCACTCAGCACAGCTGCAGCGCTCAGGGGGGGTGGATTCTTCCATAGCTACGTCAACCAACATTGTACACGCAGACGAGCCCTCCACAAACACCAACTGCTGCTGGGCTGAGTGAGCCTGAAGCTGGAGATCACAGAATCGTAGGGCTGGAAGGGACCCCGATGAATCCCCTAGTCCCCCCAGTCTCCTGCACTGAGGCAGGACTAAGTATTATCTAGACCATCCCTGACAGGTGTTTGTCCAACCTGCTCTTAAACACCTCCAATGAAGGAGATTCCACACCCTCCCTGGGCAATTTATTCCAGTGCTTAACCCCCCTGACAGGAAGTTTTTCCTGATGTCCAGCCTAAACCGCCCTTGCTACAATTTAAGCTCATTGCTTCTTGACCTATCCTCAGAGGTTAACGAGAACAATTTACCTCCCTCCTCCTTTTAAGAACCTTTTATGTACTTGAAAACTGGTATCATGTCCCCTCTCAGTCTTCTCTTTTCAAGACTAAATAAACCCAATTTTTTTCAGTCTACTCTCATAGCTCATGTTTTCTAGACCTTTAATCTTTTTGTTGCTCTTCTCTGTGGACTTTCTCCAATTTCTCCACATCTCTCCTGAAATGTGGCGCCCAGAACTGGACACAATACTCCAGTTGAGGCCTAATCAGCACGGAGTAGAGCGGAAGAATGACTTCTTGTGTCTTGCTCACAACACACCTGTTAATGCATCCCAGAATCACATTTGCTTTTTTTCCAACAGACTTACACTGTTGACTCCTATTTACCTTGTGATCCACTCTGACCCCCAGATCCCTTTCTGCAGTATCCTTCCTAGGCAGTCATTGCCCATTTGTACGTGTGCAACTGATTGTTCCTTCCGAAGGGGAGCACTTTGCATTTGTCCCTATTGAATTTCATCCTATTTACTTCAGACCACTTCTCCAGTTGGTCTGGATCATTTTGAATTTTAATCCTACCTTTGCTAACACTTGCAACCAATTGGTGTCGTCCGCAAAGGTCGTAAGTGTACGCTCTGCGCCATTATCTAAATCACCGATGAAGATATTGAACAGAACCGATCCCTACAGGACCCCATCCATTATGCCCTTCCAGCTGGACTCTGAACCATTGACAACTAACTACTCTCTGGGAACGATTTTCCAACCAGTTATGCACTGACCTTATGATAGCTCCATCTAGGTTGTATTTCCCTAGTTTGTTTTAAGAATAGCTCTAGGAGAAGGGTGAAATGACCTCCATTCACTCAATGAGGTGTTAATTCTGAAATCTAATGATGGCAGTGCACGTGTCCTCCCTGTTAACTGTTCCACTGCTGACCATTTTAGCAGAACCCAGGGCCGGTGCAACCATTTAGGCAACCAAGGCGGTCGCCTGGGGTGCTAGGATTTGGGGGGCGGCATTTTCTTCGGCAGTGACCGCGTTGGCCGGATCTTCGGCCACCCCGGTCGCCGCTGGCATTTAGGTGGAGGGAGCTGGGGCAGGGGAGGGCCTCCTGCAGCAAGTAAGGGTGGGGCGGCACGCGGGAACTCCGCCCAGCTCACCTGCCCGCATCCTCCCCGAGCACGCCATGGCTGCTTCACTTCTCCCACCTCCCAGGCTTGCGGTGCCCAAGCTGATTGGCGCTGCAAGCCTGGGAGGCGGGAAAAGTGAAGCAGCCATGGCGTGCTCGGGGAGGAGGCGGGGCAGGGGTGAGCTGGGGGGGTGCCTCAGGGTGAAGAGCTGCCACAGGGGGGACGCCTCAGGGCGGAGGGGGGGAGCTGCCGTGGGGGACGGGCGAGGGCGCAAGGTGCAAGTTTCGCCTAGAGCACAAAACATCCTTGCACCGGCCCTGGCAGAACCACACAGCTGCCCTGAGATTTGTGGGACTGAACTGTGGGTGGAGCCTGAGTACCACCATTTCCCCCAAGACCTGAGTCTCTGAAGACTTCCAAGGGAGATGGAGCATTCAAGCATCAGTGCAAAACAATGGAGTCCTTTTAAGTCCCTCATATATGACTGACGGGAGCAAACCCCAAATATCCAGTCACTGGCTGTACTTCCATTCTTGTCTTTTCCAGAACATGAATCCTGCTCTCTCCGGGCTCTGTCTACATCAGGAAACGTTCCCCCAAACTTCCCGCTCCTCCTACCATTGGCCCAGCTGCAGCGCGGGTAGCACCAGCAGGAGCTCTAGTGTACAAACGTGCTCAGTGGCATCCCGCAGGCTGAACCTGCTGCTGACGCTGGCTCATTCCATGCAGGACAAGAAACGCTCAGCTATACTCCCCATCCACACCCTGCTTGACGTACGCGTCTGAAAGCACATAATGAGCCCGTAGAGGGTGAGAGGCACCACACGAAAACTCCGGCATCCTAGCTTAGAGAGAGACGGTGCTGAGCCAGCTTGCAAGGCATTTAACTATGAGCAATGTTGGCACAGTCATTTGGAGGATGGGAGGCCAATAAAATGCACTAAATTGTATCATCTTTAATGCAAGATCCCTGCAGCAGGTAGAGAGAAAGGGAAGTAGCTACAGGTGCATTTCCCCAGCCCCCAGGGACAAAGCCTCTTCCTCCCCAACACGCCACTCCAAGAGCTAAACTCCTGCTGCAGGGGAGCAGTGCTGGGCCGGGAGGCTTGAGTGCAGCAATCTAGACTGTACAAGCTTCAGGATCAGTCTCCTGCGCCTCTGCAAGGAATGTTCAGGACCACACCGGAGTTCCCGAGAGCCAGACGGTATGCAGGGAAGGGGTGTGCATCACACGCTGGAGGCATAACTCCGAGGCTGGGAGAACGGACTGCTTTGTGATGCAAAGCGCTGCTGTTTTAGAGCAACCAGGAGCTCCCTCTCCTGTGTACAGTGGGACAGGGAGAGGATCTAAAACCTAGGATTTATTTCATGGTGACAATGGGAGACATTAGCAGGTTCCTAAAACAACCCCCTGGGTGCTCCTGCAGACTGTTGCAGTCTGGCTATTTCTAATAAATCCACTCAGGACAGGATCTACCCCCCAGGTCCGATCCACAGATCTCCAACAAACTGCACCCAAACAGAGAGCGCGCACAGGGGAACCTGTAAGTGGAAAGAGAAAAAGCCTCTATGGAACATTTAAGAGGGGCCTCTGGGCATGTGCACAGGACCAGGAGCAGGGGCACGAGAGTTTTAATCCTGGCTTTGAAACCAAACTGCTTTGTAACCCTTGGGCTTTTCAGATATTGAATTAATGACTGTAAAACACTGTGTTATGAATATAGGAACACAGGCATTCCAGGCACTGAGCACCTCCCAGCGCCCAAAGCAGCATCTTTTGCTCATTTTATCGTGCCTATGCAAAGAGAAGCTAGGCCTCTCGGCCAGTGGCTCAGGCCAGCGACATGAACACAGGCCAGCACGCCTCACAGCCACATTCTTCCTGTACAGCGGCAGCAGCTATACGATTTCTGCCTTCTGTGACAATGGCACAGCTCCACTGTGTCCAAGAGGTGGAACACACAGCCACCAAGTTTTATGTGGCTCCAAGGGTAATATTTTATGCAAAATTTAGGATTGGGCATTTGACCAGTCCTAAAATTACTGGTCTATTGACTGGTCAAACACTGATCAAATACAGTTAAAAATGGTCAAATATTTTAAGGCACTAATTTATCAGAACAGTAACCAACAAAAAATAGAAAGACTTCATGACCTCCAACAGGTTTAGCCTTAAATAGATGCTTATGCCTAATTACAAAAAACAAGTGCCTGAAGAGTTATTTTAGCTCAGAAAAATGTGAAATGCAATGAAATGAAGTTCTAAAAAATGAAAGAATAATTATCTTCTCATCAATGTTAAAAGTGCATGTTATTCAAGACTGAACAGTTAGAAAAGAAAAATGAAATTAGAAATAAAAAACACCTAGCAACTATAAAAGAAAAAAGTCATTTTTAAATGCACTTGTTAAGGTAGGCAGCAGACCAACTCTTCAAGCATCTTGCTTTTCTTTATCCTTTTTTCTTTATCAGGTTCCAGAGTTTCAATCAATCTATCTATATATCTTTGCCATCGTCACACTCATCAGTATCTCCTTCTTTCTCTTCATCTGCCATTTTCTTCTCTCATCTTAAATTGCAATACACTGTCATCACCTTCCCAGCAGTGGAGGTCTGGTTTTTGAATGGATGATTCCCCAAGCCAACCAATTTTGTTCTGCACATGTTCTACTGTACCTGGAAGCGTTAACAGAATTTCTGCCACTGTAGCTAGAGTGCAAGAAGGAAACAACTTGTTTCCCCATGACGAAAGAGCAAGCAGTTTAGATTTAACTGTTGGGATTGTATTCCACGTTGTTTTAAGACTGAATAGGTTGCCTCGGGTTATAATTTGCTACCTTCATCTGAATTGTTTGTTTGCTTGCTTGTATAGCCTTTAAAGTTTGCAACAGCCACTATGAGGTCACAACCTGAACTGAATTCATCATCAGAAAGGTCTTGGCCCTGGGCGCCTGGATCAAGAAAGCAGGCAGCATTATGTGATATTATTTTGCCTGTTATCTTTTTCTCTTCAGCTTTTGTAGGTAGACTGCGTTCCGTATTCTCACAAATATGTTTAACAACGTTCAGGAACTTGTTCTTGGCATCACACAATGCAGAGCTATCATTTTCCACATTCTGAAAAGACTGAGCTATAGGTTCAACCAGTGAAATTAATTCTGAGTTTTGCATTCAAAAGACAGTCACAAAACTGTCCATGTGGATTACTCAGGGAAAACACCTGGCCACCCCTTCTTCAACCGCAGACGGCTGAGGCGCTTACTTACATATCTGAAGATCTCTGAGACATTTAATAGAAAAGGCCTGTCAAGTATGACAAGACTTACTCAGCGTGGATGAAATTGAGTGCTGTACTAAACGATGCTGAAAAAGTGGCTGCTGGTACTTGTTTGTTTTTAAAAAACTTGACAATGCTTTTAACTTTTGACACGTGATGAGAAAGTTGTCAGATCTTCACCATCACCAGTGAAAAGCTGCATCCTATGGGCAGCACATCCATAACATAAGGTGCAGATACTCATTTATCAACAAATCTCTAGCTACTTTCATATTAGCCACGGTGTCAGTCACAACTAAAATAACCTTCCATGGACCCAATTCACTGATTACATTTTTAAATTGGTCAGCAATATATTGGGCTGTATCATGATGCTCAATTATGCATTGGAATGAGCAAGATCCTGGAGTTGTTACCAGGAAGCTGATGACACCCTCATCATGAATATTGTTCCATCCAGACAACACCGGAGATACGTGAGAAACTTGTGCAATCAGACCATCAACTCTCTTTGTCACATCGTCCACGTCAGCATTCAAAGGACTTCCTGCAAGCCATTCCTTATTTGGTACTTCATAAACTGGATGCAACTTACGAACAAAATTCTAGCATACAAGGATTTCCATCTATACGAAATGGTGTATTGTGAGCAAACATACAGTCAAGTTCATTTTCCTGGTCATACGATAGACTATCCAAAAGCCTCTTAATACCAATCTGACGAATGTCTGAAGACTTGCCAGGAGTAGAAGTTTTCAATGCTGAAGCAGATGAAGAAGCAAAATTCTTCTTAGAAGATGAAGAAATGGAGTTCGCTTCATTTTCACTGTCACTCATGTCAATGTCTTCATCAAAAAAACTCCATGCTTTGGGACAATGCTGCCAAAGCATGAAGTAGCAGCAGAATTTTGATGCAGACCAGTTTTCACTTTCTTGCTGCTGGACTGCAGTAATCTATTTTTGACTGTAGCTGGACATATCACAAGAATTTAAGAAGTGTTTCTCCAGTCTGCCTAGATGTGCTGCATACACAGAACCACCAAACTGTGCTTAGCTTTAACAGCGTTTCCAGGTGCATGTCTAGTAAAAACTATTTTGGCTTTCCCTGACTCTGCATAATGTATCATGTCACTGTTATGAACGTCTCCCTGCTTCTGGAATGCTCTCTAGATTATGAAGCGTCTCTTGTATTTCAAGCAAACAGTAGCCATTCAATTCTATTTCTAACACTGCTGTTCCAGAAGATTCCAGACAATCAAAATGTTTTCAGGCATGCTGTCCCCTCCCTCCCAGGACCCTGATGGACTCCCAGATCACATGGAGGGGGAGGGGGCAGGCAGACCCTCCTCCCTGCAACAAACGTCTATTGTTTGCTCAGAGTCCAGCCAATCAAGATGCTCAGCTTTCGGTTCGCTCACCACTCGCACATGCTGCAGTGAGCGAGCAGGACCTCTGAGCGGGTTTGCTAACAGCCATGATGCAAACAAACCGGTGCCCCCCCCCCCACCTGCCTCCGGGTGTTCTTGCTGGCATATTTGACCGTGGTGAAATAAGAGGTGCTCAGGTGACGTTATTTGCCTGACAGTCACTTGACCGGCTTGCCAAACCGAATCTGCACGTAACCATAAACTTTATGGTCAACACGCCCACCCCAAGTAGCAGGTGGATGCTGGAGGCCGGCTGGGGCCAGTACTGGCCTCCTCTCTCCTGTCCTTTCCCCTGATGCCGTTGCTGCCGGCTGCTCCTTCCCTGCTGCTATCCAGTCCCGCGCAGCAAGAGAGCGGCTGCCTGGCTGCCAGCACAGCAAGTGTTGCAGTGGCCCTGCGCAGCCAGGAGCAGCAGCTACAGGCCCACCCCGAAGTCCCAGTGAACGGCTGATGTCCCAGCTGGGCAATGGGGCTGCCATGGCCTGAGTATCACACGAGAGAGCTGTGCACAGGATGGCCCAGTGTAACTCACTGACCCAGTAACTGTACCCCAGAGCAATTCTGGGGCCCGTCTGGGAGCTCCTGCTCCCTCTCGCAGAGCCATGCTGGTGCTGCAGGACTATGCACCGGTAACACTTTAATCCCTGAAGCTAGCAGACCGGACTCTGACACACCTGGGGTAAAGGGAGCTGCTACAGAAGAAGGGGCCATTTTCATGGTCGCGTTTCAGAGAACTGCTCTTAAAGCATCATTTTCCCCCAGAGGGAGGGGAAGTGGGGCTCATTTCCAGGTCTCTTGCTAAACCTCCTTCCCCCTCCTCCAAACGTGCACCTGACTGACTTGCCATCCCCTTCACGTAAAACAGGCCTCAGCTCAGTGAGCAGGGCACACAGCTTTCTGCCTTCCTGGTATTGTCACCGCTCTTCTAACAGAGCTGGGAAGCAATTCTGGTCCTTGCATAGAGCCCCCCTGGGCACTGCTGAGCTACGGGGGTGCCCTCACCCCTTCTCGAGGCCCAGGGGATTCAGGAAAAGACCAGCGTTCATGCATTTCGCCATTGCCTCCTGCCGCCTGGCCTAGAATGCAACACACGTTGCAGGATTATTGTAAAACATGCCCTGCCTTTAATCCCTTCTCCTCTAGCCTTGCTCTAGTATTGACTGCGGGGGAGGCTGTGTCAGGTGTGGGGTCAAACTTGCCTCTTTCAACAGGAGGATGCAGACTGCGCTGCAGCCTCTCAGCAGACTGCAGTACACAGGAAAACCCAGAAAAGCAGGAGCCAGGAAAACAAGAGCTTCCCCACAACCCAGGTGGGGGCAGAGGACACCGGGGACTGCTGGAAGTGTGCATAGGGGCATGTGCTGGTCTGAAGGCAGGTTTTAGAGGCAAACGGCTTGGGGACTCACACGTTTCCTGGGAGACAGAGTTCAGTGGGGTTTATTGTTTTTGAAGTGACAATTGAATAGCTGTTCCGTGGTTTACCAGACTTACAGGCCCAGGTAAAACTGTCCAGAGAAACGTCTGGCTTCGTGCTGCTGGACCAAGGCCGAGTTTGCGAGAACTCCCACATCCGGTTCCAGCAGGGCGTTGCTCCCGCTGGTTCCACAGGACACACTAATGCACACAGAGCACAGGGTCTAACAACTGTGCTCACAGCCAGGGCACCCAATGGCTGTGCACACGTCAGACTATCAGAGGGCTGCACCATTCGCTCTCAGCATCAAGCTAAAGGCCTAACTCTGAACTCACTCACACCAATTTTGCCAGAGCTCCCCAGTGTTACTCCTGATTGAACCCAGTGTAAGCTGGAGCAGAATCGGGGCCTACCCAGTTGGTATGTTCTTCCTGCCACCTCAGGAAGATTTCCTGGCACAGGCAGTTTGGATTTTGATTCATCCCAGGGACATGCTCCACTTTGCCACATACACAAAGAGCTATTACAAAAATGTGATGAATGGACAAAACCTGATGAATATTCTGACTCTTCCCTTCACCGGACCGACTGCAGTGCAGACAGAATAGCCAGGTTCAGCGTGCAGAGGTCTGCGCTATGCCATTAACCTGAGCAGCAACACAGCCCAGCAAATGGAGCCAGATGGGAACCAGGCGGTTCTTAGGCACAGAAGACAGACGTGAGGAGTGCAGGGTACACACAGCTAGGTGCCGTTAAGCACGAAGGCTCCTTGGTGGAAAGCACTACACATGGATCTGCATACCTGCTTCTCTGCCTTTCGCCCGCCAGCTACGGCAACATGTGTGTATAGGAAATGTGCACAATAACCCATGTTCTAAGCCCCTCTGCGTTTCACATTCGAAATACCAAGGGCATTTTGAGTATAAAACTGACAAGTGCATACAGCTATCTGCTGCCTACGTTCCTACCTAGTGGATCAAGCACTGCACTGGGAATCAGGAGACCAAGTTCTGTTCAGGGCTCTGCCACTGACCCACTGTGTGACCTGGGGCAAGTCATTTCACCCCCTCTATGCCTCCGTTTCCCCTCCCACCACTTTTCTGCCATGTCTATTTAAACTGTAAGATCTTCAAAGCAAGGACCATCTCTTGCTTGGCACTGTGCAGCACATGGTACAATGAGGCCCTGATCCTGGTTACGTTCTCTACACACTGCCATAAGATGAATAAATAATACCACCACCTGACACGGGCTGTTACCTGATATAAACATCATGATCTGGGGCACTTCGCATTAGAAACGCAACAAAGAACATACACACAACAAAATCTCTTTCCCAATACCGATCAGTTCCCAGAACTATGGGCGAGAGGCCCTTTGCGAGAACGGCCACCTTACAAAAGACAGAATGAGGGATACAGGCTGGGAACTCTAAGAAATCAGAGTCTGAAGGCCAGTGAACCCCATCCTTTCTCTGCTGCTGGAACAAACAGACATGCAATAGCTATGGCCAACTTCGCTCCGTTGGCGCAGGCTGCACTGATACTGCTGGGTTATGCCAACCTAGCTATGGCGATATAGTCTGCGTAATGCTGCCACAATGTAAATCTGTCAGAGTCCATTCGAACCCTCATCTCCTGGGGAGTTGAACTGTGGTGCCAGCATTCTCAGCGGCAGGATACTTGACGGGCCAGAGCCCGGCTCGGGAGGAACCGTTTGGAGACTCAGGTCCGGATTTTTCAGAATTTAAATTTGGTATCGGCTCAGCTATTCTCATAGCACAGAATCAGGTTATTCCAAGAAGGGCTAGAAGAGACTACGTTGCAGCATGAATCGCTCTTACAGGGGGTTTCCTACCTGTACCCCAACCAAGGGCTTGTCTTCAGCTGGAGAAAAGGTGGGTTTTTAAACCCTAGTGCGGACAAGGCAAGCTATAATTCTACACAGGGTTAGCAGGTCAAGATAAACACTCGAGGGAGGCTAGTGTCCATCTCAGCCAGAAAGCACGGAAGGACTACAATTTGCCTTGTCTACACTAGGATGTTACATGTTAAACAATACACCTTCTCCCAGAGTAGACCTGGCCTGAAAGACAGGAGCAAACAGCCAGCGAAAGGGTTGTGTTTAATAGGATTAAAATGTTCCTTTTTGCACAGATGTAGCTCAAAAATGGAACTTTGTCCTTACAGTCAGAGTCAAAACAGCAATCACATGTAAACTGGGCAGAACGGAAACTCCACGTGCCTGATAACTGCTCCTCAAATAGTGTTTTGCTATTTGCTCTCCAAGCGTTTGTTTGACCAGAGGCCTCGCTAAGAGATTCATAGAGTTTAAGGCCAGAAGGGACCATGCTGATCATCTAGAGTCTGACCTCCCGGATAACAGGAGCCAGAGAATTTCATCCAGTACAACCCCCTTGGATCACTCCCGTCTCTTGCCCACTCTCCGGGAGGTTCAGGCAGGCAGGTGTGGGGCGCTGAGATGTGCAATTTTTCTTGTTCATTAAGATTCAACAAAAATCCCAGGCCAGCAACACACACAAATCTATGCCCCACACCACAGTGCAGTTCTGATTGGAGCCCTGCAAAAGCAGGAGTTTCAGGGCTACAGCAGAGACTGTCCTTAACCTGCATGCCATGAAACGTGCACTTCCAGCAACCCGCATGATGTGTAAAATCCACCAGCCTTGGACCAGGCCTCAAACCCAGCATGGCCCCATCTCACCTGGGCAAGTGTTTGCAGGGTCAGGCTCTTAGAATGCGGGAAGAGGAGTTTTAACCTAGTATGAGAACCCTAACCAACAATCCAGGCTCCTGTCAGTCTAAGCCAAATCCTTCGTGTATACAGGTGCGATTGGTATCATCACAGCTGCCAGGGATGGCAAAGAACTATCAGATCATCCACTCAATCTCCAGCCCAAAGCAGGGCTGCTCCCTTTATTCTGTTTCCCAATGCACGCCCAGCCTAGCTTTAAAGCATCCCAAGTGATGGGGTGACAATCACTTCCCTGGAGACAATGCCACAGCCTAACCACCTCAGTGCCAAGCACGTGTCCCTTGACAGTCCAGTCGACACTTCCTGTGTCTTAGTTTCAGCCCATTACTCCAGGCTGCGTCCTGAGGTAACGCTCCCTTGGTGCGATGCTTAGAACCATATCCCGAGCTCTACCACCGCTCTGGCTGTGATGGGGCTGCCTGCAGTGCGCGGTGGGGGTGGACACACTCAGCCATTGGAATGATCTCCTTGCAAAGAGCAGGAGGTTCAGGAAGTGTGAACGTGTGTCCTACGCGGCAGTGTGGGGAGTGGTTCACGGGCTCATCTGTCCTCTCTCCCTCTGTTAAACCTGCACTTTTCTGCTGCACAGGAAGCGTCGCTCCAGTGAGCATGCTCTCGCCTCTGGGGTGGCAGGTCATCAGTTCAGTTCCTGCCCACTGCAGACCGCACGGTGTGGCAAGAAGGTAACAGTGCTGTTGCTCAAAGTGCCCTCCCCCTTCAGACAGGGCATTAGACAGAGGCTACAGAGAGTTAAAGATCCCCTGTAAGCACAGCGTCCTGGTCATTCTCTTAAGGGGAGCTACTGTTTAGTGAAAAACGGTCCTGTGATTGTGTTACCCCAGCTTTGAAAACAGCCCCCAAAGCACTGCACAAACCCTTACCGCAAAGGGACGGATAATGGACATGCTAAACTACACAGCAGTAAGCACATAATGCTGCTTCACAAAGCTTCTGGAGCAGGAACGGTTCCACCTCATCTCAGGCACTGGGTGGATCAGCCCTGTGATGAGCCAGCGCGTCAGCGGCCGACAGGAGACAGTCCTTCCCAGGGGCTGATCCAGACACCCGGAGAGGACAACAGGCGGCCTGAAGGTCAGGTACCCAGGCTGGAGCCCTAACAAAAAACAGCAGCACGTGCCTGGCCAAAACGCAGATGCCAAACTCAAACACAGGGAGGTGTTTCCCTAAGGCCGTTTGCTCAGAGCCTCTAGGAGGCTGAGGCACAAAGCCCATGGAAACATCCTGTGGGCGAGGGGAGGGACTTGTCCCCCCACCTCGTACCCAGCACTGCCAGTTACACAGCAATCCGAGTGACTGTCCCTCTGCAGTGGGACAGAGAGGGCTGTTCCTTTAAGGCCTCTCCTGCATGCCCTTTCCATCTCAGCTGACTATCCTCTGGCTCTCTGCTGTTCTCCTTCCCTTTGATTTAAGAGTTCGTCTCCCGGCCCTGACAGTAAGGTATTTCTGTCCCACAGATTATAACTCACTCTGGGCTATTATTCAACTCCCAAGGCCTGGCCCTGCTGCATTTAGTCCAAACATAATATCCTTCATGCATATATTATCTGTCTCCCTATTATCTGGAATCATTTCGGAATTAAATTTCAGTCCTGCAATATTGGCTTGAAGAGCGGCTCGCTTTATGGGCTAGTCAAAGGTTAGAATACCAATCAAAATAACACTGCCGATGCAGAGAGACATTTTAATATTCCAAAACCCGGTAATTGTAAAAGGACATAATATTTTTTCCCTGATTACCCCAAAGGCAACACATGTTAACAAGGCGAGGGAGAGAGTGAAAGAAATTTCAGAGTTCAGACAGCTGTACGGCAGATTTAAAGGAGAAGTGGTACAGGCTGGCTGTTTTCAGTCACCGGAAGGCAAGAGGGCTCACCTGCCATGTGGATCAGAGCCACACACCTACGCCCTGGCAAGCGATCAGCCTTTTTGCCATTCCCCGTGCAGTGTGTCACATGCTAGCCAAGCTGGTCATGTGTGCAGAGCTTTGGCACTCTTGGAAATCAAAAGCCTCCAAGAGAACTGTAGTTATCAGGAACCAATACAGCAAGAGGTGCATTGAAACAACACGGAGGGGCTGAGACAGACCCACCAACACCAAGCTACTTGCAGCCAGAGCTTGAAAGTTCCAGGAGGTGGACAGAGCGCGCATACCGCAGGCATGGAAAGAGCATCTCGCAGTGCTCCGCTAGGGATCGATCCTGCCAGGGGCTGAGCACGCGAGCTGTGATTCAGCAAAGCACATCAAAAGGTACTGAACACTGAGCAGTTGTCTCTACTCACATGCTTAAAGCTAAGCACATGCTTAAGTGCTCTGCAGGATCTAGCCCCTATTGCGGGTTTAGAGGTTTGCTTTGCACGTGCTGTACCTTGCTTTTCTTCTGATCGTTTCGAGGCTTGCCATGCATTTTATAGAGGTCACAATATCCACTCACGAGATACGCGTAAACCCGTGAAATAACAGCTAACAATTTGGACAGATTCTCCTGGGATTAAACTTCCTGAAAGCAACTTTCAGGCGTTCAGGCACAGAACAGATTTAAAGTGACCATTTCTCAGACACACACAGACACACACAGCCCCATTTTCCGTTTTCCTCCCCACAAGCAGTTGCTCTGCCTTCAACAGTAACTGACATCCCTCCCACCCCCCGCAAGAAGAAGAATTGTTAATCTAAAGGAGAGGAGGACAATCGGTTGGACAAATCTTAATACTTTCATCAATCAAAATAAAATTTAACTAAATAAATTAACAAAAACACACCCATCTTAAGCTTCCACACTCATATTAAAGACCAACAACTGGACCTGGAAGAGGTTTGTTCAGTCATGCAGACCTGCCTTCCAGCCAGTGCAAGATCACGCCATACAGTATGTTCTCCAGAGCTTTGTCTGGTTCAGTTTTAAGATGATCCAAGCAATGAAGCTTCATTCACCCTGTATATCTAATCTAATCTATGCATTTCTAACATGCCCATCGCTATACAGAACAGATTCTCTCCTCTAATATTGGATTGGGAGTGGGTTTTTTGTTTTTTTACTAGAGACTGAAGTTCAGTTTACAGATGCCAGGGTCACTTTCCTTTCACCAGAAAAGGTCCCAGGTGCTGGCTGTTGATTTAATGCCTTGTGGGAAAGGTGATTCCTCCGACAGCACAGCGCCCCCTGCTGGCCTCCTGCGCCGCCCTACAGCACAGCGCCCCCTGCAGGCCTCCTGCGCCACCGTACAGCACAGCGCCCCCTGCTGGCCTCCTGTGCCGCCCTACAGCACAGCGCCCCCTGCTGGCCTCCTGCGCCGCCCTACAGCACAGCGCCCCCTGCTGGCCTCCTGCGCCACCCTACAGCACAGCGCCCCCTGCTGGAGGATTGAGATGATATTTGCTTTTTTCCTGTGATAACTCCCTAGCTCCCCATGACTTTAAAAATGACAACTGTCAACATCACTAGCTAATTCCTTCAAAATCCTGGGCTGCGCCTGTGAGCGAAAGCACTCCCGTGTTCACATCCTGCACACTACTGTTATCATCTGTGTACAGAATAGGCCGTATAAGGGATCATTTGAAAACGAATATCTTGCTGGCCAGTAATTTCATGGTGAAACGCACGTAGCAACAACATAAGTAAAGGTATGAACATAAGCTGGAATCATGATTGAAGTGTGTTTAACAGACAAGTTTGGGAAACAGGTAAACCTATTTCTCAAAGACAAAGGACACTTTGTCACCAGCCAGGTGCCATCAAAGCTGATGGGCCATCACCCATCAAGTGGCCATTCTTTGGCAAGGAAAGGGGGGTAGTGACAAACAGATCTGCATCTTACCAAACAACTGAGCACATTTCCCCCTTATGAGGCTCCATGTCTCCTGGCGCTGTTTCTACAGTGCTAGGCCTCAGACTGTTATCCCCTCCCAGCCACCTCCTCTTTGTTTCCTCCTCACAGGACTGGGGCGAGAGGGTCCCAGAGAGGGAATCAGCTCCCCTTCACAAACGGGTTAAAAATCCTGCCCCCACTGAAGGCAAAGGTCAAACTCCCATTGGCTTCCATAAGGCCAGGATCTCACCCCAGGCATATTTCTAACGCACCTGCTACCACAGTGCCCAGGGGCATCTCATCACCACCTGGGAACGGTCACATTTTTTCACAAAAGAAGCTCAAAATTTTGTCTGCAGGGAGGTTTAGCGCCACGACAAGGAAGATTTTTGGAAAAGAAAATAAAAACAGTCCAAAGAGAACTCACTGGCCACACAAGGGAAAACGCTTCCCGACAGTCTTTGTGCTTTACGAGAGCGATGAGAAGACAGCATCCGTCAGTGTACACAGAGGAACAGCTTCTGCAACCTTAACTGTGGACTCTCAGACCCAGCAGGGGCAAGTACTGTCCCGCCTGTTCTCAAAGCACAGTTATGTTGCTTTGGCCTTCGTTACCTTCTGAACTGTCCACGCCTCTTTCTCGACTGTTCTTCTTGCTCAGTTTTTAAAGAGTACCTGAGTGATCACACATTTCAGACTCCTCATTAACTTCACCCCTCCCCATACATAGCTGGGTCTCCTCTCTCTCTTGGCCTACACCCTCTGATGTATTTGTACAAGCGTTTACCCCTTCGGGCAGCATTAACTCACTGCGGTGTCGGGCTGTGGGCTCCCTTTATTGATGCTGTCTTTCCATTTCCAGAACAGGTCCTTTGTTACCCTTACATCTCAAGGGACATTGAACTGCAGCCTAGCATGACGCTGGCTCTAAATCCTTAACATGGAGGTTTATCATGGACAGGACGCCCAACCTGGCCTAGCAGATCACGAACCTAAACAGGAGTTGTCATGAGAAACCGCAAAGCCTGAGAAAGGAGCAGGTGACGAGCCTAAGCAAAAGCCTTCCCTCGTGTTACAATAAATACTACACACAGAATGATTTTTGTTACAGTCTAACCTCACTGGTGATACTCTTTGGGAAGTAATCGGATTCTAGCTTGCTGGGTGGGGCAGCTGTGCTCTAGTGCAGAGGTTCTCAAACTGGGGGGCACGAAAGAAGCCTTAGGGGAAATAACTTACTGCGCACATTTTACCCACAGCAATGAACAACTAGCAAAGCTGACTCCTCCAGACCAGTGGTTCTCAACCGGGGTACACCAAGGGGTACATCAACTCATCTAGAGATTTGCCTCGTTTTACAACAAGCTACTTGAGAAGCACAATCAAAGTCAATACAAACTAAAATTGCATACAGACAATGACCAAGGGTATGTCTTCACTACCCGCCGGATCGGCTGGCAGCGGTCGATCCAGCAGGGATCGATTTATCGTGTCTAATCTAGACACGATAAATTGACCCCCGAGCGCTCTCCCATCAACTCCTGGACTCCACCGCCATGAGGGGCGCAGGCGGAGTCAACGGGGGAGCAGCAGCAGTCGACTCACCGCGGTGAAGACACCAGGGTAAGTCGATCTAAGTACGTCGACTTCAGCTACATTATTCACATAGCTGAAGTTGCGTAATTTAGCTCAATCCCTGCCCAGCACAGACCAGGGCTAAGGCTCGGATTAGAAGGTCAGCAACTTGCCAGTAACAGTGTGCTGTGACACTTTTGTATTTTTGTGTCTGATTTTGTAAGCAAGTGGATTTTAAGTGAATTGAAACTTGGAGGTACACTAGAGAAATCAGCCCCCTAAAAGGGATGCCGTAGTCTGGAAAGTTTGAGAACCACTGCTCCAGACACCTCAAGTCATCAGATAGCGCTGTGTGTTTGACTCTAGATGGCGCCGGGCGTTTTGACGGATTTCTGTTACGCTAGCAGAGCATTATACAAAGTCGTTGCCAGCTGTACGTTAAAAATCCGTTTGCCACGACGCGGTGTGAGCATGCCACAATCGCAGTTTTGCTTTTGCTCTTATGACAATGGATCGTTGGGTCATTTGTGCAGCAGAAAAAACCCAACTCAAGTGAAAAACAAAGAAGTGAAAACGGATTCAAGTGAAGCACCCCCGCTGCGTATACCGATGTATGTACTAGTGTGGAGGGGGTGGTATGCGTGAACTACTACAGACACAAAGAAGGGGGGTGCCATCAAATAATCTTGAGAACCACTAGTCTGGTGGAGCGAGTAGAGGAGTGGGAGCCAGCTGGCCTGGGTTCCATCTCTGCCTCACTACTGACTCACTGTGTGACCCTGGGCAAGTCACATCATCTCTCAGCCTCAGTTCCCCCAGCTGTAACATGATACATCCACAGCCTTCGTCAAGGGATTTGAGATCTAACGATGGAACGCGCTATGTAAGCACAAAAGACACACTGCAGACTATGGTCAATAAACTTGGTCGTATTTATTCTGGGTAGAATTTGGCGCTGAGGTGAGAGAGGCTTGGCAAAGCTCTGCCAGTGTACTTCAGCCCCGACCCGCAGCCCCTCTTCCTATTCCAGCCCTGGGCCCCAGCCACCCACAGCTACCCCAATACCCCTCAACCCTGATCTGCAAGCACCCTCTGCTATTGCAGTCCGGAGCTCCCGGCTGGGAGTACACAACTCCGTTACTGCAGCTTAACCTTGACCCACAGAACCTCTGCTGCTGAAGGAAAGATTCAGACAGAAGCACAATGGAAGCGGGTAGACAGTACAGTGATGCTCAGTGGCTCTCTCTGGCGAGGGGGCTTAGGGGCTGATATACAGACGCATTCTAATAAACCCCTCTCCTTGGCAGCCCTCCCTGAATACTTATCTAATCACAGCAAAGGGCGCGATAAACTCCCTGCCCCGAGTCCTCTCTGCATTGACAGTTCACTCAAGATACAAGATCGCTCAGTGACATTACAAATGTCAGCAAGCAGCGATTAGGCTTGGTGGAGGGGACACATTAGCAGGCGGGGGGGGGGAAGGGGGAGTCAAACTTCTGTCAACGCGTTCAGCTGCATGGAGCGATTTTTCCTTTGGCTTTTGTCCTCAGCAAAAGACAGCTCTGCCCGTCCCAAGGCCCCGCGTCCCAAGAACCTTCCCTGGTGGAGGAGAGCCAAAGGGGAGAGCTGTCCCCCAACATGGCTGGTACCTCAAGCACAAGGGTTTGCTAAGGTGCAACAAGCCTGGGACCTCAGTGACCCCAAGCCCCAGCCCACCCCTGCCGTTGGCCTGAGGAGCGAGCCTCAGAACCAAACCTCAGCACACGCTGCCAGGCTGCTCTGTAACGTACACGTCAATTCTTGCATGGCTGCCAAAGCATTTCTTGCTGTGTATTAAGTTAAACTAAAGCTCTCGATTCAAACTAGTCTCTCTGAGTCTCTTACCAGTGCAGAGAGAGAGCATCACAAATACGCTGGTTCAGAGGGATAAGAATGGGAAGGTGGACAACTCATCTCGCTACACGCGACCTCATTTGCGACACCATCAGTAGGGCACCCCAGGTCAGAGTGTGTGAACGAATTCCCAGACTGCTTTAGTGTCAGCAGAGGGGCTTTAATATCTAAGCAAAATGCTGGAGACCGAAGAGCAGCCTCAGCGGCCCAGTTTCCATTAAAAAGGCAGAATGCAAACACAGCGCGGGCTTTCCGCACAGCAAGCCGCATGGCTCACTGGGCGAGGCCAATAAACAACAGTAACAGATTCGGTGTCAATTTGGGGTATTATTGACACAAAAGACAACGCTCCCCTCCTTTGCCACTGTGTTTTGCTCCACCCACAGCAGCTGAGCCGTACAGCGTGCAGCCTCTCTTACTCAACTCATCCCAATACACAATGCAATTTAAGACCCTTTTCCAGAGACCATCCCAAAAACGTACTTGGTGCTGGAGGAAACTGGTCCCAACATGCACGTTGGGGCTCCTGCTACAGGACTCGCGGTTACTATGAAGCAGTATATAAAGGTACCTTTGGTAGAATTATGAGGCTAGTACGGTACATGCATTTTCATCAATCAACTTCACTCCTTTCCTAGCCTAGATGGTAACCACAGGCTGGTGCCACTGTTAAGTGGGAGGTTTCGGGACTTGCATTACAGGGTTGCTGGACGGGGAAGGTGATCGGAAAGAGCCAGTGGCCCGTTTCAGCATGGCACTAAGGCACAGCCCAAGTTTAGGCATGTACGTAGCGGCGCTGAAGTCCAGTGGAACTACCTGTGCTGGAAGTTGTCTCTCTCTGCACATGCTCACACACAGACATTGAAATGTGCTTGTAACTTTTTAAGTCACATGTTCCCATTCTTTGGGCTTACTTAAGTTTGTGGCAGTGATTCCTTTTAATTGGATAGTGTTCTCCTATCACCAGGGAACTCAAATGCAGGCTCATGCTAGAGGTGACAGAGCAGAGGTTTTCCTGCGCTGTGGAGAGACTGCTCTAGTTACATACTTCATATAAGAAAACAATGTATTTGAGTTTAACATTTGAAACCAGAGTCTCTGCATGAGCCACACCCTAGGAACTGGCCATTTCACAGAAATCCCAGCATCTTGACCAAGATTTTCCTCCAGGAGATCAGGTCATAGGCGCAGACAGATGACTCAGGAATATGACAGGAGGAGGCGACGTCGGGCTGTTTGAGCCACTGGGAGGGGGTGGGTCCCTGGCAGCTTGCCCTCCTACCTGGCCATTATTATTTATCTCTACTACAGTAAGGACTGGAAGCCCCAAATGAGACCAGGACCCCCTGTGCTGGGCGCTGCTCGGAGACAGACAGACCCTGCCCTGAAGAGCTTACACAGTAACCAGACAAGGTGAAACAGAGACCCCAGAGGGGAAAGGACTTCCCTGAGGTCACAGCCAGGTCTCCCTATGCCCAGGGTATTCCCCTACCCAGCAGACGCACTGCCTTCCTAGGTGTGTTTGGGGCTAGGAACGTGTCAGGGGACTGCAGGAGAACTGAGCAGCTGGGAGGAAATCCAGGTCCCTGGTTACCCCATACTCTCCCTGCAGTACTAGCGAAGGCCACATCTAGGCAAAATGTTTACCTAGGCCAGAGTTACCCCTCCCCTAAGTGCCCCAGATGCAAACACTTCAAGAACCAGGAGCTGAGAGTGGTAGGGGAGGAGCAAGCCAAGAGGTGAAGCATCTCGTTTCCCTCTCAAGCTGGGCTCGCTCCCCGCTGGGCTGAGGACGAATGGGACCGGCTCTGTGAAACAGCCTGAAAGAGATGAGCAGTCGGCCTTCCGGCCCCAGCCCATGACCCTGGATGCAAAGTGCAGAGCTGGGAGAGATCCATGTTAAGCGATTCTTTCCCTCCCTCACCCACTGCAGCCCTGTGCTTTGCTGCTTCGCAGAGAGTGCTCAGTGAGGGCTTAGAGTATCAGCTGAAACAAGAGCCATGAAAACCCCTTGCCCGCATATCTAACTGGATTACGACGAACCCAGACTCCTAACATGCTAAACCAGGTAGCCTAGGACTACTGCAAACAGCCATCATTCATTTGTCTTCGGGCCAAGAGGCAGAGCACAGCGTGGGGCTCAGCTGGTTAATATCGAACATCACAGTGCAGAGGGTTTGGGTTTTTTTTAAATTATTTTATTTTATTTTATTTTTTTTTTTGCACCAAATCAACCTGCTGGTTATATAGCTGCTATCCATTCACCAGAAGTTTAGTGAACTTCAAATGGCGATCATTAATGGTCACTGAACTGCAGAATGCCCCAATGTGCTTTCAGATTTCATTTACAGAGGCCCAGCAATCAGCCAAAAGATTTGCTCTGACAGCAGGGAATGCAAGATCCCCTTGACAAGTTCAACAGGGAACGTGCTGCCAGCATCCCTTGTTAAGTTCATGTTCTACCCTGTTTGATGGAGTAGATCATGCAAATTGTCCTTTTGCTGATGCTCGGCCTGTCACTCATGTTGCCATTTAAAACAATAAAACAAACAAAAAGCCGAAGTAAAACCCAAAATTCCGCAGAGCTGTTTTCTTGCAAGTTCTGTTTACCAAGGCCCTAATTAGCAGGACAGGGCTAGTAACCAAAACCGTTCGATTCAATGGCACAACAAGCCCCAGTGAAGCAAAAGCCTTTAAAGGAATTATCACCACAGCTTTAATCTGCACAAGGCCCTCGTGCCCCTTTCACAGCCCCTGCAATCACCCGAGTTTTCTCTCCCCCTCCAATTTGCACCACTTGGCAGCTTTGGCATCACACCACCTTTCCTTGCAGCAAGAGAGGCTGGGACAGGACTCCCTTCAGACCTCCCCCAGGCCAGCCCTCCACCAGCCAGAAGGGACGCCGCAGAGCAAGGTGAGATGCTGCTGATGCTTCTCCCAACAGGGAATGACTCAAACCTGGGTCTCTTGTGTGGAAGTGTAGAGCATCAGCTGTGGAGCAGGCCGTTCTTAGCCATGGGGTGTTTTTTTGTTTTTTTGGGGGGGGGAGGGCGGAGAAGAAGGGTTGGCGGGGTGCAGAGGGGGAATTGTTTTTTGAAACGTGCATAGAGAAGAAATGTATAACTAAATGCTTCCCTATATGCACTTCAAGGCTCCCTGTGCTGAGGAACTGCCAAGCAGGATTCAGCCGGGAGGGAATTTGATCTTAGGAACTCTACACCCCTGGAAGAGAAAACACAGGGCGAGCACGGTACAAGCTGACACAACCTTCACTGGAGAGGTGCCTCCGAGTGCTGTGCTATTATGCATAGAGCTAGACAGTGCTAGGCCTGCCACAATGGGATTCTCCACCGCTGCAGAACATATTCCATCAAGTACAGTAAGACTCTATTAGCGGAGATACAATACGGAGCTGCAAAAGGACTCGCTCAGCCTCAGCCTCTCTGAGAAAATAACTCCTTCATTTCAATGCAAAACAGCAGTAGTTATTAAACGCCACCTTGAAGAGCAGAAGAGGAAGGGAGAGCGGGAGGGGGTGGGGGGACCGTGGCGGTTTGCATAAAAGTACCTTTTTCAGATTAATCCACTGTTTGAAGTAATCAGCAACCGGCAGCCCTAAGTACTGGCATTGTCCTGGTAACCTGTAAAGAGAGGAGAGAGAGCAGGTTCGATTCAATTACTGCATCCTGACAACAGAAACTCCAAGTTTTATTATGCACTTTCGGTGCTGAGGAGGAGGAGAAAGCGAGATCCTTGAGGATCCCAGGCACTTGGCAAGCGCTTCCTGAGAGCTGGAACTCGGCTGAAATCTTGGTCCTGGCTATGCGCCGGTTACGTGTGCAGGCTGCCAAACTATCCTCACGTGGGCTGTTTGTAACAAGGAGGGTGGGCGTTTTCCATGGGAGCGGTGTGTACCTTCAAGCACTACGCCCAGCCCTCCCCCGGGGGAGAACATGGCTGGAGCATCTGGGCTGTCATGAATTCCACTCCCCAGTAACGGAGGAAAGGCAGCTCCCTGCCCCAGCGAGCTGACATACCAAAGAGACTTGACAGACAATGCGACTGCCAAGCCACAGGACACAGGTGACCAGCTAAGCCTCAGGGGCGACAGTTTTCAGACACTTCCTATATGGTGTCCCCTGCCATGCTGTTTTATGGGCTGCAGAGCCAGCGTACACGTGTGTAAGCTGGACAATGCCGGCCCAGGGCTATGGATTTCCACACAGCAGGATTTTTAGGCCCAGATGTTCAAATATGTGCTCAGGTAATTGTATGGCTAGATCACAAGTACTCAACAGCCCAGCTCCTGAGAGACCACCTCTCCCCGACATGCCCGGAGCTGCAGCCCCACTGGTAAAAGAGAGAGGGAGCCCTTGAAAGGGCATTAGGGCCACAGGGCTTTGGACGCTGCTTCCAATCTGCAACAGCGTGGGGTTGTTAGCCTTCGGGGCACCAGCAAGGCCTGCCCTCGCCTGTGAGAGGCAGGCACTGGGGATGGCTAGAGAGCAGTGCCGTGGGACTGCCGTGCGATTATGAGGGGAAGTTAGTTATATTTATTTTCAATTTGATCTGATGTGAGGTAATCAGGGGGCCTGTTCGTTTGTTGTTGAAGTTGTCCACAGCACTGGTCAGAGGCTCTTTTATTGGAGAGCAGAAACACTCCAGATAAATAAAGAGACTAATTAGATCCATGTGTGCATGTAATTACCACAATCCCCGTAACTGCCTGTGTAGCTAACATGAGACTTGGCATTCCGCAGCCACACTGCGGTTAGCGGAGTTCAGTGCCAGAGGAGAGCGGCAGGGAAAACCCTTGCTGGTGGGTTCTGCCAGCAAATCCATGGGAAGATGAACCAGGGAAGCTGGAAGACGTCTGGGGAGGACACCCGCCACAGTGCACTCTTTGCACTCATTCAAGGTCAGGCAGCTCCTGCCCACCTCAGCACCAGCGATGGCCAAGAACAGAATACGCACTCGCAGCCCCTGACCCAGAGAAGTGCAGAGTGGGGGGCACACAGCATCTTTCTGGACCATGCCCAAAGTTACTCCAGTCAGAGACCCAAATGAAACCCCGTCCGCAGCACTGAGCTTGTCAAAAGGAGGCGCTGCCAGGGCAGCACAAAGGCTATTATAAGACACGCAGACCCTTCCTCTCTGGGCATGGCTTGTATGATGCTCGAGCCAGCTGCCCTGAAATATACCCCCGGGGTCACCTACTGCTATTACGTAATAGAATTCACACATTCAAACAGCCTGAGCCATGCATTTTACTAGGCTTTACAGACCTGGGCATGACATCATGCAGGGCCAATGGCAGCCCAAGTTGCAGAGAAGCCGTTTCATGAAGGAAGCTGTTTTCCACTTGTTCCCAAATCAAAGGCAATTTCAGAGAGGAATGGAGCCCTCTCAAACAAAGGACCCGTCTAGCGGCTACACCTGTCAAGCTTTCGGCCGGCTGCTATGTAACCACACAGGAGCTTTACAGCAGTAAACAAGTAGGCACCTTGCTAAAATCTAGGTTCCTTCTTCTAGCCCAAAAGGTATTAACTCCCAGAGGGCCCAATCCACCCCCAGCTAAAGTACACGGAAAGACTTCACGGACTTTCCCAGGATCTGGATCTGACCCATAATAAAGAAACAGCCTAGTTCGCCTTAGCCAGCCCTACCTGCAGGCTAACCCCCCATGGGATGGTATCCTGAGTGTTTCCACCACGACGGGGCCAAGGGGTTGGAAATCAGGAGATCTGGCCCCTCCCGCCAACCTGCCGCCGGGCCTGGGAACAGCTCCAGCTCGCCCAACCGTAAATTGGCACCAGGGACACCGACTCCTCTTTGGGAAGCACTAGTGGGTCTGCTCTACCCGCTGGCCAGGGGCCGCTCTCTACTGTTACAGCAGCGAAGGATGGGTTAGGGCCTCATTCCGGCTCTAGGAAGAGGAGAGCAGGATTCTCTCCCAGCGAGCGCCGTGCCCTCCACTGGCACATGGACCCAGGCTCGCTGAACAGGGCAGACTGCGCAGCTCTCCTTCCCCACTTGAACTGAGCGAGCAGGACGCAGCCTCCCTCTCCCAGCCCGTCCCACGAAGCAGAGAGTTTGCAGACATGCAGCCGCATGCACTGCTCTGGATCCTTCTGGTTTGTCAGCTGGCCCCCCAGCTACTGCCCCACTTCACACACACACAGGCTGATGCAGTGAAGCACTAAACACTTCAGCAGTATGCTGGCTGCCTGCATCGTCCACCTCAGCCTTCAGCTTACCCTTCCCAACCCACACGCAGTGCAAAGCGCACACTCACTGCAGGATCTTCCAGCCCGATGCCAGCGCAGACACGTGTGTACGCAGAAGCTGTCCTTTCAGCAGCAACGGTGCCTGCAGTTAAACCACAACAGCTCTGAAAACGCAGGTCTGGCTGGGACAGAGGGGTCTGTACTGGGGTTGTGAGGGTTACAGGACAGAGCTATTTTAAATGCACGGAAAGGACATGCAGCGCACACTGCCATCAGTCGGCCAAGCTTGCAGATTTGCTTTGGCCAGTGGCAGCAGCTCTGTACCGTTTTTAGGCAGCCTGGACACACAAGAGGAGCTCCATTTTCCACCACAGCCCTGCTCCTTCGTACACTGCCAAGTAAATGGGGCTGAGAGAGGAGCCGTATGCAAATGGGCGGCGAGGTCACATGGCTTTATTTCTCCCTCTGAAGCCAGCTCTCCAAGCCGGTAAGAAGCGCACAGCTCGGCGGTGATAAACGGCCACGCTTTAGTTATCACTTCCCTTAAGTTAAGGAGGGCAGGCGAGTGATGGATGGGCAGGAATTTGGTTATCTGGGAGGGCTGTCAGCCGGAGTCGCCTATCTCCGCACACATTTCGCAGGGCATCATTATGCGATGGCATGGAGTTAAAATATGACCAAGGGTATTGAAAGAAAGAAAGATGGGATTAAAAAATAGCAAATTGAGCAACAATAAAGGAGCGTGAGGCGAGGACGTTATCGTATGAGTGACACCTTTTATCTCGGTTTGGGGAGCTAGAGCAGGGCACAGATTGGTCCTTCCTCCACTATTGTATCCTCTTGTACAAACAGCGGCAGATACAATGTGTCACCGGTGCGATAGCATATCAATTTAACCCTAATTATCCAGGGGGTCAAGCCAAGAAATAGGGGTTTCTCATTTCAACAGGTTCCTTAGTCTCTGCTATGAGCCACCACATTAATACAGGGGGGAGCCATAATTGAATTCAGTCACTCAGGTGGTCCTAGTGTATAAAAAATTAATGCTCGAGTCTCCTGACTAATCGGGCTTGGTTCATGTCCATCTGCTTCTGGGTTCAGGATGTCAGAAGACAAAGAAATTGAACCAGTTTCTACACAGAGGGTGTAATGATATTGAGCCAGTTAGAACAAGTCCCTCTTCAGGAAAGATAAAGGGACATTAAATCTTGCTATTTATGGACCTGGTCTCAGCCTTTAAAAAAACCACCCGTGCACTGTTGGCCTCATTGTGTAACACATGCAGAATACTCTAATTACAGTCTTGCCAAGCCCCTGACCGCTGGGGACGGGAGGGGACGGCAGCATCACCAGCATCTTCTCACCAAGCTTCGCCGCCCTTGCAATCCACTCCCCATTTGACCACTTCCCCTCCCAAACGTTCTCAGCTCCGAGGGAAATTGGCAACGCTGCTCTAAGCGACATGGGCGCAGCAGCAGGAGACGGGGGTGCCAGCATGAGAAGTGGGGGCTAGAAATTCCTCCCAATAATGTCACACGGTTTAAAGCAGGGGAGACCAAAACATGGCCTCAAGGCTCCTTGCAGAACATGGAGCTCTGAGTTTTAGCTGAGGGGCAGCCTAAGCCTCCAGCTCCCAGGATGCATTGCTCCATCTTGATCAGAAGGTGGCTGCTCAGGTGAGGCTCAAGAGCTGAATGCTGAGTGTAAAAGATGAGGGGGCAGCAGTATGGTCCCGCGCAAGGCGCGCCCCTTCAGAAACCTGGCAAAGGGCGGAGCTTGGGTGCCCCCTCCCCTCCGAACACAGACTGATCAGCGGGGGGGTGGAACAGCCACATCCTGGGACAGGTCAGGTGCTATGTCTGACTGAGAAAAAGGGGCCAAAAAGCTGTGACTATAAAAATACAGCTAAAGCCTTGTCTACACTCGAAAACTGCACCAGTCCAACTGAAGGAGGGAATCTGAACCAATTTAGTTAAGCCAGAACAACCCCCCTGGGGAGAAGTACCACATTGCATAGTGGGTTCATTCTGGTTCAGGGTGGCTTGATTTAAATCAAAGCAATTTAAATCATCGATTTTTTTCAACTTTTCCATCTGTACTACAGTTATTTTCTAAAGAAGGGCGAACTCTCATCGGTCGACACAGCCATTCAAAGCATGTTGATTTACAACTAAACAGAGCCTGTGTACTAGATTTGGTGCAGCGTTTTGCTACTTACTAAAACTACATACATTAAATTAAGCAATTCTATAGCTTAACATTTTCAGGTTCTTATACATTTTAGTATGTTAGAAAATGGTGAATGATCTATTGCTTATTTACTTCTACTGTGCCATATTTATAAAGCTTGACCTCAGATGTTAGATGGGTTTCCCGATTCTTTCTTTCTATGGCAAAGCAGCCTTTAACAAAGGTTTTGATGGAAGCTCATGGACTCAACATTTATTTTTTTATTTAAAATGTTTTAAGAGATAAGTTTAGGCCTTAACATATTTTGCATTAAATTCAGATTTCATTTTAAATGGGTATATTTTAAAAAAGAAAAGCTTATTATAACTTACACAAAATGAGAAAAACCCTATTTTTTCCAAAAAATTCATCCATTTTTATCCACCCTGTTCTGGTTTACCTTAAGTTGACAGGAAACAGGTTTAAACTAAATCAAAATAAGCCCCTCTTAGAAGAGTAACCACACAAGGGGCTTTGCACTGATTTTAATTAAACCAGTTTAAAAAACAACAACTTTCCTTTGCAGACGAGAGTTAGTGAATGTGGGCACACTGACTTGGAAAGTTCTCTCCTCGTGCCCGAGTTCTGAGGACGGTCTTGGTGACTTCACGCTCAGCTGTCCTGGGATAACACACACGGCTGCTTTTCAGCACAGATGGAGTATCCCAGGCCTTTGGCACAACATACCACAAAGAAGCCAGGAAACAGTACTTTCCTATGTGACAACAGGTGCTGTGAAAGTCAGTCCCAGGTGTAGAGGCAGAAGTCATGACCTCACAGGGCTGGCATCTGTGACATCATAACTCCATAAAAGGGAGATGGGATTGTGACACTTGGGTAATTGTATCCTGAACTAAATTCCCTCTAATGATTCAACAGATACAATATTCTTCTCCATTTTTTGTACAAAACACTCACCCTTCACTGAAAAGCACCCTCCTCTCAAGAGGGACACTGCCATGGTTGATAACCATGCACACAGCAGGTCAGGAAGTGGAGAAAAGCATTGTAGGCAACAGAAACTACAGAGAGAATTTAGTTCAGCCAGTGTCTAAAGCTCAATGTGTCAAGTTCATCCAAACATTTATTATTTTAATCCAGGGTAAGGTGCTCCTGATTCACCCAACCTTGAAGCCCCTGCATTGTTCAAGCGACACTCTTCCCTGCCAATGGGGGATGATCTACCTTCATGCCCACACCAATCCAAGTAGCAAGTGTTTCTACAGGCAGTGGTGCAGTGCACTTCACCTCTGCCAGGTTCTATTCGGAGTGGGATTTTGCTAACAGTTGTAGAGCAGAGGTATCTAGAGGCTAGTTCATTTCCAGCTAGCTATGACTCGCCAGGCATGCAGAGCCCCCCTTTGCTATTTGCACACTCGCTGGGCTGTGTCTAAAGCACACAGTCTAAATTCCCTTAGGATGCCACTGCTTCCTTCGGTCTTCTGCCCCACCGGCAGACGGGAAAGCACACAGGACCAGCAAGGGCCTAGCAAAGCCCAGGTACAAACCTGTGGTCAAATTAACCACACGCAAACTCACTACCCAGGGCAGAGCTGGAGCTCCCCCACACACGCACACCACTTGGGACCAGAACAGAGGCAGAGGGAGAACAGGGCAATTTGCCCATCTGTGCACCTCTCCGTGAGGCTCCAATGAGTAACGACAGAAGTAGTTACCCACGTCTGAGACTTGTTTTAAGAGTGGGGCAAGGCCCTGACAATCACAGTTACGATCAGAGCTAAGAGACTTGTCGCTTGGTTAAATTCACAGAAGCTGGACATCCCGCTCACAAGACCTCTCGGAGCGATGGGAGTGGGACAGTGATCACAGAGATGGGGCTCCCCGGGCAGGAGTGGAAGCTCCCTTGCTTTACTGGTCCCTGCCGGAGAGCAGTGCTCCGAGCTACGCTAGCGCCAAGTTCCCATCCTCCCACCCTGATGCCAAGCACGCGGGAGACCCTTTCCCATCTGCACTCCCAACAGCCCAAGAGGCAGCGGCTGTTAACATTCACAAGCAGCAGCTGGAGAAAGACAATACACTTGTGAGGGTCAAAAGAGCTCTCTGTTTTCATACCAACCCAGAGACGGTGCCTTCCCCTCCCCTGGCCTTCCTCCCACCACCTCACTTCTCTCCACCGCCCCCCAGCCTGTCAGTGCAACACGCCTATCAGCTGCACATCAGCTTTAAATATCAGCGTGCATGAAGCAGGGACATGAGAGCAAGGAAGTGGGAACCGGCAGCGTGAGCCTCCACTGGCTGTCAGGGAACACTAATGAATTTCAGCCCCAGCAGCCCTGCCTCGGATGGGCTGAGGCGAGGAGGAACGTTACATGCTGCCGCTGCCACGGCTCCTCACTGTCTTTTTCAAAGCCCCACGGTTAATGACGGTCATTGCTGAGCTGGCAGCTGCGGCCCTTGAACTGGATGGGACAGCAGAATTCAGGGTCCCGGGAGCGCACGCTCCCCTCTGCTTTACCACACCAATGCAGAACGTAGAGAGATGCAGGCAGCACAACTACCGACCAATATGGAGTACTCTAGGCCAGAGAAAGCATCACGTCAGATTGCACGGAGGGATTATCCAGGCTTTCAGGCAGCATCCATTGCCATGGTATCTAGACAGGGTGTGCATGATCGGGGCCACATACAGGCTTAATATTCTAACAGCATCACAGGTTCTCTCTGACATACAGGCTTAATATTCTAACAGCATCACAGCAGCTTCTTAGTTTCTGAAGAATTTCCTTTAGATCCTCCCATCCACAGTAGGTGCTTCACCGATCATTGTCCCTGCTATCGGCCCCAGCACCAAGCTTCACTCAATTCTGCTTCCAGCATCTTCGGAGCAAGCACTAGATCAGAACAGTGCCGTACCGGTGTACCAGTAACATCCTCAACCAGACCAACGGCTGCGTGCCAGGACAGACAGACACGCCGTTCACTTGACTGGACGTTGTGTAGGGGACAGCTAGGGAGACAGACAGACAGACGCGTATGTTCCTGGCAGCCGTGAAGGGGTTAAAGAGCGATTTGCCCCTTGGAAAGGGATGGGACGCATTCCGGAGGCACCAGCAGGATAAAGGAGTCAGAACCTGGTATTACACGCACAACACGAAGGTCACTGAAACTCTTCCTTACAAATGTCAACCTGTCACTTCCAGATATTAATGAGGGCTGACCAGCAGCTAAAAGGCATCCATGCTCCATTAGTAATAAGAGACAAGAGGCAACATGCAAGGAAGAGCACACAACAAGGCATGCGGAGACACCAGTGGAACTGCACAGCCTGGGAGGTGTGGTGATGCACGAGATCATAAGCCTTGTGCCTGAGAAGGGAAGCTATTCCCACACAACCCCACTCACTGGAGTGTGTTATTGTTTTCCCTTAATCTTTAACTGAATTAGTGTAATGAACCCAACAAGCCCAGACCTAAGCAATTATTCTAGTACCTTCACGTTTGGAACCATCCTTTCCTCTGCACAGCTTGTTTTGGAAACAATTTTTCTGCACATGCAAGGTACATTTCTGCCAGAACGGCCTGAGGGACAGGCTGTAATTCCCATTGCTTGGGACTCTTAAAGACTGCACTGGACAAGACATCTTTTAGGGAGCCATCCTGCACGGATCTAACAGTTTCACAGGTATTTGCCATCTCTCCCTTTGTGGCAATACCCCTATTTTCTCCATGCCCCCTCAAGCTTTGCTAGGGACAAAGGAGTTTGGGAGGCACCTGACAGTCAAACACTCCAAGCAGCCAGGCAAACGAATAAGGCAGTTAGCTCCAGGAGATAACAAATGTGATTCATGCACAAGAAAAACAATTCAGCTACAGCACCAAGGCAGCAGGCTCTAGAAGTCACCATTACACTCATTAGCTTTCGGCCTAGTCCTGAAAAGCTCTGAGTGCCCTCAGCTGCCAGTCAATCTAATGAGAGTGGAAGGCACTCAGCAGGATCCGGCCCTTTGTTGGTATTCGCCCCGTCTAGAGTCGAGCTGAGACACTATCTCAAAATTAAACGCAGGGCTGCAACACAGCAGGTATTCAGACTCAGAGCAGAATGTTCATCAACAACTGCGTTCACGCAATGCTACAATAAATCTATGTGCGAATGCTCAGCGGCTTCTCTTAAGCTGATTCATGGCTCTATCTGCTGGGCCTCACTCTGCTTCCCTGTACACTGGGATGAAGCAGGAGTAACTGCACTTGAAGTCAGTGAGGTATTGGTGAAAGCAAGATCAGAATGAGGCTTTTTGTTTTCATTTACCAATATCATTCCCACGGGTCAAGGTTCCTGCTCCATTGACAGCAGAGGCTTTGCACCCTTCCAGATCAATGAAGGAATGTTCAGGGGTTTCAAAGGAGAAGGAACTGGAGCTCTTCCAGATGTATGTTCCCATGGGTGCTCCCCTTCCGGCGCCCAGGGATTTTTTGTAGCAGTGCCCGTACAGCCCATGCACATGCTCCAGGAATCATCATGCCCCATGGCAAGGATACACAGAGCTGCATGGGTGAACCACCCTCAGTTCCTTCTCTACCACTAAGTCTCATGAGAGAAAACTCCGAAGCAGTGGGGAAGGAGGGCGGGAAGTGGAGCACCCCTAGGGACACACATCTCGAAGAACTCCAGTTACTGCACAAGGTGAGTAACCACTCCTTCTTCAAGTCATGTCCCTATGGGTGATCCACTTCAGGTGACTCCCGAGCAGCATCCCCACATGGAGAGCCATTGCTAATACTGAAGACAGAACAGCATTGCCAGTGGCAGCATCTGACCTACAGGCATGAACCAAAACATGGTGTTTGGAAAACGAGGTCCAGCTCTGCAAATTTCAACACCTGGAACATCTTTGAGCAATGCCACCAAGGTAGACTGAGACATTGCAGAATGAATTAGCAACTTAGGAGGAGGCTGGGTACTGACAGACTCATAATAGGAGATAAAACACCCAGTGATTCACCTTGAGAATCTTTGGGTGGAGATTGTGGATCCTTTGGCTCTGTCCACAATTCAAACGGTCTGGGAGACTTTCTAAATGGTTTGGTTCTGTCCAAGCAGGTATGCAAGGCAGCATCCTCTCTAGTCTGATGTGGCTTCAGGAAAAAACTGGGAACTGAGTGACTTAGTTAATACGAAATTCTGAAGACACTCAAGGTAGAAACTTAGGATGTGATTGTAACAAAACATTGTCCTTGAAAAACACTATAAATGGAGGACCTGCCATTAAATCCCCCAGTCCTCCAACCCTCCGGGCAGAAGTGATAGCCACTAAGGAAGTCATTCTCCTGGATAGGTGACATAAACAACATGTAGCTAATGGCTCAAAGGGGTGTTTCATAAAACCGCTAAGGACAAAGTTCAAGTCCCTTGTTGGGGAGGGTTGTTTAATCTGTGAGGAAAGAGTCACCAGACCTCTGAGGAATCTTGGCATTGTGGGGTGGGGAAAAACCTTCCACAGACAAATGAAAGGCTGTGATAGCTGTCGCGTGAACCCTGACCGAACTCAGAACAAGACCTAGGTAGCCTAGGACAGTGGAAAGAGAAGAGTGAACAGGAGATGCAATTAAGCAAAAGCTACAGCTCAGGTCAAGTGGGCACACTCAGTGCTCTGTCTCAGGTCAAAGGGCAGCCGAGGGGGTTCGCCCACACAGCTCTGTTTCCCCTCATTGGGGGGGCACACGGATGTCTGCAGCACATACACAGGTACTGGAAATCTCCGAAGAAAGGCGCATGGGGTGCATCCCTTCTTTCTCTGCCTCTCTTTTCCCTCCCGCCCTTTGCCGATCTTGTGGACTGTAATCTCTTTGGGGCAGGGACTCAGTGGGAGTGGGAGTGCTTAGCACAACTGGGCCCAGTTTTGATGTAGTACCATTAGCCCTTCAACCTAAGAGCAGTCAGTTCTCTGCCCCGAAGGGGGCCTCTGAACTCAACACGGCAGGTTAAGGAATGTGGGCAGCCAGCTGGGTCACTGGACCAGCAGACTTTCCTGCAGTACTTTACGTTTCCGATGGCAGGGCACGGAGCTTGGCAGCCCTGCTGCATGCGGGCCTGGGCACGAATGGTTCATATTGAAATGTTCCAGCTCTCCCTTGGCAGACACTTAACACTGAGTCCCCAGGGCGCACGAGGAGCCCCACAGGAAACGCGACATCAGACAATTCATGACAGCTCTTCCAATTAAGGCAGGTGGACTGCAGTCTCTCTGGGCTTCCTTGTGCTGCTCAGCCTGTGGCTCGCCATTTCAATCGGAAAGACTCTCCCCTCTAGGGAGAGCATCAGCGGGGACCCCCACTCATCAGCGGGCTGCTCAACAGATTCCCAGCTGCTCACTGAAGGGATGGGGAAATTTCTGCCCCTTAAACACAGAGTTCCCCTGCCTGGCGCACACACCTGCCCTCCTCTCCTCACACCACCACGTTATTTATCTACAACAGAAGAGTTTCTTCTTTTGCATCCATTTGCAGGGGAGTCCCATGGTCTGAACCCAAGAGGCAAAGACCCTCTTCCAGCACTGCCCTTGCCTCTCCAGCACCAGAATGCACAGCAAGCTCATCTCCGCTGCCAACCCAGGCTTTCCCCTCCTGACCACCGTCTGTGCCCCCTCCCTGAGGTCAGCTGCAGCAACATGAGGGAAAGAAAGAAACTCTCTCCTGTGTGAAGGCACAAAAACAGAGACACTCCCACATCCCGGAGGCAAAGCAGAACATGATACCTAAGCAAGCTCTCAGCATGGTTACCACCCCAGCATTCTCTCATGCCTGCCGCGCTCTGAGAAGCCCGGCCCCCCCGGATAACAAGGTCTGAATCTGATTTTCCATGGAAGCGCTAAGCCCCAATTTAGATCTGCGTGAGCATAAACAAGTTTGGCTTTCATTGCAGAGAGAGGATGCTCCGCCAAGCCGGGAACAGGCTGCCATTAGCATGTGCTTCCCCAGCCACAGAGCAGGCAAATTCTCCAGAGCAAAGCACAAGTGCAGCAATTAGAATGCAAGGGGGTGCAGAAGCTGTTTAACTCTGCGACCTCGGAGGTCACCGCAGCTGACTCCCAGTCCCTGTATAAATATTGTATGAGTTGGTGAGCGAGGCCTTTCCAAGCGCTGTCCCTCCCCCTCCACCACCACACTCTGCATCTAGCTAGACACGCCAGCAACATTAGTTACAGATTTGACAGTCAGAAAAATCACTCGGGTAAATGAGAGAGAATGGGGGTGAGGGCTGCTTGCTGGAGCCGGCTATTGCAGCCAAGAGGCCAGGGCTGGAAAGCACTCCCTGCTTTCCCCGTCACCATGCATCCTTCTACTGCATTCATTAGCAGCACGCAATCACCTGTTGGTGTCATCAGTTCTTTAACCAGCGCATAAGTGCCACTGAGAATAAGGGGAAGGAGGAGCAGCCAGCGCTAGAGAAGAGCTCTCCATTTAAGCAACAGGAAGGCTTTGGTGGGACTTCCCTCTTCTTCAAAGACTGCCCAGGTGTGCATGCCACATGCTGCTGGATCTCCAGTGCTATGGGTGGGACAGAGAGAGATGCTGCATTCCCTCATCAGCAGCTCTCTCGGCCCTTCGCGGCGGCCAGGTCTACACTGGGAGCACTGCACACCAGTATGCTGTACCAGTAAAGCACTCCTCGTGTGGACACAGCTTTATACCAGCAAACTGCGCTTTCAGTGGTGCAGCTTATTCCAGCTCCCCTCCACCCCCACACCCAAGCAAATAAAGTTACATTGGCACAGGTGTGAGTGCATCTACACTAGACACATTTCACAAACCGCCCCTCTGCACGCCCCGCACAGACAGAGCTATGCCAGCGAAATCGTGGCGCACAGACTGGTCCTTCACCTCCCAGCGCAAGGGGACCCTTCACCAAAAAACTCAGCTTCCTCTCCTCTAAAGCCGTCCAGAACCCCTCCAGCCCAGCTTCATCCACTCCTCCCCTGAGATGGACCATAGAAGTACCCAGTGGTGGCTAAACCTAGGGGACTCCATCCTGATCCCTCTCATCCACCCTGTGTGAGAGTCACCATCGCCTTAGTATCTGAGAGACTCTCCCCACCCTGAACTTCTGCCGACCACTCGCAATGCTGCCTTCGAAGAAGCTGCTTGGTCCCCTGCCCTCCTCCTGCAGGGGTCCGCCAGGGCCCTGCCTTTTCCTCTGTTGCCCACCTTTCAGATCACTGTGGAACAGTGCAAAGCCTCTGCAACACTCCTAACCCCTGCTGGGCCACGAAGCCAGAAACCAGCCCCAAATCCGGGTCTCCTATACCTCTCCCTCACTCCCTTCAGCTCTTCTCCCCCCGCTAACCATCCCCTCTGCTCTCAGCTCTCACCTTTCACGCCTTGTGGCACCAGGGGATAGCAGAGCAGAATTCAAACACGCCCCTTCCCTCCACTCTGGGAGAATCCACAGCACATTGCCCAACATGCCCAGTCAATCACACCCAGTGACTAGAGCCGGCGCGTGTGCACATGCTCCCTCCTGTATGTTGTCTCGCCTAGACTGTAAGCTCAGCAGGGCAGGGACCTGGCCTGGTTACAGGACCACCAAAGTGGCACACAAATTCGTGGCAATAGGAATCCCTGCCCTGTGTTACTGGGAGCACCGGAGGGGAGGGGACACAGGAAGAGACGCAGTCCCTGGAGCGTAGATTGGCACCGCCCCAGCTGCACAGGGAGCTCTTACCCAGCCAGCCAGCCGCTCCATACGTGATAACAGGGCGTTTGTATTCTGGGCACCAGGCAGAGCCAGCACACCTCAGCCTGAGCTTCCCGCCAGCAGCCTCCCATTGCACTGTGCCGGGTCACTGAGCCCGCAAGCCTGGTTGTACCGCCCTGGCCTCTCCCAAGCGGGCTGCACAATTAGCAGGCTTAGCCCTCCGCAGGCAAGGGAGACGAGGGGAGAAGAGATGGACGGGGAGAGCGAGAGAGGGACGAGGTGGGGAGGGAAAGGTCTGAGCACTCTCTCCCAAGCCCCGCATTGAGCGCAAGCACCAGAGCCGCTGTGCAGCTCTTGCAGTCCTGCTCTAATGCTCCCTGACATGCCTCTGAAGACGGCGAGCTGTTTGCAGTCAGCACCGTGATTTGTTAGTAATTATTTTCACAGTGTCACACCGCTGTCACTCTCTTAACAAAGAGACAGGCAGCCCGAGGCTGCCTGCAAGAGAGAATCAGCAGCGAAAAGGGACTGTCAGGCACCCGGAGACTCTCTGCTCTTCTGGGCTCTATAACAGAGCCCTTACCAGGTTCTAAGGGAACATCTCAGAAGTGGCAAGTCAGAGTCTTCTGACACCCTGGGCACAGAGATGGGAATTTCCCCCTTACCCAAACCCACCATAAAAGCCTGACAGGGTTAGATCTCCTTAAACCCTTCATGTGCTTCCAGCCCACAGCCACCACAGGGAACTTCAGCTATTGATGACGTCACGCTCTCCTATTAAGCTCTAATTTCTTTTAATGTGGCCGTGCCGTGAGACTATTCTCTGTAAGCACAATAACCCTGTGACAAAATCCCACACAACCTCAGTGCATGTGCACGCACTGATCCATTCACCCCAGCCAAGTGCTGTGCATTTCTTCAGACGGGCCTCACCAGCTAGGTCACACCGCTGCATTCCGCATGATGGAAACATTTCACTTGGCATTTCACAATGCCAGGGGACCTTGGCAGCTTCCCCACACCTGAAATATACAGCCTAATGATTTGTTTCCCCTGCTACCGTGCACACATCACACTGACATGCTGAGAACCTCCCTTAACCGCCTCCATCCATCTCGTATCTGCTATGTAACAGTTGTGATCCTTCCTTCGGCTAACTTGTCAGTCAAAGGTAATCACCCTTTCCCAGTAAATGTGGAGCCTGCTCAGGCCCCTAAGGAACAGAAGCTATTTTGGCACCTGATGTGTCACACAATAGAAGTGTAGCCAGATGAAAGAGAGACACCTGGCCAGCTAGCCTTTAGAGCTCCCTTGATCTCCACACAGAAAGCTCGTGGATTTGCTTTTGAGCAATTCAAGGTTTGTATTACACCAGATAGGAACAGTCTTCCTCCCGCTCTGCGCAGAGACAAAGCACAAGGGTCATTCTCTGTAGCAGCAAGGAGAGATGGGTATTAATTCATCCTCCTAGCACAGAGAGAGTTTGGAGATATTAAACCTCATGATATAAGCAAAACCCTCCCATAATTAACTGCATGGAAGAGCACTAGCTCAGAGGGCAGCTCCCTTTCAGGGGTCTTTTTAATAACCAAGAAATGGCACATGTATGCTGTGAAGAATTAGGATCACCACTGGGAAGCTAAATGGTCCATAAAATGTAACAGCTCTCTTCAGAGCTGGGAGCGCAGCACACTACCGCAGAGCAGAGACCGTGGCAGCCTCACCCCAGCCCCCCAGCATGCAGACTGAAGAGGACATACATGAGAACGGGAAGTCATCTTCACCCTGTGCCTAAGGACCTTCTACTGGCCAATTTAGAGACCAACCACAGCAGACTCTATGGTCCAACGTGCAGGCAACAGAGTCAGTGCAGCAAAGGTGGAGGTTACCTGGGGGAAGCTGGAGAAGGAAAGGAAATCAGCACCTAAGAACGAGGGAGCTGTGAAGAGAAGGGAGGAGAAAGCCAAAGGCCAGAGGAATTTTAGTGTCCAAAGAGAGGCCGATAATGCTAACTAGAGTTAGGCGAGCTTTCCCCACACCCCCCGTTGCTATTCTGTATCCCTCTTCCTTTCCTCCTCCATTCTCTCCCATCTCACTTCTCTCCTCCGTTTGCTCTAGGCGTCTCTTCAAGTCTATCCCGGATGATCCCAGAACGTAAGGTTCTGGCTTTGGAGAGCTCGGCTCAGCACCGCAAGAGGCAGGTGCCCAGCCATGCTGGTGGAATAGCGACTACCAGTCAGAACGGATCATGCTAGTTACTCTGTAGGCTATCACTGAGGTCCAGTTCCCTTCAGGGCTGGGACCCCGGAGCCCATGCCCCCACTCCTCAGGAAATGGTGGAAGGCTGTGGGGAATGGCACTAGAGAATGTCCTGTAAGGAAAACACTGAGATGGACTCAAGGTGACTCAATCAGTCTTTGCCATCAAGGAGCCCTAAGAGGAAAAAGACTCGAGAGCGCTGAACCCGTCTGGAGAAATGGCCCCCAGCAGCAGTGACAACAAGGAGAAAATATTGCCAAGCTAGCGTACGAGTTACATTAGACCTCAACAACCGCATGGTGAGAGTGGAGTCGGTGACATGGGAGCCCAGAGCTGCCAGGTTAGAAGCACTTTACATTCTGAAGGCTCCCAACCCAGAGAAGCGATTTCCACTCAAGCTGTTGGGAAGGCAGTGCCAATACACAACTGCTTTGCTTAGGCTTGGAAGAAGAGTGAGTTGGGGCTCCCAGAGTACAAAGCTGACGCATTAAAGCAGTCTAAGATGATGCGGCTGTCCCAAGCCAATCGAATTCCTCACAGTAGCATGCTCCTCACAATCATGCATCTAACTGTAGCTTTCACACACACTCCAATGGACAAAATTGCCCAAGCCCCTAAAGGCATTCGGTGCCTGTGGTCTTCATGATAGCAAGCATTTCAGATGACCTGGGACGGGGGAAGAAGGGGGCACTGTGCTGAAGAAATGTGGATGGAAGAGGTGCCCCTCTAGTAACAGGAATCCAGTAGCACAGGAGCATGCCAGTCCTCTCCCGCTCACATTAATCGGCTTTTTACCGTTTCTCCGTATCTCAGATTCATAGATTTTTAAACCAGAAGTCACCACTGAGTGAGTCTTTCTGCATGGCAAGGGCCACAGAATTTCACCCAGGGATTCCCGCAGTGGAGGGAATGGTTCTTCCTTATGACACAAGTGAATGCTTCAAGCCCAATAACTAGTGGTTGAACTAGAGCATCTCTTTCAGCAAGGCCTCCAGTCTCCATGTAAAGACACCCAGTGGTGCAGAACCTCCGCACCCCTTGGCGAGCCACTCCAGTGGTGGTTCTCTGCTTCACTCCCAGATACGACCAGTATTCTCTCTCTCACTCCTCCCCACATTACACCATTTCTCCAGCATTTCTCTGTTGCCTACAATATCATCTCCACTCTTCTGGCTCCTCACTCTATGCCCCTGATTCCCAAACAGCAGAATCCACACCCTCTCGAGTTGGATTTGCATCAAAGTTCACTATGTTTTCAACCAGCACCTCTCCAACGATGTCAGTACCAGGAACAGGGCTCTTACCCTGTGCGTGCTGAAGACTAGCAACGCCGACGTATACAGTCCTGGGCAAGGTAAGTCCTACAGAAACCGTTTCATTACAAGCCTTTCCCCAAAAGGAATTCAGGAAAAGTTACACATCACAGGACTCCTCATGGAACCATCAGATCTCAAACAGAACTAGAAACAGAAGATGGTCACCAGAGGCAGTCCCTGCAAAGGGATAATGAGGACCAAGACTGTGAGACATTTGAAACAAATACGGCGGGGAGAGGGCGGGAATCTTAAAAGAAAAAATGCAGAACTTACTTCACAAAAGTGACTTCAGTTCATTTTGTTTTTAAAATACACCAACTCTGTTACGGTCGGATAAGTGAGTGAGTTTAGCCAGTGCTGCTGGTGAATTAACAGCGAGGGACTCACCACAATTGCTAGAACCGAGCATGTGGGAAGACACCTTGACGAACTTTTCCTACTTAGCCCTGCCAGTGTACCTCAATCTCAGCGGATGTGGCTGTATTCCCAACCTGCAGGCTCTCCCCCCAATACTAGTCCAGTCTTGGGCTCCCAACATACACTCTGATGCACCCCACCTCTGCCCTGCCACACCCCAAGCTATCCCAGGCCCCTTCTGAGCTCAGATTGAAACATGGCTAGCGGCAGAGAAAGCAAGAAGGTTTTCTGCCGGGTTCCCATGCACAGTCCTGTCAATGCACTTGAACCGTGGCCTACAATACCACTCCCCCAAGCAAAGACTGCCTGGCCCATCCTGGTTACTGCCATATATAAGGGGTATATTAACGCTATCAATTCACTTTCACTCATGAATAACTAGTAACTAGTGGTGTTCCCCAAGGGTCAGTCCTCGGACCAATCCTATTCAATTTATTCATAAATGATCTGGAGAAAGGGGTAAACAGTGAGGTGGCAAAGTTTGCAGATGATACTAAACTTCTCAAGATAGTTAAGACCAAAGCAGATTGTGAAGAACTTCAAAAAGATCTCACAAAACTAAGTGATTGGGCAACAAAATAGCAAATGAAATTTAATGTGGATAAATGTAAAGTAATGCACATTGGAAAAAATAACTCCAACTATACATACAACATGATGGGGGCTAATTTAGCTACAACGAGTCAGGAAAAAGATCTTGGCGTCATCGTGGATAGTTCTCTGAAGATGTCCACACAGTGTGCAGAGGCGGTCAAAAAAGCAAACAGGATGTTAGGAATCATTAAAAAGGGGATAGAGAATAAGACTGAGAATATATTATTGCCCTTATATAAATCCATGGTACGCCCACACCTCGAATACTGTGTACAGATGTGGTCTCCTCACCTCAAAAAAGATATTCTAGCACTAGAAAAGGTTCAGAAAAGGGCAACTAAAATGATTAGGGGTTTAGAGAGGGTCCCATACGAGGAAAGATTAAAGAGGCTAGGACTCTTCAGTTTGGAAAAGAGAAGACTAAGGGGGGACATGATAGAGGTATATAAAATCATGAGTGATGTTGAGAAAGTGGATAAGGAAAAGTTATTTACTTATTCCCATAATACAAGAACTAGGGGTCACCAAATGAAATTAATAGGCAGCAGGTTTAAAACAAATAAAAGGAAGTTCTTCTTCACGCAGCGCACAGTCAACTTGTGGAACTCCTTACCTGAGGAGGTTGTGAAGGCTAGGACTATAACAATGTTTAAAAGGGGACTGGATAAATTCATGGTGGCTAAGTCCATAAATGGCTATTAGCCAGGATGGGTAAGAATGGTGTCCCTAGCCTCTGTTTGTCAGAGGGTGGAGATGGATGGCAGGAGAGAGATCACTTGATCATTGCCTGTTAGATTCACTCCCTCAGGGGCACCTGGCATTGGCCACTGTCGGTAGACAGATACTGGGCTAGATGGACCTTTGGTCTGACCCAGTACGGCCTTTCTTATGTTCTTATGACCAAACGTGGACTTTACCTCAAGCCTCTAGAGGAGAAGGCTAGGAAGTGCCAACAAACTGAACCACTAAGGTCCCAGATTTGAAAGAGCAAAAGCATTCCTCCCCTTGAGCCTGCTGCGTAGGCCTCCGTCGTTCTAACGAGGCCGGATTTGCTCTTCACGTGCAGCTGACTTGCCAGCATAACTCACAAAAGAAGAATTAAAACAGTAAAATAAAGAAAGCAACGGTATAATTCCCTGCTAAGAGTTCACTAATGTGCATCCTAAGACATGCACCAAGGGCTATAAACATTTCAAGCCACTTCACTATGTTTTATCACTATATTAGAAAGAGAGCATTTGCCTTTTACCACTGACTTAACAAAATAAAAAACTTCTGCACAAGTCATTTTCTGTGAAGAAATGAATTTGCTCCCTTGGATCTGCCACAGAAAGCATTACAATAGCATCTTTGCTCTGGAGGACACACAGTTAGCAACACCTCTGCCAATGATATTCCTGGTATGTTCATAGATCTGATGGCGCTCGTTATTTTTATGTAATCCTGTAACTATGCACAGGCTTAGATGGATGGTCTTGTGATTAAGGCACTGGACGGGGACTCAGGAGAGTGGGTTCAATTCCTAGCTCTGCCACTGTGTGAATGACCTTGGGCATGGGAATTAATCTCACCGTGTCTCACTTCCCTAGTTATGAAAAGGGGGATAATATTTCTCTAGGCCAGACAGGAGTTAAAGGATAAATCCATAAAGGCGTGGGAGGGTGATGGGGTCCATATATGCAGACAGATAAGACAGTGTTTTAAAAGAGGGAAAACATGCTAACCCAAATCTCCTTCCCCAAAGAGCTTACGAAACAAGAGCTCAACTCAGCTAAGTGTCAAGCATCTTCTATTTCCACTGAAATCCCAACACGCCCATAAGCTGCTCCCCCTTTTTGGCCCCTCAAGATGATTGTTACATGTGTCATCAAATGCTACCTCAGTGTAAGTATTATCACTTAATCACTGGTGCAGGTTACATCTCAGGTGCAACACTGCTGAACCTGGGCCAAGGACTGAGCCTGCTTATACCAGGTCTGAGCATGGCCCTGCAGCTTTTCAACTCTTAAAGTCACTCCTTGCAACAGGCTAAAGGAATTCTCTTGTTGAGCGCACACGGGCCTGAGGACCTGTGTGCCTAACGAGGCTGTATCCTCGCTCGTGTGTTTTAGCTTGGCAGGTCTGGTGCCCCTTTCATCTTCTGCTTCAGGTAGCTCTTCTTTAATTAATAACATTTCTGTGCCGACACAGGGAACTTTACACCCAGAATGAATGGCCCTCTCTCATTAGAACCACTACTGTCATGATGTATTCAAGAGCAGGAGTATGATTCATTTCCTTGTCTGGGGACGGAGAGGGGTTTTTTTTTGGGGGAGGGGGGGAGGGGAGAGAAGAGGTTTTATAATGAGTGACTTGTATTTGTTGAAGCTGATATGTGACTGTCGGCTTGAATTGCCTTGTCAGGACAAGCCTTCAGAAAGGTGACGTTCCCACTCAAGAGGTTTTCCTCATTAAAGAAATTGCATCTTAACAAGAGGGAAGGGGAGAGGTGGGAAGAGAACAGCCGTCTCTCCCTCTCCAGCCTGGTTCGTGCTCATCAGCAGTCGATCCAAATACAAAGACAGGATCAGTTTCTCATTTTCCAGCCCCCTTTCGAGCTTGGCACTCTGTCTCTGCTAGAGATCTAATCCACCTAGGAAAAGCAAGGAGCCTCTCCTATTCTGCCACATGCACTGATGGTTTACGACCCATCCCAGATGGTTGTGGCAGGGCTGGGAATCCTTATCAGCTTTGAAGAACCTCCACAGCCCAGCATAGCACAGAAGCTCCACATCTAGGTTCTTGTGATTCACATGCCTGGCAGGAGGAGGCAGATTGAACAGAAAACCCCTGAGATCTGGGGCATTCCAAAAAAGTTCCACTTCACAAGAAAAGCAACCACTGGAGCCAAACAATCTCATGTCACCTGGAGGATCCAAGCCAAGGACAGGTGTCAAAGCCCCAAGCAGCAGGACTTCCACCTCCCCTGCCAGACTGGGGTTTCTCTAGCCATTCACAGGGTGCTGCCTTAATACACAGGAATTCCCCCTGCATCAAGGCTCTCCATTGGGTTTGGCAGGCTATCCACAGCCTACTTCTGGCTTTTTCTGCCTTACTTGTATACCCATCCCACTGCACTGAAGCATCGGCCTTGCCCACTTCTACCCACAGTCACCACTATTCAGCCTGTTTGCTTGCCCACCATCCGACAGCACTCGGACCCTGTGGCAGGGAGGAACGCAGTGCACAACTGGTGGTATAGCTACTGCAGTATGGGTCCAGCCAGAGAGAAACAGTCTCTGGGTATCCATCTTCCTTAGTGCCTCCTCCCCTCCATCATCCTCTGATCCTAAAGACAGGTGCCCCGGAAATACCCGAGACAGACAGGACAGCCCAAACCCAGTAACGCCGCAGATCTCCTCCAGCCCAAGGAGGTGTGACGCACAATCTTGTTCCCTAACAATTCTTCCATGGGGCAGCATTGAACGTTCCTGCTGCCAACTGAGCATGACTGAACCAGGATCAATGGGAAATGAGAACATTGCACAGCAGGAGAGAGCTGGGTAAAAAGGCTGGAGCTTGCCTCTGTTGGGCAGAGATGGTTTCAAGGTGTTTGCACTTGAGAATCTCAGATGAAAGGTGCTATAGAAGTGGAACTTCTTATTAAAACAGGAAGCCTGATAAAAGGAGAAGCAGGGTTGGAAACCACGCCAGCCTCTGGCTAGGACCTCTGCAGATTTCATAAGCAAGGAAGCGATGAATGGACTTAATGACTCAGTAGGTGGCGTTCTTCTCCTGAAGGAGACAGGCATATTGCTAGGGGCACGATGCTACCGGAGGTGCTAAGGAAGTGAAGAGGGCCTGACGCTCTGTGGTTAATAGAGACCAAGTTTTCACAAGAGCAAGTGGGGTCAGTTCTCGTATCCTGGCCAAGTTCTACATGTCGCCGACTCCTCTTGGAGTTTCAATAACACGTTATTCGAGTTCATGCCCCCTCATATGCATGTCTGCTAGCACAGCCACGCTTCACCCCAGAGCGGGTAGCTTTCAGTGCAGAGTTGAAGTGATCCTTAGGCAGGGGGATGTGAGAAGCCACTTTGGGGCTATTCAGGGTCAGAGATCCTAGAGGAAGACGAGTGATCAAAGGGCTATGCACCAAAAGAAGGTATTTTACTATTTCCCCCAACATGAAGACGGCCTGAAAACAGGGGCATAGCCTCAAACACAGGCCCTTTCACTGTGCTGATCATGTTCTTTCAGACGCACCTGACCTCGTTTTACTGGTGTTCCCTTGGAATGCAAGAGGACTTTAGCACCAGTTAATGCTGCCACATTATCTCTGCAGAGCACTCAGGCATCAAGTCCTTCACCCCACTGATACTTGGACAAGTAGCCACCACCTTTCCTCATCCGGAGACATGCCAGTTATTTATACAGGCGCATTGGGCAGCCCCTCCCGGAGCACACTGCGCATCCCTCACGGCAGCACCGGGCTAGTCTTTGGAATGTTTCCTGGATATGCTGCATCTTTCTGTCCGCACGGCCCTGTTGCAGTGCTCAGCCTTTCCTGTTTAAAAAGAGATGTAGCTCTGTTCTGCCTTGCTAAACCCTATTTGGCAATGTGTCTAAACACATGCAAACTTCATTAGTTCAGGAGGGAGATTTGGCGTTTGAGGTGATGGATAAAAGTAATGGGAAATGAGACAGGCCTGAGCCGGCAGTGAGTTCTCACTCAAGCCCCATTCAGTGGCATGCTGCTAATCAGATGTGACGCTACACCTGGCTGTGTCCAATCAGCACTAGAGCAGAGTGATGTGCTAGTCACTATCAGGTTGAAGGCAGACTCCGTTCTGTGAGCTTGGAAACATGAAATGCATTTTCCACTTTGCCCTGGAGAAGCGTAGAGATCAAATTCTTAACTTAACGGTTAAAAAAATAAACAAACAGACAAGAGAGAACTGAACCACTTGTTCCACTCACTGCACCCTTGTGGGGTCTTCCTTTCCAACTGGATGGCAAGGACAAGTCACAAATGGAGAGTTAAGTTTCCAAGCTCCAGCATGCTACACAGTACTTCTGGCTGGCCAGCTCACAGACCAGCTCCCAGATCCCTGCTTGGGGGCAGGGGGAGACACCATTCACCCTGCTCTGTTCAGGGGGTTGTAGTTGAACTACTTCCACAGACTACTGCATTTTTTAACATGAGGAGGGAGCGACCCCGTGGAATCAGGTCAATGAGCTGATGGCAGGCCCATGGCAGACCTGAGGTAGGGTGCACATGTCATCGAAACTGCTGTGTGCGAAGTCCCTCTATCCCACGTATGACACACACGAGCCAGGAAGAGGATAAACAGGAACTTCATCCAACTCTAGGTGCCAAGGATAGAATCATAGAACTGGAAGGGACCTCGAGAGGTCGTCTAGTCCAGTCCTCTGCACTCATGGCAGGACTAATTATCTAGACCATCCCTGAGAGGTGTTTGTCCAACCGGCTCTTAAAAGTTTCCAGTGATGGAGATTCTACACCCTCCCTAGGCAATTTATTCCAGTGTTAACCACCCTGACAGTTGGGAAGTTTTTCCTAATGTCCAACCTAAACCTCCCTTGCTGCAATTTAAGCCCATTGCTTCTTGTTCTATCCTCAGAGGTTAACAAGAACAATCTACCTCCCTCCTCCTTGTAACAACCTTTCACATACTTGAAAGCTGGTATCATGTCCCCTCAGTCTTCTCTTTTCAGGACTAAACAAACCCAATTTTTTCAGTCTTCCCTCATAGCTCATGTTTTCTAGACCTTTAATCATTTTTGTTGCTCTTCTCTGTGGACTTTCCCCAATTTCTCCACATCTCTCCTGAAATGCGGTGCCCAGAACTGGACACAATACTCCAGTTGAGGCCTGAGTAGAGCGGAAGAATGACTTCTCGTGTCTTGCTCACAACACTCCTGCTGATACAGCCCAGAATGAGGTTGGCTTTTTTCCCCAACAGCGTTACACTGTTGACTCCTATTTACCTTGTGATCCACTCTGACCCCAGATCCCTTCCCGCCATGCTCCTTCCTAGGCAGTCATTGCCCGTTCTGTGTACGTGTGCAACCGATTGTTCCTTCCTAAGGGGAGCACTTTGCATTTGTCCCTATTGAATTTCATCCTGTTTACTTCAGGCCATTTCTCCAGTTTGTCCAGATCATTTTGAATTTTAATCCTACCCTCCAAGCCCCTATCCTGCAGTCCCTCCCAGCTTGGTATCGTCCACAAACTTTATAAGTGTATTCAATATACCATCATCTCAACCTGCAGCCCATCAGTATCATCTGATCACGGGCTGAGAGACATTTTGCTGACGTTGACTGTCCACAGGCACTGCCCTCCGCAGCTCCCAGTGGCCACGGTTCACCATTCCCAGCCAATGGGAGCTGCGGGAAGCAGCAGGCCGCAGGGCCGCAGCAGAGCCGCAGGTTACCCACCACTGATCTAAATCACTGATGAAGATATTGAACAGAACCGGACCCAGAACTGATCCCTGCGGGACCCCACTCGTTATGCCCTTCCAGCCTGACTGTGAACCACTGATACCTACTCCCTGGGACCGGGTTTTCATGGTGAGCTCAGGGTAGCATTCTCAGAGCAGATTCTGCATTTCACACTTGAGGCCAGATGATACATGTGGGACACTGAACCGCTATTTGGGGCTTTGAAGAAAAAAACAGCAACCCCAAAATGAAGAGCCCACAGCCCCACCCTCTCCCCCCCAAAACACAGCTCCTGACTACCAAACCTAGAAGGCAGCCTATTCAATACAGAAGCTAACCTAGGCTGTACACATCCCCTAGAGAAGCAGTTACATGCACAATGAAAGGGACAGAAAGACTGGCCTCGTACCTGCCCCCCCCCCCCCCCCCCACACCAGGAGCCTGACTCAGTACAGCAGTAAGGCACGGAAGAGCCACAAGGGGAGGACAGATCAGAAATGACTGGCCAACACCCCTGAAGCCTTCCTTGTGCTCGTCCCCTGTAAAGGTTTAAATACAAAATTACATGGAAATTCACCTCCACAGCAATACACATAAGGGAAAGGTGTCCACGTCAACCCTAGGCATGGCCTTGATAAAGACCTCTCTGTTGACACAAGGGCAAGCAAGCAATGATTTTGTCTAGATGAGAGCAGATTTATCATCCCTGCAGGGCTTGTGCTGCAATTTCAGTCCCCGTTTCTCAAGACCTCACTAACCAGAGCGTGAGCAGAGAAGGAGCAGCAGCTACCCCAAGACCAGATTGTGAAATGGAGCCTTCTCCAGGGTTGCAGGCATTTTACTTAACCTTAACACCAGGGGAAACGGATGTGAAACTGAAAACCAAGCAATGCCGATAACGAGTTGTAGATGTCGGATCAGTGCTGGACGTATCAAGCCTGCACCTGATCGGTGTGATGAAAACAGCAGCCTTTACCAGGCATTTAAACAAGGAAAAGCCAATGAGAGGTGACGGGTGCCCCAGTGAATTCAGGGCTTTGTGACACTATATAGCGTACACTGCATTTTGGGTCATTTGCTTCTTAGACAGCGAGGGCTGCATTTTAAATAGCAGACCCAACTCAGTGTACAAAATGGTGCACCGACACCCGGGAATGCAAATGGCAACATCGACGCCTAAATGGCCGCTTGCAGCGCCGACAAGCCAGTCTTGCAGTTACTGCGCGCACCAATCTAGCACGCCAGCCTTGGACCCCAGGGTTTTATTCTTCTTTTAGGTGACAGCTCAGCAGCTAATGTCCACCAGGAAGACAGAGAAGGCCTTGACTATGAAAGCAAGCCAATGGTCACCCCTCGTTCAGGGATACAGAACCAATGACCACCTTACATACATAAACCCTTCCTCCCCCACCTTCTTCCCTGCATGAAATGGTAACACGCTTCATTCCGAGGCCGTGCTGGCTGCATGCGGCGCTATGTGGTAAATGCAATATCGTTTTCAGGAAGGGGCAGGTATTTATCCTTGAAGCCTGCCACATGGTCGCACTCAGGAGAGGGGCAGAGATAGAAACAGGAGGAACATCCTACTGCGCTTGCCAATTCAGAGGAGATAATGGATAAAAATGGAGCTATCCCAAAGCCCCCAGTTTAAACTCTTCAAGGGGCGTGGGGTCAGACTCACTTGCTACCCTACCCAGTGACCACGTACAAAGCCTTTCTCCTTGATCAATCTTCCTCCCCTTCCCCCTGCCGTTACCACTTCTGATGATGCATGGCCCTCAACGATCACATGGTGGCATCTCGACACCTGTAAGCAGCCGGGGCTTGGAGTCAGACAGGGAATGCTGCCGGAATCGGGATGGTATGGAGAGAACATGCGGGTTTTTCAGCATCAACTGAAACACACTGTCAAAGTGGGTCTTGGTTTGAACTGAGCCGAGGACCCAGCAGAACTAAGACGTGGGAATTAACAGGGAGAGGAAATAATCAAAATGCTCTTTCCCTCCCCGCCAAACAAAAACCTGTGTGAAGTTACACGAATCATCCCACTGCACCAACAAGAGCTGGGAGAGGAGGAAACATATCCCAGAGCGTGCAGTAACAAAGCCCTGGGCAGCTCCCCTTTCCATACTCACATTACTTTCAAATCCCAGTCTCCGCAGGTTACAAAAATCGACTTGACGCTAGGATCTAAGAGGCCTTCCTTCGCCATCCACTCATCGACCCTCTGAAAGGAACGGAGGGAAAGAGGATGAGCTTTGTAGTCGGGGAAGAGCCACAACAGTTAAACACAGATAAGCTCCTCGCAATCAGACAAGGAGAAAATTGTGATCTTATCCAGCAGCAGCCCCCACCCTTCTCTCCCTTTCTTCGCTCACATCATCTCAACAAGAGCATGTTTGGACCTTGGAAGATTTCCAACAGGAAACAACAGGCGACCAGTGCAGAGACGATCTTATCAGACACTACAATGGCTCTGCTCACAGAAGAATAGGAATTGTACAGTGTTTATGGGACAATACAGCTAAAATATTACTTAGTCCCCCCACCCCCCATTTTTCCCTTCCCTTCATCAAATAAGCTGTAACATTATATTTTAGGGCTGTCAATTAATTGCAGTTAATTCGTGCGATTAACTCAAAAAGGTTAATCACGATTTTAAAAGTTAATCGCAATTAATCACAGTTTTAATCACACTGTTAAGCAATAGAATGCCAAGTGACATTTATTAAATATTTTTGGATGTTTTTCTACATTTTCAAATAGATTGGTTTCAGTTACAACACAGAATATGAAGTGTACAATGCTCACTTTATATTATTTTTTATTATAAATATTTGCACGGTAAAAATGATAAACAAAGGAAATAATATTTTTCAATTCACCCCATACAAGTACTGTAGTGCAATCTGTCATGAAAGTGCAACTTACAAATGTAGGGGGTTTTTTTTGTTACATAACTGCACTCAAAAACAAAACAATGTAAAACTTTAGAGACTACAAGTCCACTCAGTCCTACTTCTTGTTCAGCCAATCGCTACGAGAAACAAATTTGTTCACATTTACAGGAGATAATGCTTTCCACTTCTTAATTACAATGTCACCTGAATGTGAGAACAGGCGTTCGCATGGTACTGTTGTAGCCAGCATCACAAGATATTTACTTGCCAGATGCACTAAAGATTCGTATGCCTCTTCATACTTCGGCCACCATTCCAGAGGACATGTTTCCATGCTGATGATGCTCGTTAAAAAAATAATGTGTTAATTAAATTTCTGACTGAACTCCTTGGGGGAGAATTGTACGTCTCCTGCTCTGTTTTACCTGCATTCTGCCATGTATTTCATGTTATAGCAGTCTCGGATGATGAGCCAGCACATGTTGTTCATTTTAAGAACACTTTCACTGCAGATTTGACAAAACGCAAAGAAGGTACCAATGTGAGATTTCTAAAGATAGTTAGAGCACTTGATCCAGGGTTTAAGAATCTGAAGTGCTTTCCAAAATCTGAGAGGGACGAGGTGTGGAGTTTGCTTTCAGAAGTCTTAAAAGAGCAACATTCTGATGCAAAGACTATAGGACTTGAAACCACACCCCCCACCCCCAAAATCAACTTTCTGCTGGTGGCATCTGACTCAGATTATGAAAATGAACATGCGTCAGTCCACACTGCTTTGGATCGTTATCAATCAGAACCGTCATCAGCATGGACACGTCTTCTGGAATGGTGGCTGAAGCATGAAGGGATATATGAATCTTTAGTGCATCTGGCAAATAAATATCTTGCGATGTCGGCTGCAACAGTGCCATGAGAACGCATGTTGTCACTTTCAGGTGACATTATGAATAAGAAGTGGGCAGCATTATCTCCTGCAAATGTAAACAAACTTGTCTGTCTGAGCAACTGGATGAAAAAGAAGCAGGACTGAGTGGACTTGTAAGCTCTAAAGTTTTATTTTTGAATGCAGGTTTTTTTTACATAATTCTACATTTGTAAATTCAGCTTTCATGATAAAGAGACTGCACTACAGCACTTGCAATAGGGGAATTGAAAAATACTATTTCTTTTGTTTTTTTACGGGGCAAATACTCGTAATAAAAATAACTATAAAGTGAGCACTGTACACTTTGTATTCTGTGTTGTAACTGAAATCAATATATTTGAAAATGTAGAAAACATCCAAAAATATTTAAATAAATGGTAATATATTATTGTTTAACAGCGCGATTAATCGCAGTTTTTTAATTGCACAATTAATCACGATTAATTTTTTTAGTCACTTGACAGACCTATTATATTTCAAAGTTTCCTCCAATAGAGAGCCCCTTATTTCTTGCAGTTCTGTCAGCTTTTTAAAGAAGCTAGAAATTAACCCAAAGACCATGGAGGAGCCCCCACAGACTGAGAACTGAAGGAAAATATGCCACAAAAGAGATACGAATGAGAGATTCTCAGTCAACTCACCCTCATTTCTGAGGGACAACCATCCCTGGATGGGATTTTTCACTTACAGCACATCACCTGGCTCGCAATGAATGTGACACATAAGATGGACACTTACGGGTGCACAGGCCATTACAAACTCAATATACACACACCCTGCTTTTGAAGAGTTGGACATCTTTTCCTTACTTCTTCTAGTTCTACTGTTCCAGCTGGAATTAGTTCTGTGTTTGTGAAGTGCTTTGAGACCTTCAGGTGGCAGGCATTACACAAGTCAGCATTACGCACTCTTGCTGCCTAGATTCTCAGTGGGTGAAGTGTGTCTCCACTCCCCACCCATGACGTGTGCAGCTGCTGAAACAGAACATCCCCCGTAGAGGTGGCCACATGGCTTTGGCACGTGAAGAGACTCTAGGCACGTATGGGGCAGGAATGGCAACACGGGCTTCTCTGCAGCGTGGCTGCTGTGACCTGACAACTCACCGTTCAGAGAAGCTTTCTCCATGACCAGCGGAGGAGAGGGGAAGGAACATGGCCTCCTACAACAGCAGACAACTGCCTTATTCACCCACACTTGAAATACAGGTAGCAGCAGCCAGGCTACCTAAACCAACCCCCAGAGAAGCCAAATGCACAATCCCATTTTAATCTATAAATAGGCAGATTTATTATTTGCTTTACAGAAAAGTCTAGGAACCCCATTCAAGGTCAAGGCCCCACTGTGCTGGGAACCATACAGACGAAGAACAAAGGAGACAATCCCTGGCCCAGCGAGCTCAGGCCTGGGTGTGAGACAGGACTCGACCAGCAGACAGAACCTACAGATTCATAGGTTCTAGGACTGGAAGGGACCTTGAGAGGTCATCGAGTCCAGTCCCCTGCCCTCATGGCAGGACCAAATACTGACTAGACCATCCCGGATAGACATTTATCTAACCTACTCTTATATCCCCAGAGATGGAGATTCCGCAACCTCCCTAGGCAATTTATTCCAGTTAGGAACTTTTTCCTAATGTCCAACCTAAACCTCCCTTGCTGCAGTTTAAGCCCATTGCTTCTTGTTCTGTCCTTAGAGGCTAAGGTGAACAAGTTTTCTCCCTCCTCCTGATGACACCCTTTTAGATACCTGAAAACTGCTCTCATGTCCCCTCTCAATCTTCTCTTTTCCAACCTAAACAAACCCAATTCTTTCAGCCTCCTTCATAGGTCATGTTCTCAAGACCTTTAATCATTCTTGTTGCTCTTCTCTGGACCCTCTCCAGTTTCTCCACATCTTTCTTGAAATGCGGTGCCCAGAACTGGACACAATACTCCAGTTGAGGCCTAACCAGCGCAGAGTAGAGCGGAAGAACGACTTCTCGTGTCTTGCTCACAACACAGATTAGGCAGACCAAACAGTGATGGAAACTTCCTACAGAATGCAATAGAAAATATCTTTTCTGTGGGTTCTCTCTATGGGGTTTTTTGGTTTTTTAATCATCCCATAGGATTTAATAGAGAATTAGATTCCTGCTACAGAATTCTATAGGATGCCTACAAAACCTATACAAAGGTTTTCATTCTCTAGGAAATTTTGCAGGATGTACAAGTAATTTCTAAGGAATTCCACTGGTTTTCTTAGAATAAGTCTATTCCATACGGGGATGTTTGCACGAACATACCCGTTCATACACTCAGCAATGGCCAAACAATCCAACTGACCAAGACAGCCCTATGACCAAATGTATTTAACATCAATACTCTAAAGAGAAGTTTTGGCACCAAAGCAATTCATTAGAGTAGGGTCACATGACAGTTGGGTGGCCCATGTGATCCTGCCCTGGCAAGTGGGAGCAATAGGGAGTATGCAGTGAGCTTTGTGATTTTACACATCACAGCGCCTACATTTAATGGAGACCGCCCCGCACTTCCACCCACAGGAAAAGTGCTGTGGGAGACAACCAGACATTCAGGACCGCGAGGTGACTGGCATATCCTCAGCAGGAGTGCTGCAGGTCGGGGGAAGCCAGATTCTAACTTGATTTTATTCGAAGGGTTTATCTTTCCCACTTACCCTTGGTACTTGGGGCCCCACCATGTTCCAGACAGAGTGGTAGGACTCCCCCGACCCATCCTGCAAATCCTCATTTTTTCCCCCTCCTTGACCTCTGCTTGGCTTGGGCTGGGAAACCTATGGCTTCATCTCAGATTCCTTCAGCTAAATGTCTTGCCTTCAAGTGCTTCTCCTGGGCAAGAGACCCTCCGGAAGCCCAAAGGCATCTCCTTCCGTGCCCCTCTCCGCTTACACAGTGCTTGGCATCATCCTTGGCCCAGACTTTTAACTCAGACGCTTGCTTGGCTCCACCCAGGCCCTATTACTTCTCTCCAGGCTGTGCTTCGGGATTCGGTTTGGATGGCAGGTGCTGGCCAAGCACACCATTTCCCTCCATCTTTCAGGCTGGGGATGGAACACGAGGCTCCTTTCGAGACTGGTCACAGCAGCTCCCTCAGCAGCAGGATCGTTCATCAGTGAGACGCTCTGGATGCTCTTCTTTCCCACTCACCACTTCAAGTCCCAGGGGCTGCAGTGTCGCCTCCCCAGCTGTCTCAGCACCAGAGGGCCCCAGGAGCGAAAAACAGCACTTGTAACGTTTCTAAAATCCCTGACGTGAGCGAGCCATCGCCACAGAGGGTGTCAAAGCCTTTAATTTGATTTCCTTACAGAAGCAATTGTTGCAATCATTCTGATTAGGAACAATTAGGCCACATGGCAGCGCAAATCCTGGCAGAGACAAGGCATTGAACTGCGACTGGCAGCCGGAGTGGGCTCTCCTGGAGGAGGTTTCCCTCAGTATTTGACTAACAACAAAAGCTATTGATGGCAAAATACTTTCAAGCTAATTAATCCTAAATGCTGCAGGAATTCAGCATTAAGCAGATGGCATTATTAGGACTTTATCTGCATTTGCACATTCCACAGATTAGGTTTTAGAGGCCTATACTTTGTGTATTATTGAGCATTTAAATAGGTAGAAGCATTAATTTAATGGGGTGGGGGGGAGAACAGCTCCCATGCAATGCTCTAAAGCAATGTCTTGGCTCTTTAAGATTGGCTCAAGTACGAATCACCTCCTCTCCTGTCTGCGGGCAGGAGTCTGGACATCTTGTCAGTACCCTTGACATGAACAGCTGGGAATGACAGATCAATGGTTCAATACGCTCAACAGCATGTCACCGACGTGACAGCAAATGTTATTCTAATGAAGCCGTAATCATAGTCAAATTACGCGGTTCAATTCCCGGGAGGGGGTGAAGAAGGGGGAGCAGAGGTCAAAGTTCAGGAACTAAAGGTTATCCTGCTTACCTCAAGCACTTGCTGGAGATTTGGCTGCCCATCCACCATGCCTTGAATAATTCCAGTCAGCTGAAACAAAAGAGAAAGAGAAAACAGGTGTCAGAGGAGCATGACATCGACTGTTAGAAGATCTCCTCTCCTGCCCACCTTTCTGAACCTGTAACATGCTCTTGTGAGCAATCTGGGCAATACCAAGTCCTGTCAACTGCAGCACAGGAGCCCTGGGAACTGCCCCACCAGCAGGCAAGAACATGGCACAATTCCAGACGCCGCTGAGCAGTCAGCTCTTACACAGAAGCTATGAAATACTGGAACTCAAAGTCATACAGATTTGCTTAGGGGAACAATATTGAATTTTTTCCAGCCCTGAGGTCAGTGCTACAATGAAATACCTAGATGCTCCCCATTTCAACATCCCAATCTTCTCAGTATCAGTTCTGCTGCTGCCCTAAGTTACGCAGCCATATTTTACTATGCACACAAGCTGTCTTCCAGCATTCCAATGCTGGGGTGATGACACAACAGAAATGCCTAGGAACAGATAAATAAAATAAACCTGTCTCGTAAAATGAGGTGTGCAGGGTGTTAGTTTGTCCTTCACCGTGATTGGAGAAGCATGTATCCATGAATTATATTAGTTTAAAACTCCATTTTTACATTTAAAGCCACGGACAGTAAAATATATTTTTTTGAAGTTTTTTTTTTTTAACTAAATCTGAAGAAAATCCGTGCCATTTTAAAATATGGCTACATTGTGTTTTTCAGGAAACAGTGATGCTGGGCCCAATCCCGCAAACATTTAAGCACATCAGTTGTTTCACCGACTTCCGTTGGATTACTTGCGTATTTAAAGTTCAGCACATGCATGAGTGTCTCCAGGGTTAAGGTGTGTGTCTGAAAAATGCCTACTATAGTTTGGGGCACTTAGGGCTGGTCTCCGCTACCACTTAAGGCAAGGTGAGTTATGCCACTCAGGGGTGTGAAAAAGCCACCCCCACCCTCCAGCAATGTAAGCTACAGTGACTTAAAGTGGTGTCCAGCCCACGCTATGTCAGCGGACGTAGCTTCTGCCTCTCATTGAGGTGGTGTCATTATGATGACAAGAGAGCGCTCTCCTGTCGGCACAGCACGTCTTCACCACCCGCGCTACAGTGGCGCAGCTGTGCCAGTGGAGCATGGTAGCGTAGACTGGCCCTTAGACTTGGTCTAGACTACCACGTATGTGGGTATAACTCCATTGCTCAGGGGGTGTGGAAAATCAAATACAAACCATGTTATTTCATTTAGTATCACAGTTTTCTGATCATGTCTGAGCCCCAATTAAAGTGAAGACTGTATATGGCTGAAGACTATGATTTTGTTAATACATGGAACATCCAGACTCACAGAAAGCCATGACAGTCTAGTCACGAGCTGCAGACGGGAAGAATTCTTGACAGTCTCCCTCCTACCCAGGAGCAACGCTTCTATTGTAGAAGATTTCAGCCCAGTCAGAGAACACGAGCCTTATGACAAGCCAAGGGCCTCAGCGCCTTGTTAAACGGACGGCAGCCTATGTAAGCTAGCTTACCCCTATGTTTCTTTGGCTGCCTGGCTTACAGCATTGAAACTTGAAAAAAACAAAACACAATTAAACTCCAATTAAAGTGTAATTACATCTAATGAATACCAAATACCTGATTTACTGAATAAGCTGGCTCTAAGTGGGAAGATTATTTTCTCGTGGCAACTTACATCCAATGGTAATATATACCTTTTAGGGAAGAAATTTTCATTTTAAGAATGTAGAGTTCCTCTAGGTGGGTTTCTGAAGTTTATCAAGTCATTATTAGGTGGCATTTTAAGGAAGTGGAGAAACACAGACACTGTTATATTCCAGAAACTGTTTTTATATTAATCTGTATTTTAATTGTGTAACAGCTGCTGCCTACAGACTTCCCATGCACTAAAGGAAAATAAATTTAAGAGATTAACTGTACTGTTCTTTAACATGGTGTTTCACTCACACTTTGCCTCCTTGGCTTGTTTTGTCCCTTGCTTAGTAGAAGTTTCTCCCACCACTCACCCCTCACCATTACTCTCTAGTGGGAGCTGGCCCCAGCTCTGCGGTGATCAGCCCAAGCTGACGCTCTGGAAACTGGCTGAGGATGAGCTGTTTTGGTAAAAGGCCTTAGGAAATCTCACACGGCCTGTGTCCATGCGAATGGTTCCCAGACCTCACTGGCATCTCATTTATTTGGTAGCTGCACCCATTAAAAGGTACAGGGGAGGGAGGGACGCAAGGCATGCAGGTGGCTGGGTGGGGCCATGGCTGGATTACACCCTATTAGGAAGGAGAGGAAGGTTGCACCATGCACAGTTAGGCGCACTGTAGGGAGTAAGGATATTGCCAACACTGGACTGCAATGCAGGGGAGCCGGGTTCTGTTCCCAGCTCTGGCACAGACACACTGTATGACCCTGATGAAGTCACCTCCCCCTGTGTGTGTGTCTCATGTCACGCTGCCGTGCGGGGGCTCCAGGGCATGGGTGCCAACCTCAGGGCAGACTGTTAAGAAGCAGGGCACAGACCCTACATTGGCTGGGAGTACTACACTTAGATTTCTCCAACTAATCAGAAAATGTGAACTCCTCAGGCGCTGTAGTGGAGTCACAGACAGCCCCCGTGGGTGCTCTGACCTATCTCGCCACCCACGTCAGCCTGCCTTTCTGAGAGATGGTCCCCTACACCAAGGATCACAGCAACGTTCCAGTTACTTCCAGTCTCAAAGGACCTGTCACCTACCCCAGGTCAACTGCCCCTCAAATCTCACACCACAGACAATGCTTGCAGCCAATCCTATAATAAACTATCTAAAGATTTATTAACTAGGAAAAGGAAATAAGAGTTATTTACACGATTAAAGCAGGTAAACATAGACACAACTAAAGGGGGGATATGATAGGGGTCTATACAATTATGATCAGTGTTGAAGCGAATAAGGAAACCCCTTCCCATAACAAGAATTAATTTATGAAATTAATAGGCAGCAGCTTTAAAACAAACAAAAGGAATTACTTTTTCCACCCAATGCACAGTCAACCTGTGGAACTCCTTGCCAGGGGATATTGTGAAGGCCAAAACTAGAACAGGATTCAAAAAAAAAAAAATTAGGTAAGTTCACAGTGGATAGATCCATCAATAACTATTAGCCAGGATGGTCAGGGATACAACCCCATGCTCTGGGTGTCCCTAGCCTCTGTTTGTCAAAAGCTGGGACTGGACAACAGGGGATGGATCACTCAAGGATTGCCCTGTTCTGTTCATTCCCTCTGAAGCATCTGGCACTGGCCACTGTCAGCAGACAGGATACTGGGCCAGATGGACCATTGGTCTGACCCAGTATGGCCGTTCTTACGTTCTCATACACAAAAATGAGTTCCAATCTTAAGTTTCAAATGATGATAGAAGCTTCTGTAATAAGCAAGCTGTGTATGTTCTTAAGGGCTAACCCAGGCTAAGCACTGGGGAGCTTCTGCTTATGCCTAGTAACCCTTATACCCCAGAGTCCGAGCAGCACAGAGATCCAGTCCTTCCTTGTTAGGGGATTTTATTTACTTTCCCCCTTCTGCTTGGAGCTGCAAACTCAGCCGCTGGGAGGAATTCACTTGCAAGACTCATTTTCATGGAGCGGGGAAAGAAAATAACCAAGTCTTCTGTCCTCTTTACTGTTCAATCTAGTTTGTCTGGTGTCAATGGGCCTTCCTTGTCCAGCAGGACATAACACCGTCTGCTGGAGACCAGCACTCCACACTAGTTAGTGTCTCTCCTGGCTGATGATTTACACACTCATAAAGACTTGTGATGCAAATGGTCAAATATTACCTTACAACATGGGACGAAGATGCTGTAAGTGAGATTAATGCTTGGGAGCAACTCACAAGCATTCAGTGAAGTCTAAACAGTAAACACATTCTTATAGGTCCAATCCCTATGTTAGCAATGTCACAGAGTGTGGGGGAGACCAGGCCCTGCACCCCCGGCTTCTGCGATTCACCGTGACTCTCAGCCAGCCAGCGAATCAGAAGGTTTATTTAGACGACAGGAACACAGTCCAAGACAGGCCTTGCTGCTACAGACAACAGGACCCCCTCAGTTAGGTCCATCTGGGGGCCCCAGGGAGGCCACAGCCCTGTTGGGAAGCCCAAGCCCCATTGGGGTGCCCCTCTCCATTTCCCAGCCAGCTCCAAACTGAAACTCCCTTCAGCCGACTCCTTTCTGGCCTTCCCCCAGCTCCTCCCCCGGCCTTCGTGTCCTTTGTCCAGTTTCCCAGGCAGAGGTGTCACCTGGCCTCCAACGCCCCTCCTGGGCTCTCAGGTTACATGCTCAGGTATCCTCCCTTCCCCAATGCAGACAGTCCCTGCAAGACTCCCCTGCAACCTTCCCAGGTCAACACTCCTCATTCAGTATTCAAACAACACATCAAGAACATTCCCACTTCGCCACAAGCCACAGTAACCCACCAGCGAGCCAGACTGATCCCAGCGATGTGATCAGTCAAGACATGGGGACTTTGCCTGAGCAGGGCCCTGCTCTGCCAGCACCATACCTCAGTTCTCCATTGGGAAGATGGAGGTAATGATGCTGCCCCACCCAGGGGCATTACAAGGATAACTTCATTAGTGTTTGTGTGCTCTCAGGGCTTGTCCACCCTTAGAACACTTCAGCGTGGACACTACCTACGCCACGGACGGGGTTCTCCCGTCAGTACAGGTGATTCTCCTCCCCAAGAGGCGGTAGAAGAGGGAAGAATTTTACACGGGGATTTAGGTTACTTAACGCTGCTATGGGGTAGGGATTTCACACACCCCTGACCAACATAGTTAAAACAACCTGATTTTCTACTGTAGACCAGACCTCAGACTGGATGATTTAGCTGGGGTTGGTCCTGCTATGAGCAGGGGGTTGGACTAGATACCCCCTAAGGTCCCTTCCAACCCTGATAGTCTCTGATTAAAGAGCTGAGCAGCACAGAACAGCCTATCAAAGGGCAGCGTGTGTGCAGGGAGGCTGGGAATAACACCTTCTGCTGAAGCCCCTGGCATTGGCTATTGTCAGAAACAAAACACTGGACTAGACTGACCACCGGTCTCCTCCAGCGGGGCCAGCATGTGTTTCACAAACACGGATCTACAGAGGAGTGATAACAATCCTTCTTCACCCTCCATGCCGGGGCGGCCAACGTGTGGCTCCGGAGCCACATGCGGCTCTTCAGAAGTTAACATGCGGCTCCTTGTACAGGCACCGACTGCGGGGCTGGAGCTACAGGCACCAACTTTCCAATGTGCCGGGGGGTGCTCACTGCTCAACCCCTGGCTCTGCCACAGGCCCTGCCCCCACTCCACCCCTGAGCCTGCCGTGCCCTCGCTCCTCCCCCCACACCCGAGCCTCCTGCATGCCGAGAAACAGCTGATGGGGAGGTGCGGGGAGGGAGGGGCAAGATGCTGATCGGTGGGGCTGCCAGTGAGCGGGAGGTGCTGGGGGGGGGGAGTTGATGGGGGGGGGCTGCTGACGTATTACTGTGGCTCTTTGGCAATGTACATTGGTAAATTTTGGCTCCTTCTCAAGCTCAGGTTGTCCACTCCTGCTCCATGCTATCAGTCTAGGTTTTTATACAACCCTTATCACTGTAGTATCTGAGCACCAGATATCTCCATTTTACAGACAGGAACACTGAGGAACAGAGTGAGGCAGTTAATGACCAAGGCCACCCGGTGAGGCAGTGTCAGAGCTGGAAACAGAACCCAGCGATGCTGACAGAGGTACAAGGTGATGGGAGGGGTCTTCACTGGATTATCCTCTCCCATAGAAGTGGTATGAGCGCAGAGCAGGGCAGAGCTAAGTCTCATCTGCAGAGGGTCCACAGATTCCACACGCACTTCCATACACCGGGGATTTCTCCGGGGCCCGTGCCGTCTGCGAGAAGGCAACAGGAATGCTGCGTAAGCCGCAGAATCCAACTCGCTCCTTACAATACCCCACCTTTTAACCTCTGCACCTGCACCGTTGGCTGCTGTGCTACACAGGGCCTCTGCTGGAAGGACAAACAGCGAGTTGCTGCCCCAGCTGGCTTTTGCCTTTACTTTTCCCCTAACCCGAAGGCTCAGTGGCACGGCAGCAGAGGTGAGCCTCGGGCCCGCTCCGGAGGCAACCACCCTGGCTTTGGGAAAGTTGCCAGGTTTTCAGCACATCGGCATGTTTTATAACTTCCGGCTGGATTTTAAGTGGGCAATCCAGGCTCTTCCGCATCGACAGCAGGGCTAAAAGCAGCTCAGGCTCACACACCTGAGAGGTGCAGTCACCTTTGGGGAGTGGGGGCTAAGGAAAAGGCCAGCAAGGCGCCACCAAGCCCTGTCTACACTGGGGCTTTTTGACCTCTCCCAGTGCAGCTCACACTATTCCAGCTCCACCTTTGTTAGCAACGGTGGGGGGTTTTTAAGGAAAGGGGCTACGGAGACCCTGCCCCACATACTCATTTGAGTCGGGATCAGCACTACAGATTGCCCCTCCCCAGGTGTAGGGTTTTCCTCTGGATCACTCTAGAGAGGCAGGGATGCGTGTCCAATTACCTACGCAGCCCTGTAAGCACCATGCACCTCTGCTCCCCTGGGAAAGCAGCGAGCAGAGGGCAGGCAGATAGGGGAGCCGTGCACGTGGCAGACTTGAACGCCGCAGCGGTCCCTCCGCCGTTTATCTCAGAAACCATCGTATTTCCACCCCAAGACAGTTTGCTGATTACATAAGCACTTGTCTCTGGTGTACAATCTGATCATCAGGCCTGGTCTTTCTTTGTAGACAAAGAGGCCAATAAATCTCATCCTTTATAAGTAGAGGTGCCTAGACAAAGCCCTTTACTGGCATTTAGCAAAATGGGTTATTTTTCGGACAACATAAAACAGCGCTGAAAGCTCGCTTTAAGCATCACAGCTGTTCAGACGAACGCTTGATAAGAGCTAGTAGCTCCAGCAGCAGGAGCGGGAGCACTACAGACTTCTTGTCCAACCCGCAGCTGTGTTCTCAGGGCTCTGGCTGCCCCACAGAAATACGGAGGGGGCTCTGCCCCCTATCCACAAGATCCCACGACAGTGCCAGGCCTCCTTCACCACTCATCTGGTGAGCCTAGCCCTTGTGCATAGGGGTCAAGTTTTCTAACAGATCTGCTCTAGGAATTACTGTGTGGCAGTTCTCCAACCTGTGTTACACAGCAGGTCAGATAAGAACGTAAGAGCAGCCAGAGTGGGTCAGACCAAAGGTCCATCTAGCCCAGTATCCTGTCCTCAGTCAGTGGCCAGTGTCAGGTGCCCCAGAGGGAATGAACAGAACAGGGAATCATCAAGTGATCCATCCCCTGTCGCCCATTCCCAGCTTCTGGCAAGCAGGCTAAGGACACCATGGCTAGCTGATCACAATGATCCCCATTGGCCTTGGAATCTACAAATCACCTGTAAAGAACATTTAAATGACAGCAGAGGGAAGGGCGGGCTGCAAACAGGAACTCCTCTTGGTTGAAGGAAGATTGCTGTATCAAAACTTCTTGTTCACCCAGAAATGTGACTACACGGCTGGTCAGCACATGATTGCCAAAAACTTGGGGGAAGGGGGAGATCACCAGTGATGGACCTAAACTGAATATCCAGCCACACCAAATTCAAGACCTTGCTAAAGATGGAGCCAGGTGGCGATCAATCCACAAGGCAGCTATGTCCCCCTTTAGGATTTGTCTCGGTGATCAGAGCAAAGGGCTGAGAACCTGACATCTCTTAAGGCACAAAGAATTGTGCCTAACACAGGGTTCAGGTTACACTTATCTCCAGGAGCTGGTTTATATCCATACCACAACAAAAGCCATTTTGTCAATACATTTTTCTTTATCCATGCTCTCTACAAAACCTCAGATTATTTATACTGAAAGAATTTTTCAAAGTCTAATGTATTTGTGTGTCCTGTGTCGTAGGTTCCAAGGCCAGCGGGGACCACTGTGATTCTGCATCGCACAGGCCAGAAAACCTCCCTCAGCGATCCCTGCATCAAGCCTGAGCTAGAGCGTGGTGCCACCCAAGTACCCGAGGTGTGTTCCGAACGCAACGCCAGACAGACCCTGCCCCAAAGAGGAAAGCATAATCTGTTCACGTAACGCATTCAATTACACTCAGCTGGGACAGGGAACAGTCAGTCAGTTTCCCTTGGGCACTCATGCAATAACACCCTGTTGCAATGTTTAGTTTGGAGGGGGGGAAAGCAGAGGAATGTTTGAATCCCCACAAAACGTTTTTTATTGCAACTTTTAAAACTTCATGAGACTATTTCTAGCAAATTTAGGTCAATCTGTACAAACCTATAGTTTGGGCCCAAATCCACGAGGCAACGTCCCTCTAAATATATAGCCCGTGCCTGTTTATCGATTTCTCTCTCTCACACGCAAACACACAGAGCCAGAGTAGTGGCCCAGAAAGCTGTTATTGCCGTTGAAATGTGTTTCCACTGTACCCCCATATTGACACATGGTTTAATTCTGGAAGCACTCCTGCTCGTGGGATTCCGTTTTCAATGCTTAGTTTTTTTTGGAAAGTTTGAACAAAATCCCTTTGGCTGGTTTTCAGTTATGGGAGAGTGAATAAAAGAGCATTTGTTTTAACAATGGGGAAAAAGAGGAGGGATTAGCTGTCTCTGAAGAGGGTTTTCTGCCTGGCAGAATGGAGAAACAAGGTGTGGGAGGTGATATCTTGTATTGGACCAACTTCTGGTGGTGAGAGAGACAAGCTTTCGAGCTTACACAGAGTCTTCAAGTTATTTTAATCATTCAGACAATATGTTAAGAGGCACAGTACAAGTACTATGGGCACTCGATCCTGCTGCCACTGAATTACCATTGCCTTCAGTGGGGCAGGATCAAACTCTGGATCTTGCTGGGTGATGAGAACTACAGTTACCTAGTGCCTGCAAAAAGGAGGGTAGGGGATATGAGGAGCGCCTATACCATTCATAGATCTCAATGTGTTTTACTAGTGCGGGTAAGCTTTATCCCTCTAAAGGGGAAACTGAGGCACACAGCAGGAAAATGACTTGCCCAAATCACACACAGAGTTAACAGGAGAGTTGGAATAGAACCCAGTCCAATATTTTAGCCAGTAGACCATGTAACACCAGAACAGCCCAAATGTGAAAGGAACGTAATTTAGAACCATAGGGTTAGAAGGGACCATAAAAGGTCATCTAGTCTAATCCCCTGCCAAGAGGCAGGATTTGTTGTGTCTAAACCATCCCAGACAGATGGATCCAGCCTCCTTTTGAAAAACCTCTAATGAAGAAGCTTCCACAACCTGCTGAGGCATCTGTTCCATTGTCCTACTGGTCTTACAGAGAGAAAGTTTTTCCTGAGATTTAATCTAAATCTGCTCTGCTCTGCTGTAGTTTGAACCCATTGCCTCTTGTCCTGCCCTCTGTGGCAAAGGAGAACAACTTTTCTCCATCTTTTTGGGGGCAACCTTTCAAGTATCCGAAGACCGCTATCATACCCCCCAAACCTTACTCCTCTCTTTCCAAACAATACATAGCCAGTTAGAACCATAGAATATCAGCGTTGGAAGGGACCTCAGGAGGTATCTAGTCCAACCCCCAACTAAATCCTCCCAGCCAGGGCTTTGTCAAACCGGGCCTTAAAAACCTCTCAGGAAGGAGATTCCACCACCTCCCTAGGTAATCCATTCCAGTGCTTCACCACCCTCCTAGTGAAAAGTTCAGGTAGTTGAAAGCAGCGATCAACCCCCCCCTCATTCTTCTCTTCTGCAGACTAAACAATCCGAGAGAGAGAGAGAGAGAGAGAGAGAGAACACAACAAATCTCTTCCTTTTATAGACCAAGGATCTCATGACTCAGAACCCCGTGTAATTTGCATCCTATCCTTATGAACATTTGGGAAGAGGTGGATATGGACTAGGGGAACAACGGCCCTTAGTGGTGACAGTAATCAGATAACAAGAACACACAGTCATATCCTGGAAAGAGAATCTTTTTTTTTTTTTAATCAGAGGGGGAGCCGTGTTAGTCTGGATCTGTAAAAAGCAACAAAGAATCCTGTGGCACCTAAAAGACTAACAGATGTATTGGAGCATGAGCTTTCATGGGTGAAGTGGGTATTCACCCATGAAAGCTCATGCTCCAATACATCTGTTAGTCTTTAAGGTGCCACAGGACTCTCTTTTTTTTTTTTTTTTTTTTTTTTTAAGTTTTTAAAAATTGTCTTATCACAAGGTTAGGGGGGTTCTGGCGACATCAACCCACAGCAGTGAAGCTCATGGGATATGACATCAGATCCCTCGAATCACACAGCAGCACAGCGTTATTTCCTTCCATTCGGAACATGCTCTATTTAACCTTCCACACCAAACCACTGGACTGGAACAGTGTCAACAGTCTGACACGTCCCTCTCACTGCTCTCTGGAGAGGGCCCCGGTACCTCTGATGGCATTAAGGAACCACAGAATTAAAGAGGTTGTCTACTGTGATTGTCTATTAGTTAAAACAAAAGATTTGCTACAAAAGAGTTTAACAATGTTTGTACAGAGCCTTGCACAAGAGTGTCCTGGTCCAGGACGGGGCCTCCAAGCCACTCTAATAAAATAATTATGATTAGACTCAACAGCACGGCGTTGGAGTGACGATTTAAGTTCAACCTGCTCTATGATGCACTAACCCTGACCCCATGCACAAGGTAAACCGGCTTCCTGGTTAGAGAGAAACTCTTGGAGCACTGTGCGTCCTTCGCGCTTTACCTCTGTACAGAAGGGAGTAAGCTGAGGGTGCACCACCGGCTGCACATACATGTGAAAGGTGGATTCAATCTCCATCGTCCTGCCATTTAGCTTCAGAATGGGGAACTCAATGATTTCCTGAAAGAAGGTACAAAAGAAAACCAGTTATTATAAAAAGACGACAGCTGGGAAGACCCAAACCAAGCTCTTCGGGGCAGGGACCATGGTTTTGTTCTGTATTTGGACAGCACCTAGTGCAGTGGGGTCCTGGTCCAGACTGGGCCTCCTAGGCACCATGGTAATGCAAACAATACATTATGGGAAGATGGCACCTCCCCATTTTCAGAAGAGACACACAGCTCTGAAAAGGTAAAAGCTAGGCCCAATGTGCACAGGAAGCAGGAGAGTCACCCAGAAAGGAATGGGGTCGCAACACCGCTATTAGGAAGGGTTACAAGTTTGCAGTTTATTACGGTGGCTGCCAAAACTAGGCAGCAAGGACTTACTGCCAAGTACCTGTCTAAGTCACAACAATCCCAAATTTTCCCACCAGGATCTGATCACCCTGACGCAGAAAGTCAGCCTGCCACCTCTCTCAAAACACTACCCACAAAGCCAACACACAGACACATACAGCAGACCCATTGTCACTTAGCCAGTACAATCCAGAAGCAGTACTCTGAGAGAGACCAACTTCATAAACTTTACCAGGGGCTCTTCTGAAGGATATGGGACATTAGACAATTGCATAAAGCGCCTCCTGCTGGGAGAGGCTGGAGCTGAAGTTGCGATGTGCTCTCCCACAGCCCGGACCGCTAGGCCACACCATACACAGAATGCTGGGATGAACCAGGAGCTCCCTCACCAATGCAACCTTTATGGTACAGAGCCCTGCAGCAAACCCCGGCTTATTCCTTACAGCGAATTTATGCTGATAGGGAAATAGAAATGTTTTTCATCAGGAGCGTTCAATTATAGGACTAATCAGCAATCAAAAATTTACATGGACCTGTTCATAAAAAGTTTAAACAAAGCCAGTTACGATGGATTTCTCAATTATTAAAAAATATATATGAAATTAAAAGATCCAACCCCTGAATAAAGGCGATAAAATCCTTTGTGTTTGTCCCCCTCCTCTTCTCCCCCCAAGTTTAATGTAAGAGAAGTGACAATTTGTTTGGTGTCTTTAAAGAATAATTTGTCTCTGTTATTTAATAGAGATGCATGGCACCAGGGTTCCGGAGTGCAAATGAGCCCATTGAGTGATAACCATGCAACAAGCCTCTCAAATCACTTGAGGGGGAGACGGGGAAGAGCGGGAGAGAGAGAGAGAGAATAAAAAAAATATTGCTTTTTAATATTCAAAAACAGTTTGCAAAATTTAATCAAAGCACAGCAAAAGCTAACATTTTTACCACTTTGACATTTTTATTAGCGCTTTCATAAATTTTTAAAACATGAATGGAATTAGTTTAACAACAAAAAACTGCCTGAAAACATCTGGAAGAGACAAATAAATAATACAAAATAAATAAATAAAAGGCAACTCTTGTGAGTAAAATTAGCATGTGGAAAATGCAGTCGCTGCAGAGTGGTTAACATAGCTTTCAGGCCCCGGCTGCAACCCCAGTGACCCAGGCACGGAAATTATTGTGAGGTCATAAATACGACATGATGACATCACCACACGCTGAAAGCCAAAGGGAGAAGGGGGGGATGGTTGGGAGAAAGGGAACAACACAACACGATTTCCATTTCATATAGTGTACATGAATACACTGCTACACCATGAACGACTCCTGATAGCTCCTGATCCAAGGACTTGGGAGAAGATGGTGTAAAGGGGGCAGACACAGGGAAGGCTGTGGGGTGGGATAGGAAACGTGGGAAAGGCACGTCAAATGAACAGAAGAAGAAATAAGCGCAACATTTAGCCTTAATGCAAGGTTAAGATGGAGAAATCCAGCAGCAGGGAATGCCAAAGCGTATGGCTCCCCCACAACATTACCCTGCCACATGACACACTACAAACATGCAGTGGGGCAGGAGGAATTTTGTTTCCTGATTCTGGAGTGCATGATTTCTCTGCCTCAGCACTGCATAAAGGCTCAAAGTTTCTCTGTAAATACGCTTCAGGTAACACTGCTCAGATTTTGCAAAGGTCCCACACACCACTCAGACCTAGTCCCATTCTAAATCTCAACTCAGTGAATTCAGCCATTTAAATGATCACCCGGAAAAGCAAAACTGGTGGTCAGAAATGGGCTTTTGTTCTCCCCCCTCACGTAACCCTGAAATGGCCGAACACACGTGGCTCGACTTCTCCCTCCGTACCATCATGGCGGAGCAGACGCCCAGCACTGCGAGTTTCGGCTCAGGAGGAGAATGTTTTAGCAAGTCTGGGCATATATGAGAAGGGAGTTACAATGAAAGCATTTTGTAGCCTTTGCTACAGGGAGGGCTAGCTAACAGCTAGTGTTCTCCTACCTGCCAGCCTTCCATTCCCGAGCGCGAGGACCCCTTCGCTCTCCATAGGGCCGAGCCCCTTCAGACCCCACTGACTCCAATGGAAGCCAAGGAAGCGCCACCCCTTTTAGGGTTGGGCTCTACATGAGGCGCTGCTGTCCAAAGGGGTATCTCCATCACAGGATGAAGGGAAAACAGATTGCTCTCTCCCAGATGGAGAGACAGCCACAGATTGTATGTGTGTTGCCCTGCAGAGAGCAGTCCTAGGGGAACGGATTGCTCCTGAGGGGCCCATCAAGTGCCCGGAGGTGAAGACGGGCTGAAAGAGAGCCTTGCATGGTGCTGCCCAAGGAGCTGATGCACAAAGGTGTCTGTCATTTGTTTCCAGACCAGAGGCAAAAATCTCTTTCAGGAGGGTTGGATTAAAACAGACTGGGAAAATAAAAAGCTGAACTGAAAAACCTGGAAAATGTAATGCTATCTGTGGCCACAGAAAACAAAAAATGACTAGCAACTTGGATGTCTTGGGAGAAAGACTAACAGGTTTATTTTGGCTTATTTGGTCAGTTTTCAAGGGAGTGGTGAGGACCTTCCCAAAAGGCTGTTTATCTGAATGCTCTCTAGAATGGAGATTTTTCCAGTCTCTGGCGATGTTTGCTCCGCTGGTATCTAAGGCAACAGATACCAGCCCCATGAAATCAGCTCCACTCCTCACTAACAATGTTAGCCAGTCTTGCAATGAAATTTAACCTGTGACACCGCTGTACTTTTCATTTAAACTTTCATTTGGAGAGAAGCAGTGTTCGGAGACCCTGCAGTTTGTCCTACTAATAAAGACAAGTGTTGGGGCCTTTAAAGGTGCCATTCATCTTTTGCCTTTATTAAATTCAATTTTCTTAAGCCCATGATGCATCATGAAATTAGGAGTTGACATTCCTGCGGAAACAAAAATATCTATCAAATATAAATAGGAAAAAAGTCCTCTATTACCAAGAATGTATGGCTTAAAGTTGATCTGTTTCCACTTAAAAAAAAAAAAACACCAAGCATGTGGCTTGTTTTAGATATCTAAAATGTTATTACAGATCTAGAATTTCATTAGTAATTCTTATGAAATGGTGAGCCAACCCTCCCTCCATCCTGACAGACTGCGATTCAGAAAAGCAGCCGGGCACCCATACACTCTCACAGCTGGCCTGGCTAACTGCAGGGCCAGGTTACATCTACACTGTCAAACCGGTTTTGGGGGAGAAACATTACAATTACAGGTACAATGGAAATTGGTCCATTTTGGCTGAACTTAAAAACTGCCCAGGGATCACCACACACATCCGCATCGAATTCTGACCTTAGGGAGCATTAATGCCAACTTCAGTGTCTCCCAGATCTAGTTCTACCAGTATCAATCTCTCCCATCTCTACCTCTTTTTTAACTGTTTTCTTATAGATTTCTCACCGCCAAAGCTGAACTAGTGAATGTAAACACGGTAAGGAGTTCTGCATGAGTTGGAATCGTTTTGGAGGTATTTGGAAATTGCAAATAGCCATATTCTACCAGGGATACGAACAATCCATTGTATACGGCCATTCCCATTGCAGTTATATATTTTATTTAGCAGGGTAGCCCAACTTGAAAGGAAACCTGGAATTCAAATTGCTGGTGATAAATAACACACTCTTTATTTGCCTTTCCATTATCATGAAAAGTTGAATACATTTTGAATGGGGAAAGTCTTTGGCACACAGCTCCAAATCACTGGCACAGGCATTTGCAATTATATTGTGGAAACAAAGAGATTCTAAAAATCAATTTTAGCAGGTCTGAAAAGACACCACAATTCCGCCCCACACACACACAGTGCTAATATACAAATGTGGGAAAAGTTAAAATTAAAAATATCCTGTTACCAAATCTGTTTGCTCATATACATGAGTCTGCAGTTCTTTAAACTAAACTGCATGACAGCGCACTGATAATTTTTGCCCTCCTTCCCAGCCACCCCAAAAGAGAGACACTACATGCAAGCACTCAGAATAACCTGCCTGTCCCATGACAGTTCTCTATGAAACAGCTGGTAGGCTGCATCACAACTAGCTGATTGCAAAGCTAACAAGGATTTCCTCTTCCGAGGGATTAGGAAAATTCATGAGGGCCTGTGAAATCACCTCTTTACTGCTTCACTCTCACTACGTGAAACCTCTTGCCTAAAACACCAAAATAGGGATGCAGGAAGAGGGGGAAGGGGAAATTAGTAATTTTAATTCTGCTGATAATAAAGAAATTAAACAATTACACTCACTAAACGTGTTCCCATAATGGGGAAATCTCTTGGTTCTAGAAACAAAACAGCAAGAGTTACACTGCTATTCACAGAGGAATCCTTTGCCCATAATCTTGGATTCTTGGAACCTTAACATTAGTAGATTACAAGAATAAAATACACTGCAAGATCTTCCAGGCTCGTCAAACCCTTTAACCCAAGTGTCTATGTGAGGAGTGGGCGGGGCATGCTCAAAGCCTCTTATTTATTTATGTTACAGACTATTGCTCATTGAGTTCAAAAACTACTCTGGAGTACGATTTATTCCATCCCCACTCCGTCCCTTGAAGAAGTTTAATAAACACAAAGGATAAAAGATGCCAGGAAAAATTAGAGCTGACTCTTCAAAATGCAATAAAAACAAGTGGGTGCTGCCTAGGAGGGGAAAGGATTTTTCTGGTCAGAAAAAGGACAGAACTTTCTGCTCAGACACAGACCCCCCGACACCTTCCAAAGGGGGCAGAGGCAGGAGGGTGCTCCGTCGAGGGGACACACGCTCAATGGCTGCGCAGTCCATTCAACTGTTTTTCTTTCGAAGAAAAAAGTCATTTTATGCAAAAAAAGAGCTTATTTCTTAAACAAACACTCATGGTTTTGATTTACACCACGGGCTGCTCCTAAATAATTTATGGCGGGTTAAATTTATTGCACAGCCCTGGCCGGCTGCAAATTCGAATTGCCAAATAATTAGATTTTAGGGCAATGCTTATAAATTATCCGCCGATTTGTCCGGACTTGTTTGTCAGTTGCTTTGTGCTTCAGGTCATCTTTGGCATTTCACTGTTTGTGTTTTAATTGCTGATTTACACTTTGACAGATGAGAGTTGATGCCTCCAAGTTTCCGGGCAGGGGGGTGGAAAGAGAGGGAAGAATCTGAGCTTTTAGAAAGCTTGTTTCTCCCTCTTTTCCAGGGCAATTAAACTAGAAAAAGGGTCAGAGCCTGGACAGTGCAAACCTAACAGATTTGTCTTTTTTCCCTTCCTTAATTATTTTAACTAAAGCGGTTTTCAAGTTGAGCAGTCCTGCACTGGCCTCCAGGGGCGACTGGCGAGATGAGCTCACAGGTCTTATCCCCAACAGCTAATTTCGATTAAACTGACCAACACACACAGACAGACAAACAATGAGGTCAGTAACTGGGGGAAAAAAAAGGGGGGGGGAAGAGATCAAAGGCCGTGCTAACTTTCTGAAGAATGGTCATCTAACACGTCCATGCACGCGCGCGCGCACACACGGTGTGGAATAGTGCAGCACATGGTTTGAGGCAAGTTACTTTGCGTATTAGTCAACCCTGTTCAAGAGCCCTTTGTGCAGCAGCAAGCACCAAATTAGTTCTGCCATAACTACCTGGAAGAAGACGCGCACACGCACACACTTGCCAGTTAAATTCATTTAAACAAATATATCCTGGGAAAGGAGCAGAGAAAGTGCAAGTTGGGGGGAATCCCAGACTTTCACACTCAGCATCATTCAAAGGAAGAACAAAAGGGAACAAGGGAATGCACCACAAGATAACGAATCCTGCAGAAAAGGTTGACATGATGCCAGCTTAAGCTGCTGGCTCTTGGAATACTAGGGTTTTCTTCCCGCCATCCCTGCCGCTAGGATCAGTGTCCTGCCTGCCCCAAACGTTCAATCATCAGGAGTCAGGCCCCCAAAATCACGAGACTCTCTCGACAATCATGACTTTTCTTTAAATGATCAACTGAGGTTCTTTTTCTTTAGTCTTCTGGGTTCTGAGCCTTTAGATCACACTTGGGTCATATTTGCAGGCTTTTCTCCACAACCATGACGGTGAGAAACTTTTTTGTATTATTTATTTATTTGAGAGAGACTCAGCATCCATTTAATCTAGGGTGACCTGACAGCAAGTGTGAAAAATCGGGACAGGGGTGGGGGGTAATAGGAGCCTATTTAAGAAAAAGACCCAAAAATCAGGACTGTCCCTATAAAATCGGGACACCTGGTCACCCTAATGTAATCAAATGACTCCAGGAGCTTGAGCTTTAAGACAGACGCCAAATATCGCAAACTTGAAATTTGCAACACTGAGATTCACAGATTCCAAGGCCAAAAGGGACCATTATGATCATCTAGTTTGACCTCCTGTGTAACACTGGCCACAGAACATCCCCAAATAATTCCCAGAGCAGATGTGTTAGAAAAACATCTAATCTTGAGTTAAAAATTGCCAGTGATTGAGAATCCACCAGGACCCTTGGGAAATTGTTCCACTGGTTAGTGACTTTCAGCTTTAAAACCGTACGTCTTATTTATAGTCTTACTTTGTCTGGCTTCAACTTCCAGCCATTGGATCGTGTTAGACCTTTCTCTGCTAGACTGAAGATCCCATTATCAAATATTTGTTCCCCATATAGGTCATTGCAAACTGTGATCAAGTCACCCATAACCTTCTCTTTGTTAAGCTAAACAGATTGAACTCCTTGAGTCAATCACTATCAGGCAAGTTTTCTAATCCTTTAATAATTCTCCTGGCTCTTCTCCGAACCCTCTCCAATTTATCAACCTCCTCCTTGAACTGTGGACACCAGAACTGGACACAGGATTGCACCAGTGCCAAATACAGAGGTAAAATAAACTCTCCACTCCTACTCAGGATTCCCGTTTATGCAACAAATAACTGCATTAGCCCTTCTGACCGCAGCATCACACTGGGAGCCTGTGATCAGCTGATCATTCACCATGACCGCCAAGTCTTTTTTCAGACTCACTGCTTCCCAGGATAGTGTCCCCCATCCTCTAATATGGCCTCCATTCTTTGTTCCTAGATTAAGAACATTTAGTCATGCTAAAATGCATATTGTTTGTTGTGTACAGCTTACCAAGTGATCCAGATTGATCTGTATTAGTGACTTACCTGCTTCATTATTTACCACTCCCCCACTTTTTGTTTCATCCACAAACTTTATCCAGAATCATTTTATATTTTCTTACAGATCATTTATCAAATATCATAGGGTCATGAACAGATCCCTGCAGAATCCCACTAGAAACACACCCAACTGGATGATGATTCCCCGCCTACAATTACATTTTGAGACCTATCAGCAGGCCAGCTTTTAGTCCACTTAAAGTGTGCTATGTTAATTTTATATCTTTCCTTTCCAGCTTGCTGCCCCAAGCTACAAACACGTCCCTGGATGAGCAGGCTTGGACAAGACTCCCCACTAGAATGTACCAATGCAATACAGCGGCTGGTGGGTGAGGGACACTCAGCCCTCTCCTTCCCCTAGCAGCTGAGAACATTGGGCTCCTTTTGGTTGTGAGACAAAGAAAAACGGTCAGGGGCCAGCGGGACTGACTGAAACGAAGGAGAGACCGAATGAGTTTGATATATATGATTTAGCTAAACAATGACTAAGAGGTGGGGGCATGTGTCGACAGAGCGTCATTGTACGGACATTTGAAGGGTGTATGAACACCATGGAAAAGGGAATTATTCAATCCAACAGGGGTAAAAATGGTTTAATCCATGAGCCCTAAATGGGAAAGTTTTCAACTAATTCCCCGGAAAAATGTCTTGAGAGTGACGTGCGTTAGAGCATAGTCTCCCACAGGCAGAAAACGTGGCCCTCACTGCTGTGGATGCACCACAAAGTGTCCTGTCGGATACACCTCTGCCCCAGCACCCGAGGGACTGAGTGGATGACCCACTTCTAATGTCTATGATCCCCAAAGTACTTCCAGCCCCAGAAAGAGGAGACTGGGACCAAGCACTGAATTGGACCCACAACCTCGATGACGAAAAGCCTAAATCCTACTTTTTAACCGTTTGAGTCCAAGGCCTCATACCAGGGCACACAGTGGCTGTTTCTGCACTAGAGAGTTATGTCAAAAGTTTCCCACCTTTGCTAACAGCAGTGCCGCTCTGTGAGCACGAGTAATGACAGGAGCACTAGTGTTCACACGGCTTCAACAGCCATCATCATCTAACCCTGCCTGGGGCCCAAGTCTACATATGGAGCCATCTCTAGAGCATTTCCTCAGAGATTTTCAAAGCCACCTAAGGCAGTGGCCCCCAAACTTTTCACATGCCCCCACTCCCAGACGCTCAAATCCTAGTAAAGTTAAAGAGAACTGGGCACCCAAATCCCCTAGGTGGGTTTGAAATCCAGACGTAAGGCTCCAATTTAGCTATTTGTAGACTGGGATGTTTCCATTAGGAAACATGACAGAACCACTGACAGAGCCCACATTCAGCAGTCAGCTCATCCTCCTCATCCTTCTTTGCTGGCCTAAACCCTCCATTTCTCATTTACTCCTGAGCTGATCTCTGCCCATCACACCTGTCTGCCCCCACGCTCCCCACAACTCCCTGGTATACATGCTTTGAGCCTTCCTACTGCTCCTTGCCCCAAACCATTAGCTGTACAGACTCTCCTCCCTTCCACATTCAGAATCAGCAACACGGAAATAGCAACATCATCCAGTTGTTTCCTCAAAAGCCACTCCTACGTCTTTGACTGCCCGTGGTACGAGGCCGTAGAGCTACAATAGCTGAAGCTTGATGTCGCGATGAAGATTTGCAGCTCCGACCAGACTGGAAGCCACAGCAGGTATCACCCTGGGGGGCAGGGTAAGCCGGGCTAAGCCGATCCTTGCGCTTCCAGACATTACCTTTTTATCGCAAAGGACAACAACCCACACTGAAGCCTTTTTCAAGCTATGAAATAAGAAGGCAAATTCTGGCTGTAGGAGCTGTTCTCCCTTCCCTGATATCAAGCAGATTCTTAGGGCTTCGCTACATTACCCGCTGGACCGACGGGCAGTGATCGATTTATCGCATCTAGTCTAGATGGGATAAACTGACCGCCAAGCGCTCTCCCGTCAAATCCGGTACTCTGCCAGGGCGAGAGGCGCAGGCAGAGTCAATGGGGGAGCATCAGCCGTCGACTTACTGCAGTGAAGACACCGCGGTGAATAGATCTAAGCATATCAACTTCAGCTACGCTATTCATGTAGCTGAAGTTGCGTAACTTAGATTGATTCCTCCCCGCCCCCCAGTGTAGACCAGGCCTCAGGCTCTTCGAGCCATGCCTTTTCCTCCCATCAGCCACTGTCAAAATCAACGTACTAAACAAAACGCTGATGCACCAGAGCTGGCACTGTTCTGCAGAGGACACCTTCTCTATGAAGTTGGCCATTTCTTTAACAAGCACTCCCTCATGCATAACGCAGGGGGTGCAAGTGACATTTACCCTGAATGCTGAGAGGCCCCACATTTTTACCTTCTTGTTGCCTTACCAAAAAATAAAAAAAGACATCAGTCATTCACAACAGGCTCTCTCTCCCCTCTTCAGCCTGAAACAAACTCAGACTTTCTTGTATTAAGGTCCAGAAACGTTTCCCTCCCCAGTTCTTAGCCGGACACCAAGCAGCGCAAATGATTGACATTACCAGTGCTGGTAAAACACATGGGATGGGTGCGAAGGTCGTGTGTGTGTGTACCAGGGCGTTATAGACACCCCGGCTAACAGGAGGCTGCAGTGGATTCTTGGTTTGATTTTATGGACAGGGCCTAACAGCAGAATCAGAATAACTCTGCCACCAAACCGAAGTCTAAATAGATAACATAATGATGGCTGGCAAGCCAGGCTAAGGAATAGGAGAGAGGGGACATGCACAAAAATCTCATCACTAAAAGGCTGCCTATTCCTCACTCCCTGGGGGATTAGTCACTGATTAGCAGTGAGATCTTAACAGCACTAAGTCCCACTCCCTTTATCCAAATTAGAGATCATATACCCTATGACCAGAGCAAGGAAAAGAAGAAAATGGGGGCCCTATCCAGCCCCTCCCAGGGACCCCACAAATGAACAAGTGAGAGAACAATCCTATTTTGCAGCTGGCGAAACTGAGGCATAGGAAGCTTACTGACTAGCCTACGGTCACACAGGGGTCTGTGTTGGAGCCAGAGCTAGAACTCAAGAGCTCCTGGCTCCAATTCTGTATTCAAACCACTGTCCCCCGGCTGCCTACAGCCCAAAAGGATTTCAGTGGGGTGGGCAGAAAAGTGACCATGAAGTTAGATGCTTTCTTGGAAAATTCTTGATGCCTTTTTACTCTCTGAACTTTTGTTTTTCCTGCTTGGGCTTGGTCCCAGATCTCATTTTCTGGAGAGTCTGAAGAACAGCCACTCAGTTACTTCTGAGTCAGACGTGTCCTTCCGTTCGGGGCTCAATCTGCAGGTTTTAGGCGATGTCTACATGACAGATCTTACAGTGGCACAGTTGTACTGCTGTAAGGTCTCCCATGTAGCCGCTCTATGACAACAGGAGAGAGCTCTCCCACTGGCATAATTAAACCACCCCCAATGAGCAACGGAAACTATGTTGGCAGGAGAGCATCTCCTGCCGACATCGGGCTGTCCACACCAGCACTTCTGTTGGTAAAACATGTCGGTCAGGGGGATAGTTTTTTTTAACACCCTTACCAACAAAAGTGATAATGTAGACAAAGTCTTAGTGATAGTTCAGATGCTCTTCTGAGCTCAGGTAACTTAAAAATACTGTTTGGCTTAAAAGCATCATACTTGGAAAGGACACAAGATGTCCTCAGCAAGCACTGATGACTCAAATCTTACAAATATGGCTTTGAAATATTTCCACTATGAATATTTACCGGCAGCGTTTGTACTGCACACTGCACAATGGGGCTATGAACGACTGGAGTTTCAAGGTGCTACCAAAATATCATAAGTGCACTAAACTACGGTGCTTGTTCCTTTAACCTCAGGCTGCAAATGTGTTCAGCTGCATAAGGCGGGGTAGGTAATATCTTTTTCTGGACCAACTTCTGTTCGGGAGAGAGAGAAGCTTTCGAGCTACAAGAGAGCTCTTCTTCAGGCCAGGGCAAGGTACTGAGAGGGTCAGAGCTAAATACAAGACCCAACAAATAGTTTAGCATAAGTAGTTAGCACATATTCTAAGGGACCATTCAAGGAGAAGTGGCCCATTAACACCTCTATAATCACAGGACAGAAAGCGGGGTTAGTGGATTGCAGTTTGTTGCAATAAACCATAAATCTGGTGTCTTCATTGAGACCATGATTTTTAGTGTCTAGCAACGTTATGAATTTAAGCTCCCAGGTGATTCTTTTGAAAGCGTTGTGCAGGTTTCCTTTGAGGATGAGGACTGAGAGGTCAGATATAGAGTGACTGCTTGTGAAAAATGTTCGCCCACAGGTGACAGCTTGCCTCTGATGATGAGCTTGAAAAGATTGGTGGGTTGTTTGAAGGCCAGAAGAAGGGGTTTAAGAAAGATTGATTTCAAGATGGGGTCCCCATCGAGCATGGATTGTAGTTGATACCCCATGTGGGTTCCAATACAGGGTGGTAGGTGACAACTAAGGGTGTGCGTCAGAGGGGGTTTTACTTGGAGGCGATATGGATCTCCCTCCCCCCACCGTGAGTGCTGCTCAAGTACCTTTTTCTGCAACAACCGCCCTATTTAACTATGCGATTGGCTCGGTGGTTAATGATTGTATAGCTAATGGCACAGTGCTCAAATAGTGCAGGGGCAGGAGCGCACCCTGGGATAATTTAGGACCGGCCGACATTGCAGAGTTAGGTCGCCACAAGGCAGCTTACACTGACCTAATTCTGTAAGTGTCGACACTAAAATGTCATTCCCACCGATGTAACTTGCTCACCACACCGACTTAATAACTCCATCTCTGCGAGAGGCGTAGCGCTTGGGTCGACGCAGCGTCAGTGTAGACACTGAGTTACTTACATCAACTGTAGTTGCCTTTCAGTGTGGACATGCAAAAGCGATGCAATTACTGCAGTGGCTGTACATCGATGTAACTTCGGTGAACTTATTTTTGTAGCATAGACTTGCCATTAGTCATTGGTCTCAGTGAGCTGTTAAGCCACGGGGCACTGCGAATGCTTTAAAGCAGATGATCTTATTGGCCTGCCAATAACGGATTGGTCCAGGCCTGCTTAGTTCTCAACCAGTACCTACAGGTGACCACCTGAGTACCTAGTATTCTAGGCTTGTTGCTATAATAAGGGTGGTTTATATTTTTTAAAGATGAAGTTGCCCCCTCCCCATACTCCAACCCCTTCTGCCCCAGCCCAGAGCCCGCTCCCGCACCCTGAACTCCTCATTTCAGGCCCCACCCCAGAGACCGCACCCCCAGCCAGAGCCCTCACCCCCTCCCGCACCCCAACCCCCAATTTCGTGAGCATTCATGGCCCGCCATACAATTTCCATACCCAGATGTGGCCCTCGGGACAAAAAGTTTGCCCACCCCTGACTTAGCATGTATACAGCATCTTCATCTTCAAAGCGCTCTCCTGACAGCACCCCATGATCTTATCTTACCGTGATGAAACTGAGGCAGAGAAGTTAATTGAGCTGCTCCAGGTCATAGAAGGAACCAGTGGCAGAGGTAAGATTAAGACTTGGCTGTTCCTGGCTCCAAATCCTGTGCTCAGACCAAACCTCTGCATCTTACATCGCTACCAGTAAAAGATTCCGTAACTGGAACTTAGGTATCTCCAGGGACAATGCTGGCTAAGGCAGCATAAAGTCAGCATGCTCACCGATAGCACTGAAAAGCCCAGAGAACTAACAGTAGCAAAACACATGTATGTCAGTAAACAGGTGACTCAGACACAGTGAATGGGAAGGTCCCATTTTTACATGGTTGCTTTTCTGAGGAGACTTTCGCTAAGCCTTATCAGCTGTGCTGATTCCAGTGCAGTAAGAACCATAGTAAGCATCATTTCTTTAGTTTTCAGGCTAATTTGTTTTTGCAGAGGAGAGGTACTGTCAGCCCTGGCATGATGCAGGCAGGTACTGAACACAGATAATTAAAAAACAAAATCGAAGAACATCCCCACCTTAAAGGTTCCATCTCACCAACAAAATATATAGCAGATCTGCACTAGTCCAAACCATTACTTTCACGGCAAGGACTTGGGGACAAAGCTCCTTAAAACAGTAGTAATCATATTCCACTCATGCTCCATTTTACTACCAGCTGTAAACCAGCTCCACATGCCTCATGGTTTTGCATCAAAATGTGCACAGACCAAACCCATATCAAAAAGGACAAGGTAGAACCAATTTGCAGTTTTGACAGGTCTGTGCACCCGAAGCTGGGCGTGCAAGAAATATCCTGACATCTCACTTGGACAGAGGCGATGGCTTGTCCAGCAGAACTAGATGCAAAGCCACAGCATTGCCTCAGGAAGACAAAATTCCACAGGAGGCAATTTTCCGGTGAATTGTTTCCACAGACATGAGAAACCGACAGCCCTGCTCAGAGCAAGACATTGCATGGGGAGATGCTATGAATGCTCAATCCAGACCTGCAAACCCCTCTTTAAAAGTCTACAGTAATTCTAAGTAAAGATCCAGGTTAAGGCAGGTCTTTATCAACTAAAGAACTGTTTTCTTACAATAGTTCTCAGTACTGAGACGCCCTGAGCCAGAGTTGAAAACTGTTTAACTTTCCGTACAAATGAGACAAAGCCATTAGCATACCATCAGACACCCACTGCTAACAGCCAATGCCAGCGACTGGTCAAATTCCCAGTGTAGATGAAGTTTACAGGAACCAAATCTTGTGACTATTTTGAGACACTACAATTCTGGCTGTTCATTACCACGCTGGGCCCTGGGTAACATCTGAGTGAATAAAACTACTCAATAAAAACAGAAATCCAAGACCCACATTGATAAACTCTGGCAAGTCCAATGTAAAAGTATAATTAGGCAGACCAAAAAAAGAACTTGAAGAACAGGTAGCAAAAGACTCAAAAACTAACAGCAAAAAAAATGTTTTAAGTCCATCAGAAGCAGGAAGCCTGCCAAACCGTCAGTGGGGCCACTGGACAATCGAGGTGCTAAAGGAGCACTCAAGTAAGATAGGGACATTTCAGAGAAGCTAAATAAATTCTTTGCATCAGTCTTCACTGCAGAGGATGTGAGGGAGAGTCTCACACCCAAGCAATTAATTTTAGGTGTCAACTCTGAGGAACTGCCTCAGATTAAGGTGTCAAGAGAGGTGGTTTTGGAACAAATTGATAAAGTAAAATAGTAATAAGTCGCCAGGACCAGATGGTAATCAGCTAAGAGTTCTGAAGGAACTCAAATATGAAATTGCAGAATTACTAACTGTGGTATGTAACTTATCACTTCAATCAGCCTCTGGACCAGATGACTGGAGGATAGCTAATGTCTCCGGAAGTGATCCTGATAATTACAGGCTGGTAAGCCTAACTTCAGTACCAGCCAAACTGGATGAAACTATAATAAAGAACAGAATTATCATAAACATAAATGAACACGATTTGTGGGGGAAAAGTCAACCTGGCTTCTATAAAGGGAAATCATGCCTCACCAATTTATTAGAATTCTTTGAGAGGATCAAACATGTGGACAAAGGTTATCTAGCGTATTTGGACTTTCAGAAAACCTTTGACAAAGTCCCTCACCAAAGGCTCTTAAGCAAAGTAAGTGTCATGAGATAAGAGGGAAGGGCCTCTCATGGATCAGTAACTAGTTAAAAGACAGGAAAAAAAGGGCAGGAATAAATGGTCGGTTTTCACAATGGAAAGGTGAACAGTGCTGTCCCCCAGGGGTCTGTACTGGGACTTGTGCTGTTCAACATATTCCTAAATGATCTGGAAAAAGGGGTAAACAGTGAAGTGGCAAAATCTGCAGATGATACAAAACTACTCAAGATAAATAAATTCAGAGCAGACTGTGAGGAGTTATAAAGGGATCTCACAAAACTGGGTGACTGGGCAAAAAAAACGGCAGATGAAATTTAATGTTAATAAATGCAAAGTAATGCACATTGGAAAACATAATGCCAACTATACATACAGAATGATAGGGTCTAAATTAGCCGTCACCACTCAAAAAAAGAGCCCTTGGAGTCATTGTGGATAGTTCTCTGAAAACATCCACTCACTGTGCACCAGCAGTCAAAAAAGCGAACAGAATGTTCGGAAAAGTGTAGATAATAAGACAGAAAATATCATAATACCATTATATGTATCCATGATATGCCGGAACCTTGAATTCTGCGTACAGTTCTGGTAGCCACCTCAAAAAAGATACATTACAAATGGAAAAGGTACCGAGAAGGGCAACAAAATGATTAAGGGTATGGAACAGGTTCCATATGAAGAGACATGAAAAAGACTAGGACTTTTCAGCTTGGAAAAGAGACGACTAAGGGGGGAAAATGACAGAAGTCTATAAAATTGTGACTGGTGTGGAGAAAGTGAATAAGGAAGTGTTATTTACTCCTTCACATAACACAAGAATCAGGGGTAAGTGAATTAAATTAATAGGCAGCAGGTTTAAAACAAAGAAAAGAAAGTACATAATGCACAGTCAACCTGTGGAACTCCTTGCCAGGGGATTTTGTGAAGGCCAAAACTATAACAGGGTTCAAAAAAGAATTAGAAAAGTTCATGGAAGATAGGTCCATCAATGGCTATTAGCCAAGATGGTCAGGGTACAAGCTCATGCTCTGGGTGTCCCTAACATCTGTGTGCCAGAAGCTGGGAATGAGCCACAGGGGATGGATCACTCAATGACTGCCTGCTCTGTTCATACCCTCTGAAGCATCTGGCACCCTCCATTATCAGAAAGCAGGATACTGGGCTAGATGGACCATAGGTCTGATCCAGTATGGCTGTTCTTATGTTAATGATTGAAAATTAGGGCTGTTGATTAATTGCAGTTAACTCATGTGATTAACTCAAAAATATTGAGATTAACATATTAATCGTGATTAATCACACTTTTAATCGCACTGTTAAACAATAAAATACCAATAAAAATTATTAAATATTTGTGGATGTTTTCTACATTTTCAAATATATTAATTTCAATTAAAATACAAAATACAAAGTGTATAGTGCTCACTTTATATTATTTTTATTACAAATACTTGCACTGTAAAAATGATAAAGAAATAGTATTTTTCAATTCACCACATACAACTACTGAAGTGCAATCGCTATCATAAAAGTGCAACTTACAAATGTAGAATTTTTTGTTACATAACTGCACTGAAAAAAACAAAACAGTGTAAAACTTTAGAGCCTACAAGTCCACTCAGTCTTACTCTTTCTTCAGCCAATCGCTAACACAAACAAGTTTGTTTACATTAACGGGAGATAATGTTGCCTGCTTCTTATTTACAATGTCACCTGAAAGTGAGAACAGGCGCTTGCATGGCACTTTTGTAGCTGGCATTGCAAGGTACTTACATGCCAGATACGCTAAACATTGATATGCCTCTCCATGCTTTGGCCACCATTCCCGAGGACACGCTTCCATGCTGATGATTCTCGTTTAAAAAAAAAATTCATTAATTATATTTGTGACTGAATTCCTTAGGGAAGAATTGTATGTCTCCTGTTCTGTTTTATCCATATTTTTCAATATATTTCACGTTATACCAGTCTCGGATGATGACCCAGCACATGTTGTTTGTTTTAAGAACACTGCAGATTTGACAAAACGCAAAGAAGGTACCAATGTGAGATTTCTAAAAATAGCTACAGCACTCGAGACCCAGGGTTTAAGAATCTGAAGTGCCTTCCAAAATCTGAGAGACGAGGTGTGGAGCTTGCTTTCAGAAGCCTTAAAAGAGCAACACTCTGATGCGGAAACTACAGAACTGAACCACCAAAAAAGAAAATCAATCTTCTGTTGCTGGCATCTGACTCAGATGATGAAAATGAACATGCATCAGTCCGCTCTGCTTTGGATCGTGATCGAGCAGAACCCGCCATCAGCATGGACACATGTCTTCTGGAAGGGTGGTTGAAGCATGAAGGGGACAAATGAATCTTTAACTGTATCTGGCACGTAAATATCTTGAGACACCGGCTACAATAGTGTCATGCAAACGTCTGTTCTCACTTTCAGGTGACGCTGTGAACAAGAAGCGGGCAGCATTATCTCCTGCAAATGTAAACAAACTTGTTTGTCTGAGCAATTGGCTGAACAAGAAATAGGACTAAGTGGACTTGTAGGCTCTAAAATTTTACACTGTTTTATTTTTGAATGCAGGGGGTTTTTTGTACATAATTCTATATTTGTAAGTTCAACTTTCATGATAAAGAGATTGCACTACAGTACTTGTATTAGGTGAAGTGAAAAATACTATTTCTTTTGTTTTTTACTGAGCAAATATTTGTAATAAAAGATAATATAAAGTGAGCACTGTACTCGGCATGGTAATTGAAATCAATGGGGGGGGAGGACAAGGATAGCTCAGTGGTTTGAGCATTGGCCTGCTAAACCCAGGGTTGTGAGTTCAATCCTTGAGGGGGCCACTTAGGGATCTGGGGCAAAAAAATTGGTCCTGCTAGTGAAGGCAGGGGGCTGGACTCAATGACCTTTCAAGGTCCCTTCCAGTTCTAGGAGATTGGTATATCTCCAATTATTACCTTACCTTTGAAAATGTAGAAAACATCCAAAAATATTTAAATAAATGGCATTCTATTATTCTTTAACAGTGCAATTAATCACACAATTAATTTTTTAATAGCTTGATAGCCCTACTGAAAATATAGTTATTAATTAATTTTGCATCCCACTGTCAAGGAAACAACCATTTGCAGAAGACACACGGAGAGGTCTACATCTGGTTTTAGTTTCAGGGGTGAGAAGCTGCAAGTGGCACTCTCGAGATGCATCCAAAATCCCAGTGTAGCTGGAGGTTTCTATTTTAATTATTTGATTATCGTTGGACTTCAGAGTTAAACACCCAGATAAGACGAGCCTGGGAAAGTTCACACTTTTCAAAGCTCTTATGACTAAAGACCTGCAGACTCCGACGAGCAGCCCTGCATACATTCACATCCAGACTGCTTCCTGCATAACTTTATAGGCGAGAAACATGTTTTCCCTGCAGAAATGGATGAGGCGGGCTGGAGAGTGCCAATAATACAACGTTCCCGGCTAAGACCAGCTCAATCCACCCCCCCGCCAGAGAGGTGAGACGCATTTAAGGCCTAAGACAGGTAAAGTGTCTCAGACAACAAATGTCTTTTCACTGCTGTCTTGATGGAGGCCAAGGTCCCCGGTTTCATTCCCTTTGTGCTGATAAGTTGGCAGTGCAGCCGACGGCCATTTTAAGGGGCAGGAATGCCTCATATTGCTCATCAGAAACCACTTGGGCCGAGAACAGCTGCTGAGGAAGCGTGCATAGAACTGGGAGGCCATGGGGTAAACCTCAGAGCCGTTGGTGGGGATGTGAAGGGACAGACACTGCATCCCACTTCACAGGGCGGAGGCAGCAGTTTGCAAAGGAAGAATAAATGGATATTTACCTGAGGGTGAATCTGTGGTTTGTCACAAGTGGCCTCAAAATCCAACACTAAGAAGTAGTGATATCTCTGTGGAGGGAAGGATGACATTGCTGCCATGGACGCGCCAAAGCCGTGGGACGCCAGTTTCCTGTTTAAGGTGGAGCCGCACCCCTGGAGAAAGCAACGTAGGCGGTGGGAGCACAGAGCTTGTCTCACCCTTGGAAGTAAGGTTGGAGGAATCTTTGCTGCTCCAGTATGGAAGAGTGCTATCATTGAACATCCAGAGGCATCTGAAACTTAGAAAGAGAGAGGGGCTTGTGTTACTAATGTGCACACATCTCACTTCTATTGCCATCTCCTCAACCTAGCCATTTTGTAACAGACACTCTCGTGGCCTTTGGATGAAAGGTTCCACTAAAAACCCCAGGCAATACCATGACCTATTGCAAATACACTAGACAGCGTCTAGACCCACTAGCAACCTAGAAATTAACCGCTGTGAATAGCTCTACATTAAGAGGCAGAGACACCAGTCACTGCTCCAGGGGCCAGATCAGGCGTCTGCATGCTACAGGACACTATCTAGATAGCTTAGGGGTCTGATGCAAAGCTTACTGAAGTCTGTGGAAAGACCCTTAGTCTCTTGATACATGTACACTGGTAACAGAAGTTGCAAACAATAGGAGTCAGGCACAATGAGACAAGTGCAGATGCCTTCCGCTTGGCCCCAAGCCCCCCAGCTCAAGCCAATTCCACTCCCCACACGTTAGTCAGCTTTTCTCCCCCTCTCACCCAGTATATCAGCCTCTTGATAACATGCTTCCATAGGGCATCCCGCCTGGTTGCTCTCAACAGGGTTCAGGTGCCACACACAATCTCTTGCTCAGCGGGGGGTTTTCAGGGTGGGGGAGGACAGAGGTGGTAGGGGGAACTGATCTAAAATGTTGACATTTAAGGGGTGCATTTTCCTTCCAACAAAACCCAAACTGATTAAGTTTAATTCATTCCTCCCTCTCCCCTATAAAAATCCCACCCACTTTTATTTTTTATTTATACTCTTAGGACTTAAAAACTTTGTGGTAGTTTTACAGATCACTCATCCATAATGTGACCCTCTGGCATCTGGGGTTTTGGACGGGGGAGGGGAGAGGAAGAAGTTTCAAATGATTTCTTTTTTTAATTTTTTTTTTTTTTAAATGCTGTTCTCCAGGAATGCATGGGTCAGGGACAGGTAACAGAGTCTTTCAACTAGGATGCCAGTTCAAAGTCAGCCCAGGTCAGTATTTGCTACCTGGCCTTTCAGTGGTTTATCTGAAATCCGGTTCCTAGCAGGTGGATCTCAATCACCCCAAAACCCACCACATCTAGCCCCTAGGCCAGCAACCAAGCATGGAGACTGAACTCAGTTCAGCCCCTACAGGCAGGGCCAAGCCAGTGGTGGGGCAACTACTGGTGTCACTGCCTGCACCACCGCTGTTCTGAGCATACAGTTCCCAGTGTGCACAGCACATCTATAGGGCAGCACAGTCCATGCTTCCAAGGAGCTCACAAGCTAGAATGGATAGAAGACACAGGACAGCAGGTGTCTAGACGCTGGGAGCAGTACAGACTTCCTTCCTTCCATGCAAGAAGGGACACGTCTTGCTTTTGTTTAGTTTCTTAGTGCAGCGGAACTAAGCGCAGACTCCCCTGGGTGTGCACACAATGCCTCCAGCACCTGCACGGAGGGCAGGAAGCACCCCTTAGTGGAGATGACAAGTAGCCAGATTTACACAACAAAATAAAAACTGCCTCAAAGAAACCAGAGGACGATCATTCACGAACAACACCGTGGTTATTTACCGTGGTTATTTGCACAGACAGCAACTGCTCCTTTGTATCTGTTAGTCTATCAGGTAAATAATGCACGTGCCAAAATACACACTTAATGAGGTAATATGCCTTGAAGAACAGCTAAACCTGTATTTACCTGAGAGACCCAGAGAAACTCAGAAAGACCAGATTAGGAGATAATTGCAGCTGAGCAGGTCATGTGCATTAGGTAAATACACATTTTGTAACCTTCCCTTAGAAGGATTTTGTGTTAAAGAAACACACATGCATATCACAGGTGGAAATCAGAGACTGAGGAGGTTTAATATGGAGTCACTTCCTGCAGTCTGACTTTCGGGGCATAAACTGGTTGTACCTCCTGGCTTTCATTTTTTGAGGCTGTATATTTTATTAAAGCAGCATTGCAAGCAAGAGACGCCTGGAAAACTAAAAACCTCAGTTATAAAACCATAATCAAGAGCTGCCCTGCAAGCCTAACATTGTATTTATCCTAAAGGTGTTCAGCAAGACCTACCACTTTTCCATCTCATACTTTTATTGCCATTAATAGATTAATTACAGCCGAATAGAAATCACTTCCATTCATATCTAACCTATCCTGGATAACAGATATTTATGCTTAAGATCTTCAGAGCTGTCAGCTGTGGAGCTGAAGGTCCACCAGAGCAGATACAACATCTCGGAACAAAGCTGCTAATAATTTGTTGTGGTGGAGACTGGTCTTTAGAAAAGAAAACTGAGGGGGGACTTGATCACAGACTTCAAATATGTTCAGGGCTGTTATAAAGAGGACTGTGGCCAATTGTTCTCCATGTCCACTGCAGCTAGGACCAGAAGCAATGGGCTTCACCTGCAGCACGGGAGATTTAGGTTAGATATTAGGAAAAACTTTCTAACTCTCAGGGTAGGTAAGCTCTGGAATAGTTTCCTGGGGAGGCTGTGGAATCCCCATCACTGGAGATTTTTAAGAACAGAATGGACAAACACCTGTCAGGGATGATCTAAATTTACTTGGTCCTGCTCAGCACAGGGGGCTGGATTTAATGACTCTGAAGGCCCTTCCTGCCTGTCCTACATTTCTATGATTTAACCTACTCTGAAAAGGGAAAAAATACAACGGAAGTTGGGGAGGGAGTCAGACAATAGCCCCTTAAATCAAATACATCCAATAACATAATATACATGGCTAGGTAAGACCATTACTGTGTAGATACAGCTAAGCACTGAACAGCGCATGCGAGGGGACATTTTGCTAATCCCCTTGACAGCCAGCACATGACTAGGAACAATCCAATAGCAAACTTTTGCTCTCCGCTTTTTTGGCAAGTGAAGTCTTAACTATAATATTAGCCAGTCTCTACTCTAGACTTCCAGTCTCTTCCCAAAATACCTGGAACGTCTTCCTCGGCGAGCTCAGAGTGTCTCAGAACATTAGGGAGCTGGTGAGCAGATGCTATTTATTAAAACCCGTGTAAAGCATTTATGGCTACGACAGAAGATGCAAGACACTCCTAATTATCCAATATTTATTCCAACACACAGCAATGCAGATACTCAGTCAGAACACAGCTTTAAAAAGAAAATACAAACCCTACACTACCCTGATCAATTCACGTGTTGAATGATTCAATTTCCAAACCCAAATGAAGTGTGATAAATGTATTTTATGCACACAGGGACAGATTATAATCTCCGTGTCGACTGCCACATCTGGCACTCAGTCCAACCAGTTTAATGCTTCACATTATCCAGCTACAATTCCTTATACAGATATATATATTAACTGTCATGGGATTGTAAACTGTGGCTGGACTTCATGAAGTATGTTGACAGATTGTACACAGACATAGGAAAAGTTACAGCATTTACATTCGTAACTCCCAATAACATGGGAGGGGGGCTACAGGTGGGAGATAAGATTCGTTTTATAGGCTGTGTATTACTGTATGTCACACATGACTTCACTTGCTGTAACCAGTAACTATTGCTTACAAAATCCTGGAAGTTAGTCTGACCTGCAGTTATTCTGTCTCCAGAATGGCATGGGGCAAACCCAGGCCAGTCAGCTTTCTTCCTCATCGGTGTGCCATGTAAATGATGGCAAAGCACCACAGCTGAGCTCTAGAAAGCAAGGAAAGCCAAAAGCCAGGCAAGCACCGGCTGTACGGGCTTGGCTGCCAGATGCCTCACTAACTGTCCAGAGAAGAACTTGCACTGGCGCCTCTCTCACTTCAGGTCTCAAGAGGAATGAATCGGAGAGAACTGCTTATTGGGAACCACAAGCATCCACTAGAGCAGCACTCTTGCATGCGGCCACCAGGGGCTTTTCTCACGGCCACAGCCTCCTGGGTGGAGACTGGAGTGGGGGAAGCAGGGGCCCCTACCCTGGGGCCACCAGCTGGGAGTGGGCCCTACGCCCCACCCCCTCCCACAGAGACACAAATGCTGGAGGAGTAGGTAGCCAGTGAGTTCCCCACTTGCCCGGGGCAGTGGGGTCATGCTTCAGCCCTGGGGTCCCGTGGTTGCCCCCCCCTCACAGCTGGCCCCTACTGCCTCTCCTGGCCCCCTATTCATTTCCCCCATGACCTCTGGCCCCCCACTGCCTCCCAACCATCTCCCTATCCAGGGCTTAATTTGTCCCTGGGCTGAGTAAGTCTGCTGTGAAAAGTGATATTTGTATGTTTGTTATTATCACTTTTCACAGCAGACTTAGTAGCTAGCAGGGAGGTTGTGAAAAGTGATACACTGCTACCTCGACATAACGCCACCCGATATAATATGAATTTGGATATAACGCGGTAAAGCAGTGCCCCGGGGGGGGAGGGCTGCGCACTCCGGTGGATCAAAGCAAGTTCAATGTAACACGGTTTCACCTATAACGCGGTAAGATTTTTTGGCTCCCAAGGACAATGTTATACCGAGGTACAGGTGTATTAACATACAAGTATCACTTTTCACAGCAGCAGACTTACCTGCTAGTAAGTCTAAAAAAAGCAACCAAAAAAGAAAAAGAAACAACAAAAAAGACAAGAATGTGTAAAGCATCTTATTTGTGTTTCTATTCTGTTTAGGTCCAGTAAAGAAGAGAGACAACTGTACTACTTTTTTTTTTTTTTTAATTATTGAGTCTGCAAAATAAAAAAAATCCTATGTAAATAAATTACAATTTGGACGTGTGCATGTGCATATTTATTTGTTTTTCCTAAAGTATTTTAGGAAAAACTGCCAGAGCGGCCACCAGCAAGACTTGGTGGCCACACACTGAGGTCACCAAAAAATTTGTTGCGAGAACCCCTGAGCAGAGGTTCCGAATTTTTCTTATTGCATACCCCATTCCAGATCTACCAGCTGCCCACGTACACCTACCATTCTCATCACGGATAGTGCGTGTGTTCTTTTTAACACTACCTGTCTTTAGCCATCTGTACATATTTCACCGTTAAGTACAGACAGAGTTATAGCGGGACCTATACAACTGGGAAAAAACCCTAGGTTCTTAACTCAGACTGGGCAACTGAGCCCGCACTGTACAGTGATTGGAGATGAGGGATCTGTATCCGTCCCAGGGGGGAGGGATAGCTCAGTGGTTTGAGCATTGGCCTGCTAAACCCAGGGTTGTAAATTCAGTCCTTGAGGGGGCTACTTGGGGAGCTGGGGCAAAAATCAGTATTTGGTCCTGCTAGTGAAGGCAGGGGGCTGGACTCAATGACCTTTCAAGATCCCTTCTTTTCAATTCTGAAGCACTTAGAGGAGAGGAAAGTGATCAGGAACAGTCAGCATGGATTCACCAAGGGCAAGTCATGCCTGACTAACCTAATTGCCTTCTATGAGGAGATAACTGGGTCTGTGGATGAGGGGAAAGGAGCGGATGTGTTATTCCTTGACTTTAGCAAAGCTTTTGATACAGTCTCCCACAGTATTCTTGCCAGCAAGTTAAAGAAGTATGGGCTGGATGATTGGACTATAAGGTGGACAGAAAGCTGGCTAGATCGTCGGGCTCAACAGGTAGTGATCAACGGCTCCATGTCTAGTTGGCAGCTGGTTTCAAGTGGAGTGCCCCAAGGGTCGGTCCTGGGGCCGGTTTTGTTCAATATCTTCATTAATGATCTGGAGGATGGCATGGGCTGCACTCTCAGCAAGTTTGCAGATGACACTAAACTGGGAGGAGTGGTAGATACGCTGGAGGGTAAGGATAGGATACAGAGGGACCTAGACAAATTAGAGGATTGGGCCAAAAGAAATATGATGAGGTTCAACAAGGACAAGTGCAGAGTCCTGCACTTAGGACAGAAGAATCCCATACACAGTTACAGACTAGGGACCAAATGGCTAGGAAGCAGTTCTGCAGAAAAGGACCTAGGGGTTACAGTGGACGAGAAGCTGGATATGAGCCAGTGTGCCCTTGTTGCCAAGAAGGCTAACGGTATTTTGGGCTGTATAAGTAGGGGCATTGCCAGCAGATCGAGGGATGTGATCATTCCCCTCTATTCGACATTGGTGAGGCCTCATCTGGAGTACTGTGTCCAGTTTTGGGCCCCACACTACAAGAAGGATGTGGAAAAATTGGAGTCCAGCGGAGGGCAACAAAAATGATTAGGGGGCTGGAGCACGACTTATGAGGAGAGGCTGAGGGAACTGGGATTGTTTAGCCTGCAGAAGAGAAGAATGAGGGGGGATTTGATAGCTGCTTTCAACTACCTGAAAGGGGGTTCCAAAGAGGATGGATCTAGACTGTTCACAGTGGTACCTGATGACAGAACAAGGAGTAATGGTCTCAAGTTGCAGTGGGGGAGGTTTAGGTTGGATATTAGGAAAAACTTTTTCACTAGGAGGGTGGTGAAGCACTGGAATAGGTTCCCTAGGGAGGTGGCGGAATCTCCTTCCCGAGAGGTTTTTAAGGTCAGGCTTGACAAAGCCCTGGCTGGGATGATTTAGTTGGGAATTGGTCCTGCTTTGAGCAGGGGGTTGGACTAGATGACCTCCTGAGGTCCCTTCCAGCCCTGATAGTCTATGATTCTATGATAGGCCAGTGTCTCTGTGTTCTCGTTGGTACATCTTGAAGTAAATTAACTCCTGTATTTTATAAAACAAATTCTCAGAGTTTCAAAGCGTCATCTGAGTAGCCTATTATGAAAATGCAGTAAATAAAAATAAATAAATAATATCCACCATTACACAATTTTCCCCGTGTATCCCCCAGAGATGTCTCCTGTACCCCCAGGGGTACACATACCACAGTATGGGAACCCCTGCGCTAGAGGGATGAGAAACTAACAACCAGTGCCAGTCATGAAGTGATCAGGGCACTTTAAGCAACTTTCTCCACTGGCAGTAGAAGTATGAGACCTGATTCCACAAATAAATGCATTGCATATGTATGTACGCCCTGTGGTTTGTAGGATGAATGGCATTCATGCCTGTAACTAATTTGTGCACAGAGAGACAAATTAGTCTATGAATCTTAGCTTTACCGGTTCTTTGTGCATAATACTAATATTTAAATTTTACTAATTAAAACAAATCAAAATCATACAAGGACAAAATGAGACAGTCAGATAATTCAACAGCCTGCTTTCCGCCCAAGAGCAGACACATTCACTGTTCAGGCTGACAGTCTGGAGTGATAATGTAGCCTCAAATTGGGAGAAGCGGGAAGCCACGATCTAAGAACAAGCAAACCCTAGCATTAAGGCAGCAACAGCAGCCCAGACTTACAGCCCAAGAATGGTCACACTTTAGTCAGCATTTAACAGGACACTTTCAGACCAAACATGGGCCCACGTTTAGATTTGGTACAGATGTTTCTATCAGATTGAGGCTTACATGTCCATGACTTTTTTTTTTTTTAAAGTGAACTTTACATTTTTTTTTAAATACCAAGTCTTTTCTTGCAGTGTTTGCAACCCAAATATCACAGCACTTTGGCATGGCCTGAGAGCCAGAAAATTAAAGACTAGAAACAAAAACTAGTGAGTCTAGCGGCACTGTTCAAACTTATTAAAAACACATTAACATAGTATTCTAACAGTTGTAATGATTTAAAGTGGTGTTAGAAAACCAGGTAAAGTGGTTTAATCAATTCATCTGACAATATCCTTTTACCATTAGTTCAATATATTTTCCTAGTTTAATTCCTTTGGTTGGGTTTGTTTGTAGCAAACCCACATTCTGGGAAAGTTACATTGCAAGTTTTCCAAAGCACTCCCTGAAATGTCTGTGGAGTGTTCCTATTCCTTACTTGTCACCAATACAATGGACTATTGAACTATCTATCTTTACAGATCCTCAAGAGTGTGCTTAGCCCTTCCCCCGTTCCCAAAACCTTACAATCTACAATTAGATGGGACACAAGTGAGAAGAACAGTGGAGAGGATGAGGGTTATTCCAGGGAGATCATGTGGTTACTCATTTCAGGCATGCGCACATATTGATAGTTCAATTGAAAGAAAATACCATGGTTGACTCACTATGTGTAGGCATTTTGAGCGAAGTGAGTTAAAGAGGGATGTGAAGGAGAGGAGTGACTAAAACAGGGAGGGAATTCCATGAGTAGGGAAGCTTTCTCCTATCTAACCACCCTGCTCCTCCCACATTCCTTCAGAGATACGCCATGCCAAACCACTGCATAGACCATCAGAACTGTTTCCATAGTGATGTCACAGACACAATGTCTTGTGAGATCACAGAGACTGAGGAGGAGGAGGAGGAGCAAAATTAAGAAGAGGACTTCCTGTGGCTAATGCATGGATAATCGGTGTGCTGGGAATGAAACAGGTATCACAGCTTACTTGACACTGCGGGGAAGCCTAATCAAGATGCAGCTCTCACCAGACCACTTATCTCAGGGCTGTCCCCGAAGTATTTCCCAAAGATACAAGATACAATTCTGCTCCAAGGCCAACTCTGCTAGGCAGCCAACTTTTGTTAGCTCCTTGAGTGGTCTCTTAAAACAGATTTTACTGTATTTTTCAATTTTCCCCAAGAGCAGCAGTGGCTACACAAATGGATCTCATGCTGAAATCTGCGGGAGTTCTGCACATGGAAGGACAGCAGGACTGCCCCTTAGTGAGAAAGTAGAGGGAGGAAAAAAACCTGAAGTGCATGAGTAGACAGACTGTAAAGCTACCGTGGAAGAATATATTTGGTACGTGGTATAGTGCCTTCATCAGATGGCCTCAGTGTGTTCTGTGGAAAAGGCCAAGTTATATTTTTAATTGTGGTCCTTGGGCTGGGTTTATAATTTAAGGCCACATGCAACTCTCAATCCACAGCTGAGCTCCCACCTAAGTGCAATGGAGTTAGCAGAGTTGCTGTTACACATAGCTTAATTCAGTGGAAAGTAAAAATATCAGGCGCTTTTAAGACTGTGTCTTTTTGCCCTTTGGTTATATGGTACCTGGCAGATGTGATTACCTGATTTGCTCACACAATTGCTGTGATTCAAATCGGGTACACAGTTGTGTAGCTAAATTATTTGAAAATCTGGCTCTGTTACTGTCAGGCTCAAGAGTTAACACTCAACTGAGACATACAGGATGGTTTACACCTCAACTGTTTAATGCTGTCTACAGTTTGGTGTTGACAATTCTGCATTATTTTCTATTTAGTTCACATTTGAGTCGTTCTCTATACAATCATAAGGTCTAGATATTTTTAAAGAAAGTTTGCTTTCTGCAGAATCTGAAGGTCATAAGGGCCGGAAGATACTTCAAAAAGGCAGGTAAACCAGATTTTGTGAAACCACACCAATTCACAATAATCCTGGGAAAAAATCCAGCAAGGGATAGAAGTACTGCACAGAGAGTTTCCACGGGCAATGAAATCCAGCCACCTCTAGGGTAAAAACAACAATGCTAACAGTACATAGTTATACTGCCAAGAAATTTAGGACAGGAAGTGAAGAATCCTTATCCAACTTAAAATGCAGGAGAGATTCTGAGACACAATGCAATTACCCAGTTGGAATCTGGCCAGCATCATTAACCACTCTATTCTTAGGTTTAAAAAAAATGTCTCAGAGAATATTTAGTGACTAAAATGGTCAGAGACCTCAGTTTTACCTCTCATCTACAAAACTGCATCCCACTCCCCCAAGTATCACAGCACCCCCAGTCCTATGCTGGGGAAATGGTTCAGAACCAACAGAAAGCATCTTCTATTGCACTTCTCCAGGACCACCACCTGCAGCAACTATGTGTCCTTCTCACCCAATAGCAGACTCGGAAATATGTATATTTGTTTAATAGTCACCAATTAATATAGTTTATGGTGTCCATTCCCATTCAGATTTAGTTCATGAATCAACATTCCCATATGCTGTACAGGTTCAGTGCAGTTCATGCAAAGGTTATTATTAGATCAAAACAGAGGAAGTGCAAGTGCAAGAACTTTACATGCCAAATGTCTTTCAAAACTTTATTTCCTAGATTAAACAAAGGAAAAATTCAATACCTACTAAAAGTAACACAGCCAAAACAAGATAGGCATTGTAGCAGCTATAGCAATCCTCCTAAAGGAATCAAGTCCCAGCTAAATATCTTTCATTCAAAACTATGGAAATAAAGGTCATCTCAATCTGTGTACACTTATTCAGGGACTTCTTTGATTAGTGTCCAAACTAATTAGCATTTTCTTTTTAATGCAATCGGTCTTCTTACTTTTGGTGAGAATCAAGTCTGACTACATGCACGTATGAAGCTTTTTTATGAATGCGTGCACACACGTTATTGTACGCAGAGCAACCTATGCTTCAGAGAAGAAACTGCCATGAAAAAGGTCTCTCGAGAACAATAGAAGCATTTCATCTACAGTATAAATTAACAGCCTGCAAAATTTCAGTTACAGAGAACCCACCCCAAACTTAACAATTTAAGGTACAAACGTACATCTGAAGTCACTTCCACCACCCACCTCCACCCTAAAGAGTAACCATTTGGATTTCTAACACACTGTTTATTTAAGAAGAAACCATTCTTGGTGTGAAATCTTATACTGCCAAGTTTACAATGAAAGTGCTATGAAACTCCACGGTATTGCACAGAGCACCAAAACTATTAAGTACCTCAAGTTACCATTCAAAATGGGCAGCTTACAGTGTCTGACAGGACCAAGTCCTTTTAGAAATACCACAACCCAAAGCATTTGATTAAAGCCTTCTTTATCTCTTCTGAGCTGAGATATGTTGCAATCTAACCTATCAGCCCAGCCCTTTGCGCTGTGGCCTAAAGAATACCACAGATCAGACGAAACTGAAGCCATCAATCCACTCTATTTCTAAAACCAGCCAAGTCTACATTGGATTTATTTCCTAATAATGCCCCATTGCTATGTAAAGCTACCAGGCATAAGGCTTACAACAGAGTATCAGGAAAAAGGCACAACATCTGTTCATGCTGTTTAAGAGAAGTCACACCTGTGACACTACAGGAGCAAGAAAAGGGAGAGAGGAGAAATTCATGTGACCAGTCACACAACAAGTAAACACACACTGTATTTCTCAACTCTCTCAAGTTCACTCCTGAGTTTCAAGCTCTTTCACACTCAGAAGATGTGCAATCAGTGTAATCTCATAAGTCAAACCATTGACTCCCTCATTCATTCCCTTTCAGAACCTCCAAACCCCAAAAGGAATTTCCAAAATCCCTCTTAATATTTCTTGCCCCTTTTAAGTCAGTTCAGTGGGCAATCAACTTAGAATCATAGAGGATCAGAGTTGGAAGGGACCTCAGGAGGCATCTAGTCCAACCCACTGCTCAAAGCAGGACCAATCTCCAGGCAGATTTTTACCCCAGTTCCCTAAATGGCCCCTCAAGGATTGAACTCACAGCGCTGGGTTTAGCAGGCCAATGCTCAAACCCCTGAGCCCCCCTTCTGCTGCCCAAAGACTTAACAGTGGTTTATCAAAATCAGACGACAATTTTGGGGAGCGACCACAAGAGCCACAGTCCGAATAGTTCTACTGAAGAACAAGCAACTGCCCAGGGATCAGAGGCCCAACTTAACACAGAACTGAAACAGGGCGAAAGTCGCTGGGCCCCAATGCTGGGCCCCTCTTCCGTAACCAGATCCAGAGTTTCCCTCCTTCCTTCCTAGACTCCTAGACGTGGGGCCACACGGGGAGATGGAACACTTCAGGCGCCGCGAGAATGCCCCGTGCCGCACACCATGGCTGCAGGCGAACTTCCCGCTGCTGGCCTGGGCCACGGGGGCGAGACCGGCTCATCCCCCCCCTTTGCCGCCCGCCGCTCCTACCAGCCCGAGATACCCCCCCCCCGCTGCAGCCCCCAAACGCTCCCACCCCCCCTGCCGCCCGGGCACAGAACCAGCTCAGCCCCCCCGGCCCGGCCCGGCCCCGAGCCCGTTCCCAGGGCAGCCCCCGGCCCAGCCGCGGGGGTCCCGGTCCCGCTCCCTCCCCGCCAGGCCGGCCTGGGCCTGCCCCCCCTCCCCCCGGCCGCCGCCCCGCCCCCGGGGGCCGGTGGGGTGTTTACAGCGGGGGCAGCGCCAGCCCTTCCCCCCACATTCGGCACCACGAGTCCCCAAGCCAGCGACTCACCTCCGCGCACTCTGACCCCCGACCCCGTTCTGAGCGGCAGCCCGGCCGGCCAACCGGAGCGGCCGCTCCGCCGCCGGGGCGGGGCTTCCTCCCCGCCGACCCGGACGCAGCCGCGCGGGCGGCTGGCAGCGGGGGCGCGCGCCGCGCGGCATCCTGGGGCCTGTAGTCCCGGCCCCCGGCGGGGCGCGCGCGGCTGGGGCAGCGGCGGGGCGGGGACCGAGGCTCGACGCCTCCGCTGGGGGCGCAGGGCCCAGCCCAGGCCTCGCTGGCGGGGCGGGCAGGCGGCCCCGGGCCTGGGGGGCAGTGGGGCCAGGTCCCGTGGGCGCGGGGGGGCCGATGGCCAGGAATCGGGGTCCTGGGGGGCAGTGGGGCCAGGCCCCGTGGGCGCTGGTGTGGCCAGGAATCAGGTCCTGTGGGCAGTGGGGCCAGGCCCCGTGGGCGCTGGGGGGCAGTGGGGCCAGGTCCTGTGAGCGTGGGGCCCATGGCCAGGAATCGGGTCCTGGGGGCAGTGGGCCCCGGCCCGGTGAGCGGTGGGGGGCCCATGGCCAGGACTCGGGGTCCGGGGGGGCCGTGGGGCAGGTGCTGTGGGCGGTGTGGGGCCGATGGTCAGGAATTGGGGTCCCAGCCATGGGGGGCAGTGGGGCAGGTCCTGTGGGCGGTGTGGGGCCCATGGCCAGGAATCAGGGTCCTGGGGGGCAGTGGGGCCAGGCCCCGTGGGCGGTGGGGGGCCGATGGCCAGGAATCGGGGTCCCAGCTTTGGGGGTCACTGGCACCATGTATGGGGGCATTGGTGGTGCCAACCCCACATGTTCAGACACCATGAGACTTTGAATATATGGTCCGTTTCTCTCTCTTTGCCTTCGGGTTCTTGAGCCTTTAGGGTTTTCAAACTTTTCTTTCTCTCACCAGGAGGGCTAGACGCTTACACAAAATCTCCCTCCTGCCCCAGGCCTCCAGCAGGTGGGGGGGGGGGGGTTGAGAAAAAGACCAAATATGGTGAGACTCGCCCTAAAGTTGTGAGAGTTGGCAACACTGCAGTGCAGCTGGGGTTTGACTCAGGTCCTTGGGGATTAAGGAACCTAGGAATATTAATCTTTATTAGAATATGGAAAGTAGTCTTGTCCCTGAAGCTACTGTCTGTCCCTCTGCTTTACGGCAGCTCTTCTTTCTGCCTAGAACCTGCCCAAGCTCCTTCCTGCCACAGTTTTAAAGAAACAGCACACAAACCATCACATATTCCCCCCCTTTTTTTCTGTACAATCTTTAACCAAAACTATAGCAAATGATGGATCCGCACACCCGTCATCACCACACACTCAGCTCTGGTCAGCAGCATGCTTTGGAGAGGCTTTTGTCCAGGGGATTCACTTTGATTAAGAAATCTCAAAAGTGCAGGAGCCTATTTGTGAGATTTCGGACTCTTCTCAGCAGGACTCTCTCCTTTCACTATGTCGGTAGTGCGAGCACCATTGCTGCTATGTTCGTATTACAATTCAACTCTTTCTCAAACTAGCTGAAGATGCTGTCTGTTCTCCACGGAGTACCTTGATCAGACTCAGTCGTGGAGGCTGCTGGAGTGCAGCTAGAATCAATGACAACAGCTGTGATTATATATATTAATAAAGGAAACATATTGAACAATCAGAGCTTCATTTGTTGATCTAAGCTTAGATGAATCTTAGGCTGCCCTCCTCCCCCCTTCCCTCAATCATTGGGGACATGACCACCCTGTCTGTCACTTAGGCCCAGAATTAGGGCCCTACCAAATTCACAGTCCATTTTGGTCAATTTCATGGTCATAAGATTTTTAAAATAATAAATTTCATGATTTTAGGTATTTAAATCTGAACTTTCACGGGATCCTGACCCAAAAAGGAGTTGTGGGGGAATATTGTAGGGGGGGTTGCAGTACTGCTACCCTTATTTCTGCGCTGCTGCTGGCGGGGTGCTGCCTTGAAAGCTGGGCGGCTGGAGAGTGGCAGCTGCTGGCTGGGAGCCCAGCTCTGAAGGCAGAGCCACCGCCAGCAGCAGCGCAGAAGTAAGGATGGCCTGGTGTGGTATTGCCACCCTTCCTTCTGCGCTGCTGCCTGCAGAGCTGGGCCCTCAGTCAGCAGCCGCCACACTCCAGCTGCCCATCCCTGAAGGCAGCCGCACAGAAGTAAGGGTAGCACGGTATGGTATTGCCACCTTGACTTCTGTGCTGCTGCTGGCGGGGTGCTGCCTTCCGAGCTGGGTGCCTGGAGATCAGTGGCTGTTGGCCAGCCGCCCAGCTCGGAAGGCAGCACTGAAGTCAGGGTGGCAATACTGTGACCCCCTAAAATAACCTTGTGATGCCCCTGAAAATCCCTTTCGGGTCAGGACCCCCAATTTGAGAATCGGTGGTCACCCCCATGAAATCTGTATATTATATTGTAAAAGCACACAAAAGACCAGATTTAACGGTGGGACACCAGATTTCACGATCCGTGACGTATTTTTAATGGCCGTGAATTTAGTACAGCCCTACCCATAATGTGGGTATCATTTTTGATCTGGCCCCCTCTGTAGATCTAAATCATGCCAATTCTTTCTGCATTATGCTTCTAAGATACAGCCTTTCCAACCCAGCCACACTGCTAATACCAATGAGTCTCAAACTTTTGTACTGGTGACCCCTTTCACACAGCAAGCCTCTGAGTGCGAAGTCCCCTTATAAATTAAAACACTTTTTTATATATTTAACACCAGTATAAATGCTGGAGGCAAAGCAGGGTTTGGGGTGGAGGCTGACAGCTCATGACCCCCCATGTAATAACCTCACAAACCCCTGTGCGGTCCCGACCCCCAGTTTGAGAAGCCCTGGCTAATACTCATCCAGCCTTTGCTATCCATACACACTGTTAAAACTCTCATCCAGGCCTTCATCGTCTCACAGCTTGACTACCACAATCTCGTCTTCTTTGCCCTTGACAAATGCAGTATTGCCTGGCTCAGATCCATTCAAAATGCTGGTGCAAAAAAACATTTTCCTAGCTAATCACTGACTATTTCATTCCACTCTTTGCCTTCTTCCACAGGGTCCTGCTGCTCCATCACATAAAGTATAAGCTAGTTGTCTTCACATTCAGGGTCCTTCACCCTGCCCGTCATCTCTCAGACACTATTGAGATGTCAACTCCTGCCTCCAATCAGCCAAAAATACCAGCCTTCACCACCTACTCGTTAAATGTTTCAAATGTAACCCACACACCTCCTGGGTATGGTGCTCTGTCCCATCTAGTGGCACCGAGAGAAAAATTAATGAGTCTGCTCTACAGCCTTAGCTAAGGGCTATGTGGCTTTTAGCTCATTCAGTAGAAGCTCATGCATTTACTTCCAGAGGTCCCAGGTTCAATCCCAACAACCGGGGTTTTTTCTGTTTTAAAGTGGGGACAAACAATTGTGCTTCCTTCCTCGTGGGAGGTGCTCCCCACAAATATCCGCAAGGGCTCCTCCAGACTTTCCTTTGCTGTAATGCCTTCGAAAACATGACAAAGGTTGGGAATCTGGTGAGCTCTCCCCCCCTGCCTGTCATGCTGACCAATACTGTCTCACTGTGCTCCTCTGTCTCTCTGTCCCCACTGGTTGCCTCTTGTCTGGTGCTTAGACTGTAAACTCTTTGGAGGAGGGACCATTTTTTCGCTCTGTTTGTACGCATCTAGCACAATGGGGGCCTGATCCATGAATGTTGTTTCTAGGCACTATCACAATACAAAGAATCATTTTGATGATGAAAGAAGAAAGCTTAAGACCTCGTTGGCTATGTCTACACCAGTGGTCTCCAAATGTTTCTGATCGCGCACCCCTATCAGTAAAAAATGTTGAGCACGCACCCCCTGCTGCGCCGGCTCTACCATTTTTGCCGAAGCAAAAAAAAAAAGCCACTCGAACTCTCACCTGAACTGCCGAAGCAAAAAAACCCCAAAACCCTCCTGCCGTGCACCCCCAAGGATCCTCTTGCGCACCCCGTGGGGTGCATACACCCCACTTTGGAGACCACTGTCGTACAGCGGCACTGGTAACTGCCCCCAATGAGCGACAGTAGCCATGGTGATGGGAGATCATCTCCCGCTGATGTAGCGCTGTCCACCCTGGCGCTCCTGTTCATGAAACTGCTGTTGGTCATGGGGTGTTTTTTTCACACCCCTGATTGACAAAAGGGCTAGTGTGGACATAGATATCAAACATAAGGCTCTCAGCCTCATACCTATTGAAGCAAAGATATTTAAAATGAAGATTTCCCTCCGAGGTTGGCAGCATTGTTTGTTCCAGTCCATCAGCTCAGAGGCAGTGGAGCTGGGCTTACTCCAGTGACTGACAAGTGAGTTGGCCAATAGCTCAGCAGAGCTGAGATGGAGTCTATTTCTTGTAGCAAGTTGTACTGTTCGCCGCCAGTCCATTCCCACGGATGTGGTGGGGCCTGACAGTAACATACTTGGAATCAGAACATATTCCAGAGTTTGGAGTTCAGAGCTGGCGGGTGTCAAACAACCATCAACAGCCATTGTCCAGCAAGGGAGCTACAATGCGACGACTCACCTGCATGAGGCCGCACCAGGGGAATTGCTCAGTCTTGCCTGGAGACTCAGCAATGCCCATCAGACAGACCTGGACTTGTGCTCCCCAAGCACATGAGACTGAGAGTATAAAACTGAACACAGGGGCCCAGGCTTGGCCTTTCTCCTTCACCCACCTACTCTGCAAGCACCAAGGACACTCTGAAGACTCCAACTGAGGGGACTGGCCCAGATTTCAAGGGTGAAATCCGTGTACTATGAACTGCAATATCCAGTGGGGTGAGAAACAGTTTAGTCTAGTTGTTGCCCGGTCTAACAGGGTTGAGAGTGTTTATATTTTATTTTATTTTGGTAACTAACTCTGACTTTTTGCCTATCACTTATAATCACTTAAAATCTATCTTTTGTAGTCAAAAATTTGTTTTACTGTTTATCTTTAGCAGCGAGTTTGCCTGAAATGTGTGGCAAATCTGCTCAGGTTTTGCAAAGGCTGGTGTAGTGGTGAACCAATTAATAATCGCACTGCTTGTCTTGAGCAGTGCAAGATGGTATATTCCTGGGGTACAGAGCTGGGAGCTGGGGGCAATTGGGCTGGTGCCTTTCCCAATGATTCATGAGTGGCTCTGGCAGCATTCATGCAATCCAGCTGGGTGTGGGTCTCCACATGCGGTTGTGCTGAGTGATCACAGCACCTGGAGGGGTTGCTGCTGGTCACTAGCAAGGCATTGTGAGAGACAGCCCAGGCTGGAGAGAGTTCAGGAGGCACAGCAGTCCCACGGTCCCAGGCTGCACCCCAGGGATCCCATCACAACCAGAATCTCACTGCTCTTGCAACTGAAAACTTTATTCTGTATTTCCTGTCCTAAACTGTGCTGAGTAAAGCGATTCCTGTAATACAAGACGTGAGGCTGTTAGGTAAACGCACGGTAGTGATAACATGTTAAGGTTAACTCCTTCTAACAGACTGTGAATCCAGTTCACTAATGTGCCTCTTGGAGGTGCAGCACAAGGAGTGAACGAGGGGGACGAGGGAAGCTTTAAGTCACCTTTTGCCGCTCCTAATTTACCCTGGTGGCTGCATCGAGAACGTAGCAGTTGTGAAGGTCGTTCTGATTGGCAGCTTGCTGTGGTCTGCCTATGAGCTGTGTCACGTCCCAAGATCTCCACCGCAGTGGGAGCGATGGATAAGCCCACATGCCCCTGATATGTGCTGGCCCTGCCACCTGCATCAAGCACTGTGTGGGAGCAGCACCAGGCAGAGAAATTCTCCCCTGGCCTCTTGTGGTGCCATTTTAGGTGCACATCTCTGGCCTGGCCTATGGAGCAGAGGGGATGGGATGGAGAGAAGTGGACAGGGATCTAAAAAAAGACCCACATGTATTGACCCGCCTCCCCCCAAGAACTAGCTTTTGTGACGTAAAGGCCACAACCATTTCAGCAAATGCCAAGAGCTGTGATTTGGGTGGGGTGCTCTTTCAGTTAGAGGCGATTGAAACCTTGTAGTGTGCCAGTGCGGACACTGTTCTGCCTGGGTGCACCTCGTTCAGGTGGCTGAGAGAGAGCTGTTGGTGAGCATATAAAAGTGCAGGAGGTTCACAAGATATTTGTAGGGTCTTGGTAATTACAAGCTTGTAGCAAATCACAAGGCACTGGTAATATAGTGAAGACCCACACCAGGGCCTCCTCAGATGCCAGACAGCTCATGTGTCTGATTAGTTAAGCCTTTGTAGAGCATGGACCAGGGAAGACCTTTCTGGTGGGTGACACCTTGTGGATTACTAGTAATTTGTATTACCAGAAGCCCAGTCAGAGTTAAGGCCCCATTATTCTGGGTGTTGGACAAAGAGAACTTGAGACAGTCCCTGCCCCAAAGAGTTTGCAATGCAAGAGACAAGGGACACCAAGGTGACTGGAACAGTGCACTGATCCCAGGGTGCACCTGTTCGAAGGCTGGCCCTTTAAGGGTGCTGGGCTCAGCCTCCCCTAGCTGCTTCCCAGGTGGCAGCCCCCTGATTGACTCACGAAGTATGAGGGGACGTTAGTTCAGGGAGGCTAAAGGGAGAGCTCCCAGGCAGGGATGCCCGCACTGAGCAGGAGCCTGCTCCTGGCAAGTCTCACTTGGAACTAAGGGCTGTACTAGGCTGCTAGGAACAGCCAACGAAGACGGCCTGGGGGGGAACTGCACCAAAGGAGGAAGGACAACGTGACCCAGGGCCTGGACTGAAGAGCTATTAGGTGCGATCTTCAAGGAGGACTGTGGAGACCTGACACCAGGGGCTGTGACTTGGCTGCAGGGAACTTGCTTTTGAGAAACTGCTCATTAGGTTAATAAACTGGCTCTAGGAAGGGGAAAGTATCTTGAAGGCACCTGTTGAGTGGCGTCTTGACTGAAGAGGAGGATGCTGCATTGGGTGAGCCCCTACTCTGCTGACTATACTCGCTAACGACACAATTTGGCGGTTTAATTTTATTTGTCTTTTGTTTACTAATAACACCTCTGAATAAATCATTAACCAGTGACCTTCCTAGCCGTTACCATAAGGCAGTTTACCCTGGGCACCACCATAGCAGTGGATCTCGAGGAGTACAGGGTCGTGGCTACACAGATATGTGGTATGCCCTCCCCCAATGAAAGGGTAGTTTGGAAGAGTCCTGTTAGTTGCCCAGATTCTCCAGAGACTGCGGATAATATGGAAATATACATGGGTGCCATTTTGAATGCCCTGTAAGACTCACATCAGAAACTAGAACTGAGTAACACTGACCCTAATGCTAATCAAAAAAATCATAGACTATCAGGGTTGGAAGGGACCTCAGGAGGTATCTAGTCCAACCCCCTGCTCAAAGCAGGACCAACCCCAGCTAAAATCATCCCAGCCAGGGCTTTGTCAAGCCGGGCCTTAAAAACCTGTAAGGATGCCGGGTGTTGGTTACTTTCCTTGCTGTTGTCTCTGGGGCGCTAGTATCTGGCTGATTCCCCAACTTACAGCATGTTTTAGTGACAACCGTACAACACAATCCTCATAACTTGATATGCATTAATGACACACATATTTAGATAGAACAGGGGGTTTCGGCAGTTCATAACCTTTCCCCTGATACCTCACCTGGCCTGCTTTATATGGAAGATCACAACTATACACGGATAAGGACGGGGGGGCTACAAGACACTCCCCTGAGGTACAGTATGTCACACTGGTCAGAAGTCACCCTGTCTCAGGGAATCTTTAATGACAAGAAGAGGCTGGGAGCTCGTTATCCAGAAGATGGAGCCTGCAGTAGCACAGAGTTGCCTGCCGCTGGCTGGGAAATTGACTCAGTACTGATCCAGAAGGAACAGTGCTGCCTGCCAAGGATCAGCTCTGCTTCATGCTGTTCTTCCCTGGCTCTCTGTGCACTTTTGGGGGTTGACCAAAGTGTCCTGAGGTGAATCACTGTTACCTGCTTATGACATGAGGGAGTCTCGGGAAAACTCTCCTGAAGCTACCAGCTGCAGGCAACACACGCGCTCCACACGGGGCCATCACAAGCCCTGCTCTTTCCCACTGCAGGCTAGCAATTTGCACTCGAGTGCCCAGTCCCTTGTCTTCTGGGCATCAATCCGCTGCCTGTGTGGAAGCAGTGCACCTCTGTTTACTGTCTTCACCTCTGTTCAACACTCTCCTTCGCACAAGGCTCTTGGACACATCTACCATAAAACCGAACAGAAATTTATTTGACAAAGCTTGAGCTAAAGCTTCAAGTAAAAGCCAGTAAAAGGATTTGGAGACAATGTTGCAGGTAAAAGAAAAACCTAAAATGCAATCTAGAGCCTGTACTTAAGAAGTTCCATTCTAGCCTAATAAAGTATTTCTCACCCACTGATCGATCCAGTCCAGAGAGCTGGGATCCACTTTTCGCAAAACACTCCCTTGGCAGGGCGTTGCCTCTGTAATGGATAACATCTTGTGCCTTCTCCTCTTCTCTCAGGTAATCCCAGGCTCTGCGTCTCTTTTCATCACCAGGGCATTTCGTTAACTTCGGCTCAGCCCTGAGGCTATTCAGCGCCTTTCCTTGGGCTTCTCTGCCTGAAGATGCTCGCTCAGGCCTGCATCTGGTCCAGACTGTAAACACAGGGTTGGGCTGGGTCAAAAGATCTGGATTGTTCTTACTCTTCGTGAAGTTAACTCTGAGACCTGATCCGCCTCACGTGACACGCTTCATCTCCAGCAGCTTTGGAACAGAATTTTCCACATGTCTCGTAAAATATTTCCCATGCAAACAGCTTCCCATAACCATGACAATCTGCTAGTTCTTAGCTTTTGGCAGAGACCACACTTGACCGTCCGCTACGGTGAGGTATCGAGAAACTGGTGAGACATACGTGTAATGTGCCTGCTGGGCACCTCTGGACATCCCTGTGTCACAGTCTCTCATCCAGGGACTGACCTACCCAACTCTAATTAAGCTTTGAGATCTTACAGGCTCACAGCATAACACCATATGACCTCATTTAAAAAAGCAAGGTCTTTAAAGCTGCTTATGCTGAATGTCTTATAATACACATGTGGAGTAATCACTATTTTCTATTTAACAAGTTAATAATGTGCCAGCCCAAATCCTTCAGTTACTAACACCACTGGAGGGACTCATTAACCAACTTGAACACATACTAGGGGAATACTAATATTCACAATATACATTTTTATATTCATGTTGGTGTTTCTTGTATCCATGACTCAGTTAATATATTGGTTTAAACATTTGCTGGCAGATGATTTTCTCTTTCTCTAAAGATTTATACTGTGCACATCACCAGAGTAGCACCCTGGTAATGCTAATGATGGCTTGTCATCATGCACAGCTACTTCTGGCTGTCAGTGGAGGGCTGTTTTGAAGGGAAAGCAATGCACTCAGCCCTCCTGAGTGCCTCATGTTGCTCAACAGTGACCCCTTCAGGAGTAACACTAATGATTCCCACCCAGTTCTCTTTGGCCAGAAGTTTGGGGGCTGCCTGCAACACATGGCTACGGGGGTAGTGGGTGAAATAGTACAGAGGTTTTGAATGGTATAGAGTTTCTCTGGCCCAGTGAGTACAATCACCCCAGAAAAAAAAAGACAAGAAATCCCAAAAGCAATTGAACATAACATAAGAGTGGCCATACTGGGTCAGACCAAAAGGTCCATCTAGCCCAGTATCCTGTCTGCTGACAGCGGCCAATGCCAGGTGCCCCAGAGGGAATGAACAGAACAGGGAATCACTGAGTGATCCATCCTCTGTCGCCCATTCCTAATTGAAAGATATTTGTCAGACAACCCAATAAACATCATTATCTTTTTCCCCTCCTCTTCATCAGGGTGGTCTGGTCTGAGAACTTTCTCACCCCCTCTGTTTTTCTAGGCTCTCCTTGCCCAGTAATAAAAATGTACAGACTCAGCGGGGATTTGTTTTAGCTACCTATGTGCTGACTCAGTTCAAAAACAATCAGTTCAGTGGGTACTTGAGAGCCGGAATCAGAACCATGTTTCCAGTTGAAGTGAGGAGGCAGCTTGTGGTACTATGAGAAAGACCATGTATGGGGAGACTTGAGTGGGTACAGCAATGGCTGCTACCATGACTAGGTTTCTATGGCACTGCAAGGTTTCTCTGTCAGGAAAAATACCATTTCACCCAACACTCGGGGTAGGTGTTGCCAGGAACTGAATAATGTGAGTGAAATGAATTCTAAGTTGGAAGTGGAAGAGGCAGAGAAGATCAACACAAGAAGCTCAGCTTATCCCGATGAATTCCCTCCTAGGACTGAGGAAGTTGAGGATGCGGTGAAGACACTGAAGAGCAATAAACCTCCCAGAGTGGGCAACACACCCGCAGAGCTAATTAAAAGTGGTGGCAAGGCACTCATCTCGGCATACCGCAAACTTTGTCAATGTGATTTGGGAGTCTGGAAGATGGCTCAGGACCTGGACATAATCACTGATGGTTCCTCTTTCATAGAATATAAAAATAAGATACGCTCTAGGAATTATTTTGGGGAATTCTATGGCCTGTGTTATATGTGAGGTCAGACTAGATGATCACAATGGTCCCTTCTGGCCTTGGACTCTAAGAAAGTGTCTATTTCTGGAAATTACCACTCAATCTCATTGACACATCGTAGCAAAATACTGTCACCCGTCAACCCTCAAGCGAATTATTCCCAAGATAGAGAACTTTCTGACCAAAGAACAAGCTGGGTTTAGACCCACAAGAGGGACAGTGGAGGAATAATTCAGTCTGCAGGTGCTATGCACGAAGGTGCTGGAGAACAATAGGAGGTGCTCCATGTCGTCGTGGATTTTGTGAAAGCATTTGACAGCATATGGCACAAACCTCGTTAGGCAATCCTGCAGCGGGCAGTAGATGGTGTCACTGTAATAAGGCTGAACATCTCTATGGGAGTGCGATAGCTTTGGGGGTTGGGGGGTGAGCACAGTTGGTTTGACTTTAGGGTAGGTGTCAGACAGGGCTGCTTGCTCTCACTGACCCTCTTCAATTGTTATCTTGAAGGCATCCTAAGAAGAGACGCTGATGGAAGCCTACATGAAGGTGTGTACCTGTCAACGGACGAACAATTATTCATCTGTGCTTCGCCAATGATACTGACCTGACTGGATCATTGCAAGAAGAGGTGCAACAATTTCTAGAGAGAGTAGTGGTGGAAGCAAAGAAGTCAGGTCAAAAGGCATCACACGAAAAAGCAGACCATGATCACGTTTAAGACCGTTGAAAAGGCAAAGGTATTCCTGCACAGATCTGAAAAGGCACTGGAGTGTGTTGAGTGCTTCAAATACCAGGGTAGTATGACTACCAGGTATGCTAAATAACATTTAGAGATCAGGCATAGAAAGGGACTCGTGACACCCAGACACATTTAGAGAAGCAACGGTATTACCAGCAAGTGTAAAATGAAATTGCTGCAGTCTCTTGTCTTCAGCTTCTTGCTATATGCCTCAGAGACACAGACGTTAAAGAAACAGGACACTAGGAAGCTTTTTGCCTTCGAATTGAAATGCTCCAGGCAATTGCTGCCCGTTAGTTATAGTTCACACAAATTTACTGCATAACTGGAGTGATACCTGTTATTGAGACAATCAGACAAAGACAACTTGAATGTGTGGGACACATGGGTTGGATGAGTGGAGGAAGATTGCCGAAGCAAGCTTGGCAGAGACTGGTGCCAGGGGTAGAGGGCACCCACGGTGAATGCGGTTCAGCAAAATGGCTGCCTGGCTGTGATGCAGGATGGTGCACTTCTTAAGTCTGTGTGAGGACCACAAAATGTGCAGGAAGATTTCTGGCCAATGACTCATGTGCTGAGCTTACTGTTCATTGTGACTTGACTCTGTGGTGCTTTGCACTAGGAGAGAATGTACGTAGCTAAGTGTTTAAATCAAGACGAGGAGTCTTGGTAAAATATCTGCTCTAGTTCATCTGCAGATTTTTGGGTTCAATTCAGGAATCATTGGGTGAAATTCCTGTGCTATGCAGGAAGCCTGTGCCAGACTAGGTGAACATAACAATCTCCCCTGAATGTACAATGTAGAAAAAACATCTACAATAAAGTGTCAAACCAACAGGCCCTCGCTTCAAAAAGTCCAGTGTCTACCAGTACTAAAGGGTACAATGAAATGCAAAACAATACAGAACTAACGGTGTGGTTGGTGGTTTTATGGACTATCGCACTTAGGAGGCGCACACAGTACACTGGTAAACCCCAGCATACGAACAATGATGAAAATATACAGGTGGCTGATGGAAGAGACACATTGGCTTGTCCAGGCCATCACCCAGGGACCAGTACCTAATATTTTCTAGTGTCCAATCTCGTTTATTTCGGAGAGTCCCAAGTAACAGGGCTTCCCCCATTCTCATTGGGAGGCCATTCCACAGACACGTACATCTCTCCGTGAGGAAATGTTTTGCGATGGCAACATGATTTTTCTTTTCCTTAATTTTACCCCATTACTCCTAGTTACACTCCCTGGGTCCCACAACATAATTCCTGTCCCTTTTCAGGGTTTGCACCTTTCGTATCTGTAGATGGTTTCCTTGTTACTTCCTCCTCCTCTCTTAGCAAAACTGGGTGTATTTAGCACTTAGCTCCTTTTTATTTGTTGGTCTGTTTCTTTAAGACCCATGTGATTTGGGAGCTGCAGACGCAGAAGCATCACGTCGTGGAGCAGGGCCGAGCGTCCCGCCTTGCATGGCAATGGAGAGACCACAGCTGGTAGATTGCAGTCGAGGATGGGCACCACATTAGCTGCAAGGTACTGACCTGTGGCAAGTAGTTCAGAGAAGAGCAACCCAAGCAATCAGGGGCTGGCGAGTTGGAGGGATTAGGAAAGATTAAAGGAGCTACCTCTGTCTACTTTGGGTAAGGGATGCCTCTGCATGAACACAAAAGCTTCCCACGTATGTATGGAGGGTGTAAGCACAGAAGAGGGAGAGGAAAGATTAGGGTGACACACTGAGGCATAGCTAAAAGGAACAGGATAAATCTGAGCAAAGGAAAATTTAGGATGAATATCTGGGGAAACTTCTTAACAGTGCGATGTCTTTGGTTGTGGGATTGTCTCCCCAGAGAAGTGTCAGAGCCCTATGGCTTGATACTTTTAAAACTAGACTGAATAAAGCACAATGAAATGTCCTGTCAGGGCCAATTCTATATTGGGCCAAGCAAGCTAGATTAGAGGTTGAGGTTCTGCTATGTCTTCTCCCACTCTAACTCCTGTGAATCAGGCCCTAGAGGGAGACAATCAGTGATTTCTACTGATTAAAAAAAATAAAATAAAGCCTTTTTTAATCTGCAGTATATAAAATAAAAACCCTTTATTCATATTGTACATTCCAGGCTACCTTTTTATCTTGACATTCTAATACCATCCAGGAAAAAAAAAAAGATTAACCCTTATGGTTTATATTTTCACCATGAATCCTGGTAAAAAAGATATTATACCATTGGGTGTAGTTTATTCTTTATATTTTAATGGCTATAGCAAAAATACTGCTTAAGTAAAAAAAAGCTGAATACTTTTTATAGCTATGTTGTCATAGGAAAGCTGTGTTTCAAAGTGAGGGTATCATCGGCTCTGAAATGGGACTTTTTAAAGTGTAAAAAACCCCACCCCACCAAAATCTCTTTGCCAGTATTTTAACTAATAGGCTTTCAGCATATAAAGGACTGGCTCTGACGCCTCGTCAGGCCACCCAATACTGAGCGACTCCACACGTGTCTCGAACTTCTAAGTGTAAATGGAAAAAACATCTACAATAAAGTGTTTTTCCTGGAGGAACAAACCTCTGATACAGCAAGTCTCCCCAAGCACAACCACACCTGTTGGAAGGTGGAGGGTCAGTTTTGCATGTAGGATTTTAACTTAAAATACCTTTGGCGTGAAATCATATGAAATGGAGCTGGCTGAAAAATGGAACTTCTGTCCTACAGGAAATGCTGAGATTTTTAAATGTGCTTTCATCCTGAATCAGAATAAAAAGTCAAAATAAGACTGTTTTGCAAAATGAAATATTTCGTTTTCATAAAGTTGAAATGTTTTGTTTAAACATTGTATTTTAAAGTCAAAATGAAGTCATGAGGAAACATATTGATGTTACCAAAACTACATGTTCTGATAATTGTCTGTTAAAACGTTTGACAAGCAATATGTTCAAGACATGTTTTATTTTGTTGAATCTGCATTTTCTGATGGGAAAACTGTTCCACTGGAAAATTTTCAGCCAGCTTTAATATGGAATCTTTGGGATTCATGATTTGTTCTGGTTCAGACAGTGTGCTCAGTGCTCCACAGAACACAGGGTTTGAACTGCTTTCCACTTATACCACAAGAACAAAGGAATTGCAGGGCAAACAAAGGCCAATGTGCTATGTCGCAATGAATTGCCAGGCTGGGGTCAGGTCCATATCCCAGGGAGTCCAGTATCCTGTCTCTGACAGTGACCAACTCCACTTGGTTCAGTGTAAGGTGCACGAAATCCACAGCAGTAGATGTGGGATCAGCTGGTCCCCTTGAAGGTCCCCGCTGCATCTCTAAGGGTTAGATGCTGCCTAAGTTGGTTTATCCCTCCCAATGTTTTGGTTAACATGAGCTACTGTAACTCTGGCGATACTTTTTATCCGTATAAAGATCCAATCTCCTTTTGGGTCTTTCCTAAATGATTGGTCTCAATGACATCCTGTGGCAATGAGTTCCTCAGTCTCATTACTCACTGTGCGAAGAAATAGTTCCTTTTATCAGTTTTGAATGTGACACCTCTCCATGAAATTGAACATCCCCTTGGGATGAGAGAGGGAGAACAGGAGACACTGACATCAGTGGAGTTACTCCTGATTCATGCTGGTGCAAAGGGGATGAGAATCAGTTCCTCCCTGCCTCTGTCTCCTCCTTGCTCTGCCCCCCCCCCCATCTTATCTATTCTTATTTGCTTTCCCGGTTTTAAACCTTGTTTTTATTCTCTCTTTTTCTGCCTCTGTCTTTCTCCCCCAGCGTCAGCACTCTCCCATTTCCTCTCTCACTCTCTCTCTCTGCCCTCTTTTCCCTTTTCTTTCTCCCTGTCACGGGTTTCTCTCACTGCTGCAGCACCTCCTGCTGGCTGTCACGGGAATTAGCTCCGCTAGCCAGTGCGCCCTCTCCTGGTGGTGCCTCACCCGTCGTCATCACCATCTGCAGACGCACCTCAGTCCAACTGCTGCAGTGTCCTCTGCCCACGGCCGTGTCACTGTTTGTGTTTTCCCCCTTCCAGGGCTGCGTGGGGCAGGAAGTATCTCAGTTCTAGAGTCTAGACACTTCCCCAGTGGTGAGTGGGAGACCTGGGCCCACCCTCTACTCTGGGTCCCGGCCCAGGGATCCTGTAGCTAGCAGCCTCCGGCTGTTGTGTATTTGGTTGTCATGGTTTTTGTTCCTATGGCAACAGAGTTAGATTATTAGGGGATAGCCCAGCCGGTTTCGGCCGGTTGGGTGAGCTCTGTGTCTGTAAATAAAATGGTGGTTTTGTTAGCTGTCGGCTGTCTGGCCTCAAGTGATTTCTTCCTAAACCGGCTGCCCCCACGGATACAACACCTGCTACCTCTCCTTAACTTCTCACCAGTGCTGCTTCCATTCCCTGGGCCATTTCCCTTGGGCCCCAACCCCTTCTTCACCCTCTCCAGGGCCTCGAGACTGCACGGCCCAGCAGCCAGCCAGGAGCTCGCACACTCTCTAGCCCCCTAGTCCTTGCTCCCAGCTGTCCTGTCTGAGCTGAGCCCTCTAGGAACCCAGTCCTCTCCCTAGGGCTCCCTGCAGCAACTGACAGCCTCTGCCCCGGCAGCTCTTTTTATAGGGGTTACTGGGCCCTGATTGGTTGCATCTCACAGCCTCTCTCAGATTGGCTGCTCCGTGCGCAGCCTCCCTAGGCTGCTTTTAACCCCTTCTCTGCCAGTGTGGGGCAGATGCCCCATCACACTCCCCATCTCCCCCTCAGCCCCCTCCCTGGATTTTGCTCTCTCTTTGTCTCTTCTGCACTCCACCCCGGCATCTGCCCTTCCCTGCCCACCCCCTGGCACTTACCAGAAGGACCTGCATTGGGAGGGTCTGGCTGGTCCCTCTGTGTGGCTCCCGTGCACCTGTGAAAGCAGAGCCGCGGCACCTATTGGCAGGGAGGCTGCTGCTTCAAGACAACAGGGAAAGAATCTGGGTGGGGGTCTTAAAAGGAGCTCCCAGCTCCTCTCCAGCTTCAGCCCCCATGAGGGAGTGCTTCAGTATCGGGCCATACTTGTGGCAACTTCACTGCTCCTTCCCTCCAACCTCTGCTGGTGCCTCTTGGTGCTCCAGCCACTCCTGTCCCTCCCTCTCTCCTGGGCACAGACCAGAGATGGGGAAGGGACACTCTTTTCTGCCTGCCCAAAGCTCCCTTGGATTTTTTTAACAACCCCCCCCCCACACACACACACACTGCTCCCAACACCAGGTTTGCAGGCTTAGTGGTGCCCAAAGTCAAGTGTAGCTGGGACCTCAGTGAGGCAGGTTCTCGCCACCGCCCCAGGGGCGCTGCCCCTAAGGCTGGAAGAGTCTGGCCTGAATCAAGCTGAGTATCCCTCTAAAACCAAGAAGAGAATAAGTGGGCAAGGGCGAGAGAGCCATCCTCTCCGGCCTGGCTGGCTCTCTGCGTAAAGCTGGCCCTTCTCCCTGTGAAGGACCCTGGCTTATGTTCTTGAAGAAGTCCTGTATGAAATGCCAGACCTCCCCTAAACACTGTCACTCTGGAGATGCTGGCTGCCATCCAGGAACATAGCTGAGTCCACAAAAATTCATCACCCTTGTGACCCAGGTCTGAACTAAGAGACAGGTCCCCCCCCGCTGAAGAGGCCAGTGTAGTAATGTGCTACCTTATCTTGAGTGTCACTGACTTTGGTCTATTTAATTTTCCCTTTGATTTTAATATAGATTTATTGAAAGTTTCAGTTATCAAAACAAACTGCAGTGGCAAATTGGTGTTCTTCTGCAGCCATACAAGCACCTATAAAGCTGCCAGTGTCTGAAATAAATGGTGCTATATGGGAGGTCAGTTATTGCAATAGAAATTCCCTTGGGATTTGCACTGTGCAGTTTAATATTTTTCTTATTACCCTCTTTCTTTACTGATATTTATGCCTTTCTCTTTAAATTTAAAACAACATACAGCCATCTGCCAAAACAAGATGCTGTTATAAAGTCACCTCTGATAAACCTGTGAATAAGCGTTCTCCCCTGAAAGCCCTGGCAAATCTTGACAGGTCTCCCTTAAAAAACAACAACAGTGGAACAGGGACAGAGAGACTGAGAAAGGAATTTTTCTTCCTACAAAGTTTGCACGAGAGAGACCAGCTCCTTGGTTGGTGCTTTCCAGATGACTTGTCATTTTAAGGGATCCCCGCAAAGACCTACCCTTCTTAATTCTGCCCTGTTGGGATGTTGTGTGTCCCCAACTGGCTGTCCTGAGGTCCTATAAGACATGCACAGGCACCTTCCAAAAATCTCCCCCATGTGTAGTCCCAGCAAGAGTCAGACATTTAAAAGATACATAATTGGGGTATTTGTTCATAGATTCCAAGACTAGTAAGGACCCTTGTGATCATCTAGTCTGACCTCCTGTATATAACACCAGCCTCAATCAAGATCATGGCTTGTGCTAGGGGCTGTACAAAAACATAATAACAGACCGTGTCCCCGCTCCAAAGGGCTTACAATCCAGACAAGACGGACAGGGTGGGAGAAAGGGAGAACTGAGGCACAGAAAGATTAAGTGATTTACCCAAGGTCACACAGGAAGTATGGGACAAAGCTGGAAACCAAAGCCCGGTCTCTCCCGTTGCAGTCTAGTGCTGTATTCCAGGACCATCCTTCCTTGGTGGGACATGCTTGGGTCTTCCTGAAGAAACACGAGTAGGCTGGCAGCAGGTTCTGAAAAACAACAGGGCTTGCTAGGAATAAACAGATAATGCCAAAGTGAAGAGCCAGCTTAGCTGGTAATTGCAATGAAGTGCTATGCCCTAGTGCATTGAATCATCCCCAGCATCCTCAGCTGTCAGTCACATTTGGTCACCCTGGCTTGTGATGCCAGGACAGAGCATTTCTGGATCTTGCCCCTGCTGGTCATGGATGACAGTGGTTGCCAAGTGCTCCAGCTCTTGAAAAGCTCCGCTGCTTGAGCCAAGGAGATGCATCACATGAAGATGCTACGAGTGGCTTACACTCTGTTTGTTCCTCTCTTTGGCAGTCCCTGGTAAGCCACCTGGGACAATATGCTATGGGCTTCCAGTCACCCCCAGGGAACTGGGGTCACACACTACAGCTACCTGCTGCTTCTCTAGGGCCTCTTCTTAAGAGATTGGTCATAAGGACATAAGAACGGCCAGACTGGGTCAGACCAATGGTCCATCCAGCCCAGTACCCTGTCTGACAACAGTGGCAAATGCCAGGTGCCCCAGAGGGAATGAACAGAACAGGGACTCATCCAGTGATCCATCCCCTGTCGCCCATTCCCAGCTTCTGGCAAACAGAGGCCAGGGACACCATCCCTGCCCATCCTGGCTAATAGCCACTGATGGATCTATCCTCCATGAATGAGAATGTTTCCAGGCACAAGGGAATCCCCAGGTAGTGACCAGCTGGCATTGGCTTCAGTATGCCTACCCCAGCATAAAACCGGTATAACCGAGTGGAGAATCAGGACTGTCATAACTAGGTCTAAGTTGGGTGATTCTGTATGGATAGAAAAGAGTCTTATTGCTTGTAACCATTGACCTCTGAGGTCACAAAGCCAGGGTGGGTTGTCGGTGGTACCAACATGCACAAGGTAATCTCCTGTGGATCGCTGAAGCATAAGGCATCTGTTGATCATCTGTAATGGAGGTGTGGGGAGAATGTTTTGAAAGATGACTTGAGTGAAATAAATCAGTTTTATTTAGGACTTTTCATGGGCTATGGAGCCTTTGCTGCTTGTTTGCTTAGAGATAGGCCTGAGCTGCGAATCTAGGACCCAAATCCAAATTTTCCAGAATCTGGAAGGTGTTTGGAGTAGGGGTTTGGTTCAGGCCCATTTCAAAATCCAATAGCTGGAGTCTGAAACTAGACAAATTCAGGCTAGAAATGAGGCTCAGCTTTTTAACAGGGAGGGTAATTAACCATTGGAACAACTCGCCTAGGCCCAGGATGGATTCGCCATCACATGGAGTCTGTAACTGGAGGGCAGCGATCTTGCTAATATAAATGCACTAGCTCAACTGAAGGTTATGAGTTTGATGCAGGAATCACTGGCTGAAATTCTAGAGCCTCTGTAAGGCAGGCGGTCAGATGAGATGACCATAAGTGTCCCTCTGGCCTTATAATGTATTAATCTGGTTTTGGGTTTGCCCCTGTTCTGATCCAAGTTCCATTTTATCTCAATCACCAGAGCAGAGTGTGAAAAATCAGATATTAAAGTTTTGTTCTGTCATCTAGATTTAAACTAGTCAGAGATCCAGTAACCTCTTTATTAGGGACTGCAGCTGTTTCTGAGTAGGTCTGCTTTAAAAAACGTGCGCACACACACACATACTTAAAAAAAGAAAGAAATGAATTGAAAATCCCTCTGAATTTGGAGGAAAAGAAGCAACACAACTTGGCAAAATTTCTGGCAGATTTTGCAAGTCCGTAGTAATAATTCAGCAGAGAAGAGAAAACCAGTAGACTAGAAGCATCAGTGTTAACAAGTCAGTGACACACGTGCTGCCAGATTGTCTGGCTTGGTGACAGTTGCTAGCATCCCCATTATTGGAAAAATATTGCAGGTGTGTTTCCGTGCATCTCTGCAGTTTATTACTTCAGGTCACCAATGTTTCCTGTTATGGCATTCGGCTTCTGGGGACGAGGAGGTGCCAAATGGCTTGCCAGCCCCATGTCTTGTTTTACTGAGGAGACTGTCAGCCCGTGCATCTCCAAAGCATCTAATGCACTTTTGGGTGATAGAAATCACAACTAAATTACAGATCTGTTTCATGTAGCCAGATGCGCGGATTGAACAGGGGCTGGCCAGGCCTCTGCATGATCTTTTGCGTAATTATAAGTCAATTAATCTGTGTGTTGGGTGAGTTTTCATCTCGCTCTGTTGCTCTGCTGCTCTCTTTAACCTATCTGTCTTGCACGGTCATTCTTATTTCCATTCCTGGCTTTCCCTTGCATGTCCTCTCTTTCCCTCCCTCCTTATTGATTTCTCCTTTCCCCCTCTCGTCCTTGTCAGGGTCCCAATTTCCACCCCCTAACAGAAGGTGACGAGCTCCCGTTGACTCCAGTGGGATCTAGGTTATTCTGTCACTTTGCCCCCTTTGAAATGATGTGTGCCCCGCTCGGGTGGACTGGAGCAGGGTCAGTTTGCAAGGAGCCCTTCCCGGCACAGCCAGCTAGGAGAGAGAGAGAATTAGAGTCTCCCTGTACTCTGGTGTGCTAGGGGAGCTGACGCCTAGTGTGACGGCCATCCTCTTGGCCGTCACACCGGGGGCTGAACTGCGGACCTCCAGAGCGAAAAACGTTCATAACTACAGCTTGTGCTAACGAGCGAAGCCTCTGTAGCTGGGGCTGTTACATCTGAAATCCTTCGTGTATGGGGCACTGAGGGCGACCTGTGACACACGCTCCTCACTGCCTGTTGTACCACTCGGCCCCATGGAGGCTATGTGTGGGGCCAGGTGTGGGGCTCCTGCAATGGTCGTGCTGGGCGAAACACCTGTTAAAGACTCCCTCTGATCCAGGTGTTAATGCCGTCTCCCAGCTCAGACAGCGGGAACCTCTCCCTCAGTCCCCAACAGCGGGCCGTCAGTTTCCCATTTGCTGTCTTTGGGTGAAACTCACTTCTGGGCAAAGGGCCTTGCCACTGAAGTCCCACCTACGCCACGTGGCCAAGCACCACTGAAGTCCCGCTAGTGCCAGAATCAGGACTTAAGCAGTGCCCGGCTCTTGTGCTGAGCCTCTTGATGGGGTGAAGATCACCTTCTCCCCAGCCTCCTCCCTCCCCCGAGCTGGATATCTGTGCATCTGCTAATGCTCTCTTCGTGTTTCTGGTAACGCCTCCTCTTGTCCTCCTCGTTCTCCACTTCTTACCGTTCAACTCCCGACACCGCTTGTATGAAAAGCCCTGCCCATTAGCTCGCCTGACACTGCCAGGTGAGAAATGAGCCTGCAATGCCACGTCCCCCCCTTCACACCTGCCCCCACTTTACCCAGACGTCTCACAGAGCTTTCAGCCTCACTGGATAGGCACATGGAGGAGGGAAGAGCGGAGCTGAGGTTTGGGAGAACGTTGTTGTGAATCAAAGTAATTTCCTTCAATACCATGCTAAACGGGGGGTGGGAACTGTAAAAAGGCAGGAACCTGTGTGAACAAGGTCAAATTAAATCACATTTCCAGGCTGGGGAAATTACTTTTGCCTGCAGCAAGAGAGAACGGCGCGTGGCATGAATGAAGGAGATGAGGCTGATGCCATCGGGCTTGCTGCACTCATATCCAGTTAATGCAAGATGGATGGAATTTGTAATTAGCCCATTGAAATATGTCTGTGTGGCACACCAGCTGAGTGGTTTGTACTGACGGGATGTGCAGAAGAAGGAGCAAATGAGACCTGGTTTCCAACCAATCACTCCAGACTGGGTGCAATTCGTGTCTGTGTCAATGGTCCTGCTTCTGCGGCTCACAGCTTTTCAACAGCGTCACCTCCGCAGTGGCAGGGAGTAACCAGGGAAGCTTTCACCACCAAGACAACAGTAGCCTGACCTTGCTCCTTTTCATGTCAGCGGGAGCAGGATTAGACCCTGCATTAGCTCAAGTTTCCTAAAATAGCACCCTCATTTTCACAGCTTAATTAACGCCCCCACCACCAAACCTAAGCCTGCTTCATGGTGACACTAAACTGGGAGGAGCAGTCGATGCGCTGGAGGATAGGGATAGGATACAGAGGGACCTAGACAAATTAGAGGATTGGGCCAAAAGAAACCTGATGAGGTTCAACAAGGACAAGTGCAGAGTCCTGCACTTAGGATGGAAGAATCCCATGCACTGCTACAGACTAGGGACCGAGTGGCTAGGCAGCAGTTCTGCAGAAAAGGACCTAGGGGTTACAGTGGACGAGAAGCTGGATATGAGTTGACAGCGTGCCCTTGTTGCCAAGAAGGCTAACGGCATTTTGGGCTGTATAAGTAGGGGCATTGCCAGCAGATCAAGGGACGTGATCATTCCCCTCTATTTGACATTGGTGAGGCCTCATCTGGAGTCCTGTGTCCAGTTTTGGGCCCCACACTACAAGAAGGATGTGGAAAAATTGGAAAGAGTCCAGCGGAGGGCAACAAAAATGATTAGGGGGCTGGAGCACATGACTTATGAGGAGAGGCTGAGGGAACTGGGATTGTTTAGTCTGCAGAAGAGAAGAATGAGGGGGGATTTGATAGCTGCTTTCAACTACCTGAAAGGAGATTCCAAAGAGGATGGATCTAGACTGTTGTCAGTGGTACCAGATGACAGAACAAGGAGTAATGGTCTCAAGTTGCAGTGGGGGAGGTCTAGGTTGGATATTAGGAAAAACTTTTTCACTAGGAGTGTGGCGAAGCATTGGAATGGGTTCCCTAGGGAGGTGGTGGAATCTCCTTCCTGAGAGGTTTTTAAGGTCAGGCTTGACAAAGCCTTGGCTGGGATGATTTAGTTGGGGATTGGTCCTGCTTTGAGCAGGGGGTTGGACTAGATACCTCCTGAGGTCCCTTCCAACCCTGATATTCTATGATTCTATGACAGGGAATGCAGAGAGAGAGCAATGTTATTTCTTCAATGGAGGTGCTCATAGACTCTGGTGGGTACGGTAAGTATCTGGATGGGGGATGGATGGAACACTCTTGAAGCCTAGAAGCAGTTTGTCTCTCCGTATACACATCTAATAAATCACCTGGTGTTTTACAAATCATGATGGGTCTTGCACAATTGCTGATGAGTTCACAAGCGAAATACAAAAACAGGTTACTGTAGGTACAGTGTATCTTAGCAAGACCATTTGATAATTCAGCTCCACTGCCACTAGAGGTCAGATGCAATTCCAGTTCACTGGAGTTACGCCAGCAGAGAATTTGGCCCGAAGGGTTGAACTATAAGCAAGGCCAGGGAAGCGTCCCTGTCTCAGTAACTCTAAAAACACGTCACAGACACCTGGTGAGGTTTTTAAAAAATAATATGTAATTGATTTTCAAATGTTCATATCATTTCAATCATTCTGCCTTACCTGTTGTCTTTGCCATCTATCCAGGCATTTGTACGTTGCCACTGCCAGTCATTTAGGATCTAATAACAATTAGTGAATGGAAAATAACAGGTACATAAAACCGTGATGCATTTAACCCTTTAGGTTCCAACTCCTCCAGCTGGATTCTTGGAGCCAGATTCTTGCACCCCAGGGGAGCCCCATGACGTCAATGGAGCTTCAGCCATGCAGATCCCATGGCGGGAATGGGGCCTTTTTGCTTCTCTTTTATAATTCTCACGACTCCATCTCATAAAAAGGGAAAGAGCAAAAAATACATAAACAACGGTCTCCATTTGTCTGTGGAAAATAGGTACAGTAGTAGACATTCACAGCCTCATGCCGCCAGTGTACAGAGGAGAAGGTATAGACTGCCAAGGAGCAAACTGTCCAGCCCTGAAGTCGTCTCCATGAGAAACTAAAGAAGAAAAAAAATCTGTTAACAAACTACTGACTTCATCCAGCAGTTCATACACATGAGGACAGAAGGCTTCACCACCACCCATCTTCCCAAATACCCTCCAAGTAAAGCAGTTAAGCGGCAGTTCTGTGACAAAGGGATTTGTTCCCAGCTCCTGGTTTTGGTGTTTCTCCACAGGACACATGGTTCCCCTATGACCTGACCTGCAAAAAGCTTCGGGTCCCACCCAGAGCCCTCCAAGATAGCACTACCACCGTTGGGTTAGAGAGGCAGTAGAAAACCTGCAAACGCAAGGCTGGACATTTGTAAAATATTAAGATGTATTTGTGCGTAGCCTCATTACTTGTGCATGGTGCTTCCTAGACACGTGGGAAGACAGGTACCTCCCTCAATAAGTTTACAAACTCAGTACAGACAAAGGAGAGGGGTAAGGCTGGTATATAAAGGTAACAGCTTTCAAGGGTTCTCTCCTTTTGGGTGCCCAACCTGGGACAATGGAGGCCTGATTCTCAGGAATGCTGAGTGCTTGCAGTTCCCATTGATTTCTCATGGAGCTGCGGGCAGGAACATATGAATTTTTAGACTGGATCAGACCTGTGGTCCATCTAGACCAATAGCTGGTCACTGTCAGTGACCAGCACCAGATGGTCCAAAGGAGATGCAAGAAATCTTGCAGGATTCAGCTACACTACAGGGCTAGCCTGCCCTCAGGGTAAATTTCCTCTTCACACCAAAGAGCTACTGATTTCCCCTGCAGAGGAGAGTTTATGTCCCTTCCAAAAATCTCAGTGGATTTTTGTTTTTTAGTATTTACTATTATAATTCTGGATATTCTTGTTATCCATTGTGATAGACCCAGGCCAGTTGGGAACAGCAGAGTAGTAGAAGGGAGAGATACTGGCCACCGGATCAGCAGTTTTCTGTTCCCTGAGTGACCAGAGCAGGGGCTGCTCCAGGCTAATGAGAACACCTGACTCCAATGAACCTGCTAAGAGTCAGGTGAGGCTGTTAAGCACCTGACTCTAATTAAGGCCCCTCTGATGCTATAAAAGGGCTCACTCCAGTCAGGCCAGAGGGAGCCAGAGGAGAGGAAGTGTGTGTGAGGAACTGGGAGCAAGAGGCGCAAGAAGCTGAGAGTGAGTCGGCATCCTGCTGGAGGACTGAGAAGTACAAGTGTCATCAGACATCAGGAGGAAGGTCTGGTGGTGAGGATAAAGAAGGTGTTGGGAGGAGGCCATGGGGAAGTAGCCCAGGGAGTTGTAGCTGTCGTGCAGCTGTACCAGAAGGCACTCTAGACAGCTGCAATCCACAGGGCCCTGGGCTGGAACGCAGAGTAGAGGGCGGGCCCGGGTTCTCGCCAAACCTCCCAAATCCTGATCCAACACAGGAGGAATTGACCTGGACTGTGGCTTCTACCAGAGGGGAAGGTCTCTGGGCTGTTTCCCGACCCACAGGGTGAATCTGTGAGGTGAGCAAATCCACCAATAAGCACAGGACCCACCAAGGTAGAGGAGGAACTTTGTCACACCATATACATGTTGAATCCCTTTCTGAATCCTGCACGTTCTTGGTCTCAGTGCTATCTTGTGGCAATGAGTTCCACAGGCCAATTGTGCATTGTGTGAAAAAGTATTTCCTCTGACACTCAAACTAGGCACTGAAAGGTAGTGGGCAATATGGAAATGTGGGTCATTGTGACTGGGTCGTTAATGTCTGGCATGCAGCTCGTTAGTTCCACATTTGTTTGTGTTGTGAATAATTTATTGGGAGTGCAATGCAAGCTAGACTAAAGGACTGAGGTGAGGCAAGAGAGTGAGTGCGTGCAGGGAGAGGAGAGGCTCTTAGCAGAAGACTAACAAAAAGAAGCAGAGAGTTTCTGGAGAGGCTAGCAGGAAACCAGTGGGGCTGGCTAGTGTGCTAGAGCAACAGTTCTCCACCAGGGGTACACGTACCCCTGGGGGTACATAAAGGTCTTCCAGGGAGTACATCAACTCATCTAGATAGTTTTACAACAGGCTACATCCAAATCACTAGTGAAGTCAGTGCAAACTGAATTTCATACAGACAAAATGAAAAAGTCAGCAATTTTTCAGTAATAATGTTCCGTGATGCTTCAGTATTTTTAGGTCTGATTTTAGGCAAGTAGTTTTAAAGTGAGATGAAACTTGGGGGGGAGGGGAGTTGTACACAAAATGAATCAGACTCCTGAAAGGGGTACAGTAGTCTGGAAAGGTTGAGAACCACTAGAGGAGAGTGACTACTTCAGGTACTGAGCAGTCAGGAAAAGGCAGAGTCGCTGCACGTGAAGCAATGAAGGGAATCTATTTCAATATGAAAGTTCTGCCACATGGCCTTGGGATGATATTTGTATCTCTTAAGAAAACATGTGCTCAGATACTAAGGTGATGGACATACAAGAACCTACATGGACTGATAGATGCTAAATGTAATATAAATTCTGGCTTGACCCATTCACACCTCATCTTGAGACTCGCACTGTAGTCTTTAGCACTTACACAGTGCTCTGTAATGCAGTTCCCATGTCTTTCCATTGATGTTATTGGGAGCCGTATCAGGCCCTCATTGGCTGATGCCGCTGTTCAGAGCCTGCCTTCATCACAGAGTTATCAGATGCACTCTACAAAGAACAGCAACATTCTAACTTTTTAAGAATAAATCATGCCAGCTGTCTCCAAAGCCAGAGCTCCAGGTTCCATCACCATGAACAGCTGAGATGCTGACGCATGGCAGACTCTACCCCGGGAAAAGGATGTTCTCTGGTGGAGGAAGGGGTCCGGTGGCTCTGCTGCAGCACCCTTTCCTTCTCCCAGTCCCCATGAGGGTAGCTCATGGTCCAGGGATCTGTGAGGGGATGGGATGCACCAGGGATGGGGAGGAGGCAGCCCTGTGTTGGGTGGGGGCAGAGCTTGGGAGATGCATATTGTCCCTCTCACAGAGATCACCTCCAGTGTAATGGCCCAGCTGTCTGCATGGATGTCCTAGGCCTCAGGTGACTCTCAGATGATCCACAGAATTTGAGTGTGGGCCCCATGGGGAATAATTGGGCAGGAACTCCTCCCCTCAGCTGCTTCCTCTGAGCTTTGCTACAGGAAGGTTGACCCAGCCGGGTATTTGGAAAGAGGGCTTTGTGCAGAATCTCCCGAAAGGCCCAGGAGCATCTGAGAGGGTGAACCACACATTTTATTTTGCTCACACAGGAACAGAGATCAGTTTGTTTTTTTCAGACTGGGTTTCCCCCCCTCCCCATCCCCCTTCAGGTTTAACCTCCAACTCTTATTAAACAAACATCTGTCCAGAGAAAGAAAGTATTTATTTATTTAGTTGGTTATTTTTTTTCCCAGGGATGAATACCATTTTGTTGGCATGACAACAGCGCTGTGGGCTACCATGAACGCTGGCTCATTAGCACCGCACCAGTGCATTGGACCATTGTGCGAGCCCTGGTCAGTCAACGTGGCGAAGGTGTGGGGGGGTTTCTGGTGCTATCTCACTGGTGCTGCAGCACTATTATCCGAGCAGCCACAGCAGTGAGCACTATAGCTCAGGCTGGACTTACAGGACTATCACTCCCGTAAGGTGAAATTCACCTCCTGGCAGAGGGCCAGCAAAAGTGGTGGCACCACTTCAGTCACTTCCACGTACACCATGGATGTCACACTCAGACCTGGTTTCACTCTGGGTGAATGTGGCCAACATCCTAAGCCACGAACACTCTGCGGTCAGAATCCCCAAATGGAATCCCTTTGTGTTCCGCTGCAGCATGAAAAACACCTTTAGCGAAAGGCTAGAATATTTCTGTCTAAACACGGCCCATTTCCACATCCTCAGCAGTCACTTCTTATTACTGTAATGGCTGAGGCCGCCTCGTACCTCCCTGAATTAGGTCCTTAGCCTGTAAACTCTTTGGAATAAGCATCCTGTGGTGGTTTGGGGTTGTTTTGTTTGATGGTAAAGCAACATCAAACCCGATAGATCCACACAAATATTATTAAAAATGATATTGCGCCTGGTCCTGCAAAATCTCATTCAGGAGACTAGCCCTTCCTCACACTAGTTGTCCCATTGGTTCTACCCTCGCTGAGTGATCTCATGTTATACCCTAGCTAACCACAAGGGAGAGCCACCATAAAAGCTTGCTAGGTCTACCCGGCTGTAGCTTGGTGGGCCGAGCTACAAGGAAACACCGTGCCGCCAATCTTTAAAAGTTTCCAGCTCCCAGCAGAATGGCCCTTCCCTTTTTCCTGGTGAGTCCCGAGACCTGGGATAGCATGCATCCGACGAAGTGGGGATTCACCCACGAAAGCTCATGCTCCAAAACGTCTGTTAGCCTTTAAGGTGCCACAGGATTCTTTGCTGCTTTTACAGATCCAGACTAACACGGCTCCCCCTCTGATACTTGAGACCTGGGATGTGGTCGGTGATGATTGGTTCCTAAGCTCCCTCTAAGCTGCGCAGCCATGTGGCTGTGCAGCAGCCTATTAAGAACCACACAGATGCTCAGGGCTATGATGGGGAGAGATGCCTCTCCCCCAGCCCCAGACCTGCCACAACTGGGGGAGAGGTGCCCCTGCCCCAATCCAGCCCAGCCCCAGACCTTCCGCTGCCAGGGGAGATGTGCCCAACCTAGCCTGGCCTGGACCTGCTGTGGCCGGAGAAGAGGCGCCCCTCCCCCCCAGCCCAGGTGCTGCTGCGGTGAGAGAGGGCTGGGAGGAGTCCTCTCTCCTCGCCGTAGTCCCAGGGCAGCCTGTACCCCAAACCCCTCATCCCCGGCTCCCCTCACTCCACCTGCACCCAACCTTCTGCCCCAGCCCTGAGCCCCCTCCCACACTCCAAAGTCCTCGGCCCCACCCCATCCCATGAATTTTGTTCTGTGCACTGATATGAAGGTGACGTGTCACACAGGGTCGTGTCACACGTCAACTCCGTATTGGTGCACATAACAAAATTCATTCCACACACGGGTGGGAAAAATTAGCAGGAACCCTGACTGGTTCTGCCAGGTACTGCAAGGCAGCGCTGATAGCTGGCTGCAATAGCGGACATTACCTGACTGAGGCTGGAATTCCGAGGGGACGGGGGCCACCATGGATCCGGTACGTCCAGCCTCCACGTGGGGCAGTGAGGTGTAGGAAGACAGGCTGGCCAAGGCGGTGAAGTGACTTGCTGAGAGTAGGACAGTGATTCCCAATTCTGGGGGCCTTGTGGAAAGTGTTCTGTATTGTGGATAGCTTGCGAGAGCCTCCTCCTTTCTGGGACTCTCTGCATCCCACTGCTCATCCCTCCAAAATACCACTGCTCACATCTGCTTCCTCTCCTGTGGCTCCAGCCCTGTCACTTCCTCCTCAAGTCCCTGCGCTCTCTTCCTCTCTGCTTCAAACAGCACACCTGCACTCGTCTGACCCCTCCCAAATCTCTGTTCCTTTATCCTGGATTGTATCCTCTCCTCCGCAGGACCTCTCTCGCTATCCCGCAAGATACCTGGCACACAGCCTTCTCTCTCTGTATCCCTCAGCATGCTCCCTCCCAGCGTCTCCTTTGGCTTCCCGCTATTCTTGGCTCTTCCAGTTCTTCCGCCCCACCCCTTATGCCTAGAACAGCCCCCCAGTCCTGTGTGGCTGGCTGCCCGCTCTCCTCCTTCAAATCCACGTAATCTCCTCAGTGAGTTCTCAGCCCTTACTCCTCTCTCAATTGCTGTCCTGTGTATCAAATTTGTCTGTGTTAGAGCATAAGCTTTTCAGAGCAGAGACCCTGGGCCCAATCCTGAGAGGAACTGAGCACTCTCCTTTCTCAGTGAAGTCAGTGGGGGATGAGGGAACTCAGCACTTCACAGGATCAGGCCCTCTGGTATGTGCTGTGCATTGCTGTGTATGCTCATAGCTCTCCAAAAATAAAATACCAATAATAACTGTCTTAAAATAACAATAATAACCAGTTGAAAAGCTTTTTGCCACCGTGTCAGGATTACAGCTGGCTCAAGGATTGAAGGAAAGAATTGCAAAAATGTTTTCAAATAGAAAAATATATTTTTGTTCTGTTTTTTCGTAATGGCCAATTTTTTCCATTTCTTCCAGTTTTTTGAAAGAAATCACAGCATCTGCCTAAGATGATCAATCAAAATTGGCAATAAAATATTCCTCTCTCTCGCAGCAAATTGGGAGTGGTGGGGGTGGAAATAGAGAAATAAAGGGTATTTTTAATTAAAAACGTCCATTAACATTTAAAAAAACCCAGAAATATCTGAATGTCAGCAAATAATTAGAAAAAAATATGAAAGTTTTTATTCATCAATCCTGTCCAGCTCCAGTAATTATTCTGCATGATTAACCTACAAAGAGTAGCTATCCATACTTTGCTGTCAAACTGGAAGGACATACCCAGTGGAGTATCAATCCTGGGCCTAGTGCTATTCAACGTTTTTCTGAATGACTTGTGTAATGAAGTGCACAGTACTCTTACACAATTTGTGAATTACACCAAGATAGGAGGGGTTGTAAGCACTTTGGCGGACAGGATTAGAATTCAAAACGACCTTGACAAATTGGAAAATTGGTCTTAATTCAGCAAGATGACATTAAATAAAGCTAAGTGCAAGAAAAAAATAAAGGAGGAAAAAATAAAATCCACAGCTACAAAACGGAGAATAACAGTCTTGATAGCAGTACTGCTGAACAGGATCTGGGGATGATTTGGATCACACACGAAAATGAGCCAACAATGGGACAGAGTTGCAAAAAATGCTGATATCACTGTGGGGTAACAGACCTAGGAGGTAACCATCCTGCTCTATTCGATACTGATGAGGCCTCAGCTGGAGTATTGTGTCCAGTTCTGAGCCCTGCACTTTAGGAAAAATGTGGACAAATTGGAGAGAGTCCGGAGGAGAGCAACAAAAATGATCAAAGGGTTAGCAAACGTGACCTTGGAGGAAAGGTTAAAAACATGGGGCCTGCTTAGTCTTGAGAAAAGAAGATTAAGGGGGAACCTGATAACAGTCTTGAAGGGCTGTGATAAAGAGGACGGTGATCAATTGTTTTCCATGTTCACTGAAGGTAGGACAAGAAGTAATGGGCAGCGAGAGAGATTTAGGTCAGATATTAGGAAAAACTTTCTAGTTCTCAGGGTTGTTAAGCTCTGGAACAGGCTTCCCAGGGAGGCTGTGGGATCCCCATCAATTCAGGTTTTCAAGAACAGGCTGGACAGACACCTGTCAGGGACCTACGTTTCCTTGGTCCTGCCTCCGCACAGGGGGCTGGACTAGACGACCTCCCCAGGTATGTCTACAGTGCAATTAAACACCCGGGCCTGGCCAGCTGACGGGCCCGTGGGGCTCAGGCTGAGGGGCTGCAGACATTTGGGGTCAGGCGGGAGCCCGGGCTCTAGGACCCTGCGAGGTGGGAGGATGTCTAACTGCAGGGCAGACATATTCTCCAGGTCCCTCCCAGCCCTACATTTCTAGGTGGCTGCCTCTCCTGCAGCTCGGGGGAGCTGCTGGCAGTGTCTCGTTGGGGGTAGAATGCCTGTTGCTGTATTTACCCTCCCTCCTCCTCCCAGTCCACCCCGGGGGCTCCTGGCCTTGCTAGCCTTCTCCCGCTGGCCTCCAGTCAGGCGCTCGCCATGTTCAGCGCGCTGGGGGCCACAGATCCACTGGGGGGGGGGGAGCACTGCGGGGGGGGGGGGGCACAGATCCACTGGGACCTCAGCACCGGACCCCGGTGCCTTATTTCCTAGATACTTCTAGGCAGAGCTGCGCCGGGGCAGACATGGGCACCCGCTAGAGTTCCCGCCAAATTGGCCGAGCCTCCCAGCGCTGGGCAGGAGAGCGGCTCAGTCAGCGCTCGCCGCCAGCCTGGGCCTGGGAGCGGGGCCCCAGCGTTTGTCCCTCTGCGTCCCAGCTGTGGCCCGGGGCTGCTTTCCCCTCTGTCCCCTTGGCTGAGGCGTTTGCAGCGCGAGGTAGGCCCCGCAAGGCCAAGGCCGGAGGGAGGGTCTCTGTCGCCCGCTCTGCCCCCGGCGGCTGTCCCGTGGGGAGCTCGGCCCTCGACAGGCAGAAGCGGTTTCCCGCCGTGTAACCAGAGGGGAGGGGAACGGCGCCAGAGGGAGAGTCACACCGACGTCGCTCGAGCCCGAACCAGCAGCCGCTGTGGGTGGGGACACAGCCCGGACGTTGCCAGCACTGCCACATCTCAAGCCTGGCTCCCAAGGGCTCGGCACTGATATCCCAGGGTAGGGCTTCCCGGGGGGACGCAGAGCCATGCGGACCCCATCCGGCACAGAGGGGCAGAACCGTGGGGACTCCCATCCACAGGAAGCTGGTGGCAGGGCGTCAGGCTTCTGAGGAGACCATTCTCCTATGCCAGCCCCATGCTTGTGAAACCCAGAAGCAGGACCCCAGGCGGCAGGAGCCCATAAGTCCGGCCTGCTTGAAGCGCCATTTAAGGGTATCCTTTAAGCCAGTGATCCCCAAACTTTTCAGGGTTGCACTCTCCTTACCCTGTCTCCCCCTGTCGTCCCCCTCCCCGGGCCCAGAGTGGGGCTGAAGCTTGTGGGGGGGGTGGACAGGAGTAAGGGGCCAAGGCGGGGCAGGATGGGGCTGGGTGGCATTCCCTCTCCACCCCTGTGGGGGCTGGCCTGGGTCCCAGCCGCACCGCCCAAGGGGGGCACACCTCACAGTTTGGGGACCTCTGCTTTAAGCAGATTTTTTTCCAACTTCCTTGATCTTTTTGAAGCCCATCTCCCATGGTTTGGTTGTGAAGGTTGTGTGCAGTGGCCCCGTAAATGACAAAGGGAATAAACACACATGCTTTGCATTTATAGCTATTCCCATTCTAGATCTCATCCCAGGCTACTTATCTGCCTCCCTCCCTTCCCCTGTGAAAATACATACAATAATGAATGGTATAAATCAAGTAGGTTGGACATTTCTGTTCATCCTTTTTCTTATAAAAGAAAAGACCACCAATGAAACCAGAAGCTGGCAAACTCAGAACTGGCAAAAGGAAACCCTTTTTTGCTCACTGAACCATTAGCCTGTGGAACTCATTGCTACTGGATATTTTGAGGTAAGAGTGTAGCAGAAATTTTTAAAAAGAATTGGACATATATGGCGAACAAGAATATCCAGAGTTAGACTAGCAAATATTTTTTAAAATAAACAAATGGTTTGGAAGGGATATAAACTCTCATGCCTCAGGGCTTGAGCCCATATCTAACCGTTGGGAGTTAGGAGGGAACTTTGCTTAAGGACAGGTTATTCCAGGGGCTGGCCTTGATGACTTCTTCAGGTCCCTTCTAGTCTGACAATTCTATAATTGCTACCACAGGGTTTCTTGCATCTGCCCCTAGCATGCCTGGTTCTGAGCACTATCCGTGCCTGACCTCAGTAAGTTAGAACTGATTAGACAGCCTTTAAGGCTGATGTGCAGTTGCAGGCTGGATCCAAGCTATCATTGGTCCAGTTACCTGTCGGTGATCTTCTATCCGGGCTGTAACTCCTGTGCAGCGACAGGGTGACTCTCCGAAGCTGCTGATCCTATTCCCTATGACGCTAGTATTGGTGTCCCAGAATAATGTTCCCAACCTTAGGGGTAAATCTTCATCTTCAATGTTCTTGCTGAACCGGTCTGAGGCTGCGACATGACAAATCAAAGTGGCTTCCAAAAGCTCTTGTCTTTAACTGTGGAATACAGCTGCAGTCTCATCCAAACATAAACCAGGGACTCAGCTGTGATAAAAATACATGAGAAGAAAAACTGGATGACACCTGATGAGTAAGCAGGTGCCATTTTGACATTGTCACTTTTCTGACAATAACCCCACTCTAAAGTAGGCAGGGAGAATTACAGGGTTTGGGTAGGCAGGTAGTGGCCTCAATCTGTGTACAGATCTTGACACATCCAGGTGGATGTCTGTCCGGATAGCCACTCCCTCCATGCACTTACATTGAAGCAGAAAATAGGGCATCCCTTGTATGTTAAGTAGTAGATGGGTATCCGTGTTAATCTGGATCTGTAAAAAGCAACAAAGAATCCTGTGGCACCTTACAGACTAACGGACGTATTGGAGCATGAGCTTTCATGGGTGAATATCCACTTCGTCAGACACATGTATGGAAATTTCCAGAGCAGGTATAAATATGCAGGCAATAATCAGTCTAGAGATAACGAGGTTAGTTCAATCAGGGAGGATGAGGCCCTCTTCTAGCAGTTGAGGTGTGAACACCAAGAGAGGAGAAACTGCTTTTGTAGTTGGCTAGCCATTCACAGTCTTTGTTTAATCCTGAGCTGATGGTGTCAAATTTGCAAATGAACTGAAGCTCAGCAGTTTCTCTTTGAAGTCTGGTCCTGAAGTTTTTTTGCTGCAGGATGGCTACCTTTACATCTGCTACTGTGTGTCCAGGGAGGTTGAAGTGTTCTCCTACAGGTTTTTGTATATTGCCATTCCTTATATCTGACTTGTGTACATTTATCCTTTTCCGTAGAGACTGTCCAGTTTGGCCGATGTACATAGCAGAGGGGCATTGCTGGCACATGATGGCATATATTACATTGGTGGATGTGCAGATGAATGAACCGGTGATGGTGTGGCTGATCTGGTTAGGTCCTGTGATGGTGTCGCTGGTGTAAATATGTGGGCAGAGTTGGCATCAAGGTTTGTTGCATGGATTGGTTCCTGAGTTAGAGTTACTATGGTGCGGTGTGTAGTTACTGGTGAGAATATGCTTCAGGTTGGCAGGTTGTCTGTGGGTGAGGACTGGCCTGCCACCCTAGGCCTGTGAAAGCGAGGGATCATTGTCCAGGATGAGTTGTAGATCCCTGATGATGCGTTGGAGGGGTTTTAGCTGAGGACTGTATGTGATGGCCAGTGGAGTCCTGTTGGTTTCTTTCTTGGGCTTGTCTTGCAGTAGGAGGCTTCTGGGTACACGTCTGGCTCTGTTGATCTGTTTCCTTATTTCCTCGTGTGGGTATCGTAGTTTTGAGAATGCTTGGTGAAGATCTTGTAGGTGTTGGTCTCTGTCTGAGGGGTTAGAGCAGATGCGGTTGTACCTCAGCGCTTGGTTGTAGACAATGGATCTTGTGGTGTGCCCGGGATGGAAGCTGGAGGCATGAAGGTAGGCATAGCAGTCAGTGGGGTTTTGGTATAGGGTGGTGTTAATGTGACCCTCACTTATTTGCACCGTGGTGTCTAGGAAGTGGACCTCTCATGTAGATTGGTCCATGCTGAGGTTGGTGGTGGGGTGGAAGCTGTTGAAATCGTGGTGGAATTCTTCCAGAGTCTCCTTCCCATGGGTCCAGACGATGAAGATGTCATCAATGTAGCGTAGGTAGAGAAGGGTCATGAGTGGACGAGAGCTGAGGAAGTGTTGTTCCAGGTCAGCCATACAAATGTTGGCATATTGTGGGGCCATGCAGGTGCCCGTAGTAGTGCCACTGGTCTGGAGATGTATATTGTCACCAAATTTGAAATAATTGTGCATGAGGATAGTCACAGAGCTCAGCAACCAGTTGTGCTGTGGCATCATCAGGGATACTGTTCCTGACAGCTTGTATTCCATCTGTGTGTGGGATGTTTGTGTAGAGAGCCTCCACATCCTTGTATGTTGTTTTCACTCACTTATAACTTCTTTGTTTCTTTATAGAACGGTATCCAGTAGTCTAGGAACAAACTTTAAATTTCTTTTTTTAAATTATGTAAACATTGGTACCCAGACATAAAGGGGCCAATCCCTCACCTCAGATACAGTTTAGACCAGCTGAAGATCTTGCCATCTGTTTTAGGCTTTAAGAACGTTGCTTTTAAAAAAAGTGGGGGGTTTTGTTTGTTTTGAGGTTGCACATAATTAGTTAAAACACTTAAAGTCAAAAACATAAACTTGGCATTTAGTTGTCTTCTGTGAGAAGTATCTGCAAAGGTAAACTTGAGAAAATTATTGAATTAATATAATCCATTATTTTTAATTTCTTATCTGTGTTACCAATGAAGGTCCTAATCCTGCAATCAGATCCATGAGCAAGGACCCTGAACCAATGTGCAGCCCCGTTGGCAGAAAGGTCCACAGGCAAAACTCCAAGTGAAGTTTGGGCCAAGTTAATACCCTACAGCATTGGCGATCAATCTAAACTTGCCAGTGTCACTTTTGTTCACTTTCAAGTCAGAGATAGCTTTCAGATGCTCATGCCCTAGCATAGTGCTGCAATGTTTGGATTGCAAACACAGCGCACAGGATGCTAAAATCCAAATTAAATTAGCATATGTAGGCCCTGATCCTACAAAGATTTATGCACGTGCTTAACTTTATGCACATTGACGTCAATGGGACTACTCAGGGTGTGTAAAGTTAAGCACATGGGTAAGACAGCAGGATCAGGGCCTTTGATAATATAAGCTCTTTGGGGGAGGGACTGTACTTTTGGTTTTTTTCCATACTAAGAAACTCAGAAAGGTTTTCTATAAACTTAAAAAATAAACTGTTTTAATTGCTTTTTGGCTGAGAACAAGGGTAAGAAATTTAAATCCAAAGGGTCATTTTTTCAGAATGTTATACCTACCTGAAAAAATGACCTTATCATCAAAGTACTTTCTTAAACCAGAATTTGATAATTGCTATCATGAGCTGTAATGTAAATGTGATTAGTAACATTGTTCTCAAATAGAATATTTTTAAAGGTTTCTGGAAGAGATGTGTTGATTTTTAACTTGATTTCCTTTGTCTGTGTCAAAGCCCTAATGTTATTTAAAATATGGCTAATATATATGAGTACAGAGGAATATTTATCTAAGGAGTCAATTGTTGGGGCTTGTTGCGAGATCAGTGCCTTATATATCATACTATTGTATTTGTGTGTGTCTGCATATGCAGCTTTTTGGCAGCTACTTAGGTTTGCAAAAAAGATGTTAGAAGTGAGCAAGATGAAAAGCACTACTTTTATTTTTAAAAATCCTACATTGTTCTAAATCTATATTTCAGTCTGAGAAATTCAACTATAATCAGGGGTAATTGGTGCCTATTACAGATAGCTAGATTCAGTGTATAGAGAACTCACCCATGAGGTATGAGGACAAAAGATCTTCAGCTGGAATGGTTTAAGACCCATTTTTATATAATAGTAGAACAATATCCCAGGGCTTTGGAGCTACCAGTCCTTCCTCTTCAGTAATTAGAGAGTCCAGAATTACAATGTTTAATTATTTGCAAAGATCCTTTGTCTTTACTCTATTATACCAATCAGTGGCCTTGATCCCGCAAACACTTAATCAAGTATATACCTTTACTCACATAGGACCACTCCTGTGTGTAAAGTTGCACATGTACTTAAACACATGTTGGACTGGGGTCAGAGTTTGAAAAATTCTCTCACTGCCCTCTGTGTTTGGAACGTGATTTCCTATGTCTAATTACACACTACTTTACATGATACTGTATGTATCATATGATATGATCAACGAGTAGGAAACCAATATCCTTAAATTCAGTTATTTCCCTCAAAGTTTGAGACACCAAAACTTTGACACATTTCTTTGAGATTGAGTATTTGACTCTTTCACAGGCACACAGAATGGTGACTGTCAGCTGTCAATAGCCCCCTTGCTAACGACTCAGTCCTTACTTAGGTAAAACACCTAGGTTAATTTTCTTTTAAGGGGCCTCTGAATTTGGGAATCTAATATTTTGGCTGTCTAATTTGAGAAACCTAGGTTCTGATTTGCCGAAATGTCAATCGCCCATGCTTCCAATAAGTTAACGGGTGTTGCATGCTCTCCAGACCCATGTCTCTGAAGTGGAGCACCCTAGGGATGCAGCACCCAAAAATCAGTGGCCAGTTCTGAGAATCTGGCTGCTGTTGACTTCAGTGGGAGCTTTGCCACAGCATGAGACATTCACTCACTCACTTGGGAAGCTGCCAGTCAGGTTCCACAAGGAATCCTGGCAAGAAAACATTGAACAAGAGAGGAGAGAATACTGTGAATTGTGGTACACATTAAAATTCTCTATGACCTAAGGCACTTATCTTGTTGGGATCTAAGAGCTGATGCTTAGAAGTATCTGGAAAACAGAGGCACAGTTACCCAGAATCACACGGTGAGAGTGTAACAGAGCCAGGAATACTCTGAAACCAGGAATAATCCCTGCCTGGTGTCCTGTGGATGGACCATGATATCCTGGCTAATCCATGGAAAAGGCAGTTGGCTGTCTGCCCACGGAGCATTCTTACTCTGGTATATACACACGACATACTATAACAAACTGTGTAGCGTGCATCTCCAAACAATCGCATACACATTTCCTTGAGTACCAACATCTGTATTGCTCCACCATGACATGGCCAACAGGTTGTGGAGCAACTGATGTTACAAAGTGCAAATTAAAGCACTTGAAGCATCTTTAGACACAGACGATTGCTGATTTCAGAGGCTTGGAATGTCAAGGTTGTTTTTATTTTGAGATACAGTATTAAGTGTAAAAAGGAGGAAAGTTTGTCTGGCTACTTTTATCCTTTTAAGGTTTAATATTTGCATTGGGCATGCAACCATGCTGACTACCTAAGAAAAAACTGGTCTGTCTGAGGTGATGTAAAAAGGGTGGGTAAATTTCAATCCACAAGAGAAACAAACCTTTATGGTCTTCAAAGTGTGAGGTAGGGTCTGAACCTGCATTTCTTAACCACCCAAAACTCCCATTGGCTTTGGGCTCATGTTTAACACTGGGATAGTCAGACCAAACTGAAGATCTAGATAACTTTAGTAATGAGCCACACCTTAAACAAAAGCTGTTGCTATTCTTCATGAAAGAGTGAGGATGCCAGGAATACACACACACACAGAGAACAACCCCAAATTGTTACAGTGCTGACCTCCTTCCCCTGTTTATAGCAAATGTAGTCCCATTATACCTCAGTGTCCATGCACAATCAGAGAAGAGGGAACCAAAAAATCAGCCACTATATTATTTATTTTTAAAAAGGAAAGAACTGACATTTTTTAATGTTAAAAATGATTCCCTCCATCACTGAATAAATGTCTCTGATGTCAGTTCCTGATTTAGGCAAATTAAATAATTCCTTTGGTACAGGGACGAGTGTGCGTGTAGATAGAGGAATCATTTTCCTCACGGACGCACTTAAAATACCTGTGTGTGTGTGTGTGCATACGAAACAGTCTGAGAGTCAGAAGACCTGCATTTTCTTTTTGGCTCTGCCACTGATATCTTGTATGAGTTTGGGCAAGTCACTTATGCTCTCTCTGCCTGTCTTCCCCCACTTGAACAATGTTTTTAACACTCCCCTACCTCCCCCTGGTGTTGTGAGGTTAAATGTTTCTGAAGTGGTCAGGTGGCACTACGTTGAGTGCCATAGAAATGTGTGTAAACAACAAAAAAAGTGTGTGTCTATTATTAGACACGAGAAAATAATATATGAAGGCCCCGGTGGTGTCTGGGTTTTGTTATGATGAGTTCTGAACAGCTGCAAAGTTGTTCTGTGCACGGGTTGCTGGTGGGACTGACTCCTAAGTTGTATGGTGCACTGGGAACCTTCCGGGTAAAAGGTGTTCTGTAAATATAGGGTCTGATTTTATCCTACAGGATAGGGTAGGATTGGATAGGCTGCATGTAAGGACCAAGGGGCAGTTGCAGAGAGGGAGGGAAATTTGGGGGACCTAGACTAGGACTATTAATTCTCCTCTTTCGCAAGAACTAAATCAACTCCTATAGGGAAATAATAAAACATTGAAAATGGTGTGCAACAAATCTGACTGCCAGCCACAAACCCTGAGCCAGGAGGCCAGTCTTTGTGCCTGTCCGTGGGCAAGATGGGCCGGCCAGCTCTGTGCCCCAGTGATGGACTCCATTTCCCATACTCCCTTAGGGTCCTAATGTATTCCGTGCTCAGCCCGGCTGTGTGTGTGTGTGTGTGTGTGTGTGTGTGCAGCGCCAGTCCCTCGGAGAGTGGAGGTTCATTCACTGATTAGAGCCAGCACTGAGAGGCAGCACTGCTCCTTCTCTCACACCAATTGAGTCTCTTGCTCTGTTACATGCAATCCAAGGCAGCCTGCAAACACGCCCAGGACTTCCCAAGCACCACACTCTGCTCCTGCTTCCCTGAGCCTGAAAAAGTGCAGCCACCTCCAGAGGAATTTCCACGGTGAGTACTGGAGATCACAAAGGTGTGTGTGTGTGTTTGGGGGCGGGGGGAGCTGGTGCTGGGCAGGAACCGGGGCTAACTTTCGAGTAGTGGCTCTCCCACGGCTTTCTCCCAGGGCTGCAGGGACTCTCAGCCATGTCACTGAGGCCGGTGCCTTTGGATTTCCCTGCAAATCCGGACTCGCTGCAGAGTCAAACTTTGCATGGCAAGTTTTATTTTTCCATGCAAGAATTGCCGCGAGCTCCTGAATTCCCCCAGCAAAGGCAGCTGGTCAGGGGGGTCCGGGACGGGAAAGGGGGTCGAGTGGCGGGGAGGCCGGGTGGGTGGGGATCATCATGATAATGGGTTAAAGTCCGATAAAAAGAGAGGAGCATCCCCCCTTCATCCTTCTGCAACCCGAGAGTGGCGGAGTCTCTGGGACCATCCCCCTGTTTATTTTGCGGGGGTGCTGGCGGGGGGGGGGGGGGACCAGTAGGCACAAGGGGGAATCAGGTGCCGGGGCAGAAGGTTTCCAAACGCAACCGAAAATGGTGCGGATCGGATTTAATTCCAAGACGGTTAATTTAAACCGCGTTTACTTTTTATTTTATTTTTGTTGCAAGCAGGGGAGTTATTTCCTCGCGGCCCGCAGGAGCTCGGACTCCCCTTGCTCTGAGCAGCAACAATTTCATTTCCCAGAGGCTGCAAAACAAAACAAAACAAAACAAAAAAAACTTTTTGAAAGGAAACAAACAAATCTTCTCTCCGCGCCCCCCGTCCCCCATCTACATCGTGTTTATCTTGCGGTAGAAGCGCCGGCCGGCTCGGGGCTCGGAGTAGCTTGAATCAAACGCGTTTTCCTTTTTGCAATCGCGCGGTGCCCGTGTGAACTCCGGTTTGAATCCGTAGCAGAAAACACCCAGCCGCGGTGGGGGATCGGATTGGGGGTTTCTAAACGTTCTTCGCAAATTGCCACTTGTCGTGATTCTGGGGGCGGTGGAAGTTTGTAAAACTCCCCCCCCCTCCCCCGAGAGACTCGCCCCAAGCCACTCTCAGATGGGAATCAAATTCACGAATCTCGACGGGACCCAAAATACTCGTTCTCGCTTTATTCTTGAAAATACATAAAGGACTCGGGTCCGTGTAAATAGCAGCAGAGGCTGAACCCGCTCCGCATGTGAAATGCAGGGTTGCAAATCCTTCGGCCAGAGGAGGCGAAATGAAGTGAGCGTGTTTTCCCTGGTGTGTGTCCCAGAGAAAACTTTCTGCATCAGCTGCGAGTGCGCTCCGAAGATCACAGGAGCTGAATCCTTGTCAGAAACCCCCCCACCCCCCCCCCCCAAAAATGGAAGCAGGGAAGTCTGTAAATAGGTTGGGAGCGTGGAAAATAATTCTTCACCTTCAGCTCTAAATACATAAAACCCATCTGGTTTGGCACAATGAAATCATTCGGAGCTGTCTCCTTACCGAGTTGTATTGAGTGCGGCTCCTTCCACACAGGAAATGTGGATGGCGAGTGATTGTTGCCATAAAGTCAAACAGCTCCAGGCATCCTCACATTTGATGAGCTTTGTTTCTGACTCTTTTTTTTTTAAAGTGGAAAAAAAATGCACTTACTGGACTGTAGAAATGGGGATGGAAAAGCGGCCCCCTCCCGCCACTATGAAAAGAGCGAACAGTTCGGAAGGAGAGCACAAAATCCCGTCTCCGTCTCTCCGCTCGTCCCCGACCCCTCTTGTCCCCACTTTGCAACAGTCTTCGGGGCACGATCCAATGTGCGGCATTGAAGGAGACTGTGGCAAAGGCAGGGAAAGGGGAGCGGACAGCGAATGTCTCCACATTAATTTCCGTGCTCTGCTTTGGGGGAATGGTTTGTTTCTGGCCAAACGAAATGACCAGGCTTGTCCCTGCAACCCCTCGCCCCCAAACTGGGAAGGCGGGGGAAGGAAAACACCTGTTTAATTTGCAGCTGGAGAAAGTCAAATGGCTGCGCGCTTTTTGTTTTGTTTCTAGTCTAACCCTTGACACGCCTCCTTGGAGGGGTTTGGGGGGAGGCTGGGAGTTTGCGGGGGAGGAAAAGGTGAACTGTAAAGCAAATAACCAAATTCACAGCGATCAGGGAAGCCCAGGCGGAATATCTATATTTACAGTGTGCAATGAGCGGATCTTGAGGCAAAGAGCAGAGAAACTAACCCCCAGATTGTACTTTGGAGAGATTCGTCTGGCAGGGGAGGAATAGTCCCTAATAGTCGCAGGTCGGATCAGAGCGTTAATGGGAAAAGACCCTGGTTAATTTCTGTTGTGCTCATGCCCCTGATGGGAGTTTTCCCCCCTCACTTTTCCCCCTTGTAAGACCCAGTGGGTGTTTGCCGCCCTGGGCGCTTGACAAACTAAACCCTTCTTCGCCCCTGCGAATTCTCCCTCGGATTTTCCATTTAATTTTGAAACACTGGTGTGTGTGTGTGTGGGGGGGGAAGGACCAATATTTTCATTTATTTTTTTAAAATCCCCTTCTTCCGCCAGCTGCTGTTTTTGCTCGTTTGCCGCCTGCTGATCGTGTTGGTAGCGGGACTAAATTTTTGCAAGAAGTTTCTTGCAAAACAAAATCGGGGGCCGCCTCTTCCCAAGCGAGGAGAAACGAGGCGACACTGGTTCTGCAGTAAGGCAGCCGATCGAACCTGATGGGGTGATTTCTGGTCCCTAAAATTGCACCGATCCTTTTCCATTTCCAACCGAACCTGCCGCCTCTGCTCGGTGCATGGCCCTCCGATTTTTTTTCTAAACCGGGTTTCATACCAGCTGCTCCTGCGGGTGCCTGCAATTGGCATATTTTGCACAAATTAAAAAATGAACTATTTTTCCTTTGTATCTTAATCCACTGAAGAGATCTCTTCTGTGTTGGCTTTCTAGCTTGCATTTGTTTTATTTTTTACGAGGAAATCCAGTTTAGTTCAAATATATAATCCATTTGGGCACTTAAATCCCCGAACAGCTGGCATTATTTTGTTTTATAATAATTGACTTTTCTACACAGGACATATTTATAAATTCCTACTTGACATTTATGGGGGGAAACTTTAATGTAAATGTATGATATGATTTTAAAAAAAAACAGTCCTAATTTCCTCTCTGTTTTTGCTAATGTTTCTAAGCTTCTTAAATAGTGTGCTAATTAATTTTAAGAAGTTTGTTCCTGGAAGGAGAAAAATTTTAATTTGTCCCTTTATTTTAATTCCTGGTGTTTGGAAATGGTTGAGAGATCACAAAAATGCAACCTGTTGTAATAAACAAAGGGGTGTGTTTTATTTATTTTAATTGATAGCAGAGAAGTGATTTGTTGATTGAAACTGGTAATGCTTAAAGACAGGCACGTTTTTTATTCTTTCTTTCCAGGCTGATTAGCAAAGAGGTTTTTATGCTTATAACAGTGGTCAGCTCTATTTTCTCCACTCACACAATGTTTGTGATGCCTGCTAAATCCAACCCGTCATAGATTGACTGACTTTCGTCTGTCTTTCTCTTTACCTAATTCAAACCAGTGTTACAATCTTTTATAAACAGAAGAATCAGACTTGAGCTAGAGATTACTGATAAGAAGTTGTCCCTTGGTGAGATATTTTTTAACGGATCAAAGTTAAGGCTGTTGATTCAATGTGTCTTGGTTTTGACATATTTAACCTTGCAATTAGTAACATATAGTAATCTGGCAATTTGTACACACCTTAAACAAAGTGTTTTAAAAAAATTCTTGTATATCAGAGCAATCATTTAAAAAATGAAAAGTCACAATATTTTTTGGTCTGTCCATTTTACCTCGATGCCTGGTAGACAGTTTATGTAGCTTCGTAGATTGATCTCTACCCCCTGCTCCCTCCACTCCTTGTTTAGTTAATTCAACAAAGACTTTTTGCAATCTGTTTGGAGTTTGTCTGATGCCGTGGAAAAGTAGCTGCTGATTTATTTGGTTGCTTTTCGATTTCTGTCTCCAGCCCGTCTTTTTTCCTCCTTTCAGTGGGGATGTCAGCTGTTATTACTTCCTATTGATCCCTTTGCAAAGTGAGAAGTGAACTAAAATTAATGTCAATTCCACTGCTCAGATCAATAGCTGGAGTTATTTTAATCTGGATTTGCACGGGGTGCTAAATTAAAAAAAATCAGCATAGAGGCAGAAAAGTAGCAGTTAGTTACCCTGCCTTGTGCCCACTACCTTACAGTCGCCCAAATGGTCCATCAAGCTGATTATCCTGCAATCCATATTTTTTTAATTAAGAAGGTTGGTTAGTTTTCTTATTTTGGGTTCTGTATTTAAACCCATGACATTTTGACATTGGGAGTGTATTAACTATAGATTTTCATAATGACTGGTCTGCCGCAGTCTCATCTGTACATGTTGCTAATGGGGGGCGGGGGGAGAGACAGAGAGAGAGAGCGAAAAGGGAAGTGGGAGTTTAAAAAAAAAATTAAATTTGGCTGGGTGAGATATTGTAATGTGTTGATTTATTCCCGGCATAATGAAGTTTGCAAACGAATAAGGCGGCCGGAGTGATTCACAATATCCTACAGGAGTGTCAAGTGTTGCGGCCAGAATACTAATTTATGAAATACATTTAATGTCGTGAGGTGATGGAACAAGTAAAAATAGAAAAAGAGGCAATGAGGCAGCAATGGTGCTCCTTTTTTTTTTTTGGAAACCATATTTTCCAATGATCTCTTAGCCCCACTTACATATTAATGACTGTTCATTTCTGTGCGAGTGCTTATTTATTTGTATGTGCGTGTTAATTTTTTTTATAGCAGCCTGAAAAAAAACCAGTAACCCAAAATTCACTAGTGGATACAATTTTGTGCTCGTGTTTTTGTGTGTGTGTGTGTGTGTGTGTTGATCAGCTTTCCTGAAAGCAGCAAAACAAGTGTGTCCAGGCTTTCTGTGCTTTTACACGCTGCCTTTGGCATCTCTCTCTCCCTCTCCATGGCTAGAACTTGACAGGAAAGTTATTTAAAATTTGGAAGAGAGCAAACCTGTTAATGTGAGATACATAATCTGGTAATTTAGCAATGATGTCTATAAGGAAGAGTGCCAAATGAGGAAGCCGAGAGATGATGTCCACTCATCTTTACAATTAATAACCGTCACTGAAGCATTTGGGTACAGGATGGGAGAAAGGAAATGTTATCATTGGACTACATTAAAGTCACAGACTGGATTTCATACAGTTTGTTAACCGAGGCTCCCTCATTCATGGAATACAAAAGGCACTCCATTAGGAAGAGACTCTTTCAGTAAGTTTTATTTGAGATGTTTGACCCTCTGGATCTAAGAGAGACAATTTGTAACAGCTTTTTATTATTATATGATTTTCTTAGCCCTTTGAGCTCTGGCAGGCTAGTATATTGTTTCAAAGTTATAGTTCTTGTATTTTAAGACAGGTCTTGGGGCCTGAATGGTAGGCAGCGGAACCTTGAAAGAAAAGGCACTAGGCTGATCGGGAAAGAAAATAACAAACTAAACCATTAAAACAGAAAACGCAGAGAGATACAGAAGGAAGGATTTTTCTGCCTCTCATTCTGAGGTGGTTTGTGGCTGGGCGAATGGATCTGGCCGAGCTAGGAGGCTCAGCAAAATGCAAGCCAGAAATGTTGTTAACATTTTCCTCTAAATGTTAATGGCACATACAGAGCAGTTTACAAATCTACTTAAGAGCCAGTGCATTAGGAACTAAAATTACTGATCCGTTCTCCGCTGTCCCCGACCCGAAAGGCAGACATTTGCAGAGATCACATGGCAGAGGCACCCATTATGATTTTAAATATTGTCAGAGACGCCAGGCATTTTATTGATGAAGTCTCCGTGCCTTTAAAAAAAAAAAAAGAAAGTGTGTGCGCACTGTGTGTGTGTGTGTGTGTGTGTGAGATATATGATTATGTAAAATGTATACCTGCATATGTGCATGTACCTACACATTCATAATGTGTGAGAAAAATAGACACATATTACAGACATTCCATATGCATCATAGGCAGTATAAACAACTGTATAAATGTTTATTTCTGTTCATGTAATTATGTTCAATAGATATGATATGTTTTGCATATATTAAATTGTGATGATCAGTTGAGGGGAATGTCTCTTAATTTTAGACCACACCGAGATTATTGACATGTGGGGATATTTATATTGCAAATAAATCCTTTATGCTAATGCCTTTGGTAGGATTTTTCCCTCTGTCCTGTGGAGTGGGCCAAAGTTGGTTCCACCCGTGTGTGAAGTTGTCTGTTGATTTTCGTGAATGAGAACATTGGCGCGTTGCTGGGCAGTTGGTTCTAACGCATGTGGCCTTCCCACTGTATGGAGTGTCCTGAAGAAGCAAGTGCAGAAGCCTCACCACTTGTGTTTTCTCTTCCCTTCTGTTTCTCTGCAGCTTTGGGACGGTGATGATGCCTCAGTGATCTCCCTGCTCCAAAACCAGGCCTCGCTTGACTTTCCTTCCAGGGAAGATTGTTCCCCTTGTGACCCTGCTGAGGAAAGAGACTCCGATGGACTTACACCGGGCAGCCTTCAAGATGGAAAACTCATCCTATCTTCCCAACCCGCTGGCATCTCCGGCCCTGATGGTTCTCGCCTCCACTGCTGAAGCCAGCCGGGACGCTTCCATCCCCTGTCAGCAGCCAAGACCCTTCGGAGTCCCGGTATCAGTGGATAAGGACGTGCATATCCCCTTTACCAATGGCTCGTATACTTTTGCCTCCATGTATCACCGGCAAGGTGGGGTGCCGGGGGCATTCGCAAACCGTGACTTTCCCCCATCCTTGCTGCACCTCCACCCCCAGTTTGCACCCCCCAACTTGGACTGCACGCCAATAAGTATGTTGAACCACAGCGGCGTTGGGGCTTTCCGCCCCTTTGCCTCCACTGAAGACAGGGAGAGCTATCAGTCGGCCTTTACACCGGCCAAACGCCTGAAAAACTGCCATGACACGGACTCACCCCACCTGCGCTTCTCGGACGCTGATGGCAAGGAGTATGAGTTTGGAACCCAGCTCCCTTCCAGCTCCCCAGGCTCACTCAAACTCGATGACACAGGGAAAAAGATCTTTGCGGTCTCCGGCCTCATTTCTGACCGGGAGACCTCGTCCAGTCCCGAAGACCGAAACGACAGATGTAAGTACCTCCGGTACCCCTCTCGGCTTTACTTTGCTGTGCCTCATTGAGATGCTCAACAGGTGCGTCGTTTTGTTGTGCTGCGGTTCCTGCTGAAGGAATGGGCACAATGTCCTTCCCTTCGCGCTGAGTTACACGATAAAATGGTGCCTTGTTTTTCTTAAATGGACATTGATGGATTTCACGGTAAGGTGTATTGGAAGGAAACCCATTTTCAAATGCACCTGTGGGAGAGACACCGGTCTCTGTGCTTGAAACTGGGGCTGCTAAGCACAGAAAGATGTCCGTGCCTCAAAGCAGGGAGATATACTCTGGTGCGTGTGTGTGGGTGTGTGTGTGTGTACACAGAAGGGTGCATCTGTAGTATACAACTAGAACTTTTTTCAGGGAGCTTATCAGTTAAAACTGCACACACTGCTCCCTTTGATATTTTCCCTCTGACCTCTTCGTCACATGCTCAGTTCTTGTACCTAGGATATCAGCCTTCATGCTTTGCTCCTCAGAACAGGACAAAGTTCCCTTATGCGGTATTTCACGTACTAGTATTCTAGGCACTCGAGCTCTTTCCTAGAGACATAAAGCTGATTACGCTCGTATGGCTCTATAAGTGACCCCCAAAGTAGGCTGTGTACTTTCTCTGGAGCCCCCCTTTGCATGGCCACCGAAAGGCGATCTGTCCCTTCAAGGATCAGCAATTGAATCCTGCCTAACATACGCTACTGTAACAACTCCCTGTTCTTCAGTCACCTTTTCCCTCGCAGTATCTCTGCTGGAGGAGGGCAGGCTACCCCAGTCCCCTCCTCGCATGGAAAGCTGAACCAGTCAGTGGGGGAACACCATTCTGGGGAGCTGTCTCGGGAGAGCAGAGCCTGCAGTCCCCGACTTCAGAGCAATAAGATGTGGCAACATTTAGCTGGTGTGATCTCCTTTAAACGCAAACGCTTAGTTCAGATGCCAAAGTGGTTTTGTTTTCACATGGGCCCCTTTGTACATTTTTGTGGATTTTCTTCTTTTTAAAAAATTATTATTATTTTGCAAAGAAAACTGCAGCCCAGTTCCCCCAGTCCCCTTCAGATACGATTTTTCTTCTCCCCTTTATGATGCCGAGGAGAGTAATAGAGACGTTGCGGCTCTCTCTCCCCTGTCGGCACTGCTTCCTCAGGCTGTCTCCTTGAATTAGGCACTGTGTTAACTTACCAGCACTAAAAGGTATCTGCCTACACCCAGCGTACTTTTTCAATAAAAGTCATCATAAAATCAACCTGCCTTGTAAATCCATCGCTCTTTGGTTTTGAAATATGCTGCCAGTGTGTCTTTTATGTCAGCGTTTGCAAGTGTGGGACGATTCCCACTGAAGACAGAAGCCTTGTGCTTCTCACAGCACAAATGTGATCTCTCTTTCTCCCTATATTACTTTCTGTGCATTAGAACTGCTTTCCTTGTTCCGTGTCTCCTCAGCAGTGTTGTTAATATGTAGGTACAGCTGTTGGAGGTGGAAGCATGTAGGTGGGGCAGAGCTTTCATTTTGAGGGGTGTGGGAAGGAAGGTGGGATCACAATGTCTAAAGATATCCTGTGTTGATGTTTTATGGATCTCTCCCCCTTATCAATATAATCTGGGTGTGGAAATGAAGCTTGCTCAAATGAATACTTGGGGAGATAACGGCGGAAGAGCAGGTCTGCTAGCAAAATGAATTTAAAGCGCATCAGTTGCTGTGTATCTTGCTAGCAAAATCCTGTCAGATAGCTGATTTAAAGGAGTAAATCTGGTAAATGAATTAGACCACATGTAGCACAGCAGTGGCCAGAGCAGCAGATACAGGCACATGCTCCTGTGTGGAAGGGATAAATCTTGTCTTCACCAGGACTGTGTGCTCTATGTGGGCGCTGTACTCCTGAAAAATAAATAAGTACTTCACAGAGGAGTAAGGCTGCTAACGGAATGCACACTGAGGCATTGGCATCCCCACGCCCACTGGGAATGATTAGACAGCGGGATTATAACGAGAGAGGCAGAATCACAGCTTTGCAAGTTGCTTCAAAAACTTGTGAACATGTGAAAAGTTTTTTCCCCCTTTCCTTAGAAGAGAAATAGAAACTGGTTAAAGTGATTAGCCTTTGCACTAGGGCAAAATGAATGCAGGCATCGCAACCAGCGGGATAGAGTGCTGACTAAAATATTAGAGAGAAACTGGTTTTATTTTCGTTTCTAATGACTGGATTAATTTTATCTCTTCTGGCTTTTAAAATTTGTTTTAATATCATCCCAGGTTTTAGACACAATTGCTAACATAACAATTTATAACACTGCCTGCATCACACTTTGGATGCATATTAGCACAACATCCATTCATGTTTTAGTAATTTTAAAGTTGTAAAATTTAAGGTAAATTTGACCTTTCTTCCTTCCCATCGTATTTAGCTATTGCACCAAAGAGCATGTTTTCTGTGTATGTCAGAATCTTAAATACATTACCACAGTGGGTTTATTTACTGAGGGGATGGGATTTAAAAAATGTGTCTTAATTATCTTTATATGGCAGTTTTTATAAAGGAAAAACTTGAGGGATGACACGGCTGACTGGCTGCACCACGGAACCTGTCATGTTCTGAGATGTGCATACATATTTGCAGGGTTCTTTATGTTTGTACACAAAAATATATTTAAGGGCCTTTAAAATTTCTCATCATTGACCCTCAGGAAGTTTCTTGGGTTCCTTGTGTGAACAGTGTACGTAACCCTTTGGGAAAGAAGGTTCATAGTGTAGGGTCCATTGCAGGGAAATGATTCTGTGGACAAGCAAAAGTGGATAGACGGGCGTAATGAAGCTCCAGCAGATCAGCAAAGTCTTTATGTATTCAATAGAGGCTCTTCAGAATTGCAGGATTCAATTGTTTATTTGTATTTTTCAAAATCCTGCAAGGGATTAGACCATGCGATGGGTGAATGACTTCATTGCATTACACACGTCCCTTGTACCATCACAAACAAACATTTTCAAATGGTTTTAAAATATTTTTATTCTGTTCTAACTTTAGAGATGATTTTCTGAGAAATTTTCCTTTCTTAAAAAAAAGAACCCCAAAAATATATAATAGTGTGTCAAGCCATAAATGTATAGTAGCACAGACGGAGCCCACTCTATGCAGCACTGTATCCATATGCAGCTAGAGATTGTGTGTGTGTGTGTGTGTGTGCGCGCGCACACGTACTCTTATGACCGCATTCTCATTCTAATTACATCACTATAATCAGGATCTGGTCCCTTGATGCATGTATGTGGGTTAGGAGAGATCACGTATTTCTCAGCGAGAACCACCGTTTTATTTTTAAGTCAGGAGTTTGCTTTCAAATTCTGTGTGTATGTTGGAGCCGCAAGTCAGACTGCTAATGAATGATCGAGGCATGGATGGAGCGTGTTTGTGTTAATAGTCATTTTGTAAATCTGTTCGAGTTTTCCTGTGTTTGGGCAAGTTGCCTGTGACTGTAGGATGCTGCTCTCGGGATGTCGAGAGAGACTGTGCGTGCCATAGGAAGCGCGTGTAAACGACAGACTCCATCCAGGGAGGAGATGTAACTGTTTGTTTAGACACATGCTTTGGACGGGGCCGTTCTGGTTAGATGCTCGCTGGGAAAGATAATGATATTTATAGAACAGTTTAGGCGCTTCTTGTACAGTGTGCGTTACAGACACTGACAAACACATTTCACGGGGCTCTTTAAATATATGTATCTTTATTAATGTAGGTTTCCAGCAGCAGTGGAAGTAAATGCTACGTTCCCCTGTGTGATAGACACCTATGATCTTCCGTGAAAATGAGCCCCAGTTTTATTTTGGGCTTTCTAATAAAAAATTGTCATGATTGCGCCTTGCGAACACCACGGCATCACCCCTCTCCAGCAGAGCAAGCCGGCAGGCAACATCCACGCCAGAGCCTGGCTGGTTTGGCAGAGATCTCTCTGCCTGTTGCGGTGCAGAGCTTCCCGTATAGCCTCCCCAGAAACGACTGTCTCCACTGCACCTTGAGATGCTTCCAAGCTAGGGTGACTAGAGAGCAAATGTGAAAAATCGGGACGGGGGTGGGGGGTAATAGGAACCTATATAAGCAAAAGACCCCAAAATTGGGACTGTCCCTATAAAATTGGGACATCTGCTCACCCTAGTCCAAACGCGCCACAGTCCGCATTTCAAGACTGCAACAGCAACCTTTTTGTGGTGATCGTTCACTTATTCTTGATAATGTGTTTTCTTTGATATGTTGTGGAGAAGCATGGTCTGTGTTAGTGAACGCTAGTGAAGATGAGCCAGGAGACCAGGGTTCTTTTCTTCCAGCTCTGCCACTGGCTCTTTTTTTTTGCCTCAGTTTTGACATCTGTAACATGATAATACCTAACGGCTGACGTTGTTCTAAGAAGTAATTAGTTAATTTGCCAGTACTTTGAGATCTTTGCTCCTCTCCAGCGACTTTCATCCAAAGTAGTGATGGTATTTATTCATATTATTTTTACTGTTACATTACAATAAATAAAAAAATAACTTGGATTATTGGGACGCTGTCAATTTGATCAAGGTCCTGGTTCTCCGCCCTGCGATTATAGATGTGCCTCAGTATGGAAGGGAGGTTCTCATTCCAATTTAGGATTATTATTTTTTTAAATCTCTAAAGTGTAGTTAGTCTGAGCTTTTTAAACTAATGATTTAATATCTACAAAGTGCTGTGAAAATGTAAATCTCTGTTTAGGTGCTAAGCATTACTTCTATTATCAGAGTTTTCATTTCTGAATAATTGTTCTAAATGGAACAAAGATGGCTTTTAGAACAGGTCTCAAGCATAAGTCCAGGAGTGCACAATATGATCTACCCTCTTAGGGCATGTGCCTGTCTGTGTTTGTGTTTACATAGTAGGACCTACACTAATTGGTGAGTTTTGTGGAGGAGTGTGTGGGTGGACAGGGTGTCTCCTCTTTGAATTATTCTATGGCACAGCAGTGGATTTGAGGGGGAATATTCGCTGCTGAAGGAGCAGAGCTGTTCCTACACTAATCACCACTTTCCAGGTAGCTTAGAATAGGGACCTAAAACAAAGTGACAGATTGTTGTTAATAATCATCCATGACCAGGTGAGATCGAGTGCTTAATACAGCTCATGAAATAATACAATAAAACAAGTGAAACAATTACATTTCCATTGTGTGTGTGGGTAGATATAGAGAAGGCCACATTTCTATCTCTGTTACACTAGTGAAAATGCAGTGAATTCAGTGGAGTTGCTCTGGATTTTCCACTGGGTAGGATGGAGGTCAGACCCTGGCCCTGCGTTAGCCGCGGGAGTATACAGCAATCTCCTTCTTTTTGTTTTTTTGGCAACAACCTTTCTGTGCCCTCAGCAAACTGTTGCCGAGACTCCTTTTCATGCTGTTTGGTTTAATTGTCTTGTTGGGATAAAGAAATGTTTGAACAGCTAAAGTGGGGAAGGGCTGGATGGGAGCAGCCCCTGCCGGCTGCAGGGCCATCTGGCCTGGCTTGGATCCGTCGGTCTCCAGTTTATATTTCTCTTTCTGTTATTCGGGGCTATCTCGCGCACTTGGAATGTCTAATCACCATGGTGAGAAAACGGACACTGCTGCCTCTTCCAAACCCTCCCCCCCGCTTCCCTTGCCATCAATTGTCATGCAGAACCGATCCAAGTGACCGTTTTCCTGGCAGCCATCATTTGCCGTCTTCGCCTGGCTCTGGGCAGAAGGATGGTTTTAATTGATCATTTGGGTGGGAGGGCCGGGGCTGTTTTCTCCTCCAAAATGTTTCCCCACACAGCCTCTGCCACCCGGCCATATTTCCTGTGAGCTCAGAACAGCCAGCAATTTCTTGTGCCCTGGTCTTCCTTTCGGCCGTCTGATAGCTGGCTTATGTGGCACTCCAAAGGGTTTATGACAGCAGCTCTGTGAGCTCTGAGCAAAATGTAAATGACATATTCATCTGTCTACAACTGCAGAAATGGGCACACCTACAGTAAATATTGATCAGCCTCTTTTGCTCTGTGCGTGTGTATATGCATGTGTATTAATTATACAGTTACAAGGCAAACTCTGAATCTCACTGGTTAATTGGCAAACCAAATGTTTCTAAAAAAAAAACCACAACAAAAAAACCCCCCCAAAAAAACGCTGGCGGCCAAATCCTGCTTCTCAACAAAGATTATACCAGAGGCTGAGTTGGACTGAAGTCTCATTAATAAGATTTAACTGCTTTCACAGAATTATACAAAGGAAGGGGGAAGCTGACCGTGTGGTTAGAGCATTGAATTGGGTGTTAGAAGTCCCCAGACTTGCAGTGATCTTGGGCAAGTCTCTGAACCTCAGTTTCCCCATCTATAAAATGGGGATAATACCTACCTACCTCTCAGCAGCTTGTACGGTGCTTTGAGATCCCCTGATAAAAGGCACTATGTGTTGTTATTATTAATATAGTAGGTTAGAATATTTAATATTATCCATTACAGCTAAACTTAAGTTACTAAAGGCAATGGCCAAAGCGCACTTAATGAGCCAGTATCCCTGATAGTTAAAACATTGATCTATTATTTTATTTGCTAACTTGCAGAATTTAGGAATTAGCAGTGGAGTGTCCTACTTGTTCTGCATCGACGGTGTAAGGAATTAGTAGGGTTCTGCTCTGTGTGTGCGTGTAAGCGTGAGAGACTGAAAAAAGAAAGAATAAGTATTTTTGCCTTCATTATTTTTTTTCTCTAAGCTTTGCTGGTCTCAGAAACTTTCCTGGGCATTTCTTGGATATTAACTGTCTTGAGGGAAAAGAAAATTCTCAGATGTGCAGACTAACAGAAGTCCAAGGGCCCGATCCTGCTCCCTAAGATTGAAAGCCTACAACGGATGCGGTATATTTAACGTCTGGTCGTTTCTGGAACTCTTCCTGGGAGAAATTTTCTGAGGCCGTCTTTGAGCTGATTAGTAACCCTTGGTTGGGTTGATTGGTTGATGTCTTTTGGACACATCACATCAGAACAGCAAAATTTATTTTTTTCCTCCTTCATTCGCCTCTCAGGGAAGCTGAAAAATGGTAGAATTATGATTTATACTAGATTTTATGATTCACCTCCCATCCTTATTTGGTTAATATCTGTAGGAATAAAATGTATTCTGTGTATACTTGTATAATACTTGATTAAGGTAAATAACCACCATCTAAAATCTGCCTAACCCTAATCTGCATAAGGAGCACTGCGTATGAGTAGCTGTACAGAGAATACACTATACCCATCTGTATACTATTAGTCTATTTTTATTGAGGATTTCTGATGTAAATATACACCAAGGGTAAAGTTTTCTTTTAATATTTGTGCATCAACCAAAAACAGACACTGAAAGCGAACTGTAACAATTTTTATCCAGCAATTCATGTCACTAACGGTCGTCCTCCATGTCTATTTGTTTGATAGCCTATGAATTTTTCCACTCTTCTTCAAGAGAGAACAGCAGATTTGGGGACTTTTGAGGACATTTTGCTGCTGTGCAGAGGAAATGAAATTCTTTCTAAAAATATATTTCTAATTGGGACATCAACTCCTGTAATGTGAGAGTATGTCCTTATGCATTGCCCCCCTGAAAAGGGCATTTTTTTTCTTCCTGGATTTACATGTCTTGTCTGTCTCCTGTCACTGTATGTAAATGAAGCTCTATTGACATGTGATAAGCATGGTATATCATGTTTGTGTATATCAACATGTGATCTGCAGACCTTCCAATTAACTAACGGGAATAATTTACTGATATGAGTTGGATTACCGCGTTCCCGCATCCCCCTTGCTTCCAAGTGGTGAAGTATTTTACGGCCGTATGGGTCAAATCTTGCAGTCCTTATCTAGGGCTCAATCCTGCAGCACCGTACCCACAGGAATTGACCTACTGGGTGGTGGTCTTTTACTTACACTGGTGTAAATCGGGAATGATGCCATTAAGGTCAATTTGATTTACAACGGTGCAAAACTGGTTTGAGAGGAGAATCTGGCTCACTGGCTTGTGTAGGATTTTCCAGGTCAGGGAGGACTAAATGCGTAAAGCTTTGCAGGGTCTAGTCCTTTGAAGTCCTATCTGCATCTGTCATCTTGTGTGTGTGGTGGTGGGTTTTTGTTTTTCCTCTTTAAAACATTGACTGGTTTACAAAACCACAATCATTCTCCAAAGATCAGGGTAACGCTCTCCGCTCCTGCAACTGGTTGCAGTCATTTTGTGCTGCGGCAATGCACCGAGCTACAGGAAAGGGGAAAAGTAGGGTTGGGAAAGGGTGGGATAAAGAAAGATTTCGTGCTCTAAGTGCTGGTAGCTCAGAGGAAAAAGGAGAGTCTCTTGCTGTCCATGTTTATTGTCTCTTTCATTAGGGTGAAGCGATTCTTAGAGTTAAAGTTTGGGGACAGCATCATGGTATTTTTCATCATTTTAGGACACTATTAAAATCACCTTTGTTTAAATGCCCTCTGTCCTGGAAACTTGAAACAGAAATCTGCTTTCTTACCAGCATCTCTTCCCTCCGCTACACAAATATACTTTATTCTTGTGGGTTGCCTGTGAGTGTTCACTTTATGGTATATATTCATTTTCATGAGAGAAAATAAAGACACTAAAACCTTTCTTTTGGAGGGAAAACATAAAAACTTATACAAGGGTTTTGTACAGATGCAAAAGACATTATCTGTTTGTCTGCTTGTGGTGTCATAGATCCTTATGGACTTGTTCTTGTCAGAAGACCCAAACCAAAGTTCTATCTTTGCAAAGACATGCTGGTGTAACCCTGCTGGCTTGCTGGGTTGTTGCTGATTTACACTGCTGGAAAGGAAAGCGGTCAGGCCAGCAATACGCTTCAGCTACATGCACAACCTTACTTTAATCTGTGGTTTCACTGGTGTGGCAGGGCTGCCGCAGAATGAGTGTGCCCTTCAGAGTTCTCTCTTGAAAAATTAAGCAAAAAGTGATCGGACGTCAGTTAGTAGGAAAACAATGCATTTATGGGACAAAGGCTCATTGTCAGGGCCGCCGAGGGCGGGTTCAGGCCCCGGTGAGAATTTTTTTGGGCCCCCCAGCAAGGGTGGACCGGCTAAACAGGGATGAAGCTGGGCCCTGGGCCCCCTTCTGGGCTGCCGGGCCCCGGTAATTTGTACCGGCTTCCGCCCTCCCCCCCTCGTCGGCCCTGCTCATTGTAGCATCGACTCCCAGCGGCACCAGGTCTTGTAAATAGAATGAGAAGTCGATCAGGAAACTTGAAATGAGCAGAAAGTTACATTTCAGTTTGTTGGACTTTTCAGTGTGAATCATTTTGATTCTAATCAATAAAATTTAACTCCTGTGTGTCTCTCTCCCCCAAACCAATCCTCCTTAAAAATGACTCTCCATTTTGATACATTTTTTTATTTCACCCATCTCTAAAACCCACAGATCAAATGCTGCTTGGCGTGTGAAATTGTCTGACCTGCAGAATCCTCTGCTATAGGGAGCCAGAGCTTCAGCAAAGAGGCTGTTTGGTCAGTAACACTGGTGGAAGGAGCGTCTGGGAACTAGACTATTCCTCTGTCCTCACCTTTACACTTTCAAAGTGTTTTTAGAAGGCTCTGTCGAAGTCCTCGGTTGGTGGCTGTGTGGCTCAGAGGGTGGGGTTATAATGCCGGGCGTGACACCTTTGGCAAGTCACGTCTCCTCTCTGTGCCTCTTTTCTATTTACATTGCAAGGTCTTTGGGGCAGGGACTGCCTCACCGGGTGGGTGGGACTGTTATACAAACCGTATAAAACACAAATATTGGGGAGAGGGCTCCTTGGGAACCGAGAATCCTCATCAAAGAGCCACCTGCTGCCCAGGCGTCCTGGCGGCTACAGCTGGGGGCCGAGGGAGTGACTGAATGACAGACGCTTCGCAGCGGCCCGGCCGTACGGCAGCTTGCGCCACCACTGCGCGCACAGGCCAGCCTTTGACAGCCTTGTCTTGTGTCTGCAGGGGCCCGATCCTGCCCGGTGCCGAATGTTCTCCGCTGCCGTGGCTGGAGAGCGCAGGGGAGGCTGCTCCACACCAGCGTAATGCCGCTGAGGGGCCACAGCTCCCAGGCCAGTGATGAGCCGGCCTGCAGACCAGTTTCACTTCCAGTCACCAGGGCTGTGATGAGTTGTGAGGCTGGCTGGCAGGCTGTTTTTAACCCTTCCACGGGGGTTGTTAGCTTCTGCTCATCGGGCTTCCTGAACGGGGAGCTGGAGGAGCCATCGGTGACCTCGGTAGCTCTGGGTGAAGAGAGGGGAGCCGGCCGATCGGGTTCATGGTGCCAGCCTGAGTGAGGTCTTACACTGGGATGGCCCACTCAGGGGAGAGGAGCGTGGGGAAGACAGGAAGCGTCGGCACCCACACCGCTGCTGTGCCCCTCGCCCCTTATTCCCTTCACTGTCTCCACCCTAGGCCTGGATACACAGGACTCTAAGTGCTGCTGCTATTAGTAGTAAATTAACCAGAAGCCCAGGTAGCACCGGGCTGTGCTTTTCTCACCTGATATTTGAGTTCAGGCCCTGCAGTGCATTAGATCTTGTACTATCATCCTGGTCCCAATTACAAACCCGTGGCATGTCCGACAGTCTCTGTTCATTCAGGAATTGGGACGGCAGTGGCAGAAGGGGTAGCAGGCCAGACAGGGCAAAGGGATGTTGACAGAACTGGCTTGGGGGGTGGTGGTGCCGCGAATGGCATAGTTGGGGACAGTCCCTGCAGATCAGAGTATTGGCAGAACTGAGGGATGGGGCAGGACGGACATAGCAGGGGGGCTGAAGGTCGGGACTGATGTGTTAGCGGAGTTCTGTCTGTATGGCTGGAAGTTGTATGGGACAGCACTGGAGTAACAAGGCTGCAGGTCCGTTCCTAGGTAAGTTGGCAGAGCTATGTAGGGGGCCCAGGAGCTATGTAGGGGCAAAGGGCTGGTGGGTCAGGACAGGTGTGTAGGCAAAACTGCTGAGGGGACGTTTGCGCAGCTCATGCCTGCATTAATGAATAGTCCGTGTGAGTTCTAAACGTCACACTGCGTCCCACCCACTCCTGCATGTGGAAGCTACAGGGCAATACAGAGAGAACCTGTGTAAATCAGAGGTGATGTCAGTAGCGTTACACGGGCGTAAGTCGGGATCAGGCCCAGAGTTTATACTGCACACCCGGGAAGACTGGAGCCATAAAATAAAGATATGGTCTCCTTATTAGCTCACCTCCTTTAGAAACCCTCAAAGGCCCCAGACCTGCCCTGCAGCGTGTGGGCATCTCTTCCTGAAGTTCCTGCCCCAGTGCCAGCTCAGTGCCAGCTCAGTGCCAGGGCTGTGTTTGGGGAAGTCACAGAATTGCTGGATTGTAACGCTCATGAAGGGAGGGTCTGATTCCACTCACGTGCCCAGATGGGGGCATTGGCTCCACCAGGGGAGGGGTAAGGGAAATCCCAGGGTAGTCGCATGGTGTGTTTGGGGGCTGTTTTTCTTTGGATAGGCTTCTAAGAGAAGATTGTTGTGTGTTTTTTGCTAGCTGCCACCGTGTGCTCGGCACTTCACTGATATCCAAGAAGGTACAGGCCCAGCCCCAAATGGCTCACAGTCTGAGGAAATTTTTTATTATTAACTTTATTTTTATTGCACATTTCTCACCTGCCCATCACAGTGATTTTAACAGTGCAGGACAAATTCATTCTTGGCGTAAGCGAGCACGGCTCCTGTTAACTCACTGCTGGCAGGAAGGCTGGCGTGGCAGGTAAGGCAGTGGCCATGCGCTCGGAAGATCCGGGTTCACTTCCTAGCTGTGCCATTGCCCCTCTGTGACACCCTGGGCAAATCAGTTACTTTCTCAGTGCCTGCCTGCTCAGCAGGGATTGCAATACTTTTCTGCCATACCGGGTTGGGGAGGACAAGTTCATCTATGTTTGGGAGGTGTTCAGGGATGATGATAATGGTTGCCACAGAAGTACCTCAATAGTTATGCAAGGACTGAAATTGGCCATGGGTGGGAGAGAGCTGGAGGCTTGTTTAGCAAACACTGTCATTATTATTTACTTTAAAGAGCGGTTGACAATTTTTTTTTTAACTTGAATGAACAGTTGAAAACGGTGGCTAAAGAACAGTAGGGAAAGAAACCGGAGAAAAATTTTGAGTAAGGTAAATAAAAGTGAGAGATAAAAGAAATAATGCAGGGAAGGATGAGTAATCGACATTCTTGGAGTCGAAGTGCAGGCTCCAGCTTCCTTCCTGAGCTGTAAAGTAAAATAATAATAATTAAAAAAAAAGGCTCTAGAACAACAAAACCCTGGACGCGCTGGTTTCCTTCCTGACAGGCCCAGCCTCGTGGCATTTCGGTGTGTCCTCATCTGCAAGGAGGGCTGATTTACAAGCCAAAGGAGCCAGATGGGTGGATTTAACTCTTTGATGGACAAGTAGAAGCTCTGCTGCAAAACTGACTTCTGGTGCGTGAGTGACCAACATCTCTCTATCTGCTATACTCTCATCACTGTAGTACCTGGGCACCTGATAGTAAAGGTCCATGTGGCTTTAGTTTTCTGCTGCTCCTCTTGGTTCAGTTCTTTATTTTAACATTCTTCCCACTGAGCTTTTGGGGAAAGACCCCCTTTCTGTGTTTTTGCTGCAGACTCCACTCTAAAGGCTATAAAAATTAATTCCACTTTCCGGTCATTTGGGATTATTCTCCCCACATGGAACATTGGAACTTGAGAACCTCTCCAGTTCCCTGGGCCACGGTTTGTGTGCTTCACTGGTGGCCTCCAGAATGGTATTTAGGAGCCTCTCTGTTTCGTTAGAATTTATGCTTTCATTTAAAAAGACCCAAAATTCCATTTCTAGTTCTTTTGTTTGTGAAGAAGACCCTCTGAACATTGCCCAGTGCAGTGTGAACTAACAGCTGTAAGTGGTGGATGAAAAACACATTGGTAGATTAACTCTGAATCCTAATAACGAGTGTTGAAATGCAAACACTGCTATTCCGCAGCTGCTCATTTTAGCTGTGACATACAGTTAACAATTGCTTTTCCAGAACCCTTGTTTGGCCTAGGCGTTAGAGATGCGAAAGACCTGCTAGGTGTGAAATATACACCCTTCCCCCCTAGATTCAGGAGTACTCTGGTGTACTGGCGAGCGCTGCTGGGAGGAGAAGAGTGCCGATCTCCTGAATGTGCTAGATGGGGTGAGTGGGTGGGGACGTTTGCGGAAGCTCGCTCTGAAGCTGGCTCTCTATGGCTGGCCGCTCTCTGCAGGGTTCCACTCTCGGCACGTCTGAAGCCGCTTCTTAATTCTCCACAGCTGGCAAAATATTTATTTTCAAGTACTTAAAATATTATAATTTGAAGTGGAGTTGGGGGGCCTGGCTGGAGCTAAGTTTTTTCACTAACAGCTTCAGTGGAATGACTTTCCCTCTCCTCTGACCTGCCAACAGAGAGCTGGGAGACAGGCATCCCTGTGCTGAATAGAGCAAGAAACTTGACATGTGCCAGAGACTTTCAAAGGGACAAATCCAAAGGTTGACGTTGCTGCTAGTCCTGTTTCTCCCGTCCTTTAGTCTTACCACGCCCTGGTCCACACTGATTCAAGAGTTCACAAATTTCTGCCTGTCTGTTGAATGAGAGCTACTCAGACAGCTGCTGTTTATATTTGTAAATGAATCTGAACAAGTCAAAACACCACAATTCCCTGAGGGACTCAGACCTGCCCCCTACAATGTGTGGGGAAACCATCAACATCATCGTCAAACGTGCACAGTCTGCTGAGGACCCTTGCACCCGCCCAAGCGACCACGGTTGATAGTCTGCCACCAGGTATCGTAGACTGAAATTGTAAGATCTGGTGCAAATCTGTGAAAGTCCAGAGCGGTACCGCTGGTGATGCCAGGTAGGGTCAGAACTGGTCAGTTTGAGAACACAAAGTACCGGGGTGTTATTGTCCACCCTGGTGGTGTGGCAGAAGAGAAGGCAACCCCACTTTTGAAAGTAATGAGCAATGGGAGGAAGGCCAGGCCTCTGAGAGATTATGGCATTTCGCACGTGGAGCCACTTTGGGCTCAGGATTTGGTGCTGAAAGCACATGTGGAACACTGCTCCCCACTCCAGGTCTGCCCGTCGGAGGGTCTGGGTTTCAGACCTGTATAGCAATACAAGCAGAACACAGGGGTTGGGTAGATCCTGAGCCTTGTCTCAGCTCAGAGGTGTCTTTGCATCCATAAGCAAGACACGGAATTCACGCAGGAGGTGGATGTCGGAGGATGTCCGGTTTGCTGCAGCTGTTTGAACTCTGCTTGCGTCCTGTGTGGTAAGCTCACAGGCAAAGTTTCACTTCAAGAAACTGGCACTGCTCCTCAGAATCCAGTCTACTCATTTGTATTCCTGCTCCGCAGGTGCTGAAGCAGTTTATTTAATACGTTTACTACGGCAGGGCCTACGGGACAGCCACGAGAGGGGCCCCGTTGTGCCAGGCACTCTGCTAATACAGAGTAGCAGATGGTCTCTGTCTCAAAGAGCTTGCAGTCTAAATAGACAAGACAGACACACGGGAAAGGGAGGTAACCCACAAGTAGCATGAACTATGCGGTGGCTGTGGATGTCACATGAGCTCCATGGTTTATTGGGGTGGGTGGGAGGGTGTCCTAAGCTAACTGGAAAGAAGAGGGAAGGGAAGAGGGATGAGGTGAATGGGGCGGGGAGAAGAGGGTAAAAGGCATTGTGGTGTGAAGCTGAGGTGGAGACTGGGAGGCCGAGGGTGGGAGAAAACAGCCAGTCAGCACAGTGCAGAGAAAATCCAGTCAGAACTGTACAAATCTCTCTGAATGTCAGAAGCAGGGGCGGCTCCAGGCACCAGCACGCCAAGCGCGTGCCTGGGGCGGCAAGCCACGGGGGGGTCTCTGCCGGTCGCCGCGAGGGCGGCAGGCAGGCAGGCTGCCTTCGGTGGCGTGCCTGTGGAGGGTCCGCTGGTCCCGCGGCTTCGGCAGACCTCCTGCAGGCTGCCGCCGAATTCGCGGGACCGGGGACCTCCCGCAGGCAAGCCGCCGAAGGCAGCCTGCCTGCCGTGCTTGGGGCGGCAAAATACCTAGAGCCGCCCCTGGTCAGAAGGTCCCAACTTCTGCCCCTGCTGACTGGAGTCTCTGGCTGGCTCCTCTTGGAGATGCCTAGGCCAGGCTGATAACACTGTTGACAAGACGCTGCTCCTAATACCAGGGGGGAGCACTGGGGAGACCAGCAGGGAAGAGGCTCGCTTCCCAGCAGCTCACAGGCAGGCAGAGCGGCGAGGCCTCTGTCTGCTGCCGTTCTCTCCTGCTTGCTCCAGAGCCTGCATTGCAAGCCCCTTTCCTCGGTGCTCCTGTCCCTGCCCATATCCTGACTGCTGCTTTCCTCCCCTTTCTGCCCCAGCACGGCCACAGGGGCACGTTCAGGTTTCAGCAGAAGAGTTGTAATAATTAGGTGGCTCGTTGGAGGGTTTAACAGTACTTAACCAGATGTGAAAAGGCTTGTCCCAGTCCTGGCTCACTCGCTGGGCTCCAGCCAGCTCTTTTCACTGCTCCCTGAGAGGGCCTGCCCTGTGTCCCTGCTGCTCCCCCCTCCGCCCTCTCCCCTCCTTCTTATGCTAAACACTCACTTGTAGGTGAAAATCCCTCACGCTGGTTGGGAGAAGAGCAACAGAGAACTGATCTTGGACACCTGCAGAGTTCCCTCCTCTCTCTTCAGAGAGCAGCTTCCGTGAGGTTTGTAGTTCCTGGGATGCCTGTCCATGGATGAGCTATAGAGGAGGATGCAAGGTCTGGTGCTTAGAGGAGGGGTCCCAGAGCTAGACCTCCTGGTTTTGTTCTGCCACTGACAGGCAGGTCACCGCCCCTCCCTGTGCCTCTGTTTTCTCCATCTGTAAAATGGACACTGCTTGCCTACCTTTGCACAGTCCTTTGGGAACCTCCTGTTAAAGACACAGTGTAAACGCAAACTATTATGATTGCTGACCCAGTTCTGTACCTAAGGAAGACTGTAGTAAACGATACTCCTTGCTGAATTCATGTCAAGTCCAAATACTGGCTGCTGTTGGAGACAGGATACTGACTAGAGGGACTGTGGATCTGATCCAGTCTGCCACTTCCTAGGATTCTATGGTGAAATTTCAACAAAGCAGCACATTACGAATAAGGAAATCCATATACAATGTCTAGGCTGTTAGTAACAGAGGGAAAAGACCTAGTGAATCAGTGAGACCAGAAGCGCAGAAAAAGAAAAGTATCAGCTTCAGATGCAAGACTTGCATCTGAAGAAGTGGGTATTCACCCACGAAAGCTCATGCTGCAAAACGTCTGTTAGTCTATAAGGTGCCACAGAAAAAGAAAAGTATCAGATATGAAAACACTACTATACTATTCTTGATCTCAGCTGAAAAGCACAATACATATTTTTGTGTAACTGGTAAACTCTTTTTTCTGTGGTTCTGGATTAATTCCCTTAATCGGTATCATGTAGGGGAATAGTAACAGTGGATGCAATTGTGAATCTGGTGCGTATTTTACTATAAGCATTATATTGCATAGCCGAGTAAGGGTATTAAGCATCCCAGTCCGTCCTATACATCTGTAAATGGGAGCTCCCTACTGTTCTGAATATAGTGAGCTGCATATTTATCAGTAAATACCAGTCTAGGTACAATACAAATAAAACGGGAAGTAGTGGTGAAAGGCTGAGGTGTTGCAAACGAGTTTGGTCAAAGCTCCTAGGAACATATTTGTGGGGAACAGTCCTGTAGTGGCTAGAGGGGTGAACTTCCCCTACTGTGGCTTCTGTGATTCTATTAACTTACAGGACTCCGCAGGGCTGTCTGTCACCCCTCAGTCAGTGCAGTGTTGCTTCTTGTAGGTTTGGAACGTAAGAGCTGCCGTACTGGGTCAGACTATAGTCTCTCTGGCCCAGTATCCAGTCTCGGACAGCGACCCATACCGGAGCTTCAGGGAGAGTGTACAGAACAGGGAAGTTACGGAATGATCCACCCCTGGCTCCCACTCCCAGCTTCTGGTAGTCAGAGGTTTAGGGCTCTTCAAAGCAGGGCAAAGGGCCGAGCTGATGACTGGGGACAGAGGGGGCCAAGCTTTCATCCCTGACATAACTCCTTTGGCCAGAGACTCCAAAGAGCTCTTCTGGTAAAATGCTGCCTATGTATGGCCTGTAGGGGAGAGAGACGTACATGTATATCATGAGCCAGATTATGATCCCTAGTACGCTAGTGTAAATCTCATTGCACTTGTATCAGTGAGCTCTCAAACAGGGCCTGCGTGCCTGTGTGTGGAGCAGGAGGAGGGAGTTCTGTACGGCACAGTGTGTGTAGCAGGCAGGGCACTTGTGAAGCAGAAAACAAACACTATTTTCCGGGGTTTCTTCCCAGCTTTCTGAATGACATACCCTCCCTGGCAGCTATAGAAACAGGAGGCACAATGTGGACTCTAGACTGAGCAACGGCTTCTGAAATACCCACGTGTTTAACCTAGAGGGAGCTCTCTTACATGAAGAATAAGCTCGGTGGCTCAGCCTGCCTACACAGCTTTTACTCCATTCTTTGTGTGCTTTCAGCAAACCGCTTCCTAGTGTGTCACTGCTTTCCTTGGGGGTACGGAATGCCCACAGAATGTCACGAGGGGGCATCGCAGCTTGGCCTCATGAGGTTCCTGGGGTGGAAGGTGAAGTGGATTTTTTAATGACATTTTTTGCAGGTGCCCGATAAAGCCTCCCCTCCCAGATGAGTCACATCTGTTGAGATGCCAGACACTGTTCCCCGTTCCTCTGTTCTGGGGAAACCCTGACTGGAGAGCAGGTGCTAAATCCCAGTCCATGTGGGACTGGCAGGAGGAAGGGCTTCTCCTCTCTGGAAGACATTCTTGTTGGTTATTGACCAGGCCATTAACATGCTGATTCGTTAAGAAGATGTTAATACCCTGGTCCCCCTGTTCGGGATGTCTATATTGGAGCTGGCAGATGTAATTTCCAGTTTAAGGAGACATAATGGGGCTAGCTCTGATTGAGAGAGCTTGCTAAACATTGACGCATAGCCATGGTGGTGCAGGTGGTGGGATGGGCAAGCCGTCACAAGCATGCACCCGTCTGAGGCCCTGGGAACATGCTCGGTGGCTAGCCCAACCTTCTGTTTGTGCCGCTGAGACGACACTTCTATTTTAGTGCTCTAGCCAGCTCAGAGTTAGCCCAGGGATGTTTAATGAGTTGGGAATTATGCCTCCAGCTCCAGTGTAGACATACCATGAGCAGCCCCCTTTGGGTTTTCTTCTCTTGAATGCCCCGGGTATGTCCTCATATGCCTGTGGATAGATCCAGCCTCATAAATTCCAAGCAAAGATGTTTCAGGTGTAAATCGTAGAAGTGTAGGCTGGAAGGGACCTCAAGAAATCATCAAGTCCAGCCCCCTTGCTCTGTGGCAGGGCCACATAAACCTACCCTATCCCTGACAGGTGATTGTCCCACCTGTCCTTACAAGGATTCTGCAGCCTCCCTTGGAAGCCTATTCCAGTGCTTAACCACCCCGAGTAAGAGAGTTTTTCCTAGTATCTAACCTAAATCTCGCTTGCTGCAGATTAGGCCCATCACTTCTTGTGCTACCTTCAGTGGACAGCAGAGAACAAAAGATCACCCCCCTCTTTATAAAAGCCCTTCAAATATTTGAAGACTGTTATCAGACCCCCCTCCATCTTCTTTTCTCAAGACTAAACGTGTCCAGTTTTTTTAACCTTTCCTCGTAGGTCAGGTTTTCTAAACTTTTTATCATTTCCGATGCTCTGCTCTGGACTCTCTCCAGTTTGTCCACATCTTTCCTGAAGCCTGGCACTCAGTGCTCCAGCTGAGGCCTCGCCAGTGCCGAGTAGAGTGGGACAGTTACCTCCCACGTTTTACATACAACACTCCGCTTAATGCACCCAGAATTATATTAGCCTCTTTTGCAGCTGCATCGCATAGTGGATCACAAATTGAATATGCATCAACAATAGCCCCCAGATCATTTGCAGCACTACTGCCTCCTAGCCAATTATTCCCCATTTTGTAGTTATGCATTTGAGTTTTTCCTTCCTAAGTGAGCTACTTTGCACATGTCTTTATTGGGTTTCATGTTGTTGAATTCAGACCAATGCTCCAGGTTGCCAAGGTTGTTTTGAACTCCAGTCCTGTCCTTCAAAGTGCTTGAAACACCTCCCACCTTGGTGTCAGCTGCCAGTTTTGTAAGCATACTCTCCACTCCGTTATCCACGTCATTACTGAAAATAATGGCTAATGCTGGAGCCAGGACTGACCCCTGCAGGGCCCCACTAGATATGTCCTCCCAGTTGACCGCGAACCGTTGATAGCTACTCTCTGAGTATGGTCTTTCAACCAGTTTTGCGCCCACCTTAGGGTTATTTCATCTAGACCATATTTCCCTAGTTTGCTTATGAGAATGTCATGTCGGATTGTGTCAATGGCCTTGGTAAAACCAAGATATATCACGTCTATCGCTTTCCCCCATTCATTATGGCAGTAAACTTGTCAAAGACGGAAATTAAGTTGGTTTGGCACGATTTGTTCTTGACAAATCCCTGCTGGCTATTCCTTTGTAGCTGTATTATCCTCCAGGTGCTTACAAACTGATGGTTTAATAATTTATTCCAGTATTTTTCCAGGTATTGAATTAGGCTGATTAATTTATAATTCCCCAGATCCTCTTTGTTCCTCTTTTTAAAGACAGGTGCTGTGTATTCCCTTCTCCAGGCCTCTGGGACCTCACCAGGAGTTCTCAGAGAAAGTTGCAAATGGTTCCAAGGTTGCTTCAGCTAGTTCCTTACGTACCCTAGGTTGAATTTCATCAGACCCTGACAACCTGAATACATCTAATTTCCTATTTTGACTTGCATTCCTTCCCCCTTGTTCAGATTGTGTTGAGTATCTGGTCTCCATTAACCTTTTTTGTGAAGACTGAAGCAAAATAAGCAAAAACGGGGGAGGGTTAGCTCAGGGGTTTGAGCATTGGCCTGCTAAACCCAGGGTTGTGAGTTTAATTCTTGAGGGAGCCATTTAGGGGTCTGGGGCAAAAATCTGTCTGGGGATTGGCCCTGCTTTGAGCAGGGGGTTGGATTAGATGACCTCCCGAGGTCCCTTCCAACCCTGATATTCTATGATGTCATCAGTTATTAGCTCTCCTTCCCCACTAAGTAGAGGACCTACACTTTCCTTCATTTTTCTCTTGCTCCTAATGCAGGGGTCGGCAGCCTTTCAGAAGTGCTGGGCCAAATCTTCATTTAGTCACTCTAAGTTAAGGTTTCACGTGCCAGTCATACATTTTAATGTTTTTAGACGGTTTCTTTCTATAACTCTATAATATATAACTGAACTATTGTTGTATGTAAAGTAAATAAGGTTTATAAAATGTTTAAGAAGCTTCGTTCAAAATTAAATTAAAATGCAGAGCCCCCCAGACCAGTGGCCAGGGCCCGGGCAGTGTGAGTGCCACTGAAAATCATCTCGCGTGCCGCCTTCGGCACCCGTGCCATAAGTTGCCTTCCCCTGTCCTAATGTATTTAAAGAACCTCTTTTTATTCCCTTTTGTGTCCCTTGCTAGGTGCATTCTGTGCTTTAGCCGTTCTGATTTTGTCTCTACATGCTCGTGCTATTCTTTTGTGCTCTTCTCTAGCAATTGGTCCATGTTGACACTTTTTATAGGCTTCCTTTCTGATTTTCAGGTCATGAAACAGCTTCTGACAGCCAAATTGGCCTCTGACCATTCTTCTTATCTTTCCTTCTCATTGGGGTAGTTTGCAGTTGTGCCTTTAACATTGTCCCCTTAAGGAACTGCCAGCTCTCCTCACTCCTTGATCCATTAGATTTTCTTCTCATGGGAACCTTACCTACTAGTTCTGAGTCTGTTAAAAGGAACAGATGGTTCCTTTCCTGGGGGCTGGGTGGCATCCCAGGGTGGGTGTTAGGGCTGATGGGCTCACCGAAGGCATGAGGAAGGCCTCAGAGGCAGAGATGGGTCTGATCCAGACCCTCAGCTTAGCTCTTCAAGAAAGTTTGGATCTGGATCTGAAAGCCACAGTTGGCTCCTCTCTCTCTGAAGAGCTAAATTGGAACCTCAGACCTAACCTTCTTTGGCCTCGGGGAAGACAGAGTCTAAACTGCGTGAGATATTAGCGGGAGGCGTGTGGGAGATGAGAGGAGGCCACCTGTGCTGTGGGTAGATTAAAGTTCTGTCTCCACAGGCTGTGAATTCAGCACTGCACCTTCACCCCAAGTTCAGACAGAGGAGGCTGGGGGTAGGGGATTGAGGTGGCATTTAACAGAACATTCTTGCCCTTAAAGGGGCCTGAATTATTTCTGTAGGCCCATAAAGCGCCCTACCCTGAATAATGTACCAGCTGGGATGGCATTGCAGGCAGGGGCAGCAGGTTTGTAGAAGTTTTGGTGGTCCCCAGAACTCTCCCTCCCCCGCAAACTCCCCTTGCACCGGCCTAAGGCTCTGGGAGGGCATTTGGGTGGGGGAGTGGGTCTGGGGTGCAGGCTCTGGGCTGGGGCAGGGGATCGGGGTGCAGGAGGGGTGCAAGGTGCAGACTCTGAGAGGGAGTTTGGGTGCAGGGGGTGTGAGGGGTCAGGCTCTGGGAGGGAGTTTGGTGGGGAGAGTGTCTGGGCTGGGGCAGGGGTGGGGGTGCAGGAGGGGTGGGGTGCAGGCTCTGGGAGGGAGTTTGGGGGTAGAGAGGGTGGTGGGGGTGCAGGAGGAAATTGGGGGGCCAGAGGGGGTGTGTGGTTGCAGGCTCTGGATGTGGATGGGGGGTTTGGTGTTACCTGGGGCACTCCCTCCGGCAGCGGCTCCTAGGCAGGGCAGGCCAGGGGGTCTCCACGCACTGCTGTCCCCAGGCACGCCCCCCCCCCCGCATCTTCCCAATGGCTGCAGGGGTGTTCAGGGCGGGGGCAGCGCGCAGCGGCACAGCCCCCCCCCCCGACACGTGTTGCAAGGACGTGCCGGCAGCCACATGGAACGAGCACACAGGAAGCCGCTCAGCCCCGCTGCGCTGCCGGTTGGCAGCAGGAGCCCTCTGGCTGTTTTGGGGCCGGGGGACGTGCGGGAGGGGCAGGAATATTCCTGGTGCCCGGGCACCACAGGCCCGTAGAAGTCACTGCCCATGCCTGCAGGTTAGGGTAAATTGTGAGGGCTGTGATTCCCCCTCGCGCCCCACCCTGTGAGCTCTTGAATCTTCTTCAGTCTCACCCTAGTGGGGGAGTGAGAGTTCGGGGCCTGGCTGTTACTCCTGGGAAATGGCAGGGGGTGGCAGAATGCCTGGAATTCTTGATACTGCTGGGCCATGTGCGGGCGCGGAGGTTGCCAGCCCCTTTCTCCCTATGCAGCACCCTGCGTCTGCTTCACCAGGGGCTTTGCCGCACGCTGTCGACCCACCAGGATTCTGGGATCATGATCTCAAATCATGAAAGCCCTCTGAGCAAACAGGCCTTCCTCAGGCCTGGCCGAAGCCTCACACTCTTGCTGGTACCTCTAAATGTGTGGCCGCCTCTCAAGTGCCCCCGTGCGGCAGCCCTGAAAGTGGCCCCTTGCCTCAGTTTCCCTCTTAGGTCCACAGTGACTCCATGGAATCTTGCCCTCTTGTCCAACAACAGTTTATTAACAAACATTATGCAGTTAGTCCATAACAAAAGTCCCAAAATAGAGTCCCTCTGACCCCAGTGCAAATAGTCCTTAAAATCGCATATCATCTTGGGCATTAACATAACACATACCCCATTCCAGCATCTTCCACCACACCCAGACTGTGTCAGTCCTCCTCGGTCCTTCTGCCAGGACAGCCCCCCAGCCTTTCCTCCTGGGGTGCACTCCTGCTCTGCCTGCTGGGAACCCTCACAGCCTCTTTCACTGTTCCTCCTGCTCCGGCTCTCCAGCAAGGAGACATCAGCTGGTCGGCCCCTCTCCTGCTCCCCCTTCCTTCAGCCCTCTTTGACCGTTGGCTCTGGCTCTCCAGCTGAGAGCCTGCAACCAACTCCCCTAGCTTCTGCTGCTGCTTTCAGCCCTCTCCAGCCAGGGGCGGCTCAATGTTTTTTGCTGCCCCAAGCACGGCAGTCAGGCAGCCTTCGGCGGCGTTTCTGCGGGAGGTCCACCAGTCACGCGGATTCGGCGGTGGTTCTGCGGGATCTGCCAGTCCCACGTGTTCATCATACCTGCCGCCAAACTGCTGCTGAAACCGCGCGGGACCGGCGGGCCTCCCGCAGAAACACCGCCGAAGGCTGCCTGCCTGCTGCCCTCACAGCAACCAGCAGGCCGCCCCCCGCGGCTTGCTGCGCTGGTGCCTGGAGCCGCCCCTGTCTCCAGCCCTGCCTCTCTGGCTGGGGGACCCGGCAAACTCCTCCAGCAGCTCTCCTGCCATCAGCCTTCTCCCAGGAACCACCACCACCATCAACCCTCTGCCTTTCCCTCTCCCCATCCAACTGACTGACTCATTGAACGGGCCAGCTACCCTGTTACAGTGACTTCCACCACAGTTCAAACCAAAGCTGCTGCTTATGTCTAACCCTCCCCAGCTCACCCTTCCTTCGGTCTTTTCTAAGCCGCTTGGCACAGTCTCACTTTCTTTAGCAGCTTTCTAACTTCTAAGAGGCTTAATAGTCAGGGAGATTGCGGGGGTTTCGCTCTCCCTCACACAGCCCTGGGCCCTAAGGAGTTTATTGTATTAAGCTGATTCCAGTTGATTGAGAGGAGCATGGGATGGAGTGGCGAAGGAGTCAGAGGAGGGGGAGTGGTCCCTTGCCCTGGCTTTTGCAATGTTATTTGTTAAGACCACAAGCCTTATGAGTGACCGAGTTCCCTGGAAACACTTCTCAGGGAACAGGGGAGAGGAATGACAAGGAGGCCACTGGAATTGCTGCCCCTTCGGCCCTGCTCTTTGGACACTGCTCTTTCCTCATTTCTCTCTCCCTGCGTGGACAACTGGATTTTGCTTAATTAAGTTTCTGTCCTGTCCCCTATATACTCTCTCCCCCGCCCCCAACACAAAATCATGGCTCAGAGTAAAAAAAATCGACTGATTTGTCAGGAGGGTGAGAAAAACAGAAAGACCAACGTTTCCGTAACAGAAAGACATCGGAGGCTGACAGAGCCCCCGTGGAGAGTTTTTATAGTGGAATTACTGAATTCATTCATCCTAATACCCTGACCCCTCTTTATGGCTTTTTGAGTGACCCTGTTAGCTCTGCTGCCCTCCACCGTGCGGGCTTCTTTAAAAGAGAGTGTGAGGTGGGTGAGGCTGGGAAAAGGGACTAAGGGGAGCGGGAGAGAGATGGAGAATGGCAGAGGATATTTTCCTGTGGCAGCTTTTTCCTTCAGTTTGAAAACTGAAGAGAGGAATGTGGGAGAGAAGGAACATGAGGGAGGATAAGAAGGTGAGTGGGGAAGAGAGACGGAGGGAGGAAGCGTAAAGAACTAAAACACAATTTTTAAAGAAACATACTGCAGGATTTTTTTTCATCCCTCCAAGTTGTGTTGTGGGATGGGGGAATGGGGTGAGAGGATTGTTAATTGAGCACCCAGAGGTTTTGAAATGCCAGTGTCCAGTTTGGTATGAAAAAACAACAGAAGAAAACGTCTGGGTGTTGGAATAGGAACAGCCTCTGAGAGCTGAGACCAGCAGAACCTTTCCTCAGGGCTGGTTCTTTTGGTCTCAAATCACCCACCTGGTAGTGAACCAGATAAAGCCAATTCCACCCCCTAGTCCATCGAGCTGGAGCAGTCTTCTCCGTTCCATGCTGGAAAATCACTTCTTGATCCTCCCTGTTAATTCCCCTCCTCCCCCTTCGTTGTGGAGTTTGGGAGGGAGATGCTAGGGGAAACTCCTTGCAAGGGCATGTTACCTGTACTTCTAAAGGGGCCAGATGACTGTTGAAGGACCAGCAGAGTGATCAGCTGTACCTGGATTTTGGGATGCAGCGAACGTCCCTGTTGATTAATAATGCAGCCTCCCCCTTTCTTCCTCCCCCATTCTCCCGTTCCTTTTTCTCCCTAAGAAAATGCCATGGGGTTGGATACAAGTAGCATGAAATTCAGTGCTGCAAGAACCTTCCCAATTGGGGTTTAATAAACAACCCATAACTCGAGTGGTTGGTTTTACAAGCATCCAATAACTCCAGCAAACCATAATATATCACTGGCTGTTTGGAGCTGCGTCCTGTGCACTCTCACTGGGCATTTCCGAAGCCCGAAGTACTACCTGGGCCATACTTCTACTGGTGGCCGACTGTACAAATATCCTAAAATTGTGGTGTCCATGGCGCCTTTCAGTAAAGCTCTGATTGGTTGGGTTGATGAATGAACCCAAGGTTGTGGCCGTGATTGGGCCTGGCTGATTATACTGAGGTGTGGTATTGTAGGGTCAGCTGTCCTCTACAACTGGTGAGGAAATGTGGGGGAAATGCTGCCTGCTTTCTCCCTGCATTTGTGTCTCAGTTCTGAGTTCGAGGTTCTCCAGACGTGTGCTGTTTGAAAGTCTCCAGTTCTAAGGCAACCTTCCTTTTAATATACACCCAAGTGCGCTGAGTCGGCTGTGTTCCATGGGGGTTCCCCTTCTCTGCCTGATACAGAATATCCCCCCTGGTGGTTTTGGCCTTGTACAGAAGCTTTCAGAAACACTGGTGGGTCTCTAGCTTGTCCAGAGAACTGGGCAGGGCTCCCTGTGGTGTGGAGCAAGCCCAAAGGTGCTGGCCAAAATTCCCTTGCGACAGGTCCTGCGGGACTTGCTGGGTTAGGAAGCAGGGATACGCGCTGTATGCTGTGTGGAGTGAACCATACTGGTGTAATGATGGAAGTGACAATTTGGATCATAAAACATCTGAGCTTCCTTGCTCCCGCCCCTCCCTGATCAGCCAATCAAAAGTACTTAGTATCAGAGGGGTAGCCGTGTTAGTCTGGATCTGTAAAAGCAGCAAAGAATCCTGTGGCACCTTGTAGACTAACAGACGTATTGGAGCATGAGCTTTCGTGGGTGAATACCCACTTTGTCGGATGCAAGATGATGAAGTGGGTATTCACCCACGAAAGCTCATGCTCCAAAACGTCTGTTAGTCTATAAGGTGCCACAGGATTCTTTGCTGCTTCAAAAGTACTTAAAACTCTGGGATGTTTGTTTCGTGCATCTTCACTGGCTGTTGAGGAGTTGATGGACATTTCTTGTAGCAGGGGTGTGATCTTTTTTATTTTAAGTGTATATAAAAGAGAGAAAATCCTAGAAAAATACCGACTTATGATAGTGACTCCATAGTGCTTCTTGTAGGAACATATACCGTGAAGGGGTTAGACTAGATGACCCTTGCAGTCCTTTCTAACCCTATGATTCTAAGGTGAGTGTGTCTCACATTTGTGGCAAGGGGGTGAGAAACACTGAGCAAACTCTTCTTATGCTGCACAAGACAGATCTTTTCTACCAGAAGAAACGACCAGACTGGAGGGAGTTTAGAGAAGAAAACGAGTGATCCAGGAGGTAGGGGAAGATTACAAGAGCTCAGTGCGTACAGCTTGGCAAAGTAACTACTAATGCAGGGCACAGTTGTTTACCTGAAGGGTGCAAGACCCTAAAAAGGATGGAGATTGTGTAGGGCTGTGGCAATGGGATACAATTAGGAGTGATGGGCTGGAATTAAGAGGAAGAAAACGAGGCTTAATCTGAGGGAAATCTCCCTGGCTGCTGAGATGTCTAACACTGATGTGGCTTCCCATGCGGTGAAAGCGTCATCTCTGGAGACATTGTAAAACCAGACCGGACAAAGTACTGGAAAATTTCTTGAAGAGACCAGTTCTGCACTAGCTAGAACATGGATTTACTAGCAGGTTGGCTTTTGTCTCTAACCTTTACGATTATGTGATACCTTGACTAAGTTTACAAAAAGGTCATTCCCTGCTTTTAAAAATGAGTGATTCCAGGTTAGACTTGGATCCCAGATGGAGACAGATCTCTCTGCCTTGTCAGGCAGAGGTGCCTTGCGTTGGAATTCTGAACTCTGGGCCAGATTTCCACCTCTACAACATTTTGAAAAGATCATTCCTTCTCTTCTTCCTTTGAGATACGTCCAGGTATGTCATACTCAGAGCCAGGTATCTTAAAACATTCATGCCTGGGTTTAAGAAAAAGCGGTAGATAATTTGATCCAAGGCTGTCCTTTTGTGGGAGCCTATAATTAGCAATTAAAGCATAAAAAATAGTTCCAACCAGTGACTTCTAAATAAATGCTTGTCACTGCTGATCAGAGTTAGTTTATTTCCATGCTTGTTTTCCTCAGTGCCTCTCTCTCTTTTTTCCTTTTTTTATAACTTACGGCTCTGTAAATGCTCGGCAGCTGTTAATATGATTCTGTCGATACGTTTCCCATGGTGATTTGGCTATATTTGGCGAGCGTGTGAAGAAATCACTCACTGGTTGGAAGGAGGCAAGACAAGCTGTCGATATCTAGGGAGAAATGCTAATAACCCTGCTGACAGATCATTCCTGGGAATCTCAAAGGGTTAAAAAAAAGACAAGAAAAGAGAAAAGGCCGTACTTCCTAGTGACAGGGCCCTGGCAGCCTGAAGGTGACTCATCAGGAGCTACAGACACCAGCTGTCATCTCCCACTCCTGTGCTTAACCACCTCATGTTAAAAAAGTACTTTGTTCTTATGCAATCAGACCTAGATTTGTTTGTTTTGAATTATTTACCAGTGAGAAGAACCTCCTGTAAATATCCATCATCATTCAGAAATAGGTGGACTCACGGAGTTCTGCTGCGATACTTCCACAAACACACAAGCAAATTCTGCTCTTTTACACCAGTGTAAACTGAGAACAACTCCAGAGAAGCCAGCTAAGTGACTTTGGATTTGCACCCATGTAAGTGAGAGGAGAACTTGGCCACACGCATACATGAGCATGCATGTTAGTATCATGTTCCAACTTGTGACTCTCTACCACGTTATATATACACCTGCTTACATATATTGTGGGTGAAAGCATCCCTGTACTTCTGGCTCCCTGCTACTCTTATTCCCACATGGCCTGCATGCTCACGCTGTGCCAGGAACTGCGTGTATGCACAAACTCATTCCTCACTCCCTAGATCCCTTTCTGAACAGTATTAACCCCTTTTAGACTCCAGGGGATGTGTTTTTGTTAATTATTAAATCAAGGGAAAAGTTCAGTCTGGCAGTTCTTCATTCTGTTCTTTGCACATGTGTAACTTCCATTGACGTCAAGAGCTCTGTGGTATTTTGCAGTCCCTAACAACCTGATCCTGCAGCCACTGAAGTAAATGCTAAGACTCTCATTGACTTCAGTGGGCATTAGATTAGGCCAGGGGTAGTCAATAGACAAACCGCCAAATCCAGACCGCCAGAGGCTTTTGAACAGACCCTGAAATCTTTTTATTTACTTATTATTATCATTATTGTTGTTACTTTTTTATATTATTTTCTCTAGAGTCTGGACCTTGACTATCCCTCGAGCAAGAAATTTGGACCTTGACAAAAAATAATCGACTAGCCCTGGATTAGGCCCTAAATGCATAGTTGGTCACTGTGAGGTTATGACAGGCAAATATTACCCCACTGTTATCGCTACCAGAGTAATGGATCTAGCTGTCCTAGGTATTTCTAGGCTTCCCAGCGTCACTGTAGTGTGCACATCTCAGGTACCTACTGGGCACATTGGGCATGGCCCAATACCTTGCCTCTTCCCTTCTCTTTATGGGCTGAGCTCAGAGACCACAGTTGTCAACATACTTAAAATCATTGATATTTGCGCTTTAACTCCTCCTTCTCGCCTTGGCTGTGCTCTGGGGTAATGTGGCTTGACTCCGGTATCTGTATTACCAGCTAATTATATGCAATTTATAATTTGTCTGCTCTTTACTTGTTACCAGACAATCCCATGGATTGTCAATAAATGAGCTCGCCTTCCAAACAGCCTGGATGCAGAGAGCGATGAGGCTGACTGGTGCAAGTCCCACATTTATACAAATTCGTGACAACAAAGAAAGATAATACCCTAAAAAAAGGTCTTTAACATGAAATGAACATAGTTCTGTAGACAGGTTTTCTTGCCTAGATTCGCTTCCAGATACACAGAAGCACAAAGAGAGGATTCAAGATTGTTGGAGGCTGAAAGATCAGAGTACCGTGTTTAAACATTTAGGGGCCAATTCTCATTTAAACTAAGACCCCTTTGGACCACTCTGGCAATGGAAATAGACGTTAAAATGGGCTGAAACAGCCCAATTGAAAATGCCCTCTGTGCATAGGTCCCTCCCTGGCCAGTGTGGAGGTCCCAGCTGTAGCATTCCCAGTCCCCCGGCACTGCAGGAGTGTGGCCAGAGGGCACTGCACAGTGACTAGTCTCTGCTTCCCATGGGGAACAGAGCAACCTCGGGGCTGTTCATAGTTAAACTAGGGTCTTAGCTGCCCCAGAGTACAAGGAACGCAAAGGTGTCTCCAAGCCCCCCCACATGTTCTGTTCCTGCCCCAGCACAGATTAATTTCAGCCTCCTTTTTGTGTGTGTGTCTCTGGGGGCCAGCTATCTCCCTGTGTGGGTGTAGCTGTCGTTGATGGGTACAGGGAGTTATGGGAACACAGGGAGAGTGAAAGTGAGTCCTTGATCGGAACCAATGATACCATCTCCCAAACTTCCTCCAGTTCTTCCACTCAAAGTCTCAGCAGAAACACTAAAAAAAAAAAAAAGATAGAAGCAAATGATGGTCTAACATCTAGCTGCCTGCAGGCTCTGTGAGGCCTTTCTGGCTCTCTCTAGGCCCCAGTCTGTTTAGAGCATAAGCACTTTGGGGCAGGGTCTTTGGGTGAAGTTTTGCTCACTTACAGAGGAGTCTAGGTTGGTGTCTACACTTAAAATGCTACAGTGGCCCAGCTGTGCCACTGTAATGCTTCAGTGTAGACACTTGCTACAGCGACAGGAGGGGTTCTCCTGTCGCGGTAGGTACTCCCCCTGCCTGACGGGTGGTAGCTAGGTTGAAGGAAGAATTCTCCTGTGGGCCTACTGCTGGCTATGCCGGGGGTTAGGTTGGCTTAACTGCATCGCGCTGGGTGTGGATTTTTCACATCCCTCAGAGAGGTAGCTACGCTGATGTAACTTTCCCATGTAGACCAGCCCTGATTTACCAGCAGCTGTCGAAGGTGTAAATTGCACCAAGTGAGGCCAGCTCTACAGTAAACTGTTAGGTTGACCCAGCCACGTTGCTTAGCAGTGTAAAAAATTACATACCCCTGAGCGACGTTGTTAAGCCCCCTTTGTGGACAGAATTCTTCTGCTGAACTGGCTACCGCCTCCCAGGGAGGTGCGATAGGAGAACCCCTCCCATCACTGGTGAGTGTCTACACTGAAGCACTACAGAGGTTCGGTCGCAGCTGTGTGGCTGTAGCGGTTTAAGTGTAGATGGTGCCTTAGATTAATTTCAGAACCGCTCCGTCTTCATTCGTGTCTGCAAAATGCCTGCTGCACTGCTGATTGTCGTAAAGTAATGTTTGCTTCAAATCAGGGTAACAATCTTCCATATTTACCCTAACATTATATAGACATACAAACCCTGTCACAATATTTTAAATAAAACCATGTGATCATTCTTAATATAAAATGAGACCTCATTGGTTAGCACCATGTTAGCCCTATAGAACACGCGGAGACAGAATAAAGCCTGCATGTTTCAGTACATACCTAGAGAGGTGCTGTCTGAGCACAGAGTTGGGCATGATGGATTCCTGAGTTGTTATCCCACCTCTAACACTGACTCTCCTTGTGGCCTTTGGTGGGTCATTTAATGTCTCTGTGGCTCAGTTTCTTCATCTGTAACAGATCCCCATCATGTAATATCTGGCCGCACATAAAACAACATAGTAAAATACACACTATTCACTAACATCCAACTAAAGCTTTGTTTTGCCATTGACTTCAGTGCAGCCAGGTATTGGTCCTCAGGGAAGAGTTCGAATCCTGGGTTAAGCTGTAAACATAACCCGCACCCTTTAACTTGGGCAAAAGCCTGAGCGCAGAGATCAGCCTGTCGCCATGTCCTGAGTGCCCACAGACTTGGGCTGCATCAATCCACTTGGCAGGACCCGAACATCAGACCTGGAGGCACTTGACATTCAGATCGAGGGCCTGTTAGCGTGAGCATCCCAGCTGATCCCAACTCCTCATCAGCCTGACCATGGATTTTCTCCCATTTGCAGCTGCATAAGATGACGGGCCAGGCCTGTCAACCAGGCTCCTCCCACCTGGGGGTCACTTTTCCTCAGAGCATAGTTTCAGAATAATGGTGTTTTTTCCGCTCATGCTTTTGAATTCCCAACGGGGCCGTTTCCATCTAGCACGCCAGGCCTGCAGCGAGGGGCCTGGGAGAGGGTTCCTTGCTGTGCTGTCTGTGGCTGGCCCTCCCTGCCCCAGGCTGGCCCCCGTGGTGACAAAGCCTGCCATGAAGAGCCAGGGCCGCAGGCCTGGAAGCAGCAACGTCCAGCCCTTCCGTCTTCCACTCACCCGAGGGAATTCCCAGACTGAACCCCGACACTGGAGATGCCTTCTCTTGGGGTCCCAGTGAGTCCCCAACCTCCTTCGCCTTTCTTCTGTGGATGGGGCCAGCAGGGATCATTAATGGCTAGACAACTGTCCCAGGGCCCGTCAGATCTCTCCTGATGGGCTTCAGCACTCTGACCAAATACCCACAACTTCTCCCCCGCCACATCTGTGGCCCACAGCAAGATGCCAGGAGCCCCTCTCAACTGTCTGGAGCCCCTCCACTGGATCCTTCTCTGGAAAAACGGACGTTCAAACACCTGTCTACAAGAGATTCTCTGAAGGACCCTGATCTCTTAAATGGTGGCTCATGGAATTGGACACAGATCATATGCCCTCAGAGACCTAGAGAAACACCTCTCTTCCTAGGCCTAAAAAGGGTTCCATGTTAGATTCTGTGTTAGATTCTGTCTATCTGATTACACTGCACAAAAATAATATCAAAGAATCAAATCCTGGCAGTCCAGGAACCAAATGGCAAGGGGAGACATTCATCCTCCTCTCCAGAGACATCTAATTCAACATACATCAAAAAGAGAGCAGGAAAAGCGCTGCAAAAACCAGGAAATAAAGATCATGTTCAACTTCCTCTGAAGAAGTAAAGTTATTGGACTCCAGCCTAGAGGAACCAGAAGCAGAAACTCAGGAGTGGCTTTATCCTACAGTTAAATGTGACACCATGAAAGGTAAGGTCTGGCAGATTCTAGGTGTCCAGCTTGAACCAGATGAGGAGAGTCAGGAGTGGAAGCTTAGCAGGATCCTCCAAAAGCGTCTTATGTCATTCTCCACAGAAGAGCTTGGTACCCCCATCATACCCCAGGGAACGTGATAAAATCACTGGGGAAGCCTGACTCAGTAAGTAAAGGGCTCTCCAGACTTGCTTTGTGCAGTCCTGGAATTGAAGACAGCCTGTCATCCTTTCTGGTGGCTTCCTCCTGATGATGGACACTTCAGCTACAGGTTACAGCAGCCCAGAGGCCATGTCTCTCTTGAGCTGGGTGGAAAAGAACTTGGCCTTCATTTGGGTACTTCATGTCAAGAGAAAGCTTGACTCGACTTCAGATTGGCTGAGCAGACAAGATCAGCATCTAGCAGAGGGAGTGGGACCGTTGATCCTGGATTTCAGACCTTCCATGGTAGACTTCTTTGTAACAAAGAGGAACGGTGGGGTCAGCTGTTTTTCTTCAGACACAAAAATCAGGGAGCTCTGGCCTGGGGCTTCCTGTCTCAACCCTGACCTCCTCCTCCCCATCCCACCCAGAGCTCTATATGTTTTTTCTTCTTTTTTCTGTGCTCTCTCAAGCAGTCAGACAGGAGAAGATGCTCATAATCCCACTAGCCCCATCCTGATCACAGAAGCCCCAATTCTTTGACCTGATTACCGTGGCCTCCCAACCTCCTCTCTGCCTACTGAATTGAAAGACCCAACAAGGGTCCCTGAGCCACCTGGGCTCAAGGAGACTGGCTTATGGCCTGGAAGTTAAGAAGAGACTGCGACTGTAACAAGACTATTCCTCTCCAGAAATAGGCTTTCTACCGGCTCTCAGAAAAAATCCTCAACCGGTGAGTGCAGATGGAGTTGAGATGATTCAGGTATCCATATGGCGAGAAGAAAATAAAGAGCAGGTCAGCCAAATGTAGTCATGTTTTTCCCCAGCAAATTCGCGTTTTGATTAAAAGACCACACACTTTGCATACACATCTCACGCCCAGCAGCAGATGTTGCTGGGCTGACCACCACCAGAAGACATTCCCTTTTGCTCTCATATACAGAGACTGTTATGGATTGGGACATGCAGTATCCTCTGGAGACCCACATGGATGTCCCGGTCTAAGCCTAAATGAATACAGCAAAGTCACTGAGAAAAGCTTTTGCACAGCTTCTACGGTCAAAGGCAAAAGAGGACCAGCATTTTCTCTAGTACGATCTGTGTAAAGGAAGAGCACAAGGCAGAAGCACAGGGTTCTCCTGCTTGAATAAAGGCTCATCAGACTGAGAATACAGGCACTTTGTGAGCAGAGGAGCCGTTCACTGCCTATGAGGAAATCTGCAAAGTGGAGTCTTGGTCTTCAGTGGGTACAATCTCAGACATTACAGAGTGGATGTTCAGGTGGAAAAAGGTGCTTTGGCCACTGAGCCTATCGGAGAATTCAGGAGCAGTTAAGGATACAAAATCACTTGCATAACTGCGAAACCCCTTAACAAAGGATGGGAAAAGCCCCTCCATAAGGCAGTAGACATGAATCTGTCAGTCCCACTGCATGCTTTGCCCCATTGAGAAGCATCACCTCTATATTTGTCAGGCCTGAGCCTCAGCTAGGTCCAATCTGGACCAGGCACTGGGAAAGGAGAAATCTTGCACTGTCTGGGTTCTTTGAAAAGGGTCAGAGCTGCAGGCCACCCGCAGAGTGATGGTACGGCCGCCAAACAGCCTCACTGTCTCCATGAAGTCCTGCCGTGTCCATTGAACTGGAGGGAGGAGAGAATAGAAGCCTGAAAAAGGAGAGCCCTCTGGGATAATGAGTAACTGCTCCGTGCCATCTCTGAGGTCTCTTTAGGGTGAAAAAGTTTTAATCTGTCAAGTGGTCTTGTGTACCTATTCCAGGGTCTGCAGTCAAGTCAACAGTTCCTCGTGGGCTGTGGTATCAAAGGATGCTGACTGATCTAAAGGATCAGCGTGATGCTTCATCCTTATCCACTGCCAAGAGGAAATAATCAGCCAGTGTGTACCCAATGCAGTCTCCGTTCCTTACCCGACTGTCGAGGCTCTTGTGCTGTGCATTGGTACAGTGGTGCCTGGGCACCCAAACCATAAGTAAGACTGAGAGGTTTAGGTCAGGTTTAAACAAAGGCCTCCAGCTTTCAGAGTCTGGATTTAGTCGTCCCCCCCCCCGCCCCTTGCCTGTGTGGTCTCCTTTGGACCTTTCCATTTCTCCGTGTGTCAAGGTCTTGCTGTTTCACAGACACAGAATCTAGAGTGTCGGGTTAACTTTAAGAACTGTGAAATAACAAGTCGGAATCTGTGAGAACCAAATGGCCCACTCAGATGCCGTGCTGCTTTTCTAAACGAGTTTAGAAATTTAAAGGCAGGACCAGCAGTCAGTATCCCAGAAGTTTTTATTTGGATTTAGGTCAGTACACAGGCATATGGTCAAATCAAAGACGAGGGGAGGCAGCTCACCAGAAAGAGGAGGAAAAAAAAGAAGAGCACGAATGAAGAGTGCGTAGAGTGGGAGTGGTACGGGGTTAAATCGTACAACTAGAGATCTGGGGGCATACATGTCAATGGGTAATGACTTTGGCTCTGTCCCTGCCCTGGGAGCTGTGCAGGTGGGCCTGTCTGCCGCATGGAGACTCATTGTGTCTGCCCGGGGATGCTGCAGTCCTTCATCCCTGTCACACTTGCCTTTTAGCCACTGGGGAGGCCAGGAGAAGCCAGCATCCTGGCTTCAGGTAGCCTAGGAGAGCCAGAGACCTTGAAATTGCCACTTCAATGAACAGCTGTGGTGTGAGTGGGCCATCAGTTGGAGGGAGGAGAAGGCTGCCAGACTTTTAAAGCATCACACGCTTGGTCTTCCAAGAGGTACAATGTTACGATGAAGCGCGGGAATAGAGTTCCCTTTAAACACTTTTGGAAGGGTCCTTTTTGCTGAATAAAATGTAATACTGAGCACCTATGGATTGTGTGGCTACATGGTCGTTTGTACTTCTGCCAACGGGCCCCATGTGTAATACAATCCCAGATGGGCATACAAACACACTCCCTCATACTGTACCCAAGCAGGGCGAGCGCCCTGTCAATGGATAGCCTGGCTCTGTCTACTTCTCCCAGGGTATTGTGTTGCCTACATGAGTTTTTATTGAAAAGCTTACTTGGGTGAGAAATCGTACTGATTTACAGATCAAATGGCCTTGTCTGCTTTAATCATGCTGGGTCAAATCTTGCATCCCAGATGTGGGTACGCTAGCCTCAAATGGCATCATTGTCAGTGCAGTTCCACTGTGCGGGGTGCGAGGTGGTCAGGGGACTCCAGCAGGATCAGTACCTCTGGCGTACCACAAAGCACAGCTCTGCAGGGGGCTGCCTGTGCCCCAGTAGGGCATGGGGGTGAGCTAATGGACACATGAGTATGTACGTCCACTGGCCATACACCCCACCCTGTGAGGAGGTGGAAGAGTCCAGCAGCTGTCGGGGCTATTAAACACCAAGACTGCAATAGCAGCAGCTCCGTGACCTTAGCTGGGGGATTCCTTGGTGCCCTGTGGCACGCACCAGGTTTTCTACCTTGAAGGCATCATCCTTCTCCCTTCCAGCCGTCCCTGAGTGTTCAGATCCCTAAATCCTTCCCACCTGGGGTGCACTTGTGCAGTTATAGGGAGGGTGAGCTGGCACCTGCCACAGCTGCCTCTGCTCACCCTTTTGCCATGTTTGTTGATATCCTCATTGTTCTATTAGCGTTTCAGTGTTTTTTAGCAATCACAGTGATAAACAGAGCCAGAACGGTGCCCTGCAGGCACCACTATCCCTCCGCTTTTAAGTGCCGTTCCAGTGCCCGTGCTTGAGAGCATCTCCAGATGTGTGCTGGTCGGAAGGCCTGCAATTCCGTCCTCAACGTGTGGCACCTCCCGAGGCTGCGGTCCAGGGGAACAGGTGGGCAGCAGGGCAGGAAGTTCTACTTCTTCTCTTTCTCTTCAGATAAAGAGGGCTGGAAAGTATAAATTCTATTGAGATTAAGTTATAATTTAAGGCAGTGAACATGTGCTCTGCTGGCGGCTATAAAGATTCAAATCATAAAGTTTTACAGTGGAACGGTTTCTGTAAAAGCATCATTAGAAAGTGGGAACTGTGCCTTTAATCCTTATGACATATGGGGCTGCCTGGTTTGTTTTGGTTTCAGTGGCATTTGGTGAGTGTGTGTCTTTGTAATTAAAGTCAGACCTTCCTCCTCCTCCTCGCCCTTGTTATTCACGTTCCTTGAGAAGGGCTAGGGATGCATCAGAGCTTTCTCTTTTCATCCCTTCCCAGCCAGAGATTTGGAGCTTCTGTTGTGGGCTGTTACAATAACTTGATGTTTGCTTAATTTTTATTTTACACCTTCAGCCCTGCCAGTTTCTTTGCTCCAGGCTGTGGGCACCTTCCTGCGTTTTGGGGCCTTTTCTTCCAAAAGTTCAGATTTCACTCAGATCGATGGAGAAGGGAACTCTTCTGTGCGTGCATGTTGTTGTCGTCTTAAGGGCAGCATTTGTATGGTGCACAAGGCAGTGTATGCATGGGAGGGAGTGTCCCACCCTGCTCTGGCGATGGCTGTTTCTCTCTTGAAACCAGAGATTGGGGAACCATTAGGCATTTGCAACTGTGACTCTTGTAAATACCAAAGGGGGGGAGGGATTAGTGCGCACCAAAGGGTATAGCAATGGGATGGAGTCAGGAGAAATTTAGGCTCAGCTATAACTATGAGGAGCACATAATAAATGCTTACATACAATATTTAGAACTGGAGTAGTCAATAGGCAGACCGTGGGCCAAATCCGGACCGCCAGACGCTTTTGAATGGACCCCCAAATCTTTTTATGTACTTATTATTATCATTGCTGTTGTTATTTTTATTATTTACTCTGGAGTCTGGACCTAGACTGTACCTTGACCAAGAACTTTGGACCTTGACAAAAAATAATTGACTACCCCTGCGAAATAGTTAACAATGTTGCCTTTTCAAATATCATCTTTAGGTTTTAGCGTCAACACTCCATTAGGGTAAACGGACCAGTTCAGACCTCCCTGAGCTGCTGTTTCAGGCTGTCCATAGGCTCTGGAAGATGACGCTGCTCTGGTTACACTTGGTTCAATTTTCAAAGTTCTCTGTGTAAAATGATGGGCTAGAAACTTATTTTTCATGAAAGCTAAGGGCCTATGGGATAATTCTGTGGCAAGAGGTGAACTCTGTGGCGAAGTCTGTCTGTGGAGTTCTCAGGGAGCTATGTTCTGCTGAGTTCTCCAGTGCAACTTTATTGAAGTCGTTGGGTTTGCATGGGTGCCGTGCAACTGAGGGCAGGATTTAGTCTAGTCGAGAACTGGTGAATTTCACAGCACTGAGTGTGAGTCCTGGGATCTAGTGAGCATGGTAGCTGATAGCCTGTGGTTAATCCTGAATAAATAATAAATCTCATAGTTGGGGAGTAGGGAGTTCCATGACCATAATCCCAAGAATTACTATGGTGGAATAGAATTTTGTTCCCCTAGTTGGGGGTAGGGGGCTGTGTTTGGCAGTGATCAGTGCCATCTGCCGCTCCTAATGCACTTAGCCAGTTGTGTGATGCTGTATCCTGAAATGGAAGTGACTTCCCTGCCCTAGCTGGTGGCTGGCAAACCTGAAGTTTGGGTAATATTGGGTTATAGTGACTCTTGTGGCCATGTCACGTTCCTGGTTTCATATCCTCCCCTTGCAGAGACCGCAGATCAGCTTGGCTCAGCCTGGGCAGTGACAGTAACCCGTCATTATTGAACCTGTCCTTCTGGCTCTCCTGGGCAGTCACACATGCGTCTGGCTGGATTTGCAGGACTCAGCCATGGACAGCCCGGGCCCCACTTACTCAGAGGAACGGATCGATAGCAGAGGCGGGTGATAGATGAGGAGAGTTAGATGGATAATCTGCTGAATTTACATGACCCAGGGTGGTCCGGGGAAGGCTGCAGCTTTGCTGGGAGACTTTCAATAGGAGACAGAAGTCTCCTTAGTTTCCAGCTGCTGACTGCATTTTAAAAACATTGCAGAGTCTGTTTGGGTGGGTGGGGGGAACTCTGCCAGTTGTGAGACAGAAAATAAAAAAGGCGTGTTTGCTGCCTCCAAGCCTATACTCCCCTCAAACTCCTTCTTCAGCAGCACAGAATAAACCAATAACTGACAGCGTTTAGCACGAAACTTCCCCAATGGGCGAGTTAGTCTATAATTTTCCATTATAGTGGATTGGTGTGATTTTTTGGGGTTTTTTTTGTTTCACTTTTGTTTAATCTTTCTCTGAAGCTTCTGGCACTGGCCAGTGTCACAAAGAGGATACTGGGCTAAATGGACTTCAGGTCTGACCCAGTCCAGCAATTCTCATATTCCAAAGTGGTGGCCTCCCTAGCAGGGCGGCCTCTCTCAGCATTGCCTGCTCTGAGTTAGGTGTTTGTAACTATTTCTATGAAGTTCCAAGACACAGCAAGGTCAGATTCATTTCCAGATGTTGGTTTTGTAAAAATAAATAAATAAATAAAATGTTTACAAAACCCGAGAAGAGAGAGAATTCTGTAATTTAAAATAAATGCATAAATAAGTCCTATAGAAATCCACTTTTTTTATTATTTTTTTAAAGAACCCTTCCCTGAATCCCTACAATGTAAGGAATTCAAACACTACAGCCTTAACCCTCTGCAAAGTCAAATTGACTAGAAAGTGACTTGAAAGAAAGTGAAACCAACTAAATTATTTTCAGTGTCCATACTGAGAAAAATGCAAAAACCAAAAACATGCACCCCTCTGAGCCCCCCCTTCCCCCTCCCAAACCCCCAAACTCAGCAGCATTAGTAATGTAAAGAAACATAAATTTTCAAAAATCTTTCAGGTGCCGTAAACTCAGACATTACTAGGAACAGCGGTGAGGAGATATATATTTTTTTTTAACCAGACTGTGTCCCTTTAAGCCTGCCCTATGTTCTATTATTTTACTCACCGAGGCTTTGCGCCTGCAATAAGATCTCTACAAGCACACCCTTGCATGAGAAGAATCCCAGTGGGGGTCTGTGCTGGCACAAGGATGCCCCTTTCCCCCAATGAGGGGGTATTGTGCACTGCCCTAGCGGAAGTCACGGATCTACAAATTTTCTGGCAATTCTAGTGCTGGTGGAGGAGCTCAAGGACTGCTGCTACGAGCAATCTCTGTGCAGGTTTTTTGTAATGGATGTAATACATACATGAATGATAGATAGTGTCCAGTGATTGGTTATTGTCTCAGCTCTAGGCCATGCTGACAAGAAGGGCCCTGGGATATCCACATGCATCACATCTGATATTTTAAAGCCAAGCACAAAATTCTGTGTTCTACATTCATGTACAATAACCCTTGACTTCAGTGGGATTTTTGTTCCCTGCTTTAGGGCTGAGTTAAGTGTCTCAGGATTTGGCCTTAAACGGGTATGATTGTCATATTGAGAAGTAAACAGCTGGACTTGCCTTAGGCAATGGTGTTGGTTAGGATGAAATCTCTGCGGCTGGGGTTTGGGGTTTGGGGGTTTTTGTGGCATTCTGAAGACGTGGAAAGGGTAGGGTCAGCATTAGGAAGCCCATGGTTGTTCTTCAGCTCCTGTCTGTTTGCTGTTTCATTGCAAATCTTTATATCGTATACGGTCTTGTCTACGCACACAACACTTGTGCTGCTTTAACTACACTGGCATAGCAAAAGTGGGAAAGCCCCCTTCCCTTCCCCCCCCCCCCCCGCATTATGGAGGCAGTTATACTGGTATAAAGATGCTTAACATATGTACGGGAGGAACAGTAAACCATACTGGTATCAGGCACCTTTCTGTTCAGTAACCTGTCACCCTCTTAGCCAAAGTAGTTACACCAGTACAAAAACTGTTTGTAGACTAGGCCTAGGTTTGAATCGGCTTCAGTGCTCTTTTTTTTTTTCCTTTCGGGGGAGGGGGGTGACGTGTCAGTGCCAGAGCCCCTAAGAACCTAGAACAACAAACCAATGTGTGAAGGGCAGCATTCAAATGAGCATGTGCGCTCAGGCACTCGAGAGCAGCCCTGTGAATGCAACCCAGTGTGGCAGCCCTGTGCTCAGACGAAACCCTGTAGTACCGAACCAGCCGGTGCAGGGAAGCATAACAGGAAACCGAATGGTGAGCCTGTCTTGCATAGGAAGAGAGGCTGAAAAAATCGGGACTGTTACCTTCCAAAGGAGACGACCAAGAGGGGACAGGAGAGCGGTTTGTAAAATAATGACTCACCAAGAGGAGATCACAAGAACAAGGAGACGCTCAATGAAATCGTACAGTGGCAAATTCAGAACAGAGAAGAGGAAATATTTTTTCGCTCAGTGGCTGATTAGACTGGGGAACTCATTGCCATGGTGTGTTGCTGAGGCCAAGAGTCAAAGAAGAATTGGCTGTTTATATGGATAACAAGACTATCCAGAGTTGCTATAGTTAATGCAAACAAGGAGCACTGGAAGGGATAAAAACTTCATGCTTCAGGGCTTAAACCAGTCTCTGGTAGGGATTACAATGAGACCTTGGCTGGGGGCAGATTTATATCTGCTTTCTGGGGGTCTCTTATACCTTCCTCTGAAGCATCTTGTGCTGGTCACTGCCGGAGGCCAGGGCCGCCCGGGGGGGGGGGGGGCCAGGGGGGCAATTTGCCCCAGGCCCCGAGCCCCACAGGGGCCCCCACCAGAGTTTTTCGGGGGCCCCGGAGCGGGGTCCCTCACTCGCTCCGAGGGGCCCGGCAAACTCTTGCGCGGCCGGGCGCAGGAGCTGCTTCTGCTCCCGGTCTTCGCCGGCGGGGGGTCCTTCCGCTCCGGGGCGGAACGACCCCCCGCTGGCGAATTACCGCTGAAGACGGAGCGGGACCCGCCGCCGAAGCGCAGCCCGGTCTTCGGCGGTAATTCGGCGGCGGGGGGCCCTTCCGTTCCGGGACCCGCGCCGAAGTGCCCCGAAGACCCGCGGCGGGGATCCCCCCGCCGCAGAATTACCGCCGAAGACCGGGCTGCACTTCGGCGGCGGGTCCCGCTTCGGCGGTAATTCGGCGGCGGGGGAGCCCGCCATGGGTCTTCGGGGGCACTTCGGTGGCGGGTCTCGGAACGGAAGGGCCTCCCGCCGCCGAAGACCCCGGGCCCCCGGAATCCTCTGGGCGGCCCTGCCGGAGCCAGGATACCGGGCTAGATGGACCATGGGTCTGACCATGCATGTGTAGTGGAGGAAAGGAAACGTGTAGATGGGCACAAGAGTTCAGTTTCCAGCTTCTGTGTGTGTGTGTGTGTGTGTGTGTGTGTGTGTACACGTATATACATCTATGTATGTATACGCACTGCGTATATATAATTATACACACAGTGTTTGTAATACACATGCATTCACACAAACTATATATGTGAGAAAATATATATACCCGAATGGAGTCCCTTTTACAGTTATGGTTCATGAATAGGCACAATATGGGGCAAAGTTCCCTTCACTTTCTACTCCCTGACATTTCAGGGAGAAAGATACCTTCACATACCCTCGGTAAAATATCTGAATGAATAATTTAAAGAAAAAAAACCCTTGTATTGCTCCAGTTCAGCATTCATCCTGCCTAGCCATAGCAGTAAAGCTCCTGTCCCTCTCTCTTGCTGTCAGAGCTGCAGCACCCTTCCTGCTCTGTGTTTTAATTCTAGTCTCTAATCTCAGCGGCTCCTGTGATAAATTAATTGTAATGATAGAGGCCCCAGTTAGAGGTCTGCACCGTTTGCTTGTAATCTGAGCGACAGGTTTAGGGCCTGCTTTATTTAAGATGCGAGGGTAATTACATGGGAGTTAGCATATGCAGGCAGGGAGATATGATTCATTCTCTCAGCGACGGCCATGACACAGCTGTTTGTCGGATAAAATAGAGGAACCGTGTTGTTACAAAATGTTCCCCTTATTATACCTCATTAAAAACAAGGCTGCGATAAGTCAGACCTGGCAATGAATAAAATGTATTGCCCCCTGTAAAAGCTGATAGGAGAGAACGGGGGTCGCCAAAGCAGCTGTGGGTCATTTATTTATTTTTTGGCCGCTCGCGCTCTTTCTTCTCTCTCTCCGTTCTTGGTGTTTCTGCATCTCTCTGGCCACACGGAGAAAGAAGAAAAATGTTTTCCCTTTTCCCTTTTTTGAACCTGCTGTTGCCCTCCCCCTCTCGGAGTGATAAGAGATAACGCAGAGTGTGGCCAATAGCAATTAGCAAAGCCTTTCCCAGAGAACAAATGGAGAGATTTGTTCTCCTCAGCCTAACACAAGTTGTTCCTCTTCACCTTTCCTGAACGCAACAGGGGAGAAAAATCTGAAGATCATCAAGGGAGCTAGTGGGCCCAGTTCCTTCAAAGTCAGGTTATTTAAAAAAAACACCCCAAAATAATATGAAAACATTTCTTTCTGGAGACAAAAATAGATTTTCCTTTTTTTGTGGTGAATAACAGTAACAGTTTAAGTTGGTTCCCCTTTCCACCCCACCCTCCCCTTTTTTCTCTTCCTCCTCCTCTGGAAGTAAACAGTGAAAGTTTAAACAATAAAAGCAAAAAGCTGGGGGGAAAAGGAAGCAACTTCTGAGAATCAGATCAGGGCAAGATGTGGAGAAAGGGGCTCTCTGAACTGGCTTGCTGGAGCAGATGCATAAATCCGTCGTCTCTGAGAGCTCTCGGGTGCCGAAGTTCAAAGGATGGCTTTGGCTCTTTCACTGGTTGTTTTTTTCCCCCCTTTTACACACACTTTAAGCTGTCAGACTTTGTGGGCTGTAAGCGCTTGGTTTATTTATTTATTTATTTATTATTTTGGAGCCCTAAGGATACAGCGCTGACTTTTATTTTAACTTTTTTTTTAATTTGAGAGGCGATGGAATAGATTTGAAAGAATAACAGTATCATCTCTTGGATTTCCCTCAGGGGTACCAGTGAGGGTGGAAGTCAGCTGCCAAATTGAGCAAAACCAGGGGTTTGCAACTGTGGCTTTTTAAAGCTGTTCACACTGGAGGGCTTAGGTGACTCCAAATAGTTGTTTTTTTTTAAAGGAAAAACAAGAATCTGATCAGCTTGGTCTCACCCACCCGTCTCCTATCCTGACCTTTGGCATATGGAGCTAGACTTCTGATTTTTTCACAGCAGTGGAGAATACACCTAAGAATTAGTAAGATTGGCTAGAGAGAGAGAGAGAGCGAGATTTATAGACTGGCTAGATATTTTTAAATTCGGCTGTTAAGATCTGATTTATAAAAGGACCGAAATCTTTCTTTTCTCCCCATGAATGTTTAAGCCGTAAACTACTTAATGCTGCAGCAATTGAGTTGACTAACCAGGGATTTTTTTTTAAGTGTAAAATTAGGCCTGTCTGATATTTTGGAATAAACTTTTCAGAAAACCATCCCAGTCCTGCTGCCATTTTCTACTGAGTCTAAGGGAAACTGTTTAAACAAATGTTTGAGAATGAAACCATTTTTGGGGGGGGGTTGGTAAAAAAGAAGGCAGTAATACCTAGTAGTCAGAGAGGGAGACTGGATGTAAAGACTTCTGGGTTCTGTTGGACGGGAGACCAACCACTGTGGATTATCCTAGAGAAGCAGTACCCCAGCTTTCTTAAAGGGAGACCCCCTGTGTTAGTGGTATAGAAATGTCCAACCAAGGTGAAGCTGTACTGCAAAAATCTGTTAGTCTTTAAGGTGCCACCGGACTCCTTGTTGTTCTTGTGGATACAGACTAACACAGCTACCCTCTGATACTGTACTGGAAAAGCGAGAGGCTGGATTCTGCTCCATGGCTGGAGAGGCAGAGACGGCAGTGGAGGACCCTCACTGGGCTGAGTTGGTGGAAAGACCCACCCAAATGGAAGAGAATAGCTCCCAAGGACTGGAGGGTTCTCTGATGTATGTGCCTACAGGAAGATCAGAAACTGGATCTCAGATCTTCTATATTGACAATGACAGGGAGTAAGCTCTGAGCCCTTGTAACTGGAGATACTAACAAAAAGATAGGCTGGGTGAAACACGACCTTGACTCAGCAGGGTGTTTGTCTGAGTGTAGTCAAGAAGGGTGCTCCTGAAGGCTCCACGGGGCAGCCTTCCATCGGTTCACCAAGGGGGAAAGTCTGATCTTGTGGATCACCCCTAGGAGGCTTAACTTACAGGGCGTACGTATGATCCTGAATTAGAATATTCTGAAGAATATGAGAGGCTGTAGTCAGCCCTGTGGCCACATGTGACTCTAGGGGACACGACTTAGTCTTCACTGAGGAAGATGGAGGCATAGAAGACCAGCCCAGTGTAAGTCCCCAGAAGCAATCAGGCAGAGGAATAGCAGACCAAGACTGCATTATGGAAATCCATGTAAGGCTAAAGCTCTGGGTGTGCAGCCCCTAGGGAGCACAGTGCTCGCCGACCTTCGATGCGACACCTGGGGGCCCCGTAAGAAAGACTGCGATTTGTTGAATACAAACATACACGCTATCGTTAAATGCAAAGTGGACACATTTGCCAAGCAGCGACTGAGAACTGTAAGGTTCAATTATTGGTATGTCAGCTCCAGATGCTGGTGGGCCGTGACAGAATACAGACTTGAAAGTAACCCAGCGGCGTGGCAGGGCAGAGAGGCCGGCTGCCACACCTACTGCAATGTGGAAGTTACCAGTGGTGGCTTGGAACTCCCAAGCTCTGTGTCAACATGTCGGTGTTGGCTAATCCCGCCCTTTCCTGCAGAATCTACATGGGGAAGAGCACGGTGAAAAGAGGGGGGGACCTTGGGGGAGATACGTCAGGGGCAGCTGCTCTTTATGGGGAGCTCTTTAAGAAGGCCCCACCTGGGGGTAATTGGCTTCCCCAGGTGGCTGATTGGTAAGCAAGCAGTTGGACCTAATCAAGGTCACCCAACCTCGGTTAGAGGGGGACTCCAGAGGGGGACAGGAGGCTCCTGTGGAGGGGAGCTCCCGGGAGAAGCTTGAGCCAGAGGGCTGAGGAGGGAGCCCAGAATATGAGCTCTCTGGAGCACCCAGTAGGATGGGGAGCCTGCTAGATGGAGGGCTGCAGTCAGCAGGCGTCCCAGAGAGCCTAGTCTCAGCCGCTCTCCCTGGGGAAGAGTTGCAGTGGGAGAATCTCCCCGGATTCCAATGAAGGCCGTTACTCTGGTCAAGAGGCCTAATCTCAGGGGCAGAGCTTGAAACGAAGCGGCCCCCCCAGGAGAAGCGCCTGAGCAGAGATGAGCATTGGACTGAGGTGAGGAGTTGGACTAAGATTGGCCTAGTCTCCTCCCGAGGACATGGGGGTGAAAGTTTTGTTTATGTTCTTTGGTGGCTCGTCTGTTACTAAAGGAGACCCTCTGCAAGGAAGCGCACAGGGTCAGACTGGAACGACGACAGACACCCACACAAGCAGGCCGCTCGCCTTCCTCTTCCCGCATGGCGGCTCTGCGTAGTGGGCCTGCTCTTCAGCATGGAGCCATGTTGGCCTCAGAACCAGGGAGGTCTGACTCCTTGGCCTCTGCTTCAGCCACAAATTGAGTGGCCATTAGGTAGCTTATGAACTCTGAGCCATGGATCCTCTTTTTGTTCTAGTTATAAAGCGTCTTGCGCGATGGGGTCTGGGCCATGACTTGGGCTCCTAGGCGCTGCTGCGATATGTGTGGTGGCAACCACCCATCTTGAAAGACAATGGTGAAGACCAGTGGTTCTCAAACTTTTTTTTTCATGGACCACTTGAAAGTTGCTGAGGGTCTCAGCGGACCACTTAATGATCTTTCTAGATGTTGTTTGTACTGTTAGCAAACTATTGTAAAACACTTTGAATAAAAGCGCTATATAAAAAAATCCTTAATAACTATTAATGTTTTTTTTTGTTCTACAAATAAAAGCACACAACTCATATTTTAATATCAGTAGTCTTACCTTTCTAATGCGATGGATGTGCCCTCTCTCCCCCGCCACGGCAGTCCCAAGCGGGGCTGGGAAGGAGGGGGTCTCTCCCCTGCCACAGAGCTGAGGCTGGGAAGGAGGGCTGTCTCTCCACAGCAGCTGCAGCCCTGGAGCTGGGGAAAGTCCACAGCCCTGCATGTCCCAAATTCCCCCCACCCCTCCTTCTCACCCCACTGTCCCCTCCCACCTACCCCGTATTCCTCCCAAGGCCACCACCTCAGCTTACATGTGCGTCTTCTCCAGGGTCCAGGCACTAATTAGTGGAGCCACGCCTGCAGACCACCTGAATGGAGCTCACAGACCACTGGTAATCCACGGACCACAGTCTGAGAACCTCTGGTGTAGACACCAAAGCAGTTCAATTACTGTGTGTCCTCCTGCAGCATCGTGAGTGGCTAAAAAGTCCAATTCTTGAACAACCGTCTTAGCCACAGGGCTGGAGGGTGAAACTGGAGCATTTCCTCTCTCTCAATCACCTCTCTTCTGGCTCTTTGTCTCTGTGGATGCAGCCGTCCAGCGTGGCCTGTTGCCAGTTGCATCTTCCCAGCTTGCGAAGTTGATGCTGAAAGTTTTCAACTCCGTCTTGCAAATGTCCATGAACCTGAGTTTCGGTCAGCCCAGTGGCCTTGAAGCATCTGCAAGTTCTCCATACAGGAGATCCTTTGTAATTCATCCATCCTCCATCCAGCAACACAAGGGATATGTCTGTGTTTGAAAGCGGGGGATTAGAATTGTCAGTTCTGCTTTCTCAAGTCATTTGGTGTCAATAATTTTGGTTTCCTACTGGATTTTTAGAATACAATGAAGACAGCGCGTATGGATGGCATCTAGCCTTCTCTTCTGCCTTCTATAGGAGGTTCAGGTCTTGCCACCATACGTCAGCGTGCTCAAAACACGCATCAGGTACACACATATCTTGGTGTTCAGTGTTAGTTTCCTGTTATTCCAAATGCACTTGATCGGTTGGCCGAATGCGGTAGCTCCCTTTCAGATGTAAGAATTAATCTCGTCTTCTAAAGATAAGTTATCCAATGCAGTTGATCTTAGATAGCGGAACCTGTGCACAGCTGCTGGAATGGTGTTAGCTACTGAAACCTCTGGCGCAGTCAGCACACCAATCCCCAATCATTGCCCAATCATTGCCTTCTTTAGACTTCTTTAGACTGTTGGTTAGTTGAAATTCATCACAAGCTAGTGCAAAGCTATTGAAAAGTTGCTGAAGCTCCTCTTAACTGTGTGTGATGAGCACTGTGTTGTCAGTGAAAAGAGTTCTCATCAGCAGGTGTTTGACTTTGCTTTTTGCTCTTAGACGCTCAGTGCTGAGGAGTTTTTCATCTGCTTGTGTGGAGATGTACACTCAGTGCTAGGTGAGAGAGCATGACAAAGCTGATAAAGTACAGGCAGGAAGTGAAGAGAAACAGTCGAATGAAAAAGAGTCCTATTCAGTTCCATGACATGAAGGCAGACAACTGAAATTGACAAATTGTATAAGTGCTTGTATGCAAATACTTGAAGTCTAAATCCTAAAATGGGTGAACTTGAGTGCCTGGTATTAAATGAAGATGATTATACAATAGGTGTCTCAGAAACTTGGTGGAACAATGTTAATCAATGGGACACAATAACACTAGGGCACAAAATATATATGGATGACAGAGTGGGTCATGCTGAGGGGGGAGTGGCACTATATGTGAAAAACAGCATAGAGTCAAACACAGTAAAAATTAAGTGGATCAAACTGTGCCATAGAATCTCTGTGGATAGAAATTCCATCCTTGAATAATAAGAGTCTAGCAGTAGGAATATACTAACGACCACCTGACCAGGATGGTAACAGTGACTGTGAAATGCTCAGGGAGATTAGCGAGGCTACAAAAACAGAAAACCCAATAATAATGGGAGATTTTAACTCGTATTGACTGGGTACATGCCATCTCAAGATGTGATGCAGAGAGAAAATTTCTAGACACCATTAATATCTGCTTCTTGGAGCAGCTAGTCCTGGAACCCATAAGGGGAGAGGCAATTCTTGATTTAGTCTTAAGTGGAGCACTGTAATCAGGTGAATACACCTGAACTGCTTGGTAATAGTGACCATAATGTAATGAAATTTAACATGTTTGTGGGGGGAAGATACCAAAGAAACCCACTGCAATAGCATTTAACTTCCAAAAGGGGAACTACACCAAAATGAGGAAACTAGTTAAATGAAAAGTAAAAAGGAGCCGTCACAACAGTGAAATGCCTGCAAGCTGCATGGAAACTAATTTAAAACACCACAATAGAGGCTCAAACTAACTGTGTACCCCAAATAAAAAAAAACCCCAAAAGCCACCATAGCTAAACAACAGAGTAAAAGAGGCAGTTAGCGGCCAAACGCATCCTTTAAAAATGGGAAGTCAAATCCTGCTGAGGAAAATAGAAAGGCGCATAAACTCTGCCAAGTCGAGTGTAAAAGTATAATTAGGCAGGCCAGAAAAGAATTTGAAGATCAAATAGCAAAGGATAGAAAAAGCAAAATGTTTAAAGTACATCAGAAGCAGGCAGCCTGCCAAACAGTCAGTGGAGCCAATGGAGGAATGAGATGCTAAAGAAGCACTCGAGGAAGACAAGACCATTGCAGAGAAGCTAAATACATCCTTTGCATTGGTCTTCACTGCAGAGGATGTGAGGGGAAGTCTCGAATCTGAGCCATTCTTTCCAGGTGACAAATCTGAGGAACTGTCCTAGATTGAGATGTCAAGAAGGTTCTGGAAAAAAATAATAAATTAAACATCAGTAAGTCGCCAGGACCAGATGGTATTCACTCCAGAGTTCTGAAGGAACTCAAATATGAAATGGCAGAACTACTGACTGTGGTATGTAACCTATCACTTAAATCAGCCTCTGTACCAGATGACTGAAAGGTAGGTAATGTAACGCTGAGTTTTAAAAAAGCCTCCAGAGGAGATCCTGGAAATTACAGGCCAGTAAGCCTAACTTCAGTACCAGGCGAACTGGTTGAAAATATAGTAAAGAGCAGAGTTATCAGACACATATAATTGAACATGATTTGCTGGGGAAGTCAAAGCAGCTTTTGTAAAGGGAATCATGCCTCACCAATCTACTAGAGTTCTTTGAAGGGATCAAATAAACATGTGGACGAGGGGGATCCAGTGGATATAGTGTACTTAGACTTTCAGAAAGCCTTTGACAAGGTCCCTCACCAAAGGCTCTTAAGCAAAGTAAGTGTCATGGGATAAGAGGGAAGGTTCTCTCATGGATCGGTAACTGGTTAAATGGTAGGAAACAAAGGGTAGGAATAAATGGTCAGTTCTCAGAATATATAGAGATAAATAGTGGTGTCCCCCAGGGTCTGTACTGGGCCCAGTCCTATTCAACGTATTCATAAATGAACTGGAAAAAGGCGTAAACAGTGAGGTGGCAAAATTGGAGATGATCCAAAAATCCGTCACCGCTGCCCACCATGTCATAGGTCTCACCCCCACTTGGAGCTGTTGGGTTCACAAGATGGGGACCTGCATGGATCCTTCTAAACTTAAAAATCAGTTTTAGATTCTGGTAAAGCCAGCACCACCCAATAATGTATGTGGTGTGGGACACAGTCCTCCCCCCCCTTCCTGGGGGGGATCCCACCCCCCATCCCCATGTTCTTACACCTAGGAGAAAAAAAAATCTCCCTCTCTTCTCTTCCCTCCCTCCCTCCTCCTAGGAGGAGATAATCTAAGATCTAAGAGATGCTCTCCTCTCCCCTCCTCCCCCCCCCCCCCCAAGAAAAGAAAGATCAAGTCAAAAGACCAAAAAAAGAATAGAAAAGAATAAAAAAAAAAAAAAAGAAAGTGTAATGTAAAGATAAGACAATACACAGGGTCTAAACAAACTTATCAATCTCTGAATCCCCTCCCCTTTCTTTCTTTTCAAAGCAAAAGCAAAAGAAAAATTAAAGAAAAAGCAAAAACAAAAAACAGAAATAAAAAAAAAAAAAAATACTAGTAATACCTTACTAATGCTACTACTATAGAAGAAAGCTTGAGAAAAAAAGATTGAAGAAACCTGGGAGACTGGACTCTCTCTCTCTAACTCTCCTAGAGAGAGAAGGAGAGAAAAAAAAAAAAAAAAAAAAAAAAAAAAACCAAAAAAAGAAAAAATCTTGTGGTCCCTGGATTGGTCCTCTGGTCAGGTGTCCACAGGTACTGCTTGTTAACCCTTTACAGGTAGAAAAAAAAACCTTAACCCTTAACTAACTGTTTATGACAATCCAAAATTACTCAAGATAGTTAAGTCTAAAGTTGACTGTGAAGAGTTACAAAGGATCTTGCTAAATTGGGTGACTAGGCAAGAAAATGGCAGGTGAAATTCAGTGTTGATAAGTGCAAAGTAATGCACATTGGAAAACAATCTCAACTATGCATACAAAATTATCTGTTACCACTCAAGAAAGAGATCTTGGAGTCATTGTGGATAATTCTCTGAAAACATCCACTCACTGTGCAGCGAAAGTCAAAAAGGCGAACAGAATGTTCGGACAGATCATGAGACAGTAAATATCGTAGTGCCACTATGTAAATCCATGGTACACCCACACCTGGAATACTGCATGTAGTTCTGGTCACCTCATCTCAAAAAAGATATATTACAATTGGAAAAGGTACAGAGAAGAGCAACAAAAATGATTCGTGGTATGGAACAGCTTCCACACACAGCGAGATTAAACAGACTGGGACTGCTCAGCTTAGAAAAGAGGCGACTAAGGGAAGATACGATAAAGGTCTATAAAATCATGAATGGTATGGAGAGAGTGAATAGGAAAGTGTTATTTGCCCCTTCATATAACACAAGAATCATGGGTATCCCAATGAAATTAATAGGCAGCAGATTTAAAACAAACAAAGGGAAGTATTTCTTCACACAACACTCAGTCCCCCATTGCCAGGGGATGTTATGAAGGCCAAAAGTATAACTGAGTTCAAAGGAGAACTAGATACGTTCATGGAGGACAGGTCCATTGATGGCTATTAGCCAAGACATTCAGGGACACAGCCCCATGCTCTGGGTGTCCCTAAACCTCTGACTGCCAGAAGCTGAAACTGGACAACGCGGGATGCATCATTTTATTATTACCCTGCCCTGTTCATTCCCTCTGGGGCATCTGGCATTGCCCACTGTTGGAAGACAGGATACTGAGCTAGATGGGCCTTTGGTCTGACCAAGTCTGGCTGTTCTTATGTTATGATGAAACAGCAGAGACAAGAATATACCAAAGAGTGTTTGTTCCAAAACACACCCTGTTTCACACCCCTGTGGATTTGAAAGCTGTCGGATTGCTCACCACCATACCGGACTGCAGCCTCCATGCTATGCTGGGCATGGGTCCAATTAGACTGAGGACGATTGGGTAGGGGGCAAACAGATCTACCAAGCAATTGAAAAAAGCCCTTTCTGCTGACCAGCACAAAAGCCTTTGTAAGAGATGTGCAGGCCACGTAGAGAGGTTTTCCTTGTTCTTGACACTTTTCTTGCAGTTGCCTTAGTGCAAAGACCGTGTCGATGGTAAATGTACTGGCAAGGAAGCTGCACTGACTCTCTGGAGGTTCAAGATCAGCAGTAACTTGCAGTCTTTTGAGGGTGACCCATGCGAATGCCTTGCCAGCAGCACGAAGGAGAGAAATTCCTCTGTGGTTGTTGCAGTCACTCTGGTCACCTGTTTTTATACAACATTATGATGGTGGCGACCTTCCTGTCTCCCGCTCCCTCCAGCAGACATCATGCAGATGTTTAACGCAAGCTGTCCTCCTTGTTTTGGTACTTCAGCTGGAATCCCATCTCTCCTTGAGGCCTTGCTAGTGCTAGGAAGGGAATTGCCTTTTCAAATTTCATAGAATATCAGGGTTGGAAGGGACCTCAGGAGCAGGGGCGGCTCTAGCCATTTTGCCGCCCCAAGCACAGCGTCATGCTGCGGGGGGCGCTGTGGCGGTCACCGGTCCTGCGGCTCCGGTGGACCTCCCGCAGGCGTGCCTGCGGCTGCTCCACCAAAGCCACGGGACCAGCGGACCCTCCCCAGGCACATCTGCGGGAGGTCCACCGGAGCCGCCTGCCGCTCTCCTGGTGACCGGCAGAACGCCCCCCATGGCATGCCGCCCCAAGCACGCGCTTGGCGTGCTGGGGCCTGGAGCTGCCCCTGCTCAGGAGGTATCTAGTCCAACCCCCTGCTCAAAGCAGGACCAATCCCCAGACAGAATTTTACCCCTGTTCCCTAAATGGCCTCCTCAAGGATTGAACTCACAACCCTGGGTTTAGCAGGCCAGTGCTCAAACCACTGAGTTATCCCTCCCCCTGTTGGTTTATGGATGGCTCAGCATCCAGCTTTTCGATGGTCTGGAGCCTGCGGATCACAGTTAATGGAAACGGTGGAACATGCAGTGCATATAATAATAATCGCTGTGGAAGGTGCTCTCACTGACAGAGGAAATTATTCCATCTTCAGGTTACATCCCCCTGAGGATGGGGCCTGTTCTTGAAGGGTGAAATCCTGGTTTTAGGGTTTAGCAGGGCTGTACTCCTTGCATTCAGGACCCCAGCCCTCTATCTGAGAGCTCACTGATCATTTGGAGTGCTGGCTACAGAGCCATACCAAGCCCCAGGCTGCTCTGTGGTTGATGATGTTGCTTCCAGAGTGCTCAGCAATGGCCCCTCTGGCAGTGAAAGAACAAGCCGGTACTCTTCAGAGGGGTCCATCCTCTTTACACCTCCCTGCCTTAAGGATGGAGACTGCAAGGGGGTAGGAGGACACTTCATGAAGGAGACCCTAGATCTCTACGTGTCCCACAAAGGCACAACCCATGGCAAAGGTCTGGAGAATTGAAGCTGCCAGTATCGATGCTGCAAGGCTAGGGCTGTTACTGGAGTATCGTTTTAAGAGTACCCATGTGACATTCCCAGGGTGGAGGACTGGAGGAGGCGGTAGGGACAGCCCTCCCATCTTTATGTTCGGGTCGATTGCTTAACCAGGCCTTCCTCGTGCTGGCCTAGCCCCGCTCCTCTGTTGATCCCCTGCTGCCCCAGTTCTCCTTTGCTGAGTAGATCCGCTTACGGGAGTCACTGCATAAGGAGGTGTCCTGTTTCCAAATAAATATCCAAGAGGCGGGAGTGAATGTTTGCAGACCTCACCTCTCCCACGCTTTTAATTGACTAAAATTAAAACTCAATTAAGTGTGTGGTTGCTTGGAGGTTTCGCAGAATTCAGCTGCAGTGTGTATGAACTCTGCTTCCAGAACAATCGCTTTGCACTTCATACAGTGCATCTTGCCATAGATCTCCAAGTGGTTTAAAGGGTGGGTCAGAATCATTATCCCCATTTTAGAAATGGGGTGCACAGCGAGGAAGGAGCTGCCTCAAGTGAGTGTCAGAACCGGGACTAGAAGCTGCGGGTCCAGACTCCTGGATCTGTGCTGCGTCCACTCGGCGCTAGGTGCTGATTAAGTATTTGAGTTACCAGAGCAACTAGCTGAGATCAAGGCTCCAGTGTAGCAGAGTTTACAGGGACGTAGTGTAAGAGAGTCCCTGTCCCAGAGAGTTTACAATCTCAGTCGAAAAGACTGACTGAAAGCGGAAGGAAAAAAAGGAGGTGTGAAGTGACTTGCTCAAGGTGCCACAGCAGGCTAGCAGCAATGCGGAGACCAGCACCTAGGACTCTGCATTGGTAGTCCAGTGCCCTGCGCATAGCCCATACAGCCTCCCTTCTTGGAGGACAGCCCTTTTCACAGTCTCAGACGAGCATGGAAACTCCCCAGGCAGAAGTCACTGTAGCTTTTCCATACACTCTTTAGTAGAGACATCCTGGGGGCTGTTGTATAGTCTGTGCTCTCTGTTCATTTTCTTTCAAGCTGGGTGTTAGTAGGAATCATCCCTTTCTTGCCAGGCTCTTGAGGACCCTCTTTTCCTTGGAGGCCTGGCCTCACTGTGTTTACCACCGTGGTGTTCAAGCCCACTCCCACCAGGTGTAGATGAGAGATGCTGGTAAAAACAAAGTTACCTCCAGGATTACCCCAAGATTTCCTGAGTCTCCAGAACTGTGGAGGAGACAGACCGGAAGCTACAGCTTTCCTGTTTCACCACATTGCATAGGGTATTTAACTGGAGCTGGGGGAATCTCATGACCAGTGAGGCACAGCCATGGGTAGACTGCTGTTGGTCCTGCACCAGCTAGCTTTCCCGCCTGTGATTTGTGGGTGATATCTGGCAGGCTGCCCAGAGACTGGCTGCACGGAGAAAGACGCTCAGAGAAGGCAGACGCAGGGAGACATGGGTTAGAAGTCAGAGTTCAGGACCAGGAGCCAGCAGCTTTTGCTTTCTAATGCTGGATCTGACATGGACTCCCTCTGTGGTCTTGGACAAATCCATTAATCCCTAACCTAAGTTTTCCCAGCCATCATTTGGGGACTTGCCTCTTGGGAGGGCTGGAGGAGGCTGTGAGGATTGATTTCATATTTGCAAAGGGCTTTGAAGAGGAGCAGGGCTGTAGAAGCGTTGAGGGTGGCGGTTGTTCGTGAAGGTGGTGACGTTCCTAAAAGACGCAGCGCTCCCTAGATGGAGCAGGGATGGGACGGGAAGCAGGCACCCAGGGAACCAGAAGCTCAGGCATGAAGCTTAGACAGGGACCCCCCTTAAGTGCCCAGACATTGGAGAGCAGCGTGACTGCTTTGCCTGAAAGAAGAGCGATGCGCAGAGGGGACCACAATTCAAGAGGAAGATGCTCAAGCGTCTCCGACTGAAGGGAGAGGTGCTGTGCTGCATGGCACTGGGGGGCTGGTGCACAGGAGAGGAACGTCAGTTAGCTAAAGGTTAAAGGATCACCCTGAAGATGCTGACTCCGAGAGGTGGGGACGGAGGCAGATCACAGCAAGAATAGCCCCGGGTGTAAAACCAACGGCCGCTTGCCCGCCCTGGCCATAGGGCTCCCCGTTGGCTCCCGAGAGGCAGGTGAGTAAATCTCGCAGCCTGGCTCTATCATGGCAGGGCCCGTCTTTGTGCTCCTCACAAAGGCGCAAAGTGTTGTGGTTTTGGTGCGTGTGGGGTGTGTGTTGGCTCGCTGAAGCCTCTGCTCCATCCAGGCCCGCAGAGCCATGGGGGAAAGAACAGTGGGGCGAGGCCAGGGCTGGGTTTTCCTTGGCGCTGTCCCTGAGCAGGCTGAGTGACACAATGCCAGGGGGTGGGCTGTGGGGGGGCTCTTTGTCCGGCTGTTTTATACACTCTCTTTTCAAGGTGAGGAGGAGGGACGGGGCTGAGAAGTTTTTGAATTTCAATCAGATTTGGCTTTGAAAGAGTTTGGCTTTTGTTGTGTGTGTGTGCGTGGTGGTGGGGGGGTTACATTTCAGCTGAGCCTGGCGGGCGGGTGCTGGGGAGGGGGTGGGGAGGGTTTTTTTGCAGTGGCTTTAATGACACTCAGTGTGGCTCTGTGGCTAGTCATCCAAAAAAAAGTGTCATCTTTGGAGACATGGCTCCTGGTTACTGGGCAGACATGGGGGCTGGGCAGTGCCTCATTTGCTTCCTTCGTGACTTTAACGGGAGGCGGGTAGATGTAAAGCATCGTGTATGAAATCCCGGCCTTTCTGAATGGCCTGTCCCGCCCAAAGCACCAGACTTCCTCTCCCACTCCCCTCCATGGCAGCTTTGACTTGCGTAAGCTGGTGAAGAATGAACCCACCCATGCCTAGAAATCCGCCTCCTCCCTTGCCTCCCACCCCTTCTCCTCTTTATTGAGAAATGAAACGGGGCAGATCTTAGCGAGAGCAGCTGCCTGTTCCTTGCTGGCTGCCTGGCCTGGTGCTCTGTTTTATAACCTCTGGGTGAAAGGGGGGCATCGGGTGTCAGGCAGGTTCAGAGTTCAGGTCTGGTACGCTCTACCCCCTCAACAGCTTGGAGAATTAACACATGCGAGGCTGTAGGGCGACGTCCGCCTTGCAGTGCACCTCTCCGGGGATGCCTGGTTCTCCAGCATGTGGGTCGCACTGCTGTGTGTGTTCCTCCCCTTCCATTGGGGTGGAGGGTAGTGAAGTGTGTAGCCCCCTGCCGTGAGGACACGGCTACCACCACGGAGCAGGCGTGAGAAGGGCTTGTTTGATCTGAAACTCCAAAAACCCCTGGGCGGGCCCCAGTCTCTGTGACATGGGAGGCCCTTCATGTGCCAGTTCACTCTGCCTCACTAGCTCCCTTTCCAGCGCAGAGACAAAGTGGAAAACCCGGCGCCCGCTCTCCCTAGCCAGAGTTTGTTCTAGGGTGGCTTGGGGAGGGGCATGGGATGCAGGAAGGAGGTGCCGCTTAATGTGTAACTTTTGTCATTCACGCTCAGGCATACGCGTCTAATAACATTCACTCGGCTGTACATTGCAAGGCTGTAAACATTCCATTTCCTGTTCGCCTGCCTCAGAGTCTATGAAAGCAGGACCAGCCAAGGGCTGTATCAGATGCCCAGTGCAGATGGCCCTCTCTCCTTTTGTGTGTGTCTGCGTTTGACTCTTCCATTCAGTGGCAGGAGACATTACTTTCCTTTTGTTTTGTGTAGACTTGTTCAAAAAAAAAAAAAAAGAAAAAACCAAAGTCATCCTCTTAGCTCTCCAAACCCTGTGTGTTCAGACACACACCACATTCACTCACGCTCATGTGCTGAGCCGCAATCCTAATGCCACTCATTTACTCGCTACTGTACGGCACTGGGACCAGCACGGAGTTTAAAATGAAGAAGGGTTAATGGAGAAGATTAAGAGGAACAAAACAGTCTCCCAGGGTGGGTATTATTCAAACTGGACGAGAAACTGATAGAAATCCTTAATTCTGGGTCCTGCATAGAACAGGCAGTACATTCCTGACTAAGACATCAACTGTCTATACGGTCTATGTGTGCATAAAGTATGCTGTGAATATATCCTGTGTCTGTCTCTGCAGTTCGTGTATGTGCTGCTGAAACCGATGGAATACCTTCTTTATTTCCTCTGCCCTTCTATAAACAGCAGCACCATGGCATTACCTGCCTTTGCGGCTGGCCGCTTCTCCGCTCTGCCTATTCATGCCGATGCTTCCAACCATCTAAAGGGGGAGCATTGGCCTGCTAAACCCAGGGTTGTGAGCTCAATCCTTGAGGGGGCCATTGGGAAGGGGGGAACTGTCAGGGACAGTACTTGGTCCTGCTAGTGAAGGCAGGGGACTGGACCTCATGACCTTTCAAGATCCCTTCCAGTTCTATGAATAGGTATCTCCATATTTAACTAAAGCCCAACCAGCTGCAACCACCTTCCATTTTTTAAATAAACCAAATACAACGAAGTTACCAGTGGGCTCCTCTATCTGCCTTTTCTTAAACTGGGTTGAATCACAGCAGGAATCACTGGCCCAAGATCCAGGTGATGGTATATTCAGTCCTGTGCCAGTGGAGGTCCATAGAGTTGGCAAAACCATTATTGGAGAATGGTCACGAGCAAGTTATGAAGATCATTCCAACCAATTACCAACAAAACCCCTGCACCACCCTGTTGTCTGTATATAACACACGTTTTACCAAGGAACTACTCTAGAAATGTTTTAGAGAGTACTACAAATTAGTACTATTTGTTGTACTCCTCCTCCCATCAGACAACTTAGCTGTCATGGGTCCAAGTGTTCAGAAAGAGAGAGAAACAAAAATAATCATTAGATTTTAGAAACGTCTAAACGTGACCCCAGTTCGCTCATCATACCAGGGGGCGGGACGCTCTGGACCTTGTGTCAGTATGACCTGGGAGAAGATTCCACGCTAGAGGGATAGGAGGAGGCAGTTCTTATTATGGGGTTGAACTTTTCTTTTTGAGAAGGCAGCTGTTTGAGGCTGTTCAGAGATTTGGATGGTTTGATGTAATCCCAGCAGAGATGAGGAGTGGAGTGAAAGTGAGACATCCAAAGGAGCAGAGTAAAAAATACCACTTATCCCTTAAGTGTAGCCACAGTACACCATGCACGTGGGAGAGGGATCGGGCTATGTGCTTCTAGACTGCCTTTGTACATTTCTAAAGATAGATACGTCTGCCATTCTACATGGCTATACAGGGAATGTTGTACAGGGTATACCATGTCTATGGGTGACCACATTGGTGTTTGTCACAGGCCTTTTCCATCTGATGTGGGGTTTCTTAGACATCATTGAGATCACACTGATTCCCTTCCAATTGAATTCACATGGCTTTGCAAAGTCACCGCAAAGCTCAGTGTAGACACACTTAATTAAGTTTCTTTTTCTCCTGTTCCCAGGTGTGGACAGGACCCCAATGTTTCCAGCCACTCGCTGCCACTAAGGTATCCGTGTCCACCACTGAGCCGGTGTTTAGTGCTCAGTGATTAACAGAAGGGATGAGGGAGCTGGGCGGGGAAGACCTGCTGTCCAAATACATGATTAAAAGGAAAACAGTCCACTCTCTGGTCAGGCGAACCTTTCCCATGCCGCATGTGCTTCACACACCTCCCTGTTCACTAGAGGCTGTTTGGGGCAAAACCTTTGTCATATGCTGCAGCAACAGGTCTCTCACTGTGTGTAGAAGCCAGGGCAATAAGAGTGGGGAAAATCCAGTTTATATGGTGGGTTTGTCCTGCCAGAAGCCACCAAGGATGGGTGTCCTATGCAGCTAGTTCAGCAGCAGAGCGCTAGGGAGTGTCACGATGGCTGAGATGGGAAGCCTGCCACTGAGATCTGGTGTCACCAAATACATGAGCAGTGGAGGAAGAAGGGGCGTAGCCCTGCAGCTGGTCTGATCGCTTTGCTGCTGGCTGTAGCCGAATAAATTCTCTTAGTTATGTCAGTCGGTCAATCTGCAAAGGTAGCGTATCATAGAATCTCAGGGTTGGAAGGGACCTCAGGAGGTATCTAATCCAACCCCCTGCTCAAAGCAGGACCATCCCTATGGCACCAGGAACCACCTGCACAAATCCAAGCTGATGATGATTTTGGGTGGCGTTTGGATTTCCACAGTAAAATCCACCGTGGGCAGGGTGGAGGGTGGGGGGGAAGATTTACAACAAGGGAGGTTTAAAAAAACAGGCTCTGAGGGGGGAAATTGCTGTGGGATAAAAACCTGGATACTAGGGTCCCACACTTGCAATCAGACCCGCTTGCAGAGACACTTGATTCCAATGGGATGCTGTGTGGACGTGTGGGTCAGCCCACGCTGATCCGGTTGCAGGATTGAGGCGTACCAGAATGTTTCCTTGCGTGATCAAGTGAACAGGAACCTGGATAATTTACTGAGAACCTTGGCTGGGACTTTGTCCTAAACATGCTGCAAAGTGTTGCTTTGTTTTGGGTTTTGGGGTGTTTTCCTTCTTTAATCAAAACTTTTTCTCATTGGGCCAGGGGCCAGGCGGTGAGTCAAGAAGGGCCGTTTGTCAGCTGGAAGTGGGTGTCTGTTTTATTTAAGAAGGGGAGGGAGTGACTCTTCTCGACACCTGTATTTATATTCACAGTTGACTTTTGATCTAGTCTCTGAATTTAACTGAGGTGTGAATGAACGGCCACCTGTCATGGGCTTAGTTTTGGTCCATGTTATGCCAGGGTGTCAATCTGCAGAAATGCCATTGACTTCAGTGCCGTTACTCTGGATTTACACCAGCATAACAGAGATCAGAATCTGGCCCCACAGCCTTTGATCTGCTTGGTGTGATTGCCAGTGGGTTTGAAGCCCAGGGCCTGTTTGATTTGTGTTTAGCTTTGGGTCTCTCCTGCAACTTTGTTTTGCTTGTTGCCTTTTAAAAAGAATATTATTTTTTACTCTGTGCCTCCTGGACTGACCTGATTCCCACGTCTTGGACCCCTCCAAAGAAAAAGCCCCCACAGGTTCGGTAAAGTTGCTTTTGTTTGCTTCCTGTAGGGCAGATTCAGCCAGTGCCGGCTCTGGTCTCAGGAGATTCCCCTGCCACCCCCACTTGCCTCGCTCCGTCGCCGGCAGCTTTTTCATTATTTATTTAATGTCTTGTACCGTAAATAATGGTGACTTTATGGTTATTAGGAACGGGTTAAGGTACATGCGGGCAGCACCAGGCTGCCTTCAAAAGGAACAGGCCCGGCATAAAATGTTGCGATAATTGCTTTACTGCTGAGTGCTTGGTCTTTATTTTGTGTCCGATTTGTCTCTTAAGCCAGCGTAACATTCTCCCCGCTGCAGGAGAATGCAGAGAGCAAATTGAAGGTCTGAGCGTGAACAATGCAACATGGTGCACTGCTGGGTTTTTCTTTTCTTTTCTCTTTCTTCGTTCCTCTCTCGACCTCCCTCCAGTCATCTCTGCTCCCCCTCCCCCCACTACCCTCTTCTGCCTCTTGGCCTCTCTGGTTATCACGCTGCTGCTGGCTTCTCTGCATCCTGGTCAGGGCAGGTGAGATTGGAGACAGAAGCCGGCAGGTCCTGTTCTAAAGCAAAGAAAAAATAAAGGTGGAAAGTGCCACCTTAGAGCGAAATGTGTGTTTCAGGCTGAGCTCCAAAGGCCTGTCCCAACCCAAGGGTGATGATTCCTTTCCTGCATTTCTGGCAACGTTTGTGTGCACAAAGCTTGGGATGCTCCCAAGTGTCTTCAGCCCCCATCAGTGGCATGGCCACTGCCTGGACTCTGAGCCCATGTCACCGGGGACCGGCGAGGAGTGGTCACGCTGGCAGGTGTCTTTTGAAGCAACGATCGTTAGGTGCTGACTCCTTGTGAGGGTTTGTGCCATCCTGACATGCACGATATTTGCCTTGTTAGGAGTAATTAAATGTGGATTTCGGATCCTTTTAATGCAAAGCTTCCCTTTCCGCCCCCTGAATCATAAAACGCAGCTTCACCCAATGACCTACACCCAATGGATGGTCCCTGCAGCAGGAGCAAACGCAATGGTATCTCAGTCATTCCACATTCCTGTTAGTTAACCTAGGTCTTTGCCTTTCCCTCTCCTCCCCGTCAGGAACCTGCAACGCTGAGCAGCCAAAACTGCAGCAGTTCGGTACTGTTTTCGGGTCAGATTTATTTTCAGCAAAGGGGATTCTGTGCAGCTTAGGTCTGATCGAAAGAAAAGGGGTCTTCTAAGTGCACAGGCCCCGGACTCCTGGGTTCTATTTACAACTCTGCCATCTGCTCTCTATGACCTTGAGTAAGTCACATTGCCTCTCTGGTGTCTCAGTTTCTCCGTTTGTAAATGGGAATAATATTGGGGAATATTACCACCTACCTGCCTGGCAGGTCTGGGGCTGTGAGGGTTCATTTAATAAACATCTGTAAATGGCTTTAATAGAGGAACGCAGGCCGGCAATGGAGTCTTATAATAAATCAGAGCCAAGTTGTAGAAGATCAATGATTTATTTAAAATCAAGCAAATAGATGAGCCAGTGGCTATGGAAAATAGGAAATGCAATGTTTGGGCTAATCTCTAGTCACTGGTTACCTGTGGATTGCTCATCCACAGCAGCTGTATGAATTTCTACATAAGATTCAGCTGTCCTCTGGATCAGGGAAAAAAATCTGTGTTGGTTGGCAAATCACCAGCTTCCTGTGCTTGCAGCATGTTTATCTGGGGTTTTATCTGCTTCAGAACAAATGAATACCTCTTGGGTCCAATAAGTGCCACTGTGTGTGACCGCGCAAGGTCCTGTTCCCACTCTGTTTGCATTCAGGATCTTTTCCTGGCATGATTTGCTGTTGAGCAGTGGCTGAGGCCATGAGTGCTTTGCTGGTGGAAAAGGAGTGTCAATGGTGGATTTGATTTATAAAGGCATTCTCAAGCTTCTCCCAGCCTCCTTTGGTCTCTGTCTCGAGTTCTCCAGGAGTTTTCCTGGTTTTAGACCTGGCCTTTCTATTTGGACCCTTCCGCCTCTCTTCCCACCCAACGCCAGGAAGTGCACAGGAACAAAAATAACCCCAGAACATGTTAGTTTTGAAATAGCTTTGGTTTGAATTTTGGCCAAAGGTTTGGATCTAGCCTTTATCAGAAGTGCACCATCCAATCCGAACAGCGACCAGGCTGAGAAGTTTGATTTGCACAAAAATCCAGCTTTTCACCTCACCCTCAAGGCACAAAACTTACTGGAAACTAGAAGGAGGAGGGTTTCTGCCTTACCTGAGTCTCTTTGGGAAATGGCATGATTAGTGGAGCAAATTATTATTATACGACAGAGGGTGGTGGTGTTTTTTGCAAGGGGCAAAGGGTTATTTTAATCAGAAAGTGCTAATCATCAAATTCAGCTCACAAATCAACGGTCACAGTCCTGGCACAGAGCAAACTGATGCCGAAAATCAGAGCCCTGAACGGGTTTGGTCCCCTTTCGCCCCCTCCGCTCCCCGAACGACGACAGAGTATTTAATAAAAAGCCATGAGTGTAAATAGGAATGAAGTGGGGCGGGGGTAAGGATTTGCTCTGTGTCTCTGAACAGCTTTAATTAGATGTTTGCTGGTCTCTGGTGTGGTGGCTTGCTGGGACAATCCAGTTACAGGGGTTCCCTTTCATCTTGGTTAGATGCTCTCTTCTCAGCTGAGAAAGGTGGTGGGCTGTTTTTAGCATGGGGTATGGAAGGGGGAGAGGGGGTTAGAACTCAAGCCCCAGGAACCCCCAAATTGGAGTATTCCTAAAGGAGATGGTCCTTATAAAAATAACTCAAACAATCCAACTCTCCTACAAACCGTTCACCGGCCACCAAAGTCAGCAGTAAAATGGCCAGCGCTGCCTCTCCAGGCTTAATGTGTCCTGTTTTCTGACCCCGAAACGTTCTCTTTATGAAAGGATCAAGTTGGGAGCATTGTCCCAGCGCCTTGAAAAGAGCTGCACAGAATGCGCTTTTGTGTTAAGTTGCCTTTTTTTTTTTGAGCTACTGCCTGCTGTGTTTTTTCCCCTTCCCCCTCCCTTATATATGGTGGGGGAAAGACTGGGATGGACAGCGATACAGACAGAGACTGTCTTGATGAACCATCTGTGCTGGGGTGTAATCCAGTGGAGCTGAAAAATTAAACAGCATTTTCAATTAACTTTCTCTCTCGGGCTCTTTTTTCCTATTGTGTGGAAGTTTTATTTTAACCCTTTTAAAGCCACTGGGTTAGGAGGAGGATGGATCAGGACTTTGCTCCTCTTGGGGGCGGGGAGGTCATAGGAATGTAGGAATTGAGACACTGGATCAGATTAGCAGTCCATCAAGTCCAGTCTCCTGGCTGTGACAGTGGCCAGAACCAGATGCTTCAGAGGAGGGTTCAAGAAAATCCATGCCATAGGATTCTGGAATAAGCTGGCTTTAGGAAGAATTTCTTCCTACACCCCACGGATAAGTGATTGGCTCATACCCTGAAGCAGAAGAGTCTAAAAAACAAAAATAGTTTTTAGCCTAACTAATGTCACGGTGGATGATCTCATTCTCCATATACCCGTCTAGTCATTTTTAAAAATCCTCCTACGATCTTGGCCTCGAATGATATCTTGAGGCAGTGAGTTCCACAGGCTAACTGTATCTTGTGTTTACAAGTGTTGCCTTTTGATCCGTTTTAAATTTGTTATCTTTCAGTTCCATCGACTGTCCCCTTACTCTTCTTGCAGGGCAAATGTGTGAAGTAGGAGTGCCCAATTTACCTGCTCCGTCCCAGTCAGTATTTTGGTACATCCGTCATGGGCACTCGTAGTCCCCTTCTCTCTAAACTCTGTCTTTTCCATCTCCTTGTATACAGTGATCCCGCCCAGGCCTCGAACATCTTTTGTCTTCCCTCTCGGAAGCCCTTGGTTTCTTTTTGAAACGGGGTGACCAGAGCTGAACACGATATCCTAGCCAAGGGCGTGCTATTGCTTTACACAACTGGTTTACAATATTTTCCATGTTGTTCTCCGTCCCTCCTCTTATGCAGCCCGACATTTTCTTTACTTGTTTTGCCGGCTGCTGCATATTGAGCTGAGCACTCTCGTGACTGCCAGAGTGACTCCCAGGTCTTTTTCCTGAGTGGCTACTGTTAATTTAGAACCCGGAAATGGGAATTAGGAATGCAAATTATTCCTTCCAATGTGCGTTACCGTGCATTTGTTAACATTTAATTTCATCTCTCATCGTGCTGCCCATCCCCCTAGCTTGGTTAGGTCCCTCTGAAATAGTTGTGTGGCATTTAGGGAGCATCTCATTTTTAATCAGGGCAGATAATTAACACCTCTTAACTTTTGTTCCTATTCCATTTCGGTTTCTTACCCAATTTTTAATCCACAACAGAACTTTGCCTCTTACCCCGTGGTGACTCAGGGCTTGTCTAAACTTGGAATGTTAAAGCTGCACTGCTGTCGTGCTCAAGTGTAGACACAACCCACGCCAACGGGACGGGTTCTCCCATCGCTGTAGTTAATCCACCTGCCTGAGAGGCGGTAGCCAGCTTGATGGAAGAATTCGCTAGCGCTGTCTACGGGGGGACTTAGGTTGACTTAACTACGCTACTCAAGGATGTGAATTTTTCACACCCCTGAGTGACCGAGTTAAGCAAACCTAATTGTCTAGTGTAGACCAGGCTTCAGTTTTCTTCAGAGCCTCTTGTGAGGGACTTTCTCAAAGGCTTTTTGAAAGTCAAATAAATTATGTAATCTTTGGTTCTCCTTTATCCACTGTTTTGCTGACTTGCTCAAAGAATTCCAACAGATACGTGAGATACAGTTTTCCTTTGCAGAAGCCATGCTGCTTGGTATCACAATCATCTGTCTAGATGTTTAATTCTTTCATTGCTTCAACCCATTTACCTGCTCCTGAGAGATGGCTCCCTGATTTGCAGTTCCCAAGATCACCCGTAGGACCTTGCTCAAATGCCCTTCCAATATTTGCTACGCTCCCGCCCTCTGGTGCGGTAGCTGATTTTAATGAGAGAGGGGATATTTGTGGTAGCACCTCAGCTCTTCCATTCTAACATCCCTCCATTTGGGCCCGGGGACTTGCTGCTCTTTCATTCACCAGCTTGTCCCAGCACCGCCTCTTTTTTTACACCTCAGCCCCTGAGAGTCCCTCACCTCCATTGCCTGCAAAGGGTAACGTCCTGTGTGGCAAAGGAATCATTTTGCCTCTCGGCAACGTCCTTATCTTCCGCCGTTGCTCCCCAGCAATCCAGCCGTCTTTTGGGTAGTTCTCCAACCCCACTCTTCCCCATCCTTCACTCTCCTTTAGCTCCCTTCTTCAGGCCTTCATGATGATCCCGCATGGGAAATGGATGTGATGTGCTATTAGGCTTTCCCCATCCCTATCTCCTCCTGCCCAGATTGGGCCTGGCCCCGCACTGGGAGTGGGCAGTGGGGAAGGGGGCTAGGACACAGGGGGCCTTTCACTTGTGGGGTCGCTGTCCCTGACGGGCAGACTAGCATCTCCAGCAGCATCGTGGGCTGCAGACGAGATTGTGACCCTTCTCTTCTGACTTGGCTGGCAGAGCCAAGCAGCACAAGGAACATGCTGCTCCCGTTCCACTCTGTGCTCCCCAGGGCTCCTTGGGACATCCTGACTCCTGCTGCTGCAGGGCGCCTCTGGCACTCAGTCCCTCGACCTGCCTTGTGATTCCCTGGCAGAACAGCTTCCTGCTGGCCACAAATGGGTGCTGTGAAGCAGCCCTGGGCTCTGCAAAGGGCCTCGGCTTTCCCCAGACACTGACCTCCCTACTCCACCAGCCGCAGGTGGGGCAGGGGAGCAGTTTCCCACATGGGTAACCAGCTCCATCACAGGCCATGCGCTGCTGCTTCTGACCCAAGCCACAGAGGCTGGCTGTGGCCAGGCCGAGCCGGGTGCTGGCCCTCCCAGGGAAGGCAACGGCCCAGTCCTGCTCTGGGTTGCGTCCATCAGCACCGTCTCCCTCGCAGGAACGTCTGGGTGGCAAGGGTAGAAAGCCAACCATGTGCAGAGCACTCCTGCCCACCCAGATCCTCCGGTCAGGGTAATTCGTACATCAGGTGGAGGTTCAATTCTCAGCATCCGGGGATTAGCAAAGAACCGGGGACAGGAGCTGCCTGCAGTTCAGCTAAGGTGGGATCCGAGCAGCTTCCCCCCGCCCAGCTGAGCGGCTTTCCCCATGGTGTTCCTGGAGCAGTTCCTCTGCCGCCCTCCCCTTCTTGGATCTCTTGTTGTCCTTTGAGTGAGTGGGTTGATCCCCCCCTGCTTCACATGCGGCGCCTCCAGTTACCAGGGGTTGCTGCTGGCATGACGGAGAGAGAGAATACTCAGCAAATTGCTTTGCTGCGCAACTTAAAGCGACCCTTGATTTGATTTAAACAAAAACAAAAGGGGGTTTGGTGGAAAGCTGGCGATTGGCAGCCCAGGCCCCTCTCTGTGTCTCGCACACACAGGCTCACATAAGTGACAGCTCACTGGGCTGCCGTTAAGCACTTTCATTCCCCTGGCTCAGCCCATCGCTCGGGGAAGCCAAAGTGTCTGTCACGTTTTCTTTTCTTTTCTCTTTCTTTCTCGCCCTCTCTTCGCGGAGGAGTGGGCGAGACCTTTGCATTCAAAGCAGGGGTGGTTCTGTGCGGTCCGAGGGGGGAGGGAGGGAAGTTACTTTAGCTGAGATGACGTTTCTTTATTGAGGGACCTTTTCTGCAAGCCCACAGCCTCAGATGCTGGTATCTGCCGTGGTTTGGGGGCGCCATGCGGGACGGGGGTGTGCCTGCTCCAGTTTCACAGGCCGTGCTTGGGGGAGGGAGCAGGGGTACTGGAGAGGAGTGAGGGCAGGTCTGGAGCTGCAGCACAGGAGCTCAAGGATTTGTTATGGTGGCCTTTCCCCATTGCGGCCATGAACCCCAGTGCACACTCTGGCTGTGTCCTGTGAGCCTTTGTTTTCATTGGGCTCGAGATGCATGGCCATGGACCTAGAAGCAATGCAAGGGGAAGCGCTATTAACGCTAGGTGGGAGGCTTATCGCTTTTTTCCACAGGGTTTCTGCCTCCAGTCCCAGCCTGCACCAAAGCTGTGGATCTGAGCTAGGCAGGCTCTGGGGAATTGGGATCAGGGTTGAGCTTTGCCGTTTGGCCTGGTCGCTTGCCCTGATGCCGGCTCACCATCTCTAGTGCTTGTGCTGCCCTGGGCCGAGGTGGAGCTGCCGCTGTTGTCTGTGCCAAGCAGCAAACACAGCAGTTAGGGGCTAGATAGCACCTGGACGGACCCCAGGGTGATGGGTCCCCTGTAAGTAGCGCTATTGGCTGCTTGCATCTGCCTCCATTTCACCTTCCAGCTCAGCTCTGAACAGACAGATGTGGGGCTGGCTTCAGTTACCTGCTGGCATGGGGCACCCCACTTCCCAAGGTCCCGCCGTGGAAATAGGCCTTCAAGCTGGTGACATCAGAATGGCTTTTGAGGAGGGTCCTAGAAGCACCTGTTCTGATGTTTATACAGGGCCCGGTGTGATCGTGGGCCAGCCCTGCCCAGTTGTGCAGACGGGTGTGGTGCATCTCTTTCAAGTCACAGGGAGCCTGTAGTGCCCTGGGTGTCACTACACAGGAGGCCAGCCTGCTCGCTGTCCCAGTTCAGCTTCATTCTGCCACGTCAGGCCCTGGGTCGTTCCCACCCTCACACATGCTCCGTGGCTGTTCACTCTTCCTGAGCCTAGAGTCACACGGATGGTATCTTGGCAGCGAGAGATGGCAGATCGCAGTTCCTTCTACGTTCGAACCCTCCCGTAGCCTCCGTCCTGGCGCCAGGTGATGGGGCTGGCTGTGGATCCGCCTCTGTGTGATTGCATTGGGTAGGTGGAGGCCATGGCATCAAGTAGCAGGTAGGACGTCAGCAAGGTTCTCATGAGCCACGCAGCTTCCAGCGTGTTTGCTAGGAGATGCTTCTTGGGTTCTCTCTCCATCGCACTGGGCTCAGGCTTAGTTTGGGAAGAAGGGAAGCAATTGTCTATGTAGTGAGTGAAAAAGAGCAAAACTCTTCCAGGTGCTCCACTGCTAGCCTGCCCTGCTCCGCTCCTGACATACCCGAGTCTCACCATCTGCTTCCTCTTGGTCCTTTTGGCAACCTCACAGTTAAAAACTTTACCAGTTTCTTTCTTTCCTCCCTCTCCCCCCCCCTTCCTTTTCAGAGTTGACAGGGGCAAAATAAAGGCTTTATTTTTTTTTAAACAATTTTGTTCCTTCTGGGAGTGATGGAGCGAGAGTGAGTGAAGATTATAGCTCTGTGTGCTGAAGACCTTCATAATGGGGGGAGAAGCAGTGACATAATGGGAACCTAATGGCAGTAATTGGCCCTGGTTTTGACAGGGCCTATATCACGGCTCAGGAAAAAAAGAGATGTTTAAAGTAAAAATTTACACAAAATTATACGGTTTGGGGGGTGAAACGGCTGTTTGTTTTCTCTCTCTCTTTTTTTCTTCTTTCCTCCAGGGATGGGCCCTGGCAACGTGTTTGTGTCTGTGTGTGTTTTCATGTCCATCACTTCATCAACGCCAAAACTTGAGTTCCCCTAACAAGAGAACCTGCAGCTCGTTGCTGGTGATTAAAGTGCCGGGTCAGGTGCTGAAAACCAGTGCTGTTGAACTTCTCTTTGGGAGAGAAATGGGGAGTGTGCAAAGTTATTTCCAGGTGGGCCAAGAGCGGAGGAGAGGCGCTCAGCTTGGGGCCAGGCTGCAGGAATGAAGCCCAGTACTAGGAGGTGACTTGTGTGCAGGATGCATCTGGGAGAGAGGGTGCCATGCACACCACCAGGACGCTTCCCACCCCATCCTACCCCCACTTCCTTGAGTTCCCATGGGGGGCAGCCCTGCTTCCCTCCACCCTGACCAGGCTGCTTGAGTCACCATGCAAGAGGAAGTCCCTGCACTCCAAAGGGGCCAGGGAAGGGAGTGGATCCTGAATCCTTGTAAAGGGTGGCACAGAGGCCCTAGTGATTCTACACCGGGCCCCAGTGTCCTAAAAGCACAGTATAACCCTTATTGTCTGTCGGACCCTTGGCTCAAGGGGCTGTACGTGTGCAGAGTATTCCTCTGTTGTTGTGCATCCCTGGACCGGGTGGTCATTTAGATCCCCTGGACATAGCTCCCGGAGTCTTTCCTCGTAACGCAGATCCTGGATCATTTTTGTTGCTCTTCCCTCATCCCCCTCTGGTTTGTCTGTCTGCCTCTCTCCAGTATTGAAGTGTCCAGTGCAGAACACCCTGGTCCACATCTAGGTGTCCCCACAGAAAGAGTCTGCCCACTCTGTGCTCCGAGCTGCGATGTTGCCGTGTGTGCACCCCGGCATGACACCGACCTCGTGTGCTGCCGTGTCATGCTGCATGGTCACGTCTAACAGGCTGTCTCCTACCATGCCTCATTCCTTCTCAGCCATTGCTGCTTCGTATGTTTCTTCCTCGTTACCTGTAGGTCAGATTACTTTTCCCTAGGAGTCATGGCGTGCTTGTTGCTGTCACTTTAACAGGAGTCTGTATCTGTATCCATGGGCGTGTGTAGTTTAGATTATGAGCTTCTTAAGGCAGAAACTGCCTCTTAATATTTTGTAAGCACTTGGCACAATAGGGTCAATAGTTGTGTGTGTGCGTGTGTGTGTGCGTGCGCGTGTGTGTGCGTGCGTGTGTGCGTGCGTGTGTGCGTGTGTGTGTGCGTGCGTGTGTGTGTGCGTGCGTGTGTGTGCGTGTGTGTGTGCGTGCGTGCGTGTGTGCGTGCGTGTGTGTGTGCGTGTGTGTGTGTGTGTGCGTGTGTGTGTGCGTGTGTGCGTGGTGCAGTGTCCAAGTGACAAATTACATTTATTTCTTACCTTTGGCCTCCTGCCCTGCACTCTGCCCACTAATCTGACACCCTCAGGACTATTTCCTGCGCCCAAAACTAGCAGCTACATGGAGCTATTTCTTTACCAAAAAAAAAAAAAAAGTTGTTGACATCATAATAGATGGCAAAGTTGTTTCAGGAAATATTTCGATGTTTTTAAAGTGTGCTGAATGACAACTTCCTTCTCTCTCTGGGTCCCATCCAGCTGGACTCGTAGCACTAAGGGACACTGGCCGTAAGGGTGGAGAGAGGTGAATTAATAGTATCCGTTTAAAAGAAAATAAAAATAGGTTGAGATTCTCCGTCATTCTGCTGATGCAAAGGGGCTTTAAACCTGGCCAATCAGCCAGCTCAGGACTCCCCAATCCCATCAGCTAGTAGCAGAAGTAGGCTGTTATCCTCTCTGGATCTGCCGCTAGCAGGAGGTGCGGACACATACTGTGTAAGGATGTTTCATCTGGATCTCTCAGGAATGCCAGAATGGAGCTCTCCTAAACTTTCTGTCTCTGACCCACAAAAATCCACATATGGGCCAAGAGCAGACATAAGGTGACCAGACAGCAAGTGTGAAAAATCAGGAGGTAATAGGAGCCTATATAAGAAAAAGCCCCAAATATCGGGACTGTCCCTACAAAATCGGAACATCTGGTCACCCTAAGCAGACATAAAAATTCATAATTAATACGATGTGGGTTGAAAGTGATGAGCACCTGAAAACAGGGGTTCTTATGACAGTGCTCTTGTTCTTTTACTGCGCCTCAACAGCTGTGCGGGCCAAATTGAGCCAGTGGTCAGAGAATGGGTCCACATGCACCAACTGATCAAAACCTGATGTAAGTGACACAATACAGCAGGGGTAGGCAACCTATGGCACGCATGCCAAAGGCAACACGCAAGCTGATTTTCAGTGGCTCTCACACTGCCCGGGTCCTGGCCACCGGTCTGGGGGCTCTGCATTTTAATTTAATTTTAAATGAAGCTTCTTAAACATTTTAAAAACCTTATTTACTTTACATGCAAAATAGTTTAGTTCTATATTATAGACTTATAGAAAGAGACCTTCTAAGAACGTTAACATGTATGACTGGCACGCGAAACCTTAAATCAGAGTGACTAAATGAAGACTCGGCCCAGCACTTCTGAAAGGTTGCCGACCCCTGCAATACAGTAAGCAGGGAGCATGCAAAATATGTGTAACCCACCCTGATATGGCTTCATGTGGGGGATGCGTTTTAGCCTGCGGCACACAAAAGGTGTCTCCTGTTGCAGTCAGTGCACGTTCTTCTTGCTAAGACCTAGTTAGAAGTTCAGCCCTCACCAGCAGATCCCATGTAGCTATTTCCTATTCTAAGTATAGGACAAAACTGTGGTGTCAGAACATAAGAATGGTGATACTGGGTCAGGCAGTGGCCAATGCCAGGTGCTTCAGAGGGAAGGAACAGAACAGGGCCATATCGAGTGATCTATCCCCTGTTGTCCAGTCCCAGTACCTCACATACCACTGGTGTACAAACTTGGGGGGGTGCAAGAGGTTCTCTGGGGTGGGGGCATGAAGAAACTGGGGTCCCGTGTGTCCCACAGAACCTGCTGCCATAATAGCGGGATAAAAATAGAGTGGCTATTGCAGGGTGGAACAGGAGCAGGATTTAAAAAACAGTTCTCTCACCGCAAACAACATTGGCGCCCCAGCCAGCAGCCGCTGCTCTCCAGCCGTCCCGCTCTGACGGCAGCGTCCCCGCCAGCAGCGGCACAGAAGTAAGGGATTACTTCGAATGATAAGTAATGGAGGACGTGGGGGGGCAAATTCCGTGAATGGTAACGGGGTGGGGGGGTGACTGGAAAAGTTTCCGCACCCCTGGTCTAAGGTACCTCAATGGCCCCCATGACTGTTGTTTAATATATTAGCAGACTGAGAGCCTCACACACTCCTGTGAGGCAGGGCAGTGCTGTTATCCCTAGTGTACACATGGGAAACTGAGGCACAGAGAGGCTAAGTGAGGTGCCCAGGCTCACACAGGGCGAGTCACTTGAGTAAGCAAGTGGCAGATGTCTCCCAAGTCCTAGGCTAGTACCCTAACCAGGGGATCGTCCTAACGAGCCTGTGTGGTAAGGATCGGCAAAGACAGACTTCTCAGCGTTGGCAGTTTGTGTGTCCGTGATACTCATGCTTATTCGCAGTTGTTTTGTGGTGTGCAAGTACACGTACAGCCATGTTGTAGAGCCAGTGTCTGTATGTTATTGGTGTGCTGTCTGTTTGTCTGTGTGCACACCTGCCTGACCGTAAACATGTGGGAAAGTCGTTTGCCTTCTCGGCTCAAAGGCAGCAGGGCTGCTAGGGATTTGGGGGGAAGAAACATCTGTTCAAAACCAAACACTGCCTCCTGCTAAATGGGCTAGAAATCTCCTGCCAGTGGGGTCCTGGGTGGAGGATCGAACGCTGGGAATGTTTTGTCTGGAGGAGCTGGGATCGGAGGTGGGTGTCTGTGGGGACTCCCGCATCCTGAGAACCAGCCACATCTGGGGAAGTCGTTTGGCCTGCACTGATGGCTCCCCGAGCATTCTTGGCTTTAATGACTCGTGATGCCGCAAGAAGTGGTCCTGTAATGGCCATTCCATGCTTGGCCAAGGGAGGAGAGCAGGCTCTGCCCGGGAGCAGGCATGTTTTCTCATCCCCGCTGGGGAATCGGCACTTTCTGCTGTCAGACTGCCCTAGGCTAGGCAGCCTGGAGACTCCAGCTTCTTCTCTGAGGGGTCCCAGGGATTTACAGTTTGCAGTGAGGTGCCCCTTGTATGGCAAGTGTGTGCGGGGTGTGGGGGTGTTTTACTTAAGGGACAGTCACCTGGTGTCTGCTACGCCCACCATTACCATGCCAGAGTGAGCTCTCCCTACTGCGCTGGTTCCTAGGAGCTGGCTAAGCAGTCTAATGGGATACGGACTGGGGGTGCCAGCAGGAAATATTGACAAGTCAGAGCATGAACCTGCCGTCCGAAATGAGGGGAAGGGAAGAATCATTAACCCTGGAGAGAGAGGCTGTGAAATGGCTGGTCACCTGGTTAGAGTCTTGCAGTTGGGTTGGAAATCAACCCCCCAAACTGTGAAATTCACATCTGGAGCTGGAGCTGAGCTTTGCAAAGGATTTATTTCTCTATCAGGGGCTGATGCCTGGCAGATTGAGTGGGCAGGATACCAGACTAGGAGTCAGGCTTTCTGGAGTCCGTCCTTGCTCTGCCGCCAGCTATGGGTGTGCGCTCAGGCCGGTCACGTCTCCTTGTCTGGGCTACGGTTTTCCACCTGTGCAATAAAATAAAACTGGTCCCCTTCTTGCACAAAGCTTTGACATCTATGAATGAAATTCCACGTAATGTCAAAGGTGTTTCGTTTAACAAGTCCTTTCCCAGTGTAGAGAGAGGACCAGCTCCCCAATCTCTCAAACCAGTGTTGTTTGCACTGTTGCTGGAGCTGTGCTGATCCCAGCATGATAGAGAGACAGGGTAGGGTGAGGTAATATCTTTTATTGGATCAACTTCTGTTGGAGACAGAGACCCGAAGAAGAGCTCCGTGGAGCTCAGAAGCTTGGCTCTTTCACCAGCAGAGCCTCACCCACCTTGTCTCTCTCAAACCAACAACATTCTTTAGAATGACGTTTCCAACCATGACCGTTATTTATTATGAATAAATGGCTCTGAACTTGGGGGGGCCCAAATTCCAGATCTGGATCCAAACCCCAGAGCCAAACATGCAGTCATGGAGGTTAGCGCTGCTTATGTACCACACAGGGCCTAATGCTGGATTTCCCTGAGAAGGGGAAGGAATATTTCCTAGAGGCACTGGCAGGTTATTGGCCTTGTATTAATGGAGCGATGGGTTTCTCCCACACCTGCGTTGTTAGGCTGACATAAGTAGTACATAAGGCCTCTGCACGGGGGTGAATGTCACCATTAGTGCTCACGATGGGTAAGGGGTTTACTATGGATGGGGAAGGCAATGGGCCACTGGTGCATGTGGGTACAGGTTTGATAGTGCTGGCTACATCCTTGTAGCTCATAGTGTGCATGTGCTGGGCTTACCTGCTTTGACTTCAGTGGGTCTGAGCTCACTTACGCCAGGGCTGAACTTCCCCTAGGTTCAGAACTCACCTCCTTGTGCCTCTGCTCCCAGAGATCCCTGACTGACCAGGGGTCACCTGGCCAGACCGCTTCACCCAGACAGGTGACGTTATTCTAACCGATTGGTCTGTAGATGTTAGGTCAGTTTGTTTTTAATGTAAAATCCCCTCATAGGAATTGTCGTTTCGGATCAGGTCCATCTAGTCCGTGTCTCTGACAGGGACCAGCACCGAATGCTCCAGAGAATGGTGTAAGACCCCCCAGTGTAGGCAGGTGTGTCAGCCTCCTCCAGATCTAGAATAGTTAGAAATTGACTTAAACCTGGAAGCTTCTCTCTGAAAGTCAGCACCTCGAGTAGCTGCGGAGTGTTATGTGGCCGTTTTATCAGCTGGTGGTAAATGGATTGTGGAGTGTTTCACCTCCTAGGTTCAAACCAAGTCAGCAGTTTCTGAAAGTTACTAGTGCTTAATTTGTACCAGGGCTCATAGGCGCCGGCTTCCTCTGGGCCCAGGGGGTGCTCAATCCCCTGCTCCGCCCCAGATCCTGCCCCCACCCCGTTCTGCCTCTTCCCACCCCCACTGCACCCCCAGGCCCCGCCCTGCCTCTTCCCACCCAGTTACGCCCCCGTACACCCAGCGTGCCCCATCCCCACTCCTCCCCCGGCCCCAGAGCCTCCTGCATGCTGCAAAACAGCTGATTGCAGCGGGTGGGAGGCGCTGGGAGGGAAGGGGAGGAGTTGATCAGCGGGGCCGCCAGCAGAGGGGAGGCACTGGGGAGGAAGGGAGAACTGGCTGCCAGTGGGTGCTAAGCACTCACTAATTTTTTTCCGTGAGTGCTCCAGGGTTGGAGCACCCGCGGAGTCAGCACCTATGCCAGGGCTTGCCAGGCCAAGCTGTGCCACCTCTGGGCTTGGCAGTTCAGCGCCCCAGCACCGCTGGGCTTGCTTCATCAGTGCTGAATGCGCCTCTTTCATTACACATTAAGCCCTGAAGTTACTGTCTTCTCATGGCAAGTCCGTGGTGTCTAATAACAGCTCTGCTTCTGTTGCCCTTTATATCTTCAAAGTGCCATATTAATCTTCTGCGAAATGAGGTTGGTGGGTCTCAGCCCAGTTCCTAGTGGACAGGTGTGTCCATGCTGCAAAAGGCCACCAGCACAATTTGCACCCTTGTTGGCAGCCTGGACAGAGAACCCAAAGACCAAAAAGGGTGTTGGAGACTGAATTCTAACCCCCAGAAGTGACACTTCTGGGTTCAGGATTCAGGTTCTGACATTGCAGCCTCCTGGGCTTTATCCATTCCGTGGCCGGAGGTGGGCAACTGCCACTGCCACTAGCACTGTATTCCCACCGTGTGTTTTTCCTCCCATTGGCTGACTGGTCACACTGCACTTACGAGCTAAACCGCAGTGGGTGATGGCCGCATGTGTAGACATACCTGAGCTAGCTCCAGTGAGTACCAATAGCAGTGAAGCTGTGGCAGTACAGGCTTTGGCGTGGGCGGGGCAGGCCCACCTGGGACCCTGGATACTGACTCAGGTGGCTTGTGCTGAAGTCTGTGCTGCCGTAGTTTCATTGCTATTGGTACTCGTGCTATATGTCTACACATGCTGCAGTCACACCTCCAGTCGGAGTGTAGACATAGCGCTGGTGTCACTGAGGAGCATGCCACAGCTGGGCACTCATGAAGCCATACGCTACAGGAGTCACAAGACTCCACTGCGCAAGTTTCCAAGATGGGTTCAGTGCCCCAGGTATAGCACAGGGAGATCACGTTTTTTCTTCAGGGTCTCAGGGCTGGGCACGTGAGGGTGGGTGGCAGAGAGGTAGCTGGGTGAAATTAAAAGCCCTGTGATTTATAGGAGGTCACGCTAGATGATCGGTTGGTTCCTTGTGGCCTTAAACTCTCTGAATCTAAGAACTCTCCCTTCCTTGTTGGCACAAGGTCTCCTCTGCAACTCCTTGCCCTGGAGATGGGTGTATATGTGGCTTTCCGCAAGGGGCAGACGTGTCATTGGAGTGCTGCAGATTCAGGAGGCAGCAGCTCACTCTTGGGCTTGCAGAGTTTGCAAGAGGGCCTGGATATGGAGGGATGGGCAGGCTGGGAGATCTGAGGAGCTGGGCATCAAGCAGAACCTCTGGCCTTCTTCAGAGAAGGGAAGGGAGGTTTCCTTTCCCCCATCCCCTTTGATGCCAGGGGTCAGATTCAGATGCTGACGTCAGCAGAGTTGCACCCTGTCTCAGTCACGGGATTGGGGGCGGATACCTGCCTGTTTGTTATCTTTGAGCCTTCTAGCCAACCCTGACCCGTAGTGACCATCCTAGTGATCACTGTGCTGAGCGTGGCCAGCAGGCGGCAGTCTTGGAGTAGTTGGGTCTTGGGATGACCCAGATGTATCCAGAGGCCAAATTTGGCTCTGTTGGTCAAAAGTCCCCATGTTCTCCCTGGCACTGTGATGACTCCCCCTGTACCTTCTCCCCTCGACTCCACCCTCTTCTAGGCTCATAGGTCACATGGAGATCCCAGTCCTGGAGAGAGCTGGATTTCCACCTTGATCCAAATGTAAAGCAATCACCCCAGATGCAATGGGATTTGCATATGCAGATTGATGCTCGGGAGGCCACGGCTCCTGTGCAGTGATGGGTCACACCATGCTTTGGCATTTGCTTGCTGGAGACTGTCCGGCGGCGTGTCACAGGGAAGCAGGGAGTTCACCCCTCCCTCCCGCTCAGGGACGGCTCATAAAGCCACAGGTGTGGGATGTTGTTATTTAGTCTACGGCCTGGTATGTGACAGTTTCTTTTCTACTGGGAGTGGTTTCAGATAATTAGTACATTATGATTCCCCCACCTTGTGCGGGGGAGAGGGGAGGGGGCAGCCCACCCTCAGACTCCTTGTAATTTCACATCCTGTGTTTTATGGACCCAAACTGTTTGGGGTGGGGAGTTGAGTGTGTGGGGGGGGGTCAAAGAGTAAATGGCCACTCCTCCCTCAACCGAATCCTGGGATTGTTACGGTGACCAAATGTTATTTCGCAGCTTTGCAATTGACTCATTTGTAAAAGTTTTTTGTTTTTTTTAAGGCGTTGAATGCCAAACAGGGAAGAATGGAAAACAAGATGCTCTTTCTCTCTGTCCGCCTGTTCTCCCCTCTCTCCCTTTTTATTACACGCTTATCGCCTCTTTCCCTCCTGCTTTTGAAATTGATTTCCTTTCCTTTCTCCCCTATTCAGGGCCTAAATGCTGAATGTTCGATATTTCATTTGAGGCCGCTAATCGCATTACCGCCCTTGACGTTTTACAGATATCATATTATGGGCGCAAATTTGGCAAATTATTAGCGCTGTAATGTATAGCTTGTCAAAGGTATTTAAGACTCTAAGAGCCCTGGGCTTATCGGGGTTAGCAGAGAGCTCTTGTTGAGCTTTTGAAATGCAGAGAGCCGGTTATAAAACACACTGAGACTCTCTTTTCAGCTTGTAAAAAAAAAAAAAGAAGAAGAAGAGAGAGAGAGAGCGAGAAAAAGGAGGGGGAAAAATGTCATCCGTCTATCAGGGGTTTCCAGGGCTGATAACAAGCAAAATTCTTCTCTGTGGCTTTCACTGGAAATGTGAGAAGCTTTTAAAACATTTCACAAGCTGTCTGGGAAAGGGGGAAAAATCTTTATTGAAAGGATGTCGCAGTGTTTTTATTGCCCTCTATTTATCTCCTGGGAAAAACACTAACTAGCAGCTCCCCTACCGGTCAGCGGCCGTACTGGGGGCTGCAGGCAGGAAAGGTTGGGGCTACAGTAGCCCGGCATCGCTCTCGGCAGTGACTCCTGCTGGGAAGTTCTGGGACTTCAGGGTCAATAAGCTCAGCAGAACCAGCGCTCCAGTTCCTGCTGGACTTCCAGGGCTTCGTGCTGACTTCAGCATACTGCTTTTCGCCCCCGGCTCAGCCAAGGGTGCTTGAATCGTGGGTCACTCTGGGACTCTCCCCCGGCGCGCCCAGTGAAGCACAGAGAGAGGGGGGTACAGGGCACCCTTTTGAGCCAGCCCCCCTACAAGACAGAGCTTAGAAGGGAAGCTGGTGCCCCTTTCCCGAGATCCATTCCCCCCTCAGAACAGCTCCGACGTGCCGGGCACCCAGTCTGACACAGTAAGTGCTGAGGTTTGGTGCGTGGCGATGGCTTTCTATCCATCTCCCAGAGGGAGGGCGAGCCGGGGGGGTCTCTCTAATCTGCCCCCCTAATGAGTTTATTAAAATGGTTTCAAGTCCTATAAAACCCCAGTGGGGATGTGAGCCTCCCGCTTGTGTGTGTGTCTCCTTTCAGGCTGGGGGATGGTGCGGGGGTCGCCCTTTGCTCCCGATATTGTGATGCTAACAAGCAGTGGAGTTAGTGAACGCAAAAGCACTCCTCTCACAGTGCTGGGGAGGGGGTGACTGTGTCTCTGTGATTCGCTCCCTGCTGGCAGCAGAATGGATATCATGCCCCTTCTTATAGAGTTAGATGGACAGAGCCCCATCTCCGAGAGCTCTCAGGCCGGCTTCTCGCTGAGAAAAAAAAGAAGAAGCCATAAATAAGCAAATGCTTCACAGCAAAGGTGCATGTGTGTGTGTGAGAGGGAGAGAGAGAATCTGTGTGAGTGTGAGAATGTAACCTTATGTGTGTGTGTGTGTGTTACGTGTGCAAAACTGGGTATATGGATGGGACTGTTTAGTGACGGGTGTGTATAAGTGTGTGTGTGGAACTGTGTGAGCGAGGGTATGTTGGTAAACAAGTGTAGGTATGTGTGGGATTCTGTGTATGTGTGTGTGTAAATTTGAGAGCGAATAGGTGGTGATACAGCAAGGTGGTAGGAGCCTTAGAAATAACTACAGGAGATATCTGTGGATCTGACGTGTGTGTGTGTGTGTGTGTGTGTGTGTGTGTGTGTGTGTGTGTGTTGGGACTGAGGAGGAAAAGCAGCAATGCTAAGAAAGTGGCAATGACTTTGGGTGTTGCATGGAGGTTTGCAGAGGAGAGCTGATCTCAGAGACAGGGGGTGTGTCTGTGAACGGTCAGCAAGTTTTCTGAGAGCCTGTGAAGGTCTCCAGCGTGTCCATCCTTTCGAAGCAGCCATTGGCAGGAATCTGGGCTCCCAGTGGGTTGTAATGGGTGGGGAGGGTTCTTGACCCTGTCATAGTCTTTCTGAGCCGTTGTCAGTAAGAGTGAAGTGCCCCAGCCCTGAGAGGGCAGTGCCGGGGAAGCTGTGGGATGGATCTGTCACCATTCACTTTCAGAGCGAACCAGGGGTTGACGCACAGCACCCTGTCTCTGCTGGCTGGCTCTAGCGCCGCTGACCCTTGGGGCCTGTTGACTTCTCCTGCCCTCCCTTAGCTGGATACGTTTTGCAACCCACTAGGTACACATCAATCAACTGACCTCTCTGTGTAGCTCGTGTCTAGCACTCATGCCTGGGGCGGGGGGTTCTTGGCTAGTGACTGTGGTCCTGCTGCAGGGTAGAGTGGGTTAGAAATGGATTTTGGTACAGAGCTCGTCAGCAAGTCACATAGCATTGGGTCACCTGGAAGGGCAGAATCAGCAGCATGCATGCAGGCAGTAATGGCGTGACCCCGGGAGGTGCTGCTCATTGCAGCCTGGGGGAAGCATACGTGCTCAGCACCTCTCAGCATCAAGTCCCGGCAGCTTGCAGATCAGAGTCTATGTTGCTGGGGGGCGGAATGAGGAACAGATTTGGGGAACAATCCTGAAGCACCCCGTTGCTACCCTGAATGGAGCTGCTGATCATTCTCATATGACAGGCCTGCCACCGTCCTGGACGCCACCCCGAGGTTGGGACAGGTGTAGGGGGACCTGAGCCAGCCATGACATCCAGAGGGGTGGAGAGTGTGTAATATGAGAAGATAACACTGCAGCTGAGAGGGAACATTTCCCCAGGCCCTTGGCCCTTCACGATGCTTCATTCCGCGTGGCATGAGATTGCATGGGACTCCTTGCTCCCTGGCCTGACTGGGAAGTGCCTGTTTTCTCTGATTCCCCATACCAGTCCCCACGCTTGGTATCAGCCGTGTGCTGGCTGCGAGGAGCTGTCCCCCAGTGTCTGCACTTCTCAGCGAACGAAAACGAAGCGGGAAGGCAAACCTCACCGTAGTGCTGGGCAAGGTGGGCGAATTCTAAGGCCACGTGAGAAAGAGAAACGTTCCTCAACAAGAGCTCAGGTGACCCACAAGACTCAGCTGCTGAGCAGAGGTGGGGCTCCTCATACGCTGCAGCAGAATCCTGCGTGGTGTGTTTGGGGATGCTCTGGGGCTGGCCTCTGAAGAAGGGAGAGCGGCCTCGGCTACAGATTTCACCATATGAGCCTCTGAGGACATGGCTGCAGACAGCTTGGAAAGGGATCAAGCACTGGGTTCAGATCTCCTGGCTCTGCTGCTGACTGGCAGTGTGACCTTGAACAAGTAACTGCTTCTCTCTCTGCCTCAGTTTCCCCCTCTGGGACATAGGGATAATAATGCTGACCCACCTTTAGGAAGCAATTTGAGCACAAAGGATGGCAAATCATTATTAACAAATACTTCAGCTTTACATACGGATGGAGTCTGCAGGAGTCTAGAAAGCAGCCAGTGGCTCTGATTTTAGCGCAGCTTTCTGTGAATCAGGAAATGGGAAAATCACTTCTCCGGTGTAATGTGTGCTGGAGGCGGTGTAGATGTATTTGTGGTGATTAAAGGAGCTGTGTTGTTCTCACGTTACAACCCAGTGTTTGGAGACTGAGGACAGAGAGACACCAAACAGAAGCTCCAGGGATCTAGGGAACCTTTGCGGTAACGTATCCAAATGCCTGCAGTTTGTGTGTCAGGGTGGGTGTGACTTTAAATATGGTGTAAAAAAATAATCAACGGTAATTTTCGTTAAAGAGAATGACAGGGAACTCCCAGCTTCACCTCTTCACTCCCCACACTGCGAGTCATCCTTTCCTGTTGTTATAAGGATTAAAGCCAATCCACTGTGTCCTGAGCACTGGTATCTGTCAAACGCAGACTATGTTAGCACCCAGTCCACCTTGCATTTAGGGTGACCAGATGTCCCGATTTTTGGGTCTTTTTCTTATATAGGCTCCTATTCCCCCCCATCCTGATTTTTCACATTTGCTGTCTGGTTATCCTACTTGCATTAAAGTTGATGGCATTTGTCCATTGACTTCAGTGAGGGATGGATCCAACCCTTAGATTGAAGCCCCTTGGAACAGGCACGGTGTCCTTGGTCTTTGACTGTAGCCATCAGTGCTTAATGAGTAATACTAGACACAATATCTGTCAGTGAGAACTGCAACCATGCCTGAGAGGTGCTGTCTGAGCATAGGAGTCAGGACTACTGTGTTCACTACCTGATTCTATGACCTTGAGTGAGATTTCTGCCCTCACTGCACCTTTGTTCTCCACCTGTAAGAATCCCTGCTCCCTCACAAGGCCTTGTGTCTGTGTTAGAGTTTGGTCTAGCACCCATCATGGTTAGAGCTAAGTGGGTTAATTAAAACAGGTTAAGTATTATTTTATGGAGCATATGATAACATGGATCCAAATTCTGCCCTGGATCCTGGACTGCAATCTGGAGTAACTGCACTGGAGTTCACAGAAATGCTTCAGATTTTTGTCTGCTAGAAATGAAAGCAGGATCTGGTCCCTGCTGGAGGATTTTGTATCCTGCTGCCCTATTGGACAGAAGTTTTTGGTTTGAGTTCAGAGCACTGGGCTCCTTTCCCCTCTCAGTTTCCTAAGGATGCAATATTCTCCCTCCCTCTCTCATATGAAATGGCGCATCGGTAAGTGCTACTTAAGAAAACACATGTTCTCCCCCTTGAAAGCAATCCCCCTACTCCCCCCGCAACACCTTTCTTTATTCGACCCAAACCTCACCAAGGGGAATTTGCAACAACTGCGGTGATAAATCCGCCCGCAGATAATTGGCAAGAAAACAACACTTGTGCAGTATATAACGTTTTATGGTTGTTTCATGTACTTTATTATAATACTAATGAGCAGTTATATATCAGGAGCTAACTGCACGCCGGATTAGCTTGTTAGCATGATATGAAATGGCAGAGCAAACAGTCCAGTCCCCCTCGCCTGCATGCCCTCCCCCCCACCCCTCGTTCCCATTTGCACTGAGTAATTAGTATGCAAATTAGACCCCGGGACCACACAAGTTCTAGTATATTACAAGGGCTTTATTATGCTCTTGTGAGTAGATGATGGAAACGGCCCATGACAGTGTTTATCTCACTACCTCTCTTTCTCTCTCACTCACATACGTTGGCAAAGAGTAAACACACACAGAGCTGGGTCCTGCCATGTTACGGCTCCCTGAAGATCCCCCCAGCTTGCCTTTATCCCGCGACCGGCGTTCAGAGCCTCCGCCTGGATGCGCCGTAACAGTGATGCTAATAATAATAATAACGCTGATGGTGATGATGCGGGGAGCAGCCTTGGCTCTGGCAGCAGTGGCAGTGATTAGAGTCACAAGGCGAGAGACCAGAGCAAAACCACTACGGTTAGTCCCCGCGTAGGCAGCACTTCGGCTGCTCCCAGGTTGGCCCTGGTTTCCAGACCTAGCTGGGGCATCCTTCTTCTGGAGATGTCTAGCCCAAGGGGCAATGTGTTTCCTGTTCTTTCAGGGTCAGGAATCCAGATGGGCTTGGTTGAGCACAGAGCATTCTTGGGCCCTTTAGAAATTTCCAAGCTATTGAGAGGACAGATCTCGGCTCCAGTTTGCTTCTGACACCATCCATCTTTCCTCCCGTTCGCTGTATTGCACACTTCATGTCGCAAATACGTGCATACTTCATGCATCCTTTCTCCCTTTCTCAAACACAAGGGCACCGGGATGGCCTCTCTTTTCTAACGTGCGTTTGGTGTTGGCCTGAGCGCCATGGAGACTGGAATCCTTGGCTTATCCGCAGGGCAGTCATGGCAGTGGGAGCATCTCCCGTACTGCCCTGGCCAGGTGCTGTCCCAGAGGCAGCTTAGCTACGGGTGAGAGCGGAATTCAGCCTCCCTGGTGTGCTGACCTCCCTGCTCGGACTGCCTGCAGAGATGACCGTTGTTGCGATATTTCGACGATGGGATGTTACATGTCCACAAGGACTGAACCATCAGCTCCTGGTATCTAGGACACTGAAGAGCTGACTTCTAGTCACCAGGAGCCAGGCTGGAACAGATCTGGTGGCCCAGTGGCTGAAAGATGCCATGTCCCTTTTCCCTGGGCCCACCCCGCCTTCCCTGCTCTCCGTCTCTTTCCTTTGGAGGTGTCACACACTAGTGGAAATTGGCCCCTGGGACGTGTTAGGTTGCTTGAATGGTTTCGCTCAGGGTGTAGGACTTTGTGGCTGTTACACAGCAGAGGGGGAAGGAGCAGATTTGCAGGTGATGGCAGCGCTCAGTTTCAAAGGGAGATGCAACCTTAATGAAGATGGCAAGTTAGAATCAACCCCTCCTTCCTTCTTCCCCAGTGCGCTTGTGTACAACTAATTTGTCTCCTTCTCATCCACACATGCCAGCACAGAAGCTTTGGGATTTAAGCTGAGAGGCCCTATAGTTTAACACTGGGGTTCCCAACCTGTGGCTCTGGGACCACTGGGTGGCTGCAGCACTTGCTGATGGTCCCCAGAAAGCTGTCTGGTCTCATGGCGCCAGCTCCCTTTGGGAAGGGGAGATGAATTGAGGCGCAAAAGGCAGAGAGTGTGATCAACACCAAACACATGAAATCCTCTCCTCATGTTCCTGTGCTGTGCAGGCCATGGCTGCAGGTGACACATGGGTGCTCTGTGAGTGTCCGCGGGAGGGGACGTGACCACTGTACAGTCTCTTGATTATGAAGACGTGATCTGAGCTCTGAAGAAGTTTCAGGACACCCTGCTGCGGCAGATGGATCGGGTGGCTGAGAGCCAGGATGGGGCGGTGCCACTGACTCACTCTGTGGCCGTGAGGGGCCGCAAGACTGGAATAAGCAGGCGGGGTTGTGGGTTGGGATTGAGGGCCGTCAACACAGAAGTGTAGCGTGCCCAGAACTGCCCGTTTCTATCAACATTGCAAACAGGGTGTCCCACGAATAAAAATGTGCCCCTGGTCTTCCTAGTGTTTCTGGAGGAACCTGGGAATCCGTAGCCTGGTATTGGCAAGGCAGCTGGCGTACAGAGTGGGAAGAGATCTACATGAATTGAAGCTGAATTCTACCTTGTTGGGGCTGCTGGGGCAGGGTGCATGTCACCGCGAGGGGGAACTGATGGGTCCTTGGGCAGTCTGAGTACTTCCAGTCTCCCAGCACCTTCCTACTGAGGCACCTGCCTTTTCAGTTTTCTTCTGATCATTTCTTTTTGTGTCCGGCGTTATCACTTGTGTTTGGCACTTTGAGCTGACCCATCTGGGGCACCTGCTGTTCCAAAGGGAAAACTGGAGTGACCAGAAGGGGATCAAAGTGTGTCAATAAACAAGACTGGAAAGAGAGAGATCCTAACGTGTCTCTTAGAGGGGTTCTTTCACGCCTGGATACTGAAGTGCTCAGTGCCCAAGTAGAAAGATCCATGAGCCCCTAAAAAAAAAAATTGGCTACATTCATACTTAGCATAAGGAAGAGGGGGGAAAAAAATCTGTGTAGCCGGCAGTTTTTGTAAAGCGTTGAAGTACACCACACATCAGCCCCTGACAGGCCCTGATGTTAGCTCCCGGAATGGATCACAGGAGACTCATTAGAAAAAACAAATATTATCGCACGCTGAGATGATTTATGGAGAAAAATGAAAAATTTTGTGTTGTTGCATCTTTGCTCTCCCGCTCTCCTCTGCTTCGTTCAGGGAAGTTATTTATGGCTGCGGGCCCTTAACAAGAGAATGGTGAAGCTCCGAGCTGCTCACTCCCTGCAAACTGCCTGCATTTGATTTTTATTAGTGACTTAAAACTTCCTTCTTTTCACCCCCCGCCCCCTTTATTATCCCGACCTAACTGAAATGCCTTTTAACGTCTGCTACTTGTGCCTTTAGTGGTAATCGACCCACCACCCCAGCAGCAAATAAAGTGCCATTGACACAGGGAGGGAGGCCCGAGAGCCAGCCAGGCAGACAGGAAGGAGTTACTGGCCCGTGTGCGCTCCTCTCTCGTCTGTGCGGCGCCGTTACCTTTGCAGTAACTGGAGAGGCATTTTATTGTCAGAGGAGCAAATGCAAAAAAAAATAAAAATCCTGGTTCCAGCTTCCTGTTTATTTTCAGCTGAGGTATTGAGCTGGAATCAGGTAGGTGCCCCAGAAACAAGGGTTCGAATCCCGACAGAGCTCACACTCCTCCTGCCATCAAAGAACTGAGTTCCCTGCACTGAGTCATGGGCACAAGGCTTTAAAATTGGAGTCTGTATCCATGCAGAGCAGAGATTAATGATTCCAGAGCACTTTCCTTGATGGGGGGGGGGGCAAGGGAGTTGCTTGAAGTCCCTTGCCAGAAATGTCACCTCTCTGTTGTGCACTGCACTGTGTGCACTCCACTCCAGAAGTGGCTGCATTTCACCCTACATCTAAAGCTTGCACAGTGATTTGGGATCCTTCAGAATCCAAATGTTGTTACTATTTTCTGAGTGCCAGCCGGGTGCTTGACTCTGCACAGGGCATGCTCTAGAGGTGGAAATTCGTTGTTATTGAGTGTGTTAAGAGGAGACTTCTGTAGCAGAAGTGTTTTTCTTGCCAGCGTTCTAGTCATCCCTGATGATCAGAGTTCAGAACCAGATTCCACACACACCTCATCCCTGCCTGCTCTGGACCATACTTGCGCTATGACCTTGGGCAAGTGACCATGGATTGCATTTCCCAAAGTTCACAGGTACAAATTCCCTGACTGGGCACCTCAGTGGACAAGTGGACGTTTCCCTGGCCATTTGCACCACAGTTGTAATTGTTACATGTACCTATCTAGGTTGTTTATACTGAGTTTATCATTGTGGCGTCTGAGGGTATGTCTGCACTTGAAGCGCTGCAGCATAGATACTTGCTTGAGCGATGGAAGGGGTTTTCTGTCACTACAGCAAATCCACCCCCACGAGAGGCCATAGCTAAGTTGACGTTAGAGTTATTCCGTTGACGTAGCAGTGGCTATACTGGGGTTTAGGGCAGCTGAACTGTGACTCAGCACCTCTGGAAGTCCTGCTCTGTGTGCTTAACTCAGTGCAAACTGAACGGCTGTGTTCCGGACCCATTGAAAATGATACTCCTCCCCACTCCCTGCCTCAGTCTCCCTGTCTGTAAAAATGGAGAGAGAGACCTTGGCCAACCTTGGTGGAGCACTCTGAAATCTGACGGCTGCGTGGGAGAGAGGGTCTTATGTAAGCCCAGACATCAGCAGCAGTGAAAGGACCCTGGAGACCGACTGGGGAGCCAAGAAAATGAGCTGGAGCTTGGCTAGGCCATCCTTGTCCAGCCGGCTCCTCGTGAAGTGTCTCTGAACCTCCCGCAAGGGTTAACAGCCCACGCGGTGCACCCAGCACAAGCTCTTCCCTTCCCTCCATCGACCCCTCTGAGGCCTCTGTGTTCATGCTCCAGTAGCTGCTCTGAGTAAATATTGGGGGGAAAACGACTGAGTCCCCAAACAGGAAAGGTGGAACGTACGTGTGTTTAGGAGCTTTCTCCAAACATAACAAATATCCCCGGGCCTGGGGCCTCCACGCTCCCTGCCCTGGGCTCTGCCAGGTGCCATATGAAACACAGTCACTGTCTATCTGTCTGGAGAGGGGAGGCCTACCTGAGAGGTTAGGCCTGGGTTGTCTCCGTCGCCCCATGTGTCTGAACAGGGGCTGGCCCGGGTCCGTCACACCCTAGGCCTGAGGGGAGTGTGTGCTTGAGCCGGCAGTAAGGGGGTGGGGAGGTGAAAGCAGCGTTTGGTGGGGCTGTGCTGATTGAGAACGAGGGCGAGAAGTGGGGATGGAGGGTGACGGGGAGTGAGAATTGAAGGCGAGGTGAGGGGAACGTTTATTCTGCTGTGGTATAAAGTCCTAGATTGGCTTTGTAACGGAGTCCCATTCTGCCCCTCCTCCCCCATTTTGGGGCACGTCTACGCTGCATTTAGACATCCCGTGGCTGGCCCGTGTCAGCTGACTGGTGCTCTGGGCTTATGCTAAGGCCCTAGAGCCCGGGCTCCAGGCCGAGCCCGAACGTCTGCCCAGCGGCACAACAGCCCCTTAGCGTGAGCCCCGCAAGCCCCAGTCGGCTGGAAGGAGCCCGCTGCGGGGGTCTAATTGCAGCGTGGCCGTACCCTGAGAGGCTGGCACATAGTATCCCCCCTTTCACCTCTGCTGCCCTGGGCCTGGCTGCGTCACTGCCCTCCCCCGCGGGGCCCCAGTCACACAGAGCTGGGTGCTGGGCGAGCAGGAGCCTGCCAAGGCGACGGAGGCAGAGCGGCGTGGGCTGGGCTAGTCCCTGGGGACCCTGACTGGCCTGCAAGGTGCTGCCCCACACCACACCCTGGTTTTGCTGGTTGCTGGCGGGCTCCCAGCTCCTGGACACCGTTGCTAAGTGTCCCCAGAGCTGCGGTGAGCACGCCAGGCCCTGGTCCTCCCCCAGGAAACTCTTTGGGTGGCTGGACGGTCCCATTCTTTTCCTGGTTGCTCCCTTGCTAAGCATCCCCAAAGCGGAGCAATAAGCTTTCCGGAGCGATGGTTATCGGCTGGCCTTTTCCTCCGCTTCCTCTTTGTACTGAGCCTTCCACGTGAGCCAAGCCCGGAGACCTCCCAGCCCTGCCCCTCCCTCTCCGGCTGCTTCCTCAACAGGGCCTGCTGGCCTTTCAATGGAGCTGGTAGCTAAGCAGGGGTTAATACCCAGGGACACCTGCAGCTTGGCTGGTGCTGTTGACATGGGGCGGAGGACGGGGAGAAGAGATCGTTGGTGGCTTTATTATGTAGAGCTCAGCAGGCCTGGGGCCTTCCATTGTCCAAGTGGCAAATAAATAAATAGGAGAAAGCAAATCTTCCCTATGGCTCAGCAACGGGAGGTTAACAGCTGGACATGACATGACAAATTGGGCATTTTTCTGTGGGGGCTGATCCTAACAGCTCTGTGTGTGAGAGCGAGGGACGGGGAAGGGAAGGGGAGCCGGCTGAAGGAGGGGAGAGAGGGAGAGATTTTTTGCAAATATCCGTTTAACTTTTGAAGTGACTTTGGTGTGCCCCGTGTCACGGCCCGTATGGCTCGTTCTCCACCCCACTCCGTGCTCCAGCTCACCCACCAGCTCATTTGCAGAAGTAACTGATCTTAAGCAACTCTTGGGGGTTATTCTCCGAAAGGAATTCTGAGATGTAAGCACGAGCATTCACCCCACAAACCTGATTCTCATTGACTTGGAATGGGAAGAAATGGTGCGGAGGCCCCCAGAGGTAACCCACGCCGGTCCGTATTTGACCATCGGGTCCAGGCGGTGAACACTTTGTGGTTGTTCTGTGGCCCGGGAGCCTTTCACCCACATGAGGCAGGGAGGTGATTTTTGATGGCTAACGAAACTGGGAATTCACAAGCAGGGAAAGAAAGAGAATTAATCAAATAATGGATCCGTGGAGAATTATGAACTTGCCTCCAATCTGCACGTTCAGTCCACCCACTTCCCCCTCCACAACCACTCGTTTGCCTAAAGGGGTGATGCTTTATGGCTCATCCTGGAATCTTCCCCCCTTGTCTTGGGTTTAATAGAAAATAGGTTAAACAAAGAGAAAATGGCTCCAGTGTTGCTAGTGGGCCCAGCGTTGTGCATTTGTTTGTATTTGGGGGATAGGGCTTGGTTTGATTTTGAAGCGATCAGAAACAGTTATCTAGGACCAGGCTCCAGGGTTTCCTTTTTAAAATGAGAAGGAGAATGAGTCCTGAGTGCCTTTCCTTTCTGTGTGTGGCGAGTTTGGCTAAATGTGATGTGGGTGGACATGAAGGGCTGTCAGTGCTGGCTAGAGGCTGACACATCTTTGTGTGGGCTGTTGTGATTTGAAAGATTGTCCCCTTCTCGATGCAGCTTTGCCAATACCCCTCAGTCCCGACCTGCAGCTCCCCTCCTATTCCAGCGATGGGTCCCTGCCCCCTCAGTCTGTTCTCTGTAACCCCTCCTACTCTGACCCCCCACTATTCCATTCTGCATGCCCGACACACAGCTCTTCTCACGTGCCTCAGTCCTGATCTGAAAATCCCCATGCTGTTGGATTCCTGCTCCTCCACACAGCCAGGCCAATGCGCCTCAGTTTTGACCTCCATCCCCTCCTGTTAATCTAACCATGGGCCTCTTGTGAGCATCAGTGGCTGATCATGCTGAAATGGGCTAAGTTGGGTGCTGGTGTGATATAGAAACACATCCAGTAGCCAAATTTATTTAATCAGGGGCCCAAAACAGATTTGAACCCAGGTTTCTAGAGAGACTTTTAGGTCACCACAGTGACTTTGCTGAAGCTTTGGGTTGATTCATTCTCTTGAAAAGGCAGGTGGCGGTTTCTTGCAAAGACAGCTGGACTCCTGACTTTTTTGGCTGGACTCCGCTCTGTGGTACCCATCAAAATCCTGAGCAACTCCATTGAGCCTGGCCCCGATCTTACCCAGACCCAGTTTACACTGGAGTAACTCCATGAGCTCAATGGAAATTGTTCGGGTGCCATCAGACCTCAGGACCAGAGGCCTGCAGCCATTTGAATCCAGGATGAGCTCCTAGTTGTGTGATGGGCGCTATCTTGGCTGACATACCTGGGGCTGAATGGGGGATCTCTGGAGCTAAAAGCAGGAGCTGAAGAAACGAGCTCAGCTCTGGTCTAGGGGAGAGCTGTAACAGACCCATAGCTTCTGCGTATTGGGCACAGAGACACACACGCTGACCAGCCACTAGCATGGTTACAGCCGAGCCATGGCCCATGGTTGTGGAGGGAGGATCTACGCTCCTGGCTCCCACACAGGTACTTGCAAGGGGATGGGGAGACAGTAACCTGGTTGTCTACTTAGCACTGGTGATTTGGGAGGGGAGCGGAGGAAGGGGCTGTTAACTGGAAGGATGTGCCCAAGACTTCCAGCGTAAGCTTCCCTGCTCCAGCTCTGCTTCCTCGTGGGAGGGGGCAGGCTGGTTGGACAGCCCACGTGTCAACTAATGAATAGGAGTTTATAGGAACACTTCCAGGACAGCTGGCATGGGGGAGGGGCGAAAGTGCCCCCTTGCGTCTTGAGTCCCATCCGCAAACCAGTGCTCATCTCCCCGGGCTATAGGGACAGCGGCTGCTTTGCTGTAGGACCGAGGGGTGGGCCTGGCTCAAACCGCCTGATCGCTTCTAGTTTTGCATTACTCTCTCGGGAATGGGGCTCACTGCTCCTGCCCGTGCTCCGACACCAAACCCCGAGCAGCACCGACCATCCCACTCCAGAGACCTCCCTGTGTGGAGCCGGGGCAGCGATTAACCTGTGTTGGTAAGGACCCTGGGGGTTAGTCAAACAGGAGGAGGGGCAAACTCTGCAGCACCTCCCACCTAAGTTTCCTGACTGTGCTTTGCTCAGCTGGGATGGTGGAACTAGCCAGCCGGTGAGTTTCTCAGCACACAGCAGCATGGACGCCTCCAGTCCCATTCTCAGGCCTTCCCCGGCAGCTCAAGAACCCGGTTACGTGAAGAAGGCCTCTTAGAACAGGCTTAAGGAAGCAGATCCCCTTGCACCAGTGTGACAGGGCCGGCTGCTTTGTCACAACTCCCCGGTCTGGGTCTGGGCTGTTTATTTCTTCACCCTTTGGTACCAGGCTTTACATTCATTGGTGTCAACCTCCCCCCCCCCCTTGGCAACCTTCTCCCACCCCCATCTCTCCCAAGTGCTGGAGCAAGGTTTCCGGTGGTCCCTGAGTTAGGGGCCTCCCTGACCGTGTTCTTTGACCAAGCCAGTAAATGAAGTGTAATAACCAAAACGGTGATTGTTGTCCCCGCAATAGCTGTGCAAATCTCTCCCCTGGGAGCTCAGAGCTCCCAGCCTCTGGTATTAGATCACAATCCCACTAACCTTCCTGTCCCCTGGGCAATATCTTACCACTGCTGCCCTCAGCGCTAGGCACTATTTATTACATAGGCTGGCCTGTGTGTGTGTCCGTGTGTCCATAAAGCCTGATTGAGCTGTAGGGGAAAGTGCACTCGAGGGGAAGGAGGAGATGAATGCTGGTTCTGCCTGCCCTGCACATGGGCGTAACCCCTGCTAGTGCTGCCGAGGGCCTGACCCTTGGGGCTTCAGGCTGCTCATGGAGATTCAACCAAACTGTAACTAGAACCAGACAGCTCCTCCCCACCGCTCAACTTCCTGCTCCCGTGCTGCTTTGAGTGGGGCTTTCCCGGGTACCTCCCAGGTTCTGCCTGCCTCTCCCGTTCCCTCTGGCTGGCCCAGAGATCTCAAGCGGTGGAGCAAGGGGGTGGGTTTATGCTCAGTCACATCTACAAGAGTGTGGTAATGCAGCTACTGCCTCCCTCTGGGCCTCTGGCCTGTCCCGTGCGGCTCTCCCCTCAGTCGCACTGTGTTGCCTAGGCAAGTACAGAGACCCCAGCAAGTGTGTGTGTGTGTGTGGGGGGGGGGGTTACAAAACGTGTGCAACTTAGGGATCGCCAAGGAGCAGGTGGCCCGGCCCCAACTGGGGTCAGGGAGAGGGAGTTCAGAGCCGTTGCGATGGTGCAGCTGTAGCGGAGGCTCTGACGAGTCCACACCAAACCATGTTTCAGCTCTGCCTCTGCCTGTGGCCAGACACACAGGTCACTGCGGTGAGGATGAGCTCCCAGATTTCTGCCAGCACCGGCCTGTTTTACCGGTTACAGAAGGTAGCAGCGATCAGCGTCCACACTTGCCCTTTGCTCCTTCCCCATCCCCCCTCCAGGCCCCTACCGTGAGCTGCGGAGGTGTGAGCATTTGGGCTGCTCCTCTTTCCGGGATGCTTGGTCTCCCTGGAACATCCACCTCTCTGGAGTTTCCATGTGTTAATCTCCTGTGTCCTGGGAGGAATCTCAGCTAGTCACGTCCAGTACAGATCGGAAGGGAGCGATTTAGGTTGCCCCTGCCCTCTACTGGGTGGACTCAGGACTGCTTAACTGTGTATCATAGGCCTTATACTCCTCTCAGCTAACAGAGAGTCTCCTTTAGAGC